>NW_020837977.1:11669394-12305433 GCF_003676395.1 Aethalodelphis obliquidens | reverse complement strand
TGTGTGTGTGTGTGTGTGTGTGTGTGTGTGTGTGTGTGTGTGTGTGTATGCTTGCACCCAGGTACAGGCAGATCGTGTGGGGCCTTAAGGACCATTGTGAGGCATGGCTTACTCTGAGTGAGTGAGCTGGGCAGTCCCTGGAGGGCTTTAAGCAGAGGTGTAATATAACCTCACTTAAGTAATTTTGAAGTATTCACTCTTGGAGCAGGATAGGAACTTCACAGGTAGACACCTGAGACACAGATTAGCAAGACTAGATAAGATGAAAAGGATAATTTTGGTTGCAGTGTTGAGAATAGGTAGAAGCAGAGAGACCAGTTTTGAAGCTATTGCAATAATCCAGGAAGAGTTGATGGTGGCCTGGACCAGGGTGGGAGTGATGGATATGATGAGATGGGGTTGGATTCTATTTTTATTGAGAAGGTAAACAGAATTTGCTGACAGATTGGATATGAAGTATTAGAGAAAGAGAGTGTTAGAGACAATTCCAAAGTCTTTACTTTGCATGTGGAAGGATGGAATTGCCCACAACTGAGATGAGGATGATTCTAGAGGAAGGAGGTTTTGAGGCTCCATGCTGTGTATGTTAGATTTGAGATGTTTATTAGATATCTGAATGGAGATATCAAGTTGGTAGTTAGCTATATGAGTCTGAAGTTCGGGGTAGTGTTTTGGTTTGGAGGTTTAAGTGCCCCAGCGAAGAGATGGCATTTAAAGTCATGAGCCTGGATCGGATCAATGAGGGAACAAGTGGAAAAGAGAAGAAGTCCAGGAAAGAGTCCTGAGGAGTTTCAAAGTTAAGGAGTTGAGAGATGAGGAAGGATTGGTAACAGGTGTGAGAAGGGGCACCCCGAGGGGAGCCGGAACCAGGTGAGTGTGGTGTCGGAGGGCAAGTGAAGACTGTTTCAGAAGGAGAGTGATCAACTGTTTGCAAACTGCTGATGTTTGGAATATCATCTCTTGGGATTCTGTCTTGAACATTTAGAGATTGTTCTGTATTTGACATTTAAATTATCAATATTAAAAAGGTGAAGATTGCTATAACAAAAATATTATTTGAAACCAAGCATTTTTTTCTCTACAAAGGGGGTAGGAAGGAAGATATTCTTTTCTTTTCTTTATTCTTTGGGAAAGTATCAGTGGACTCACATTAGTTTGTGCCTTTCACGTGATGGCCTATGTAGTTTAGCTTGGTACCATTTGGCACTCACGTAATAAATACTGACTTATTTGACTAGGGTCACAATGCGGTGTTTTAAGTTACATAATTGACTATGAACATATCCTTTGAACTTTGACCAAAACACAAGCGATTGCCCTCCACACACTAGATGTAGAAGATGCTTGCTATTTATGCATATCCAACCATGTACTTCTGGTTCTCTGTGGCTCTTTTTTATACCTTGTTGTACATTTCGAAAAAGAATCATTCATTTGCAAGTGTGTGAAATTCATGAAGCAAATGGAACCTTGTATTAGATGATCTCTAAAGCCTCACGCAGTTGAAAGCTTCTAAGAATAATGCTTATACCAGTGGTCTGTGTTAAGCCAAGCTGCATGGGGGTTGGGAGTTAGTAGCCCTTCAAATAATCTAGATTAACCCCACTGCCATTTCTCTCAGGGAAAAAGCAGCTCAGCTTTTTAAAGCATATAGGTCATCAGTAAAAGTTAGATTATAAAAGTCTTCAAGTCACAATCATTCCATAGAGTAATAGAATTGAATGTGATTTAGTCTTAAGAGTGAGGGAAATGAATTTTTAGTTAAGAGCCATGAAAATCAGCACTATTTCATATAGTTTAAATAGACTGCTCTTTTCGGTTCCATATAGGTGTTCATTCAGTTCAGTATCCTTGAGTTCAGAGGTAATAAAAAGATACACATTTTTCTTCAAATTCAATCAATTTTGAAAGGGCCTATAATTTTTAAAGCTATTTTTTTACTTTAAATTGCATAACTACTAATTTTTCATCGCCAATTTCAAAGAGGGATACTACAACCCAAATTCTTCCGTGTCGGTTTTAAGACTCCACAGAGGAAGCATGGAGATGACACGATGCCAGAGAGGTCTTTCCACTTGTCAATTCTTTTCTAATGCTTCAAAGAGATTTTAAAATTGGGCAGAACCTCTCAGAATTTTAGATCAGAAGTTTCCTCCTCAACAACGACTCCTTTATCATTAGTATATTGTAAACTATGACTTTTGGGAACGTTCCAGAAGGAATTTCCTTCACAGTGGAAACCAGTGGTGGATTAAGTTTATCAAAATTGTCTGAGAATAAAAGCTGATTTTATGGTTAAAATGGTGTAAAGTAAATGTGAAGTAATCACTGTTGGACTTGGATGGGAACTTCCCAAGTAGACACTTGAGACACAGATGAGTATGACCAGTTCAGTTACCATCTGAATTTCCAGAAGAGAGTCCACAGGCTTATCTTCCTGCTTAGTTCTTGGAAGAAATGTGTCTGCTCTGCATGTGACCAGATGAACATAAGATGAGACAGCAGAAGAAAGGAAAAATAGTTGTATTTTTTTTTTAACTGGAGTAGAGTTGCTTTACAATGTAGTGTTACTTTCGGCTGTACGGCAAAGTGAATCATCTATACATATACATATGTCTCCTCTTTTTTAGATTTCCTTCCTATTTAGGTCACCACAGAGCATTGAGTAGAGTTCCCTGTGCTATACAGTAGGTTCTCATTAGTTATTATCTATTTTTTTCATTAGTTATTATCTATTTTATAAAAAAGTTGTATATTTTATGACGCTTAGGAGTCCTTTTTTCTGCTCTTTGAAGGAGGGGCCCCATGTTTTCATTTTGCACTTGGCCCTGCAAATGACGTAGCTGCTTTGATTACAACCACCATGAATTCACAGTTCCCGACCACAGCTGGTTTGTCGGCATAGCTAGGCAGCCAGGCCTGAGTGTTTCTCCAGCCAGCTGTCTCCCACTGTTCACATGGCTAAACACTGTCTACTCTTCCCAAATGCATGCTCCTTCTGTCTCCACCTTCATCTCAGCAGACAGCGGTATCTCTTACTTAGAGAAAAAGAAACAGAAGTTACCAGATGAACTGTGTTTCTCCCGTCCCTTCTGTGCCTCTTGTTAATAGGGCAAGGTGTTCTCCTTGTCTAATGTTTATCCCTCGCCTGCACCCTGGCTTCCACTCTTCCTGCCCTCCCAGAACTGAACCTGACTACCCCCTCCTCTCAAGAGGTAGCACCAACCTGTGAGAGGAGCGTGGGCCCTGGAGACATTGTCCGGGACTGGATCCCAGTTTTGGCACTTAGTACTTGTGTGACTTTGGTAAGCCTCTTAACTGCCCCAGGCCTCAGTTTCCCTCTCTGAAAACTGGGGTAATAATAGCACTACTTATTTCACTGTCTTGCCATGAAGATTAAATAAGTTAATATTGGTAAAGTGATAAGTATGTGCTATACAAATGTTTATTTAATAAAATCAAAGAATAGGGCTTCCCTGGTGGCGCAGTGGTTGAGAATCTGCCTGCTAATGCAGGGGACACGGGTTCGAGCCCTGGTCTGGGAAGATCCCACATGCCAAGGAGCAACTAGGCCCGTGAGCCACAAGTACTGAGCCTGCGCGTCTGGAGCCTGTGCTCTGCAACAAGAGAGGCCGCGATAGTGAGAGGCCCGCGTACTGCGATGAAGAGTAGCC
This sequence comes from Aethalodelphis obliquidens, assembly GCF_003676395.1. Classification (NCBI taxonomy): domain Eukaryota; kingdom Metazoa; phylum Chordata; class Mammalia; order Artiodactyla; family Delphinidae; genus Aethalodelphis; species Aethalodelphis obliquidens. Next base: position 12,301,759 of record NW_020837977.1, on the reverse strand, counting down.
CCCGCTTGCCACAACTAGAGAAAGCCCTCGCACAGAAACGAAGACCCAACACAGCAAAAATAAATTAATTAATAAACTCCTACCCCCAACATCTTCAAAAAAAAAAAAAAAAAATCAAAGAATAAAAGTCCTCTCCTTCATCTTCAAACTTTTCTCCCCTTGGTGCTTTTTGACATACTCAGTTCTCTCCTATCTTAAAAGTGACCCTTCCTGGACCTCCAAATTTCTTCCAGCTGTAGCTCCATTTCTTCCCTCCTTCCAGAGCTAAATCCCCTGGAGGTTATCTGCACACACGGTCTCCACTTCCTCACGGCCCACCCACTCCTCAACTCACAAGAAAAGGATGCCTGCCCACCATCAGCTGAAACTGATCTTACCCTGAAAATCCATGCTTCAGGTCACGGAACTCAATATACACATTAAAAAAAAGAATCTTATTTGTTTGTTCCTCTGTACTTGAGATGTTTGGCCACTTCTTGAAAATCTCTTTTCCCTTGTTTTCCAGGATGATGCTTTCCCTTACTTCCTCCTCTCCTCTAGAAGCTCCTTCTCAGTCTCCTTTGCAGAGTCCTTTCTCTCTGACCATCACTATAATTAGGTTTTCTTCAAGGTCCTCTCCCACCTTATTCTACCTGACACACTCCCTGAATGATTCCACCTACCCCCATTGCTTCTGTTACCATCTATGGGCTGCTGATGTCCACGTATGTATTGACAACCCAGATTTCTCTCCCAAGTCCCAGATTAATGTATCCAACATTAATATCTGGGGATATTGCCACTTGGATGTCCCAGAGACATCTCCAAGTCAGCACGTCTACAACTGAACTTATTTTCTCTCCACCTACTCCAACTGGCTCAACATCTTGGGTCCTGTTCAATTACGTCTCTTGCGTGCAGGATAAAATCCTTTCTCTTTTATATCTTCCATGGTCACACTCTTGGCTGCCTTTCCAATATTTGATCTTGACAGGCCCCATCTTGACCTTTGTACTACAGCCAAAATGACCTGACTGCACTGATCTAAACACATAAAGCTCATGCTTCCATGTCCTGTCCTCAGAACCACTTCCCTTCCTGGCTTCAAAGTGAATACTTAGTTATTTTTAGGTCCTCTGTGAAATTTTCGTAATGGTCCACAAACTCAGATGAGTGAGTGTGGTCACTTAAATATTTTTCTACACCTCAAGCGTATTTCTGTCTCTATGTCCCTCTTCCATTGACACCATGCTCGTGGAAAACCTAATCACAGTCCCTGGAGCTCCCTTCCTTCTCTAGAGTTGAGTCACCATTTGGGGTATGACCTAGTTACTACAGGTTGCTGACAAGCAGCTGTGTCCCTTTCCTTTTAGCCCCAGCATCTCCAGCAGCTTTGTGTTACTTCTACACCATCCTTGGGATGTAGAGGCTTTGGTTAAGTTCTCAGTGCTTCCTGACTGTAGACGCACAGCCGACCATTCCTCTCCGGGGGCTTCTCCTCGTTAGTGGTATATGGCCATGAAGTTGGGCTGCATCCCTGCTGCTCTCTGACCTGCAGATTGTTCTTCACTTCTCCTCTCAGCCAGGCAACACCTCCTTCTAGGATGAGGTGGGAATGGGGAGAGAATCCCTAATCTTGCTCATGTTTGTCCACACTCTAGAATCTTCTTTTCCCATTTACCTCCTTTGAAAATCCTCTCAGTTATTCTAAGGCATCATTTGTAAATCTGAATGCTTGCAGGGTAAGGTAAGTAATGTAAATGAGTGGAGCAGGTGTGTGTAAGAGATAAGGCAGTTGGGGAAACAGGGCCGGTTTAAAGGGGCAGCAGCTACTACTCAGCTCCAGTTCATATATGACTGACTCGTCCCGGATTTTTAGGGAGGCAAGTAAATCCAAAAGGGCATTGGTAGATCAAGGGAATAAGAAAATGTAAAGTGGCCTGAGCAGGTTTCTCCTGTCATTCAAGTTCGTGTCTTTCTTCCCCAGATACTCAGTAACTATTTAATGAAGGAAGGAATGAATCTGATCTTACTAGAGGTAAACAGAAAGCTGGAGGGGAGAGGTATAAAATTTAAGATCTTACATCGAATGCTAGACCTTTGCTTTCTCTCATTTGCATACTAAATGCAGGGCTGCAGATGGCTTCCTGTTATTACAGCTGCTGAATCGACTTACATTGGCTGCAGAATTCTATTGCCCTTGCTGCAGAAAATGACCTTGAAGTATTGAAGAACTCTCTGGGCTTGTTTCAGAAGACAACAGCAAAAGCAGGATTAATTCAAATGATGGGTTATATATTTTAAGGTCCTTCAGGTAATTCCAAGGGCAACCAGAAATCTTTTATGAAGTCTGAATTTAGATTTAAAAGCTCGATAGAGCCCTTATTCTCACTCTCATGTCATTTTATTATTTAGGCATTCATTACCAGCTTCTTTTCTATTTTGATTAGGTTGCTTAACATTTTGTGGTCTCTCTTCTTTCCCTCTCTGCTTTCCACACTTGCATTTTTAATAAAGAAAGATGAAAGAAAGAGTGCCTTTTCTACCTATTAAAATGATTTTACCTTTGCATCAGCATGTTTCTCACTTTTCATCACTTGTGAAAATGTAACTATTATAACAGACGTGCACAACAGCATGTCGTGAGATTACAGAATCCCTCTTCACATTTAGGAGATCCTGAAAGACCAGTGAAGAGCGCTGAATGAATCAATGAGAGTCCGTGAGGAAAGGTTAAATGGATAGGGATTACTCATCATGTATAATAAGGGAATTTGCTAAAAATAATATTAATTTGTTTCAGATAATGTGATCTGTTAAAAAGAGAAACTCATAACATTTTCAAAAAATTTCCTTCTCTGTAAAACTTAGAGACATATCTGTCTTTAGCTGAGCTGAGGGAAATTCTCTTGGAGGTGTCTGATTTCAGGGCTATATCAGGGTCCCAGCAGAAGAGGGAAACCACATGGAAATTTGAACAAGGAAATCTTAATGTAAAGAATTATTAATTATAATTATATAAATATAGTTATTTATAATTATATATAATTATTGTTTATAATTATATAAATAACAGTGAATTGGAGTTACAAAAGATTGGCTGGTAAGAAGTAAAGAGAATGTCACAGGACGTAGAAATAGTGGTTGTTAAGCCACAGTCACTGCTCCTGAGGCTGAGTGCGGGTACCCAAGGAGGAGGACCTCGCCCTGACCCCCAGCTGGAGATCCAGTCCTTGTTGGAGAAGGAATCGATATATAGTTCAGTGACTGGCAGAGAAGTCACTGAGGTGTGACTTCTGGTAGAAGTGGCTGGAAACACCCCCTCTGGAACTTATTGGACAGCAGGGAATCTGTTGATTGGGAGGTACCTCACTGGAGGTACTCTACAGCAGCAGGTTACAAAAGCTGCTGGAGAGGGATGCCAAGGGAGCTGCTGGCTGCTGGTACTGCCCGGGCTGGCAGTGCTGCATGAACTGTGTCCTGAAGAGGCTGCAGGTATCGTGGGAGCTGAGTGCCAGAGACGCCACCTAAAGACGACATCTTTAGGAGAGTTCTAGAAAGCACACCTGAATGGGCAAGAAAGCCCCTCCCTCCTGTAATATGTCTCCAGTGCCGTCTACTGGCAAAGCTTAGTATCATGACACTTGGCTGAGAAAAACTAAAGGATCCAGAACAATTTTTGCTGAGCAGGCAATGAAGGGTGATTTTGCAGATGAGGCAGGCAATAAATTGATAAATGGCACAGGGATATTTTTGAGATAGTGAAAGTTAATTTGTAAGGTGAGCTAAGGGAAGAATTCTGGCTTTGGTGCTGTGTGACCTCTCAGGATGCAGTGAAGAGGCTGGGCTGTATAACAGATCCCATGCAATTCCTAACAGTCTATTTCTGTTTTGTTCTGTTATTCTTTATTGAGCTTACATTGCCTTTGAAATTGTGTATTAGCCTGTTGGTCGAGATATTCATTTTAATTTGGGGCGAGGGGGTTGAAAAGTCTATTACTGTTATTGTTGACAGTCTGAGAAAAAATGTTTCTTATTGTAGGTTAACATAGATTTTGTGATTAAGCCACTTCTGAATCTTTTCTTGGTACTCATTATGTAATAAAAGCAGCCTTGCCCTTTGTTCTGTTGAGGTAGGTTTTTGGTTATTTGGGGGGACCATTCTAACCTCTGGAATTTGAGTACTTAATTTAAAAATATTGTTTACATAGTATGACACAGCTGGGGAACAAAACATTTCTTTTCCCCCCAAGCTTGTTTGTGTCAAAAACATTATTTCCATTATATTCATAAGTGAAAGAGTAATAAGCATGGTAAAGTCACTCAATAAGTCTTGTAAATACTTTTTGGTGTAAGTCCCAGAAATTGAGAATAAGGATGATTGGGTAAAGAACCCTACTGCAAGTCAGATGGCTTTTAATTCTTTGCTTTCTACAGAATTAAAGGGGACTTTCAGTGGCTTTTTAGTTGATGGATCGTTTAAAAAAAAAAGATTTCTGAAGATATATTACTTCGTGATATTTTTGGAGGATAATTTAGGAGGGGTTTAAAGACATCTGACATCTCTGTAACAAAACTTCTGTTCCCACTTGCTTATTTATGTGGACAAAATTTCTCAACACTTGCGTATCTGAAAATGAAACATAGAAATATAATTTATGTTGAACATATCTCATCCTATCTCATCCTGTGAGTAATATCCATCCACAAACACATGATTTCTTTGAAAAAATAAAATGGCTTCATGTATCTCACCAGATGTTTTTTTGATGAGAAGTCACTGTGATAGGCAGCATTCTTGAGATGTCCCCCCAACGTCCCTGACCCCTGGTTAATCAACAAGCACGAATCCAGGTATTGCTCTGAAGAGACTTTGCAGAATTAAATTTACTAATAAGTTGACCTTGAAATAGGGAGATTGTCCTGGATTACCTGGTAGACCCAATAATCACATAAACCCTTAGAAGCAGCAGCAGAAGGCAGAAGCCTCAGTCAGAGAGACGCAGCAGAAGAAGGGAAGCAGAAGAGATGTGGAGGGTGAGAACGACACATTGCACAGTGGCTAGTTCGAGATGTAGGGGGCTCCCTGCAAGGACCAGAGAGAAGCCTGTAGGAGCTAAGAGTGATTCCCAGCTGACAGCCAGCAAGGAAATAGGAGTTCAGCTCTACAGCTGCCTGGACCCGAATTCTGCCAACAACCTGAATGACCCTGGAAACGGATTCTCCGCTAGAGCCTCCAGAAGGGAACACAGCCCTGCCAAGTCCTTGAGAGTCTGAACAGAGGAACTGGCCCAGCCCCACTATACCTGGACTCCTGACCCACAGTGAGAAAACAGATGTGATGCTTTAAGCTGCTACAGTTATGGTCATTCGTTATGGCAGCAACAGGAAACGGATAGGAGCTTGTAATATTTAATGACATTTAATCCACCTATTTAATGTATTTTACGTTGTTTTGATCAATTGTAATCAATGGTGATATTTACATTGATAACATTCTGAAAGAAAAATATCTTTAACACTTAGAACTATGTAGTCACAGAAAATGATAAAGTTTAATTTCAGTATACATACAGTTTTTTAGTAGAATACTATGATAAAATAATAAAAAATCATTACAGATAAAATATATTACATTAGGATAGAATTCTGTAAATGCAGTGGAATGGCAATAAGTATATGAGGAGGAAAGGAATAATATAAGAAATTTCACTGTTAAAGAAGAGCTTGTTAGTGTCCATTTTGCAGATGGATAAGGAAGGGTATCCAAATCATACAGTATTACGTTCCACTGGCTATATTTGAAAGGGAGATCTCATAGTTTTATTTTAAAAAATCATTATTTACACTACACTGGAAACTATACATTTTGCAACTACTTAAACTGATAATGAACAAATTTTGATATCAACTTAAAAAATATGCAAGGGGCATATAAACTTTCAAAATTCCTGCAAGGAATAGGAAAACAAGGAAGTTCAAAGACCACTGGCTGGTAGGACTCCATTTTCTGGGTTCCCACACAGCACGACCTTCCGGTTGGGGCGAATCTGGGGAAGCACATGAAACTTAGAAGGTTTAATCACGTACTAACTAGTTTACTAAAGACCAACTGAACCTCTATAGAGGACTCACATCATATGTTTAACTTATGTGAGTCCAACTATTCTCACTCAGCAAATTAAAATGGGGAGAAACAGGGGAGGGAAATAACAACTTGAGTTGACTAAACAGGTCTGTCTGGTTTCAACTCAACAGAGGTGTGTCCTGAGGGGGAGTGACACACATCTCACGTCCCGGTAGCTCTTGGAGGGTGAGTGCTTTTTCACGCTGACTTTTAGTTTAGTGTTTAAACATACACATGGTTCTCATGTCATGGCCCTAAACACAAGCCAGCTAGCTCATGTGATGCTCAAATGAAGAAAAAGCACCTATTTGAGAACCTAACTCCCACCCATGCTGCGGGGATCCAGGCACCGTGCCCAGGTACGAGGGGACGGGAGCCCTGCTGAGGAAATGGTGCGGAGTCAGGCTGTTTGCGCACAAGCACAGTAAGATGACTGTCTACCCGGGGTTTGATCTTTCATCCTATAGGACTCAGCCGTCTGCTATCTGCCCTCTAAGCGCTTTACGTTTGTTGATAAATTTCTTCATTTTCTGCCGCACCTCTAACACTTGGTCTTCCTTCTGGCGGTCTGGTCTGGAGGTCTGTTCGTGGCTGGTCCATCTGCTCGGTCGCCTCGCTGGACACACAGGCTCCCGCCTCCTCTCTCTCCAGCCCACTCAGACTACAGTCAAATGCTGTCAGGTCTGCCCCCCAGCCCGGGCTGGAAGCTGCATCCCATCTTGCTGTTTGTCTGCAAGCCCAGCCGCAATGCAGATGTTCACCGTGGACTGGGTCCTGGTCTTCCTTATGCCTCTATTGTCTCCTCTGATTCAACCCTTGCAGCTCGATGCAACATTTAAAAATGCAAATCTGCCTGTGTCTCTCTTGCACTTAAAACTCTTTGTTCACAGCATCCCAATCTTTCCCGCCCCCTCTCCTTCAGCCATGCTGCTCAAGCACATCCGTTCCATGCCTTCCCAGGCCATACCTTCTGTAAGAACGGCCTCTCTCCCACCTTCCTCTTGTCCGTCTGGGCAACTCATCTCATGCGTGAAGAATCACTGCATTGATGGTGGAAATGCCGACACTACCCACAGCCTCACCTGGTACCCCCTACATCCAGCACACTGTGCGCCAGGGAGTACGCAAGGCACTTTCCATACACAGACTTTGTTTAAATTATACAACAAGCCGATGAGATAGTTATTATCACTTCCCATTTCCAAATTAGAAAGCTAAACTCAGAGACAGTAAATACCTTGCCTCAGCTGGGATGAGGGTGGGCCAGGATTCAGAGCTGCGGGGCTCCGCGCCCAGAGCGCATTCGCCATCAGTTCAGCCGCACTCCTGCTCCGCGGCTGCGATGCACAGGGACTGGGCAGTTACGCAACCTCTCCACAGTGTCTCTCCTGTAAAATGAGAATAATAGTACCTATTAGTAGGATTCTTGGGAAAATTAGTAAAAATATTGAAAGCAAACTGCCGAGTCCTCAATAAAAAAAGGCCCAGCTCCTCCAAACTCGCCTTGGAGTTAGAAGAAGCTTAACCTGGGGGAAGGGTGCCTGGATCCTGAAACTCCGATTCTCATCTCCTGCATCCCTTCCCTGGGGGACCCTTGCTGGCCTCCAGCAGGGGCACCACCCATCCGGTTTTACACTAGGGCTCAAGCATAAGCGAGTGATTTTCCTGTAAATACGGCCTAATACAGTTAATGTAAGGCTGGGAACCTTCACTGAAAGCTAGGAAACAATGAAAATAAAACTAACATGAAGGGTAACACAAAACTAGGTAATTTGGGCTGGGAAATGTAGATTGCTTGGCGTTTCACAGACATGTCCCAGGACTACTAACTAGTATGTGAACCTGGCTGACTTCTGAGGTTCGGTCAGTAAGTCTACTCATCTGCGGACCTAGAGACAATGACGTCTATTTGGTAGAACTATTGTGAGAAATGGATTTATTCATGTATATTTACTGAGCCCCAAGGGAGGCATTCAATGATAACTCAAACCTTAACAGTTTCCGCTAAGTGGCACGTGATCTTCCAGTGATGATTACATTAGTTTACTTAAATCCTCACAGCAAAGGGGGCTACTTTTACTTCCATTTTACAAACGGCAAGAGTAAAGCCCAAAGAGTTTAAGAAACTTGTGGAGGGCACACAGCTGGTGATGAACATGTCCAGGACAGAACCCAGGCAGCCTGGTCTCAGGGCCCGTGCGTGGGCTTAGCTTCTCTGCTGCATTGCCTTGTGGTGTGAGTGGAGCTAACAATTTATTGTAGTACACGTGCAAGGAAACAAAGAAATGCATATATAAAACTAAAGTAAGTGCTATGAAGGAAATGAATAGGGTGTGTGGCAGAGAACAAGGGGAAAGGGGTGTTGGAGATCCTTCAGAGAGGGTGGTGAGGGGTGTTTTCCTTGAGAAAAGTGACATTTAAGCTCACATTAAATGAGATAACGTGTTTGTCAAAGGGAAGTCTGAGCATCGTGCCAATAAACGTTCCCCTTCCTTTTCTTTTACGCATTGAAATAAAATTTTGCAAACATTTTCTGGACCCTGCGTCACCTCCCACTGCTTCTGGCCACCCCAAGAGGTAGACTCCCAGGGTGTGTGCCCAGACCTCATCTTGCTGTTTAGTCGAAAGCTATGGAAAGTCACGAGGACTCCAGGGCTTGAACAACTGGCAAAAAGATGCTTAAACATGACTTTGTTTGCACATAAGCTCTTTTATTAGATAATTGAGAAAATCTAGCTATTTACAGGTGTCTTCACTTTTGTGCCTTTAACAATTCGTTAGATTTCAAAAGCATCAACTTAGTTCTGTTGTTCACAATGGCTTTGAAAAGGTGTTAAGACTTCTGGAAATTCGTTGAGAGTGGGCAGTACCTTTGCCTATGCTTTTTATTCTGAAATAATAGCTGCTTTCTTTGGCAAACCCATCATTTCTAATTTAATGGGCAGTACTTCAGTAACTGAACTAGCTTTTTGAAAGCTACTATGGCAGCCAAGGAGATCATAATAGAGGACAGAAATAGGATAAATGGAGAAAGAGACACATTACCTCTTTTTGCTCCTTTGGTTGTTATTATTGTTAATAATAATAATAATAAAATTCAAGAAATTGATATAACTGTCTTTTTAAAAATATCCTTGGGGATGTCATATAAAATAGCATTTGTGGCAGTGCACCCTAAATTATAGTACACTAAAAAAAAAAAATGGCAGTGGTGGGTTCTGCCTGACAACTGCTGCCTGATATTCTGAAAGCAAAATAGTCACTTAAACATTTTTAGGCCATTTCATGAAAAAAAAAAAAAGAATCATACTTTCAGCCCCCGGTTATGATTTATTTATATGGAGCGAATGATGGTTTGGTGCGGCAGGCAGACAGGTGGCCCCAGTGATCTCCGCCTTCCGGTGTTCATGCCCCGTGTAATCCTCTCCTCCTGAGTGTGGGCTAGATTTAGTGATGCACTTCTAACGAACAGGGTGCAGCAGGAATAGTGGGATGCCACTTCTGAGACTGGATGGTAAAGGACTGTGACTTTCATTCTGCGTGCTCTTTCTTGCTCTCTCTTCGATCCCTCAGCTGCGGGTGACCAGCTGCCATGCTGTGGGCAGCCCTGTGGAAGGTCCCACAGGAGGAGGGACTGAGGCTTGCAGACATCAACACGAATGAACCTGGAAGCACATTTCTCTCCACCAGCTGGGCTTCCAGATGAGACCACAGCCCTGGCTGGTAGCTTGATTGTCCCCTCATGAGCAACCTTGAGCCAGAGGCACTCAGCCACGTGACACTCAGATTTCTGACTCACAGAAACTACAAGATAATAAATGTTTGTTGATTTAGACTGTGCAACTCTGGGGTTATTTGTTATGTAGCACTAGGTAACTAATACAGATGGGGAGTACAATGGGAATGATGGATTCTAGACCAGGCCCCAGGTCTCTGAAAACAGGGTGCATAATGACATGACCTGTAGGCTCCACTGTGTGGGGTTCTGAGAGCACACGTCAGGGGTTATCCAACCTCTTGAGCTTGAGATTTTTCATTTCCCTACGCTGAGGCTAACCCTCTGCCTTCAAGGTTCTACACTGAAAGCAATGGAAATGGAATCTAGCCAACTAAAGCAAAAGGAAATTTACTGGAAAGGTATTAGGGTATGGTAGGTATGGAGAAGGATGCTGTCGAATCAACAGAAGGCTTCGAGGCCAGGTCTGGGGACAGGGAGGGGCACACAGAGTCCCAGGAGTTAGGAAAAAGTATGGCAACATTCTCCTAGCAGTAACTTGGGTCAGCACACAGCCACTACAATATATGGCCCCCAGTTAACTTTCTATCCTTGCCTCACTAACTCAAGATTCAAAACCCTGAGAGAGATCATTCAATTGGCCATTCTTAGTTACGTGCCCAACTCCTGGCTGCTTTGATGCTGGTAAATGAAGAATGGGGCCCTTTGAATTTCTTAATGGAGGGTAGGAACCGGGGATTTTCCTTTTGTGGCAGAGACTGTAACTGTTTCCCCATTGTCTGCTTTCCTCTTCTTTTTTAGTAATAAAAGTTTTAGCCGGACTAAAGACTGCATTTTTCCCAGCCTCTCTCATACAAAAGTATGTATCCTAATTCTAGTCAATGAGATCATATGAGCAGAAATGGTTTGTGCAACTTCTGGGCTGTACCCTTAAAAGGAAAGGAAGGTACTCATGTTCCCTTTTTCTCATTCCTTCTTTTTATAGCTGAATGTAAAGATTGTGGAAAGTCATCTTTGACCTTGTGGACAAGGGCCATACCCTTGGGATGGCAAAGCCAAAACATGGAAGGAGCTTGTGTGCTCAAAACCATTGAGCCACCACTCAGGCCTGGACCCACCATCTCGAATGTTATAAGTGAAAAATAACTTATGTGTTATATAAGAAATAACTTCTATGTCATATAACTTCCATGTTATACAAGAAATAATTTAAATGTTATAAGACAGAAATAAGCCTCCTTCAACCTTAAACAAGTTCTCGTTGAAGCAGCCTAGTCTGTGTCCTGAGGCTACAGCCACTGGGGGAAAGGTAAGGCCTTAAAAAGAAATCAGGTGCCACCAGGATGGGGAAACACCTGCTTGTACCTGGCGGTCTAATGGCAAATGTCCTCTACTGCTAGTGGCATTGCACTGCTTATGAGGTACAGACCATTTTGTGAATTATTTTGATGATAGCACTGATATATCGGCAAATTACAACAGAACTCCTAGGTTGGACCTGTACGCTGGTAGGGAACCTCATGGTTATCAATTTCCCATCAGTCCATGTGCTCTGCACTAGTCTTCTCATCCTTTATCCTTTCCCCATCCATGGACACCTTTTTATGCAAAAGAGCTCTCTGGATCATGGAATTTTTGAGCTGTAGGGGACTTTAGTGAACAAACAGCTAGTCCAAGGGATCCCAAACCAGTCCGAGTGGCACAATCTCCAGGGAAGCTTGTTGAAAATAGGGACGCCAGACCTTCCCCCAGCCCCACCCCTGCCCACTCACTAAACGCCAGGGGAGGTTCAGGATGAGTTGCTCTCGTGGGCACTCTCCAGTTCTGCAGGAGGGTAAAGAAGCCCTCAATGCTCCAAAAGGCCTTGGAAAGGAGTCTCTTGGAGAACATGCCATTTTCTCCACAGCCCAGGGCACTGCCTTTAGGTATTGATCATCGATCACTCTGTCTTCACGTGGATGGGTATGGCTTGCCATCCCACTTGCCTGGGCCCGTCTGGTTCCTCTAGTATGAGCAGCTTCTGAGGAGGGCACCAACCCCAGACACTGCCAAGGCTTGTCAGTTCCTGAGGCTTAGTACTGAGTCCTTCCCTGATCCCCTCAGGAGGTTCTGGTATTTTGGATGCGCTCCCCCAAAGCTGTCTGGGTCTCATGGCCCCGTGGAAGCTGCAGTCTCCAGGCTCCAGTGTTCTGCACCTAACGACCGCCCAGGGTGGGTTGCCACGCCTTCCTGTCTGACCCCCAGTGCACAAATGTTTCTATACCCTCCAGTCTGAGGCGATCCATGTTGCTTCCCTTCAAAGCCTAAACCACAGAAGCTGGTAACTTACTGCTGGAGGTAAGGAGATCAGAAAGTGCAAAATGAAATGCCCTCAGGGGCCAGTTAGGTGGGAACATGGAGGTGAGCAGAGAGTGGGGAGTTTCTGTGGTGAACTGCAAGCACGTGCTCAGCCTAAAGGGGCAGCTGCTACTCCTGTGTTGCTGATCTTGTTTGGAAATAAATGTTCAGTGTTGCATAATCTGATTTTTCAAGAGAGGATGAAAATTTGGATTTTTTTAAAAAAGTGAAACATCCCTATTTTAAAATATTGGCAACTAACATATTTAAAAAAAATCACACTGTGGGTTTTACATTTGAAAGCCAGATTTGCACCGTGGGTCACTGGTTTATAACCTCTGGGTAGGATTTGGCAACACAGGTCCTGCTAACTCTTCTGATAGAAAAAGGGTGAAAAAAACCCTTTAGATTTTGTTCCAAGGAGTGTATAACAAGGTAAGGAAACAAATAACAAGACACCCACGACTTTCTCAATAAGTCACCCTCTTACATCAATTATCATGTTGCAGGGACTAAGTGATAAGTTGAATAATGATAATAAGCAACGTGCAGTATCTGGCACATGTGCAGTGGTTAAACAATGTTTAGCTTTTAGCTTATATCTTTGAGTCTATTTCTGTGCTTTCTGTTCTGTTCTGCTTACCTATTTCTGCACTAGCAGCAAACTCTTTACTATTGTGGCTTTATAAAATATTTCATAAGACAAATCTTAGAAATGGCACAGGATATTTTTGAAGTAAGTGACTGTAATTTACTCACATACATACACATGTGTAGACAGATGAAATCAGAATCATCCAGTGTTTTCACTGGAAAAAATCTTAGCGTTTATCTAGCTCTTCACAAATGAGGAAACTGAGGCCTGGAAAGATTAAGTGGCTTGCTTCAAGTTTTCCAGCTAGTTGATGGTTGTGTCAGATTAGAAGTGATGTATTTGGACCTCCTGTTTAGGTCTGTTGTCTCCACTGAGCTTCGACGACTCCCTGCATTCTTTTGGTGCACTTAACATTTCCACCCTCATGATTAAGGCACTAGGCACAGGGGACCCTGCATGCATGTCCCCTTGGCAGAGTGTTCTAACACCTTAGCCCATATTAGATTCCTCAAGTTACACCGGGGTGTGGGGAGTGGGTACCAGGGTGCTGGGAGATGTGCTATTGGAAGGACTTGAAGACAAACTTCACTAATTTCTTGAGTCTGATCTGCTTTGCCAGCATAGTAAAAAGCAGGTAGACAAGGAGAAAAGGATGGATGTTAGAGGCAACCTGCTGGATGCTTAAACTAAGGCAGCAACATGAACATAGTTAAATATCAGTAGTAAGCAGAGACGGATTTCTAGTTAAATAAATCCAAGCCATATTCAAACTTGATTTAAAACAAAGTATTGTTCTCCCTTCCATCAAGTCAGGAAAAATTCTAAGTGTTTGTGCAGTTTAGTCTTCCAGGGTGAGTTTAATTTACCTTTCTTCATTGGAGCTAGAAACTCATGGCCACATCTGGGACTAGATGTAATAATGTAACCTATTAGGTGTTTTAAAGAGGAGTTGGGTTACTGTAAATACCGTGTAGATTTTCAAGTCCACTCTCACTGGGTACTTTTGGGGGAATATATATTATACATAATCTATATAACATATATGATATATATACACAACAATAATAATATTATCATAATATAACAGTTCACAAACTTAGGTGAGGAATAAATGTCAACTCATCTTTCTATAGATAAAACTAAATTTTAATTTTGTGTGCTAATCTGTTGGGGTTTGTTAAAACCTAATTTCAACCGATTTGGACTTCTCCTTTTCCCTCTGGTTCCATCATATCTCTGGGGGATTTAAATGATGCCACGGAACTGGACAGAGGGGAGACATCTGGCAGCTGTCATCTGTCCACATTTGTTTCCAATGTGGCAACTGCTGACCTACCTGCTCCTGGCAGATGGTCTATGAAGGTCACTGCTGAACCATCCTTTGTTCCTGCCCCACAGGCCTCTTCAGGTCCAAGACTGTTGCTGCTGCACCACTGTTGAGGGCACACAACCATCAACTTCCAAGACAGTCCGGGGCCTATGCCACCCGGACAGACCCCACAAAATCATATGGGGTTCAGGCACCTCCTTACCTGGAACAGGCACAGGAAAAGCGATGTTTACTTCTCTCTGCCTTCTTCAACTCTGCTAAGTTCTTCATTTCTACCATGTGAGATGCTCCCGGGAGAACTAGGAAGTGACACGTGAGAGGGGCCAGAATGTTGTCCCAGCACTGAGGCTAATCAAGTCACCCTTACACGGCACATAACACCCTTTGCCCCGGATTCGAGTCACTTTTATTAGCTCGGATTCAAAGCCCAAAGCCGCAGACTACCCCGGAAAGCCGGCGCGGGAACACTCCCACAACCTCCGCGCCTTCTCCCTGACGCGACGACGGGAGGCGGGCACGGCGCACGCACGGTCCACGCATGCTCAGTCTTTCCGGGCGTCTCGCGAGCGTTGCCGGGCTGTAGACGTGAGAACTGTCTCCACTTCCGGTATCCAGCCAAGTGCGAGGCAGCTCCGCGGATTTAAGGGGCGCCGGAGCTCGACCGTATATTTCCCATGTCCGTCTCCCGCGAAATCCCCACAGAAAGCGCCACGTGTCGTGGTCCCGGGACCCTCCCCAACGCGGTGGCCCGTGTCCAGGCGTCCCAGGCCCGGTGAGTCTGTGGCGGAGCGACCCACTCCCCAAACTTCTGCTGTAGAGCCCTTCTGGACCCAAGCCATTTACTTTTTTTTTTTTTTAAACCTCCCATCCTTTTTATTTTTAACCCACATTACAAGTTAAAGAATTATATGTATGTGTTATACACTCTTTTTGCAAAAACTTATTTTCTGAAAAGAATTCATATGAAGACTGCAATCATCAGAGTTTTACAATTTGTGATGACAGCCAGGATATCCACGTTTACCCTCAGTAATTCTTTTTTTTTTTTTTTTTTTACATTTATTTATTTTTGGCCGCGTTGGGCTTGTTGCGGCAAGCGGGGGCTACTCTTCATTGCGGTGCGTGGGCTTCTCATTGCGGTGGCTTCTCTTGTTGCAGAGCACAGGCTCTAGGCGCCTGGGCTTCAGTAGTTGCAGCACGTGGGCTCTAGAGCGCAGGCTCAGTAGTTGTGGTGCACGGGCTTAGTTGCCCCGTGGCATGTGGGATCTTCCCGGACCAGGGCTTGGACCCGTGTCCCTTGCATTGGCAGGCGGATTCTTAACCACTGTGCCACCAGGGAAGTCCCTTTTTTTTTTTAAACATCTTTATTGGAGTATAATTGCTTTACAATGGTGTGTTAGTTTCTGCTTTATAACAAAGTGAATCAGTTATACATATACATATGTCCCCATATCTCTTCCCTCTTGCGTCTCCCTCCCTCCCACCCTCCCTATCCCACCCCTCTAGGTGGACACAAAGCAACGAGCTGATCTTTCTGTGCTATGCGGCTGCTTCCCACTAGCCATCTATTTTACATTTGGTAGTGTATATATGTCCATGCCACTCTCTCACTTTGTCCCAGCTTACCCTTCTCCCTCCCCGTATCCTCAAGTCCATTCTGTAGTAGGTCTGTGTCTTTATTCCCATCTTGCCCCTAAGTTCTTCATGACCTTTTTTTTTTTTTTAAGATTCCATATATATGTGTTAGCATACGTATTTGTTTTTCTCTTTCTGACTTCACTCTGTATGACAGACTCTAGGTCCATCCACCTCACTACAAATAACTCAATTTCATTTCTTTTTATGGTTGAGTAATATTCCAGTGTATATATGTGCCACATCTTCTTTATCCATGCGTCTGTTGATGGACACTTAGGTTGCTTCCGTGTCCTGGCTATTGTAAATACAGCTGCAATGAACATTGTGGTACATGACTCTTTTTGAACTGTGGTTTTCTCAGGGTATATGCCCAATAGTGGGATTGCTGGGTTGTATGGCAGTTCTATTTTTAGTTTTTTAAGCAACCTCCATACTGTTCTCCATAGTGGCTGTATCAATTTACATTCCCACCAACAGTGCAGGAGGGTTCCCTTTTCTCCATGCCCTCCTCAGCATTTATTGTTTGTAGATTTTTTGATGATGGCCATTCTGACCACTGTGAGATGATATCTCATTGTAGTTTTGATTTGCATTTCTCTAATGATGAATGATGTTGAGCATTCTTTCATGTGTTTGTTGGCAGTCTGTATATCTTCTTTGGAGAAATGTCTATTTAGGTCTTCTGCCCAGTTTTGGATTGGGTTGTTTGTTTTTTTGATATTGAGCTGCATGAGCTACCTGTAAATTTTGGAGATTAATCCTTTGTCAGTTGCTTCATTTGCAAATATTTTCTCCCACTCTGAGGGTTGTCTTTTCATCTTGTTTATGGTTTCCTTTGCTGTGCAAAAGCTTTGAAGTTTCATTAGGTCCCACTTGTTTATTTTTGTTTTTATTTCCATTTCTCTAGGAGGTGGGTCACAAAGGATCTTACTGTGATTTATGTCATAGAGTGTTCTGCCTATGTTTTCCTCTAAGAGTTTGATAGTGTCTGACCTTACATTTAGGTCTTTAATCTATTTTGAGTTTATTTTTGTGTATGGTGTTAGGGAGTGTTCTAATTTCATTCTTTTACATGTCGCTGTCCAGTTTTCCCAGCACCACTTATTGAAGAGGCTGTCTTTTCTCCACTGTAAATTCTTGCCTCCTTTATCAAAGATAAGGTGACCATATGTGGGTGGGTTTATCTCTGGGCTTTCTATCCTGTTCCATTGATCTCTATTTCTGTTTTTTTGCCAGTACCATACTGTCTTGATTACTGTAGCTTGTAGTATAGTCTGAAGGCCGGGAGCCTGATTCCTCCAGCTCCGTTTTTCGTTCTCAAGATTGCTTTGGCTATTCGGGGTCTTTTGTGTTTCCATACAAATTGTGAAATTTTTTGATCTAGTTCTGTGAAAAATGCCATTGGTAGTTTGATAGGGATTGCATTGAATCTGTAGATTGCTTTGGGTAGTATAGTCATTTTCACAATGTTACTACTTCCAATCCAAGAACATGGTATATCTCTATATCTATTTGTATCATCTTTAATTCTATGTTTCTTTGCAAAGTTTTTACTCCTTGCTAAAGCAAAGTCACAGTTTTTTAAGTGAGTTTGAACTTATAACTTTTAATGTTATGCAGTCGTTAAAGAATACATATTCGGAAATGGACCCACTGCAAGGCTGGCTGAAAAGGATAGAGAATTATGTACAGTATACGTAAAAAGAATTAAGTACAAAATTATGTATGGTATTAAAAAAAAAAAAAAAGAAGATCCTTTTTGAGTGTTTGTAAGGGCCAGGCACTGTGCTAGATCTTAAATTTGTAGATCAATAAAACACAGTCCCTGCCCTTAAGGAGAGGTGCCAGTGGGCCAAAAGAGTAACATGTTTATTTCTAGAAGACAAAAGTGTAAGTGACTTTTATTTTCTTTAGGCTTTTCTTTATTTGTGAAGTGTGTTCACTATCTTGAAAAACATTTTATGTTTAACTGTAGACTTATCCAATTGAGTTATTTTGCCGTAAAATGATACCTCAAACGTCCTTTATGTTTTCAGAAGCTGTTGGCTGTAGCCGTCCTAGGATAGTGGTTCTCATAGTAGGTGTGGAGAGCCCCACCCACCCATTTAGAGAGTACAGAACGCCAAAGCTGTTTTTACAATGTTTTAAAGACATTATTTGTCTTTTTTTACTCTTAATCATGCAGGAGTATATGGTGGGGTTTTCCGCTGTACAGTTGGAACGGTCGTATAACTTAGTGAATCAATATTTTCCAGTTGACCAATACACGATGTTACAAAATCACACATGGGTAAAAGATCAATTCAAACTACAAGATAAACCAATAAATTTTAAGGTTAACAGTACAAAAGGTATGGTTTCAGATTTCTCGTTGCAACTGATCTTTAAGAAACTACCATTTGTTAAGCTACGTAATATCAAAAAAGAATGTCCATATTATCTGAAATGACTATTAAAATGCTTCGTTTTCTGGGCTTCCCTGGTGGCTCAGTGGTTAAGAATCCGCCTGCCAATGCAGGGGACACGGGTTCGAGCCCTGGTCTGGGAAGATCCCACATGCCGTGGAGCAACTAAGCCCATGCGCCACAACTACTGAACCTGCGCTCTGGAGCCCGTGAGCCACAACTGCTGAAGCGCCTGCATCTGGAGCCCGAGGAGAAGCCCGCGCACTGCAACGAATAGTAGTCCCTGCTCACTGCAACTAGAGAAAGCCTGCGTGCAGCAACGAAGACCCAACGCAGCCAAAAATAAATAAAAATTAAATAATTTTTTTAAAAAAAGGCTTCCCTGGTGGCGCAGTGGTTGAGAGTACGCCTGCCGATGCAGGGGACACGGGTTCGTGCCCTGGTCCAGGAAGATCCCACATGCCGTGGAGCGGCTGGGTCCGTGAGCCATGGCCGCTGAGCCTGCGCATCCGGAGCCTGTGCTCTGCAACGGGAGAGGCCACAACAGTGAGAGGTCCGCGTACCGCAAAAAACAACAAACAAACAAACAAAACTTCGTTTTCCAACCTCAAAAAAAAAAAGGGGGGGGGGGAATCAGAAGGAATCAGGAGCAAAAATAAAAGGAAATCAGTTCTTAGTTTTTGAGTATCAAGAGCTAAACCTGTCCTTTTGGTAGCCCCTAGTTCATGGCCATGTAGCTATTTAAATTTAAATGAATTAAAATTAAACACATGAAAAGTCAGTTCCTCGTTTGCACATTTCAGGTGCTCAATAGGCAGACTTGGCTAGGGAAGCTACTGTATATATAGCTCAGAATTACAGATCATTTCTACCATGACTGGAATTAGACAACTCTGAGCTAGACCATAATATATAACAAATAAAAGCAAGCTTTCATCCTCTGGGACTTGAAAGGATTTCCCTAGTTGGGGGAAGGTAAAGGGGTGGAGGAGGCCTTAGAAAGGAAAGAGAAAGGTGGGTCATCTGACAGGGGTGGAGTTCACATCTAGAGGTACTCAGTACCCATTGGAGAATGCTGTCCACTGCTGGCATTTGGGAGCAGTGTGGGAGCAGAGTCTGTGTCCAGAATCCATCTGGTCTCCATTCAAGGTTTCACCATGCAAAGCCTGCCTTGAGGAGTTGTGTCAGGTGTTTTGCCCGGTGGCATGAGTCATAGGAGGATTGTTGGTCCGTGTTGAGCTTCAAGGCACTGACAGGATTAATTTGAATTGTGATGCTCAGAGTGTTACATATGATACAACGGGTAATAGTGTAAATTAAGAGGATGGTAAGCGAGTTGCTGAGCGCTGCTTTTTTTTTTTTTTTTTTTAAATAAGAGCTAAACAAAGCCATGCTCAACTCTAGAAGATTCAGTAAGGTCACCATTAGGAATTCTCCTTCAGGTGTTCCCAGAGGGTCTCACTTAGTTGGCTAACCATTATTGTACCTGAGGGTTGTGGGAATAGACAGTGACAATGCTGCGTGGTGGATGGATGTATCACTGGGACGGTGGTGTTCTGAAGCTCTGCTCCAGTCAAGTCTCTTGAGGTGAAATGGTCCTGGATTTCAATGTGGGGATCAATATTGATCTCAGATATTTCTTTCCCACTTCCCCCTGGCTTTTCGGCTGCTTCCTGGGAGCAAGTACTTTCCTCCACAACCATAGCTCTCACTGGACAGCTCCAAATCCACAGACCCACTGCCAAAATCATGTCCCCTTTAACAACTTCCTAAAGCTGCTGTGTTCTGGGTGCCTCAATACCTCTTATATGCATCCTTACTCCTGCCCACATTTTCATAAGTAACTGTTTTCCTAAAGTCTATTTATTTAAACCATCTGAGTGAATTCTAGTTTATTCCAGAAACGTAACACAGAAAACCCAACTAAGCCGTACCAAAAGAGAGGTATGTGCTTAGCTGACACTCTAGTGACCTTAATAGAATTGTAGAGTTTTGGTGTGAGAACATTAACCCCATTAAGGAAAATGTATAAGAAACAACCTTATTAAATAAATACTTAACTATTTTTCTAGAAGTATGTTGTTGGGATGTATAGGAGACATGACTTAGCCTGGCCAGTACCCCTTAAAGGATCCACTCATTTCCGATCTGAGTCCATGTGGATTGGATGGCAGTGATCCACCCCAACCCCACGAGACACGAGGACCTTACCTTGGCCACTGTGATTGGTTCAGATGGAGGCATGTGACCAAAGCTGGGACCACCAGAACCGGTCCCAGGACTTCTGTTGTATCAACCGGGAAAGGGCTCTCTATTCCTTTTAGAGGTACTAATCTGATAGAATGTGTATCTGGAATTGCTGGTGCCCATTGTTGCCTTTAAGTGGGGAGAGTCCTCTTGAAAATAAAGCCACACACAGGAAAGCAGAACTGAGGTATAGGAAGAGAGCCCTCACAGCAGTACTTGAGCGCCTGAATCTGGTGATGCTTGAAACCATAGATTAACCCTTCGGATTTTCAGTACACCAGTCAGTCAATTATCTTTTCTGCTTCAGCCGGTTTGAGTCAGACTTTCTATCATTTGCAATGGAAAGAGTTCCGACCAATACAAAATATTAATAATTGTTACCTCTTTTTTAAGAATCCACAAGAGAAATTTTTGGGGGTTCTTACATCTAGACATGGCTTTGTCTCTTCTGAGTAAATGCTTTGTTTTATGAACACTGTGTTATCATGAAAACAATTCTGTTTTGGACATAAAGTTCAGAACTAAATTTTGGATTCGCTTCCAGCCAGTGGATAGAGCTTTATCACATTAAAAAAAAAGTGTCAGCATTACTCTTGGCTCTATCTTATTTCTTCTACTTGTATTATTCTTCTGACCTGATTTCATCACCTATTTTTACTTTATCTTGTTTTACCTCTCTAAGCTTGTCTAATTTGTTTTTTAGCAAAGGTGGTGTATAAATAAATAAATAAGTCAAATGAGAAAATTCCATAAGGTTCTGTTTACATTTCCATTGTCAACTAAGAACATCTGTTTCTTTTGAGAAGATATCTCCTTAGTGTATTACAAACATCACTGCCTGCCTGTAAGAGATAATGTGTGTAGTCTTGCATTTCTTTGTAGGGTTGTGGCTTTACTTAATCTCTGTGCCAAAAAATTACTGTCTTGAGGGAAGAGCACAGGGTCTTATGTAGGTAGTAATATAATTTCTTCTCACAACAAAAATGTAAACAGGACACGAATACATGGATTTACTAGAAGTGGGCCACCATGTAGGGGATGTTAGGCTACATTATTGGTTTGGGCATTTATTCTGTAACATCTTAAAGTTTTTTTTGTATGTTGTTTCATGAATGTAAGATTCTTTTGTCAAGGGCTGTTTCACTCTCTCTCTGTAAGGTTTCTCCAGCACGGCTATTGTTCAGTCTCTCATCTTCTTGTTCCTTAGTCTCTGTCAGGGTCCACTGAATTGACCACTGTCAGTCATCTCTACCTTCTGCAGGGTGCTCTACATATTGTCACCAGGGCAGTATTTCTTCAGCACTTGGACAGGCATGTGATGGCCAGGTCAAGTCCCTACTGTGGTTCTCTAACATCATTTAGAGATGATGTCTTCAGAATCACCAGCAATGAGGCCTCATGCTTTATCTCCCCACTTCTCCTGTTCCCAGTACCGGCTCTCCTCAGTCACACCTGTCTCCTTGCTGTTCAGAACGGAGTTTTGCTCATGCTTTCTTGCCACCTCAGTATCATCTCTCCAAGTCCTCTCTCTTTCTCTATTCATCCACATCCTACAGTTTTCAAGTTGCAATTCAGTGAAATTCTTCCTGGGAGTTATTCTCTGCACAATTCCTTCTTGTCTACAAACTGTCCTGGAGTCCCTGTTCTGATTCCAGCATCACATTATGTGCAATTGCATGCATTTCTCCAAATAATAATTATGTATATATGTGTTTCTTTTATGTAAATATATTATTTCTTAAAAATAAATAAAAGCTCATTGAAGGGAAGTATTAGACCTTTCTTTCTTTCTTATTCCCTAAATATTTAGCACAGTGCTACATACACAGTATGTATTTAATAAAAGTCAACTAAATGGACTATGAATGAGAAGATCTAAAATTTAGTTACAAGTGTGCTTTGGGTTAGCTATCAGACTACAGTTTATTCAAGATTTTACCTTTTGAGTCCTCTAATTTCTTACTTAAAACAGAAAAATAAAAGACTTCAAGGACTCTGAAAAGAAGAATCCCATAGGGGCAGCCAAAGAAATGCATGTGAACAAGTAGGGGTGCACTTTTCTTCTTTGTCTTAGTAATGACTGAAAGGGAGCTTGTGTAAGATTGGACGAGTAATCCCAGTGCCTGTGTTCTACCCGTGGACACTAGATCCTGAAAGTTTGAACGATATTCAAACTTTCAGGATCTCGTTTGGTTAAATGTGGCCACAAGACTGAGTTCTGACAATGGAATTTGAGTGGGTCATGTGTTTCACTGCCAGCCAAGCTGAGAAAAATTCTTGTATACTTTTTTTGCTCTCTTTCCAGTGCACTGGTGGAATGGAGAGAACTTCGTGGGTGGGGAGAGGGAGAGGTGCTCTCCTCTTCTTGGGCACCAGCTGGACTGTATTTCCTAGAGTTTGGTGGGGTTAAGTGTGACTTTGAGATTGAGTTCCGGCCACTGGAATGTGGACAGAAGTCATGTGCCCAAGTTCCAGCCTGGTCTATCAAATCGTCCCACTCTCTTTACTTACAGAATAAAAAGTCCAAGGACCTAGAGGAGGGTGGAACCACAAGGCGGTAGTAGCCTAGCTGCCGAGGAACAGCATGGAACAGAGCACCCTCACCCCTCCCCATGACGAGGTAAATGAGGAGCTGAGATTTCAGGGTTTCTTTCTTTCTTTAACAGCAGCATTACTTATCCTAAGCAATGCGTGTTTTATGGGTTAACTAGAAGGATAACTACCTTAGATAATTTTCAGCCCCAGCTAGCAGAGGCAACTTTTTCTACACACATGGTTACTAGACTGAACTTTGTCCCACAATCAGCAGATTTGGGTCACCTATAGTATGGAATACCCTAGGCTGGAAACTCCCTGAAGACAGGAATTAGGCCTTTCTTACTTCCACTCTATCCTTAGCACTCGACATAGTGCACGGCACATTGTAGGTGCTCAGTAAATACTTTGAGGATGAAGCAGTCACCTCAAGTGACCATGATGTAGGTGTGAATTTTCCTGGTCCCCTTCGTATCTGTGTCAGGTCATATGTACTCAGGGACTAAGAACTGATTTAAAAACTTGATTATGACAAACTGGGAACTCTATTTTTGTTGATTTAAAGTGAGAAATTTTAATGTAAATTCGTTTTAAAAATGTTAAATAATTGTGCAGATAATAGTACTCATAGAACTGAAGTAAGAATCTATATGATTACTTGTCTTTTTCGAACAAAGTAGCATATAAAGGCTGGATATAGTCACACAGAAGACTATAGCTATTACTTCTTTAGCTGTTGTAAAGCCCTTGCTCTGGCAGTTATAAGCAGCTGTCCTTCAGTAGGGAAAGGGAGGCTTTGGGCCACCTTCACACCAGTTTAATTTTATAAAATCTTCGCCTGGGTCTTGGTCACTGTGGAGGATATTAGGTTTTAAGTAACCACATGACCCTCATTTTGTCCATCAGAGATTGAACTCGCAGTACAGTTAGCTGAGAGGCTTCATACCTGGTTCTTGGTTCACTAAGCTACGTTTTTAGTGGTTTCCATGGAAATAACAGTAGAAATGGCTCTATGTGTCTGAGTAGGAGCTGCCAGCTGAGCTCTGAGAAGAGTTGCATTTTCCCTTGATACCCAGAGCCAGTCATCAGTGTGGAAAGCATTGCAGGATGCCACAACCTCTGGCCAGGTCCCCAAAGCTACAGTTATTCAGAGGAAATCTGATATTTTGGCTAACAGTTATGGTAATTAATTGAAAAACTTTACAGAAACAAAATTACTTAGATTGAATATCTTCTTAGACCTCCAGTTAATTGGATCAGATATTAATACTTTGATTTAATTTAGACTCATATATCTGATGTAGCAATTGGTGCATGACTTTTATAAACATGAATTTGTCTAGATTGTTAAAAATTCTCCAATCTTTTATTTAGGGAGAAAGAAAACCTGAATATTTTGTATCTCAAGAGTTATCAATGGGAACTATATTCTCACATATTTCATGATAAATTGGGAGTATGTGTAAGAATTTTTATTAAACTCTGTAACCATGTTTAGACTCAGCTAATAACTTGCTGAGAGAATTGGCCAAACTACCTAATCTCTTGACACCATTGTTTCCTAATTTATTACATAAAGTTTCAATGAAGTGGACATAATGAAGACTGAGCTCTATTCTGACACAAATGGTTATAAAGTTCATGACAGAGTGGCTGTTTACTAAAGTATATTAACATGTAAATGTAACTAACGTTTATTGAACAACTACTGTGAATGGTCATAAATTGGACTGTTCTTCACAAATGAATATTCTGCTTTATTCATTGTAGACATGTAGCCCATACATGGCTTATCAGTTTTCAAACAAGATGATGCAGTGTGGTAGATTCCAAAGTTATTCTACACATTTTGATGGTTTAGAAGTCACTATTTGTGTAATGTACATAGTATATTATGATAATCAATTTACAGAGTATAGCACAATGAACACACAAAATGGTAGAGATTGGATAGACATCTTTCCTAACTCTTATTATTTTAATTTAATTTAAAAAATTATTTTTATCTACCACAAAAATAGAGCTCAGGAAAATCGTGCTGGTTATTTGACTGTTCCACTGGCTTACATCATGACTAAAAGAGAAATTAATGAACTATAAAAATAAATATAATTATATATAGGTAAATCTGATTGGTGAGAAAAAGACTCTAAAGATTTACCAATATACTTGGAGGGAAAAAAACCCTGTTCTGACCTAATGGTTAAAATATGTATATGTGAATCAGAACTGAAAAGTATACATTCACAGAGGAGTAAATGTGTATGTTAACTGAAGCTGGGGAAATCACCAAAGGCAGAAGATGATCATATTATCATCTATAAAAACAGGAAATAAGATAGTGTGAGTAGCTTTAAGGTTTACTATAGAATATGGAATTCAGACCCAGAACCCAGTAAAGTTCACTGATACTTCCCACGTCATTTGATTATCTTACCCTTCGTGTGATGCCAGTTTGCTTTTTTTAAATTTCCATGTTAGCAATTATTTTTTTATATTTAAGTCACAGTACTCAGGATATTACAGCTTTTGATATTTGAATTTAATATCCTTACAGGACAACTGCTGAATCCATTAGTTAGCCATCTGGTTTAGGGTAGCTAGCTTGCTATTTCTCTAGGCTTTCAAATTCTTGAAATGTTTTGTACTTATGATCATTTGCATTTTAAATGTGTGCATGCATGTTCATGTATATACTGACATCCTGCTATAATATTTCACTCTTTTAGAGCTAAATGAAATGAAAGAGTGACTTCTAAGAAGATTTAGTAAATGAAATGCCAAAGCCATCTCATTACAAAGTTTTGTCCTCAACTGTATCAGTTTCTTACGGATGCTGTAACAAATTGCTGCAAACCCAGTGGCTTACAATTCTGGACAGAAGTCTGAAATCGGTTTTGTTGGACTGAAACCAAGTTGTTGGCAGGGCCATGCTCCCTCTGCCGGCTCCAGGGGAGACTTCCTTTCCTTGCCTCTTCTCGTTGCACTCTTTGCATTTCTTGGCTTGTGGCCCCTTTCTCCATCTCCAAAGCCAGCACCTCAGCATCTTGCTTCAGGCATATTGCCCTCTGTCTCACTGTAGTAAAATTTGCCTCTGCCTCTATCTTGTAGAGATGCTTGTGGTTACATTTAAGATCCACTCAGGTAATCTAGGATATTCTTTCCATCTCAAGATTCTCAACTTAATCTTATCTGCAAAGTCCTTTGTGCCATATCAGATAACATTTACAGATTCTAGGAATGAGGGCCAAGATATCTTTGGGAATTATTATTCAGCTGTACAGGAAAGGATGAACTCAGCAGGTCTGGGTTGCTCAAACCCTATACATTCCCAGCGTCTTCAGAACTGACCCTAGGCTTGGCCTCTGGAAGATGACCTCTGAGTCCTTGGCGTATCCTACCTGCTAAGTTTCTTTGTATACCTGAGATCTTGGGCCACAGGAGATAGTTTGTGCTAACCATATGATTTATGGTGAGCACCTGTTTTGGCATGCCTGAGGCTGTGGACCGTACCATGTGTTTGACCTCTTGGAGGAGGGGGGCTGCAAACTGAGTAGCTAAGGCCAGTCATACAGGTACCCCATGCTATGTCTTAGACTCCCAATAAAATCCCTGGACACCAAGACTCAGGTGAGATGATCGAGTTGGCAACACTTAGCATGGGTTGTCACACATTGTTAAGGGGAGAATCATATACTGTCCTTGCATGACTTCATAGGGAGAGGACAGCTGGAAGCTTGTCCTTGGTTTCTTCTGGCCTCTGCCCTCTGAGCCTTTTCTTCCTGCTGATGTTAATCTGTACCTCTTCACTGCAGTAAACTGTAACAGTGTGTACAGATTTTCTGAGTCCTGTGAGTCCCTCCAGCAAATCATGGAGCATAAGGCCGATCTTCAGGACCCTCAGTACATCAGCCTGCCATACCAAATGAGTCCAATAATAGAATTCAGGTTGATGTTCGAATGGCAGGGGGTGTCTGTATGTATAGAATACATTGTTCAAATATGATATGTGTAATACAGAAAAGACCATCTCTGGTACAATATTAATTTTAATTAAAAACGGAAACATTTCCAGCATATATGAACAAATTACTGAGAGCCATGGAAATCAGATGCTATATCATTGTTGCTTTGGAAAGAGTGGAAAAGTAGTGAAGATATTATAGCTCTGTACACAAATTTATAAGCCCAAACTTCATATAAATTCACATAAATACCATGCATGTCTCATAAGCTTAAAAATAAAATATATTCCTATAAGCTTTTGGGAAATGGCAGATAATTGGGATCCCGTTCCAGAAATTGGAGACATTTTGGAGACTGAGGTGCTCAGGTAGCAGAGGGTAATTTGAGCTGTTGTTAAAACATGCCACTGAAATGATATAGCATGAGAGGCCTTGGAGGTGGAGAAGCAGCTGCAGTTAAAGTGTGTTGGGTCTGATATTACATGGTTTCATGTCTGCCAGGCTCTGTTTCTATGGCAGAATGTGTGCTATTCAGTGTATTCAGTATTTGGTAAACTAGAAGTTTCTGGGATATTCTTTCAGTCAATTCCTGACCACAGACTAGGAGAAAAGATTTCTTCATACATGTGCACGTTTAAGATGTTTTTGCAGCAAAATGTACCAGAAATTACTATAGAATGTCATTTGGAAAAAATCAGGCTCTGCTAGAACTTGGGGCTATGGGTATGAAAAGTTTACAGAAACATATACCAGTGAAGAAGCTCCAATACATTTATGGGAAACCTTAAATTTTTGCTGTTAGTGAAACTAATAATAAGAGGGCAAAAAAGAGGCAACCAAGCTCTTGGGGAATAAGACAGAGCAAGCTTGATTACCTGAACTAGACCCGGGGAACTGGAGGTGCATCTCAGGATGAGGTCTGAGCAGTGTTCCTCTGAGCAGGGACCTGGTTGGAGATGGGAACCTTCAATTAGCTTCCACTGAGGGGAGAATGGTCACAAAAATAAGAGCTGGAACCACTTGCAAACCCACCCCTGGTAGCTGGGGGTGGGGTGGTGCAGCATATACAGGATAGATTGAGGGGGAAAAAATGCCAAGAGGAAGGGATTTGGCTTGAGGCTACCTTTGGTAGACCAGTCGACTGTTACTACTAAGTTTGCGTGATTATTGGAGGGACTTCTAACTGGACGCTGGAACTTCGGAAGTTTGGGACGTTGTGCTTCTTCTCTCCCCACGCCATCCCTGGGCACAGCCTGTGCTTAGCAGCCAGTGGATTTTAACGTGGAAATCTAGAAGAAGGGCGAAGTATTGGTTGTGCTTCATGCCCAGATTGATGGGGGTGAGAAGCATGAGAAAGAATCCTAGAGCAATCATGGGAGGACTTCTCTAATTTGCACAGCTAGGGAGCTGGGGTTTGGGTCTAGGATAAGCAGATTCCCAAGGGATAGGAATCCCACAGCCAATACTTAAAATCCAATAACAATGGAAAATAAAATAGCTTACAACTTAAAAAATCATATTCTGTGTATTTGAGATTAATTCTATGTTGTCTGATTTAATCCTCACAACAAGGGAGTGAAAAAGTATTATTATTTCCAGTTTATGAATGCTGAACCTGAGATTCTAGATGGCAGAGCCTGAGTTCACACCACCAGAGCAGGACAAATTTGAATTCTGTGTCCTTCTCAGCATGACAAACTACTCAAAAAGCGTGGATTTTCAGTCAGTGCTGACTTAACGCTAAGTCACTGCACAGAATTTTCCGCAAGTTACCGTACTCACTGCCTCCGAGGGAGCACTGCATTTTATTGGTGCATCCTTTTGGCATCTAGTCATGGGTTTGCCCCATGGCTCCTCTTACACTGCTGCCTGGAGATTTATGTCTTTAAGTCTTTCTCTTTAATGAAATAGTGCTTTTCTTGAGGGTGGGAACCATGTCCTATACATTTCTGTAAGTCAGACAGTGCCTAGCCTAGTGCTGTCTGCATGGTGTTCTTACTAAATATTTGGTTATTTTTTTTCTATCATAGTGTGAGATGAAACTATCTCTGATGTTATCTTGTAAATTACATGTGGAAAACACACTTAAAATATGTGCCTTGCATGTGATTTTTCTGCAATTTCTTGGATAATATTAGCATGTGGTAAATACTTATCTAATAAAAAGACAGTATATATACACAAATATGAAATCCGTGATGTTGGAATTCCCATATCTCTCTTGGTGATACGTTGTTTGGTAAAAGGAGGTAAGTAAAAGATAGCAGTGGTTGGTTACTGTCAAGGGAAAGAGTTATCTGAGTGGCCTTTGAATTTCTAGTTTGTTAGATATTGACAGCCTCAGGGTACAAGTGAAGGATTTCTGAAGAGAATTCAAGATTGCTTACCCTGTGCTTGAGACTTTATAGTAAAATCATTTGCTAACAGGATTCAGTGCCATTGAGTGGGAATTCACAGACTAAATTGAGAGACTTTCAGTCTTAGCTGTTCTCTTAGTCTTCCTCATTTCTCAGGTAGTAGTATTTATTTTCTCTCTTCTGTTGGAAGTGCTATAGTTAACTCTCTCCATAGTAAATAAGTTAGAAGAAATTCCCTCCCTTCCTCCTTCCCTCCCTCCCTTCCTCCCTCCCTTCCTTCCTCCCTTCCTTCCTTCCTTCCTTCCTTCCTTCCTTCCTTCCTTCCTCCCTCCCTCCCTCCCTCCCTTCCTTCCTCCCTTTCTTCCTTTTATTAGGTCAGAGAAAGATGACAGAAAGAATGATAATTGTACATATATACAACATGACTTTTTTTAAAAACGAAAACTGTTTACTTGAAAACATGTACAGAAATAAATAATTTTCTCCCTAACATCAAATATTGATCATTTCCACCATGACAAATGGATAACTAGAAAATTCTGCCTTTGAAAATATGCTTTTATGTATTTGACATGAAGGAAAATATTGATTTTGTTTAAACTTTCAGAAGAGTGTTTCACTTGAGAACATTAGTGAAAGGCTGTGGTAGAAAGGGAGAAGCAGAAAAGCTGTGATATCTTTTTTCTTCTTACCCATCATATTCTTAACAATTTTATTTTTTTTTCCACACAGCTCTCCACATTCTCACTTTCTCTCATATGGCCCCTCCAGACTTAACACTTACAGATCACTTGCAAGACTAAAAATTTTCCTATCTAAACCATGCATTAAAAAAATTTTTTTTCACAGGTAAGAATAAAAGCATTCTCATTAATTTTAGTGAGTATTTAATGTATCATAGAGTTTCAGGGAATTTGTTTTTAAAACAAAGACTCTTAATAATTGCTAAATGTCAGCCTTAGTATTTTCTCTCAATTTCTTAGAACCTTTTTAGAGAGTGAGAGAAGTGAAACATGTTCTTTTTTGCTCCTTCATTTTCTAAAAGTAGGATGACCAAGTGATCATTTAAAAAGGAAATAAAAATGGAAAATGGTCTGTGAACTACCATGCTAAAAAGAAACCTATCCAAAATAAATAAAACACCAAAAAAATCTTTTAACAAATATTGCACCAAAAAAAAAAAAAAAAAGAAAGGAAAAAAGAATAAAGGAGTCTAAGCCAGTAAGAAATTGTTCATTCTGTGAAAATAGCACCACTGATCTTACTACTGGTTTTCTCTTTGTTCCTGAGACTTTACTTTTCAAGGCAGTGAAAGTAGCCTCAAGAGAGATTGCAGTTCAGTCTTAGCCAGGGTTGTAAACTTATGCCAGAGAGCCACTATATGTGGTAGTGGCTACATTTGATGGGAAAGAAATCTTTTTTAAGATTAAAAAAAAAATTTCCTGATGTTCACCATCATGATGTTCCCAGCATGTCAACATCTTCCTTAAAAATATTTCTGCAAAGAAAATTTGCAAAATACAGAGAAAGAGAAAGAAGAATGTAATGCCTCATATATCCATCGTACAGATTTAACAATTTATTAACATTTACTATATTTATTCCATGTTTTAGATTTATACAACTTTATTAATCCTAAGGTTTTTCATTAAGGTGTAATTTACATACAATAAAAATTTCAATGTTAGGTGAATAATTTTATGAGATTTGACAAATATATACAGTCACGTGACAGCCAGCAAACTCATGATATGGAACATTCTACACCCTAAAATTTTCTTATGGCCATTTCCAGCCAATTCCTTTCCTCCACCAAAACCCCAGTAAACCAATGAATTCTTTTCTTCCTCTATAGTTTTATCTTTTCTAGAATTTCACAAAAATTGAATCATAAGGTAGATAGTATTTTATGTCTGGCTTCTTTCACTTTGCGTAATGCTTTAGAGATTTATCCATGTTGTTGAACTTATCAATATTTTTTTCTTTTTATTCCTGATTAGTGTTGCATTGTATGGATATACTGAAGTTTCCCATTCTGTAGCTGATGGACATTTTGGTTATTTCCAGGTTTTTTTTTCCCCCGTATTCTGCATGAAGTTGCTATAAGCATTTGGGTACACATCTTTGTGTAGATTTTTTTTTCATGTCTCTTGGCTAATCACCTAGAAGTAGAATTTTGGTCATACTGTGTGTATTTAATTTTATAGAAAATTGTGAAACTATTTCCAAGTGGCTGTACCATTTTGCATTCCCATCAGTCATGAATGAGAGTTCCAGGTGCTCCACATCCTCACCAGTACTTGATTATGTTAATCTTTTAAATTTTAGCCATTTTGGTGAGTGTGTAGTGGTATCTTAATTTGCATTACTCTAATGACTAATTATATTGAACATCTTTTTACATGATTATTTGCCCCTTGTATACCGTATTTTATGCAGTGTCTTTCTGAGTCTTTGCTCATTTAAGAAATTTAGTTGTTTGTAATCCTATTACTGAGTTTTAAGTGTTGTTTATATAATTCTGGCAGTGTGTCCTTTATTGGATGTGGATTTTGAAAATATTTTCTCCCAGTCTGTGGCTTGTATTTTCATTTTCTTAACTGTCAGTTTTGAAGAGCAGAAGTTTTTAATTATGATAAATTCCAAATTGTCAAATTTTTTGTAGTTGATGCTTTCTGATAGTAAAGAAAGTTTTAAAAAAAATATTTATTTATTTTTGGTTGCGTCAGGTCTTAGCTGTGGCACGTGGCACCTTTCATTGCAGCACGTGGGCTGATAGTAAAGAAATTTTGGCTAAGCCAAGATCAGCAAGATTTTTCTCCTGTGTTTTCTTGATGAAGTTTTATAATTTTCCATTTCAAGTTACGTAAATGATATTAGATGAATGTCCAATATCTTTTAAAATTTGCATCTGATAATCAAATTGTTCTAGCACTGTTTGTTGGAAAAAACTATCATTTCCCCATAATTTTTTTTTAATATTTATTTATTTTTGGCTGCATTGGGTCTTTGTTGCTGCTTGTGGGCTTCAGTAGTTGTGACTCATGGGCTTGAGAGCGCAGGCTCAGTATTTGTGGCGTTCGGGCTTAGTTGCTCCGCAGCATGTGGGATCTTCCCGGACCAGGGCTCGAATCTGTGTCCCCAGCATTGACAGGTGGATTCCTAACCACTGCGCCACCAGGGAAGCCCCCCATAAATTACTTTGGTATCTTTTTCAAAATCAATTTACTTGTAGGACTATTTATGGACTTTCTAGTCTGTTCCATTGTTTATGACTATCCTTTATGGCAATACTACAACTGTTGTGATTACTATAGTTCTATAATATGTCTTGAAATAATGTAGTGTAAGTCCTCAGTGTTGTTCTTCTTCAAAATCACTTGGCTACTCTAGGTCCTTTGCATTTGCATATAAATTTTTACAATCAGCTTGTCAATTTCTAAAAAAAAAGTCTGCTGGGATTTTGATTGGTATTGTGGTGATCAGTTTGGATAGGTTTGACATTTTAACATACTGAGTCTTGTGATTCTTGAAAAGGTATTTCTCTGCATTTACATGGGCTTCCTTAATCTTGCCAGCAATGTTTTGTAGTATTCAGTGGAGAAGTATAGCACATATTTTGCTAAATTTATACTTTACTATATCATAATTTTTTATTCAATGTAAATAGTACTATTTTTACTTTAATTTCCAATTTTTTATTGCTAGTGTATTGAAATACAAGTAATGTTTGTATATTGTATCTTCTGACATTGCTAAATGCACTTATTGGTTTTAGTAGTAGATTACTTAAGACTTTTCACAGTCAGAATCTGTGCACAGAGAAATTAATTTATTTAATAGGTACAGACTTTTAAAGTTGTCTACTTTTTCTTGAGAGAGCTTTGATAATTTATTATTTTTAAGGAATGTATTCATTTAATCTGTTTGGATAAATTTGTTGGCATAAAGTTATACATACTATTTCCTTATTATCCTTTTAACGTCTGTAAGATCTGAAGTGATATTTCCCCTCTCTGTTGGTAATTTGTTTCTTCTCTTCTTGATCAGTTCAGCTAGATTATCAACTTTATTGATATTTGAAAAGAACAACTTTTGGCTTCATTGATGTTTCTCTATTGTTTTTTCTATATTCTATTTCACTGATTTATGTTCTTATCTTTTTATTCTTCTACTTAGTCTAGATATGATTTGCTCTTCTTTTGCTAGTTTTTTGAAGATTAAAGTTTAGATTATTGATTTGAGAACTTTGTGCCTAATATAAGCATGTAATGTTTTCCCTCTAAATAATCATTTTTCTACACATCACAGCAAATTCTCATTTAGTTAAATTTTTTTTTTTTTTTTTTTTTTTTGCGATACACGGGCCTCTCACTGTTGTGGCCTCTCCCATTGTGGAGCACAGGCTCTGGACGCGCAGGCTCAGCGGCCATGGCTTACGGGCCCAGCCGCTCTGCGGCACGTGGGATCTTCCCGGACCGGGGCACGAACCCGCGTCCCCTGCATCAGCAGGCGGACTCTCAACCACTGCGCCACCAGGGAAGCCCTAGTTAAATTTTTTCTAATTTTTTTTGTGTGTGTTTGTTTCTGACCCATTGGTTTTTTGGAATAGAGTTGCTTAATTTTCAGATATTTGAAGTTTTTCTAAAAATTTTATTTTTGCTAATTTTAATTTAATTCTTTTGTGTTCCGAAGACATACTCTGTAAGTTTTCAATCTTTTGAAATCTGTCGAGACCTGTTTTAAGGCCCATCATATGCTCCATCTTGGTGAATGCTTTATGTGCACTTCAAAAAGGTGTGTGTTCTGCAGTTTCTGGGTTTAGTTTTCTAAAAATGTCAATTAGGTGAAGATAGTGGTTAGTATCATTCAGGCCTTCTATCAGAAATACTGATATTCTTGTCTAGTTTTTTTTTTTTTTTTTTTTTTTGCGGTACACAGGCCTCTCACTGTTGTGACCTCTCCCGTTGTGGAGCACAGGCTCCGGACGTGCAGGCTCAGCGGCCATGGCTCACGGGCCCAGCCGCTCTGCGGCATGTGGGATCTTCCCAGACCGGGGCACGAACCCGCGTCCCCTGCATCGGCAGGCGGACTCTCAACCACTGTGCCACCAGGGAAGCCCTCTTGTCTAGTTTTTAAAAATAAATTGCAGAAAAGATGTGTGTTAAAGTCTTAATGATGGTTGTGGATTTGTCTGTTTTTTCCCCTTAGGTCCATTACTTCATATATTTTGAAGTTCTTTTGTAAGGCACATACATATTTATAATTGTTATCTTTTCCTGATATATTGAACCTTTTATCATTGTCCACAGTGGTACTCTTTGTTTTGGTGTCTATTTTGTTTGATTTTATATAGCCACTCCAGCTTTCTTTTTGCATTATATATCTTTTTCTAGTTTTTCACTTTCTTTTATTGAATGAAAGATTCTTTAAATTCTGTAATGCTTTATAATTTTCAAAAGTTTCACACACATGATTTCATATAATCCCATAATAATCCGTTTTTAAAAAAAAGTTTTTCAGTTTTTCACTTTTAATGTGTTTATATTTCAAGTGCATATTTTATAGAGAACATATAGTTGGGTTTTACTTTTATATCTGGTTGGGCAATCTCTGCCTTTTAAAAAATATTTATTTATTTATTTATTTATTTGCCATGCTGCATAGTGGTATGCAGAATTCCCAACCAGGGATTGAACCTGTGCCCCCTGCAGTGGAAGCATGGAGTCTTAACCACTGGACCACCAGGGAAGTCCCAATTTCTCCCTTTTGATTGGAGTATCTGGTCTGTTCCCATTGAAAGTAATTATTGACGTGGTAGCTTTAGGTCTGCCGTTTTTGCTATTTGTTTTTTATTGGTCTTACTTGTATCAACATTTTGTTCTCTATTCTTTCTTTTCTGTTTTCTTCTGTGGTAATCAGGTATTTTCTAGTTTTCCATTTTAATTTTTTGATTGACTTTTTGCTTTGTCTTTCTGTATTACTTTTTTTTAGTGGTTGCTCTAAGGTTTACAACATACATCTTAAAATTAGCCCCGATCAATTCAGAATTAATATTTGAATTACTTCAGGTAAAATATAGCAACTTTGAAACAGTGTATTTTTGTTTGCCAACTCCCAGTGCTATTTTTATCATGTATGACTCATGTATGTATGTCATATATTTATACATAAATATAAAATGTAACTATATGTACGAAGTATATATATATATTTGTATTTACCACGTATTTACTTCTGGGGGTCTTCATCCTGTTGATATGAGTAGCTGCAATTTAATAGCATTCTCCTTCAGACTTCTAGTGACTCTTTTCTCTTAGGGATAAATCCATTTCATTTTTGTTTATTTGAAAATGTTTTTATTTTCTTTCAGTTTGAAGAATAGCTTTGCTGGATATAGAATTCTTGATTAACATTTTTTTTCTTCTGCACTTTGAACATTTTATTTCAATTTTTTCTGACTCCTATAGTTTCTGGTAAGAAGTTAGTCATTAGTTATATTGTGGCTTTCCTGTGTGTAATGTATTTTTTCTGGCTGCTTTGAAGAATTGCAGTTTTTCTTTGACTGATGGCAGTTTGACTATGATGTACCTAGGGATGATTTTCTCTTCATTTATTCTGACTGAGATTCATTGAGATTTTTAGTTCTATAAATTAATGTTTCCCAACAAATTTGGAAAGTTCTCAGACATTTCCTAAAAAAAATTTTCTTTCCCTCTCTCTCTCTCCTTCTGGCACTCCCATTACACGTGCTTAGATCACTTCATAATGTTACCAGAGTTTTCTGAGGTATTGCTACTTTTTTATTTAATGTTTTTTTGCATCTTTTTCAGCTAGGACAGTTTCTATGGATCTATCTTCAAGTCCACTGATTATATCCTCTCATTTCCTGTCTGCTTTTCAGCCCATTTAGCCCTTTGTAATTTTAGTTATTTACATTTCAGCTCTATGATATCCTTTTGAAAAAGTAATTTCCACTTTTCTCTTGAGATATCTTATCAATTATTGCTAGCAAACTTCCTTATAATTATTCCAACATATTTTCTGTTAATTCTTTGAATATATTTGTAGTAACTTTTTTGATGTCTTTACCTGCTAAATTCAACATCTGGCCCAAATTAGAGTCACATTCTGACTACCTTTTTTCCTGAATATAGGTCACAGTTTTCATTCTTTGCATGAGTACTAATTTCTCACTGAAACTAGATATTATAGAAAATGTAATGAACTCTGGCTTCTGTCATGTTCTCCTGTGGATTATTGGGTTTTTGTTCTAGTAGGTGATCACCTTGTCTGGATTCAAACTGTAGACTTTGTCTCTTCTGTAAACAGCTGTTATTTGTTTTTTTTTTTTTTTGCGGTACGCGGGCCCCTCACCGCTGTGGCCTCTCCCGTTGCGGAGCACAGGCTCCGGACGCGCAGGCTCAGCGTCCATGGCACACGGGCCCAGCCGCTCCGCGGCATGTGGGATCCTCCCGGACCAGGGCACGAACCCGTGTCCCCTGCATCGGCAGGCGGACTCTCAACCACTGCGCCAGCAGGGAAGCCCTGTTATTTGTTTTTAAGGCTTCCAAACGCAGCCTTTTTACCTGTCCCTTGTAGTTATCCCCATAGCTATAAAATGTGGCAGCCAGCCAAGAAAATCCTTTTTGAGGTGCAGCTCACCCTCTCTGTGCTGCCTTGCTTCTGTGATTTTTTCCTGTCTATGACCCCTGTCTCCCCAGTTTCTACCTGATTCAGGCTCTATTGTCTCATTCTTCTGACTGATGGGGATTCAGCTTTCTTCAGCTGAACCACTCGTAGTTGGGGAATGCCCTCAGTAAGATAAGCACCAAATTTAGAGTTCTGGTTCTGTTTAAATTTCAAAAATATTTTTTTCTCTAGTCTCTGAATACTTTTCCCACCAGGGTCTTATGCATAGTTTAGTTGCCAGCCAGGGATTTGTACAGTTTGCTCTGAATTTTGGTCTCGCTCCTTCTGAGGCTCTGTTGCTGCTAAAATTTCCCCTTTAAAATTCCAGTTGCTTTCCAAGCCTGAACTCAGTCTGTGGCACCTTTAGCTAAAATAGGCTATTGTGTTTCCCACGGCAGTTCAACAGCCATAGCTGTGGAGGTTGGCTAGAGCCATGGATCGAATAGCCACAGACTCAAAATTCTTAACTTTTCCAGCTGCAGTTTTTTCACAGTCAAACTTTCTTGTTGCTTTTGCTTGTGTTTAGATGCTTTCTAAGATTTTTTTAATCATCCGAATTTAAATTTTAGCCAGTATTTTGTAGTCGTTATCTGTGGGGGTCACATTGTCATCTCACCTCTCCACCATTACTGGAAGTTGAGCCCCATCTTCATAAAGATATTTTAAAATAAATTATAGACATGTCATTTTACATCTAAATATTTCATGTGCAGCCTGCAAAAATAAAGACATTTCTTAAAGTATTCACCGTAACATTATTGTATTTAACAAAATTAACATGAGTCCTTATTATCTTTTAATACTGGTTCACATTTACATTTCTCCATTTGTCCCCAAAATGGCTTTTATGGTTGGTAAACCAGAATTCAAAAAGACCCACAGACTCTAGTCGTTGTATCTTTTAAGTGTCTTATTTGGAATTTTCTTCTCCATAATTCTTTTTTTTTTTTTTTTAATTTTTATTTTTGGCCATGCCATGTGTTATGTGTTATGCCACGTATTACCTTAGTTCCCTGACCAGGGATCGAACCTGCACCCCCTGCAGTGGGTGTGTGGAGTCTTAACCACTGGACCTCCAGGGAAGTCCCCCTTCTCCCTAATTCTTAAATGACATTGAGTCATTGAAAAAATAAAACAGGTTATTTTGTGGAGTGTCCCATATTCTGGATTTGTCTGATGTTAACTTGTTCTATCTCTTGTATTTCCTATAAACTTAAAGTTAGAACTAATGTCTTGGTTAGAGTTAAATTAAACATTCTTGGTAAAATATATCCCAGGTGATGATGTATGTTTCATGATTCATACTGTTAGGATTTATATAGCGCCTGGTTATTCCGCTATTAGATGGATTATTGGGTTCAGGTGGTCTTCAGTCTCCTTTCTTCCAGATCATTTTTTCAGATTACTTGATTAGCCAACTTGGAAATCACTATACCACCTAGAATCACTTAGTGATTCTAAATATTCATATTAGGATATTCTATATTCTAATATTCTAAATATTCAAATACTCTAAATATTCATATTAGAATATTTCTACCCTCCAACTCTTAATTCATGTCATCATCAAAATGAAATTATCCATAAATTCTTCCTAGCTCAGAGTGAATCCGCAAAATTAAAAGACATCTAAATTGAAATAAATTATCCCAGTGAGTCATCTAAGGTGTATACATACTGCCAAGTATCCTCCGCTTTCTATATATCTATCTCCTCTGTAGCTATGCTTCATGAGTCTCTGGCTTCTAAGAAGATAGCCATTGTTTTGCTGATAACTTACCATTCATTTGTTTATTTGATTAATGTAAAAAGCTACAGTGAAAAACTTTTTTTTTTTTTTTTTTTTTCGGTACACGGGCCTCTCACTGTTGTGGCCTCTCCCGTTGCGGAGCACAGGCTCCGGACGCGCAGGCTCAGCGGCCATGGCTCACGGGCCCAGCCGCTCCGCGGCATGTGGGATCTTCCCGGACCGGGGCCGAACCCGTGTCCCCTGCATCGGCAGGCGGACTCTCAACTACTGTGCCACCAGGGAAGCCCCAGTGAAAAATTTTAGGACAATTAAAAATACCCATATAGGTGATTAACAGATATACACTACTATATATAAAACAGGTAGACAACAAGGACTTAATGCATAGCACAGGGAACTGTATTCAATATCTTGTAATAGCCTGTAATGGAAAAGAATCTGAGAAATATTATATGTATATAAAACTGAATCACTTTGCTATACATCTGAAACTTATACAGTATTGTAAATCAACTATACTTCAATAAAAATAAAATTCCCATATAGGACTGGAGTTACTGATATTGATTCTGTTGACCTGGTATTCATAATGTGTTGAATGCCTGAATCAGAGAAAACTTTTTTACGTTATGAAGCTCAAGTCAGTTCCTATATATTAGATTATATCAACTTGATTAAATTTCCTTTCATGTATCTCAACTGGCAGTCATTTCCATGGGCAAAATGAAGACCTTTGAATTATCTTCTTATTTGATTAGGACATGCTGTATTTTTTTAACCTCTTTCTATCTCTTTTCTAAATCAAGATTTAGTTATGTTAATTAGAACTGGTAGGCCCTACAGCCAAATTTTAAATCAAGCCAGTGGTCTCATTTTTTGAAATAGTGTGGACGTTTGTATGGGGAAATCTTCCTTTATTACCATTCACTGTGGTAGAAAGAAGCAGAGCAATTACTACTGCAGAGTAATTTAATACTGTTTTATTAACACGGCCTTTCATCTTGGTAAGGAGTTCTGGGATTCATCAGGATGTCCATTTTCTGTGAAATACTATCCCATTTAAATAGATTAATCCACAATCTATGGTTATAAAAACATTAAAAAAAATAAAGAACTAAAATCTGAGTAGAGAATAAAATGTAAGAATCAATTAACTTGCATCCTTTTAAAAAATTATTATACTATTATCTTTAATAATTAGATACACTTTTCCTATTTCTTACCTGAGCTATTGTTCTTTTTTATGCCAGGTACTTGACACATTAGACTAGAGAAGAATTAAATTTGGAATTAATACTTGACTAATGGTCCAAAATAATTTAGAGTTTAAATCATTCCGATAAAATAAATTGTAGAAATGGTTGTTTGTTTTTATGTGGTGGATGGCTCTTTTAGCAGACATTATTTGGTGTTTCAGTTACAGTTTACTTTTTCTGCCCAGTAAGTTTCCTGGAGAAATGGTGTTGTAGGCATTTTAGAGAACTTATATGAAAGAAAATTTTTTATGTAATACTTCCCGTGCAGAAGCAACATTTAAACATAAACTTTTCTCATAATACTTCTTTCTTTTAATAACAACTATTACTTTTCCCAAGGAGAAGTGAGAAATTAAATCACAGAGAAATGAAAGGATTGTTTAAGACCAGATAGTCTTTAATTCAATTGAGTATTCATTTTTTTCTTCATATCTGAGTACTCCTTCTTTCCTCCAGATCAGAGGATTTGCGTTATGTTGTTTTCTGTATGTATTCTGCATGCCTGTACTGCCATAGGTATGGAATAAATTTGCTCTGTGACATTAAAGACATTAAAAAAAGCCACATTTTTTTTTTTTTTTTTTCAAATGAAACTTAGCTCAGGATCCAGTTAACTAACCATAATGTTTTCCGGGCGCGGGATCATATTCTTCTTCTCAGCCTCTGATTTCCCCACATTAGGAGGAAGTAGATCTCAGCTTCAATCTGGGAGTCCCACTTTAATCCTTTCCCTGCTACCTGCAGTGGATTGTCAGGAAGTAGGGTGGAGCCAATCCCACCTTGACCTGCTGAACATTACTGAATGGGCATTTAGGCTTTTTTTCATTCCCTCCACCCAGGAGTCCTAGCCTACTGGTGGTAACAGTGGAGATGAGGGTCAGGAAACCTTTTTTGGTTGGATCAGCAGAGCCTCACTTGTTTTTTCAAGACCCCCAAACTATACTTTAAATTTCATGTTGAAATTGAGTCCCCCCAACACTGAGTTCCCCTGCTGAGTTTATGATTAACCTCTCTATCCAAAACTTTATTCCCATTCTTGTCATGCCCCTGTTCCCCTCAGGATTGAGTGGTATCAAAGAAAAGGGGGGGCTGAAACCCAGCAGGACCCTGTAGGGCCCTCCCAGGTACAAAAGCCCCTTTGTGCCCCCCATTTCTTGTTTGTAAAGAAAAAGGCTTTAGTCTCCTAGGCTTTCGTCTCTTCCTGCCTGCCTGCCACTGTCTGAAAGCTTGTGCTTCCTCTTCTGTTTTTGCTCAGTCATGAGCATCTTTGGCAAGGCTGCCAAACTCTAGTACTTATTGTCTAGACTCCTTAGGTACACACACAGGGATCCTTCTTAGATTTATTACAGGCCCCAGAAGGGCTGTGTACACAGGTCAGAGTCCTCCTCGGGAGACCCTGTCCTCCACTGTTTGGGGAGTACAGATCTTCTCTACTTCCTTCATTTCTGCAGCTCTACTCAGAGTAGAGCTTGTATTAAACCTTGTGTAATGCTGTTAGGAAATTAGTTTTGAGAACAATTCTTTTCTTTTTTTGGCTGCACCACGCGGCTTGTGGGATCTTAGTTTCTCGGCCAGGGATCGAACTCGGGTCCATGGCGGTGAAAGCCTGAGTCTTAACTGCTGGACCGCCAGGGAATTCTTGAGAACAATTCTTAATTATCTGGGAAACCAACACTTCCAGGACACAAAACCCAGGTTTTCTTGTCAGTGCCCGTATGGGGAAAATGTAATCTACCTATCCTCTTTCTCTTGCTTATTTTTTATTGATGTTACTGTTCTGTAATGCTTTTCCCTTCCTGTATCCTTTCTCATTTTCTTCTCAACTCATTTTCTTTCTTCTGTCTTCCCCTTCTGTTTTTTCTCCAAAGAAAGCAGTTATGGGCACAGCAAATCTGAATCAGTGAAAGGAATGGGAACGTTATCTATCTGACATCTCTCTTGATTCAAGTGGGAGTTATGCCCATTTTCCAGGGAGAAAAAAAGTTGTATGTGTTCAGATGGGACCCCAAAACCACTTATTGAAAAGTACAAATTATAATAGTTGAAAAATTTATAATGCCAGTACAATGGTATGTTTCTTTCCTTTTGGCAAATTCATTTTGTTTCTGTTTTTCAGCTTATAACAAAACATTGCCTGAACCTTGAAGTAAAGATAAGCTTTGTCTTATCTCCCTGGGTGAAGGAGACAGCTAGGGAGAGCAATACATATCTTAGTGGAAATATTTTGCCATGGGAGGTGTGGCTACCCTCATTTCTCAGAACATTTAAAAAAAAAAGAAAAAACCTTTCGGATCACAGTGAAGGAGCAGGATTGAGATTCATCCATAAAAATAGGATGGAAAAATCCCTGGCATAGCTTCCAAGGCTGGAAAATCACAAATTTACATTTTCCTTATCCACAAAAGGTCAGGAAGTTTGTTTATTCCCTGGATAATTGGTGCCCATCCTCTCAGACATTTCCCAAACCTGCCTATCTTTTAGGCTGCCCTTCCTGCGCTAGTTTTCAACCCCCCAAACATCCCACCTCCCTCCCCATGCCCCCAGGCCTCTGGGGAGTGTTGCTGAGGTCATGAAGGCTTGCCTTCCGTCCTCTCCTTTCCCTCCTTTCCACTGGCACTCAGGGGGTCCTACTTGCTGTAAGTGTGGACTGATTTTCCCAAGGGCATGCCGTGGGGGTGAAGTCAGTTCTCCAGGTTTCGTGAAAAAGGTCATGGGCTCTGAGCCAAGCTCTACCCCAAACTTGGCAAATGGTCAGCCGATCAGTGGTCCGCATCGGGGGACATGCCTCCCCATACTGTGTGTGGGCAGAGCTCTGTTATGATCTCTGTACAAATGATTTACATGCCT
This sequence comes from Aethalodelphis obliquidens, assembly GCF_003676395.1. Taxonomy (NCBI): domain Eukaryota; kingdom Metazoa; phylum Chordata; class Mammalia; order Artiodactyla; family Delphinidae; genus Aethalodelphis; species Aethalodelphis obliquidens. Next base: position 12,258,963 of record NW_020837977.1, on the reverse strand, counting down.
CTTAGAATCAGATATTTCATGTCTTTTGTCTCATAATAATAGGTTTAAACGATTGAGGGACAGGGGAGAAGTCAAGGTGACCATTTCAGATGGTCATTACCTTGTTCATAAAAGAACCCTATACATTTGCCAGTATTATTACAGGCTAGTTAGTTTAAGCCATCGCTGCCCCTCTGCGGTGCCTGGGGTGAAGGACAATATTCCCTCCCTCTCTGACCCTTGTACGGCTGCTTTCACAGAACACTGATGAATTAGTTTAGGAGAGGTAAATAAGAAGGACATTCGAAGTATCCCACAGCTGAAGCAGTTTCCCTAGAAGAGAGCAAAGAGCTTATTTAGGAAGCTGTTTGGTTTTTGTGAAAATCCTCTTTTTATATGTTCATTACGAAAAGAGGAGTTAGAATTGAATGTTCTGGAATGAAAGAGTCTAGTTGCTTGCAGAAAGGGCTCAGGAAAATTAAAGATGCAACATTTTCACCCCTGAGTGCAGGATAATATTAGCTAACCAAGTAGCAATGTCATAGACAGGGCTTAATGATTCGATGGGGTTTACCAGTTATGAGATGACAGAAGAGGGGAAATAAAGTCGGCTGGGAAGGAAGAAGACAGAGACTAACTCTGGAAGACATTTTCACTCATCTACTCTCTAATTAGCTTGCATGAATTTCTAGAAATGGTCAGACGCTGGTAAGAGTCTTATCGAAAGCTTACATATATATGTAAATATGTATAATACAGAGATATAGCCAAACATAATGTTCAAATAATTTTAAAAGGGCAGGAAAAGGAAGAAAAAAAATCATTGAGAACAAAAAGCAACATAACCTAACAGTAGATCTAAATCCAAACATCTCACACACACACAACACACACACACACACACACACACACACACACACACACGGTATTGTCTCCTGCATTAATTTGGCAGGTAGTTGGCTGTGTTTCTTTACCTGATGGTGTTCCATTTCCCTGTTTATAAAGCCAAGTTCATACTGCTGGCTCTTAGCTCACTGAGGGGCTAGGAGGGTTAATGAGATCTTACATCGGTCCTGAATATCAGCCTTACAAAGTGCAGAACCAGACTCCCTTTTCCATCCTGGACCATAAAATTCTACGGAAGAGTGGGCAAGGGACGCTGTGTTTTCCTTCTCCAGCCCTCACACCTCACCCGGGACGTTCAGCTCTAACACTGCAGTTCCTGTCTTTAGCCTTAACTCTCTTCTGATTTCTAAGAATTAATTTGGACTTTGGAATTGCGACCGAGGTGTAGTCTGTTAGTTGATGTTGACAGATTTCTGTTACACTGAGACCAGAGAATTTAGTGGCAAGTCTGTGAGAGGGCAGGCAAGAAAGAAAAAAGAATGTACTGAAGACCAGAAGACAGTAATACATCCCCCGGAATACACAATGTGCAGAAGCGAGATAGGACCCAGGAGAAATATTGTACAGAATAACGCAAGCCTCCAGTGAGGAATCAGAATCTCTGTGATTAGCATCAGTAGGAGTAAGAAAAATGACCTTTAAACAGGAAAGGTGGCCTCCAATTTCCCATTGTTTTGCTGTGAGTCTCCTGCTGCTGCTTTATGAGTACTCTTTTCCTGGGTCTGGAAGGCTCAGGGCTGGACAGCTCTCCTCTCCAGTTCTGCTCCCTGCAGTGGTACTAAAGGGTTAGAGTTATGAGCAGCAGACTCTTTCTGGGGAAGAGCTACATCATTTTCAAGGGGACCTCAAATAATTTAGTTCAGCAAAACACCCTTCTGATCGGCCAGCCCAATAAAGTGCCGCTGAGCTGGCAATAATTCATCCGCCTCCTTCAGCAGCTACCATTGGAACTGCGTCTGAACACTGAAAACAAATATGCTTTCACTGTATGTCTGAAATCTTTAATTCAGCCTCAGAGTTCCAGAGGAAATACTGCATTGCAGCTGTCCTGTTTTTGCAGAGAATCTCTGTTGGCCGGTGGCTGGGAGAGGAGGGGCTACAGCAAAGGCAGCCTGTTTTTAGCTCCACTCAGCAGATCCCTCAGCTCCAGGACATAATGAGAAAAGCGTCCTCAGCTAGCTTGGTGGACAGAGTTGGCTGGGGAGAGAAGGCTAGATACATAGGTACTAATGAAATCGGGTTTGATTATCTTCATTTATTCATTTAAAAAATCACTGGGTGTTTATCAAGCAATACATTTTCTTCAAAGAGTAGACACTTTTTAATGCTCTGGAGAATTTGTAAAATAGATTCAAGATGCCAGATACACTCTCACCATTCCCACAGGCTTTCTTTACCGCAGCGTGGACATTCCCCGTCTTGGCCACTAGCACACTGGCTGGAGACATTTATGACAGTAGTGTTCATGCATGCATACATTCGCACATACATTCTCCATGCATTTATTGAGTATTTCTACCATATTCTGGACACTAGAAATGCAGGTAAACAAGACTCAAATCATCAGTTTCAACAGTTCCTTCTTCATCCTCACCAAACTGCAGTTCTCACGTGTGTCTGGACGTCTCTGCCATCACTCTCCTTCCTGTGCTCCTCGGGGGCCCAGGCTGGCTCCAGTGCAAGTGTCCGTGTTCTAGTCGGCCAGTGCTGTTTCACATCACTTTTCTATAAATTTTTGCTGCCAAATTCCATTTGCTAAGGAGTGGAGCACACACAAGACATACAAGCATCTCTCTTGCTAAAACTGACTTGTGAGTTTGGTGCTACCATTATTCCCATTTTGCAGGTGGGAACCACGCGGTAAAGTAAGTCGCCAAGGTCATTTGGCTAGTGAGAGGCAGAGCTGAGATTCTGAATCAGGTCTTCGATTCTTGCCAGAGCCCTCAACCACTTCGCCTCTTGTCCCCAGCCGGTCTAATGATGAGCTGTCTTGGGCTTGGGGAGAGCAGAACCCAACCAGCAACTGCTGGGCTCCTTAAGTATGCATCGAAGGCTCCTCAGAGGTGGCTTATTTTACATTTTGACCTCCCTTATGAACAGATCCCTTCAGTTTTTCCATGGCAGCAGCTTGGGTTCACAGGGTGTGTATCTCTACTAAAGAACAGTCTTCCAAAGGCTTGCCTTCTCCTCTTTCCTTCCTTCAGTGAATTGTGTTATCTAATGCCCGTATTGGGGTGTTGTCTACTTAAGGCAGTTATGATGGTTGCCTCCTGAAACACATCCAGCTGAAATTCTGCTTTAGCAACCTGGTGCATTTTCCCTTTAATGGTGTGAAGAGAATCACACACACACAAAGTCTACCATATGATACTGGTGTATTGTCACAGCAAAACATGGCTTCTAAAAATCATGCCTTGAGTTTAAACAGAGAAGCCTTGGCTATTAGTCCAAAAGGAGGTTTGTCTGGGAAAAAGAAGTGTTTTGCAGCTGAGAGCAGTTTGAAAGAGGCTTTTGGTGAGCTTTTGTTCTTGCCTGTTTAACAGTTTAAGGTTTAGAGAAGCCTAAGTGAATTCACCTATTGCATTTGAGTCCAAAAACTGAATCCATTACAGATCTGTCTTGAGCCTGCCGTGAATTTCAGGGCTCCTAGGAGAATGCTCCAGGCTCACTTAACTGGTTTGAAATTGCATGGCCTCAGGCTCCACCATCTTTATTTGGAGCAGAATGGGAGCCGGGGAATTAGTTCAAAAGCCGCAACCACTTTTTCCCTTTCCTCTCTAATTTCTGTTGTTCCACGTTGGTTCCACACCATTTGCAAAATTTTAAGAACCATTCCAGAGGACCTAGGTCATAGCAGTTAGAATGAATATGATTCTATCACTTTTTCTATTATTTTTCATGTTTGTACCCACGCAATCTGTATGTATGTGGTTTGGGCCTTGGAAATTTGGAGGATTGAAAAAATACTGCAGACCTTCTCTCCAGCCCCAGATGGAATTTTTATTTGTTTTTGTTTGTGGTTTTGGTGTGTGCGTGTGCCTGTGCCTGTGCGTGTGTGTGTGTGTGTGTGTGTATTGGTGGGGGAAAAGGGGGAAGGGAGAGAGGGAGAAAGAATATAGAAAACAGAGAAAAGGAGGACTTTGATCTGTGACAGCCAGACGTGCAGAGAATGTAAGTGTTCTCTGCAGAAGGGGATTCAAGAGGTAGAAAAGAGGATAACTGCTCAGAAAATTAAATCACAGGTTGTGTATATATCATACCTGCCCCATGAAGCAGAGCAGGACTCACTGGGCTTAGGCTCCCCTCCGAGCGGGTTCAGAGGTGGGTTGCTCATTCTAAAAAAGCTGTTACTGTACTGTTGGGCCTCTCCCGTTGCGGAGCACAGGCGCCGGACGCGCAGGCTCAGCGGCCATGGCTCACGGGCCCAGCCGCTCCACGGCATGTGGGATCTTCCCGGCCCGGGGCATGAACCCGCGTCCCCTGCATCGGCAGGCGGACTCTCAACCACTGCACCACCAGGGAAGCCCTGTTGCTGTCTTTTGATGTGAAACAAGGACTAGTCCATTCTGCTGAATTCGTCAGGGAGAGCAGGTAGAAGGGGTGGCGTAGGCAGCGACTGACCCTGGAGACACGGGGCTGGAGTGCGGACCCCGTAGAGGACGACAGGGCGGCAACTGGAGACATGGCCGTCTGGACCGTGGATGTAGAACATGACTCCAGGAACAGTGTGCCTGGGCTCCAATCCCAATCCTGCGCTGTGGATGACGGTGTGACTCTGATTGAATGACAGAACTCCTCAGCCTCAGAATCCTCATTTATAAGCTAGTAATAGTAAGAATGAGACTTAGTTCTAGGTTTCTGAGAGGATTAATGAAGTAATGAATTTCACGTACTTGGCACAGTGACTGGTACGGAGTATGTACTCAAAAATATTGGATTATTATTCCTCTTCAGCAATTAGATGTGCCAGAGGCTGGCTAGTTTTCTTCAATCCCATTTTCCTTTGCCCCTGGACAAATAGCTGCTATATGCCCCCGCCTCCATTGTATCAGGTGAGACCATTTCCTAGGCTGCAGGAAATGGCTCTTGGGCAGAAGCAAGTATACCCCTTCCGGATCTGGCCCATCAAGCCTCACGTGCAACTTCCGTGCCTTCTCTCTTTCTCCATCTGCCCTCATCTGCTGGATGCCGAGATCCATCAGAGGACCCCTAAGCGTCAAGGGACAATGGACCAACAAGTGAGAAGGGGCCTGAGTCCTTGGATGCCAAGCACCTGGCAGACAAGCACCTCTCTCACCAGTTGTACTTGAGTTAGAAAATGACTTTGACTGTGAAACCACTGAGATTTCTGAGTTAACATGTTTAGTGACTAATGAGTTTCACTTTATGACAGGACCTCATGTGATTGTCAGAGCACGCAGTAATAATCTGAAAATCCATGTATGAAAAATTTCTTACTTTAATTTTGAGACAAAGTTGGTTATGAATTAATAAATAAACTACCACGTGGTAAAGTGGATGGAAGATATAGTGTCAAAGAAATAATCAGAATCTTTACTCGTCTAGGACTAAGACGAAGGCACTGACATGGTCACCTCAGGAGTTTTTTAAAAAAAATCAGTCCTTCAGTGAGTCACGCTGGTTCATGTTGGTGGTACAAGCACGGGTGATGCAGCTAATGCTCTAAGGCGGCTGTTTCTTCTGGAGCGTGTGAGTCAATCCTTTACCAGCACGAAGAGCAAAAGTAAAAGATACAGGTTCCCTTTCAAATGACTTGTGGATGTAATTCCTCCTGTGAACTGGATCCAACAGAACAAAATAACCCCACCCCACCTCAAATTCTTCACAACACTGGAGCTAGTATTTTGCCCGATTAGCCTAAAATCACGAGTGGGTTATCAAAAAAAAAAAAAGAAAAAATCGCTGGAAGCGAACCAAGTATGTGGAAGGCTTGGCCTCCAGGAGTGCTTGAGGAGCAGGTTGCTGTCCACGGTCACAGGACTTGTTCTGCTCTATTCTCCTTGACCTTCAGAGCTTGATACACCCAGTAAAATGGAATTCAGAGCACCAACACTTCCAGGCAAGAAATGGGACAGAGGAAAGACAAGGGTCTGAAAGTAGAGAGAGGAGGAGTCTAATCCCTCAAACAGAGCTTGAACATGTGAAGAGTGAATAAGGGGCTGGGGAAGGGAGCCCCTGGGTGAGGGGCTTGAACAGCCTGCCATCTCCATCCTCAGAGCCCCTGGGTGAGGGGCTTGAACAAGGCCCCCTGAGGCTTCTCTTCCCAGAACTCTCAGGTCCCTACGTAACTCGAGAGCCTTCAGATTCCAAAGAGCCTGGTTTCTTTATTGTTGCCAGCACGACTCAAGCTCTGCTGAATTTAATGGGCACTTTAAGCACCTTAATTTATTTCCAACCATCAAAATTGTTTTCAAACCTCTTGTTTTGTTCAGAGATTACTCTCCCACTTCAAGTTTGCTTCAGATTGAAGGACAGAGAAGTAACATTGGTTAACGTGAGTCTGAGGCTCTGAGGGAATGAGTCTGAGCCGTGGTGATGAAGAATCTGCTTGTGGCTGTGATGAGAATACTTCTGGAATCTGGGAAGGCAGTAAGGGCTCTAGTTAGTGGTCAAACCGAACAGTTACTTCTGAAACCAAGTGAACGGAGCCTTGAAAGTGCAAAGTAGACCTGATGCACACAATTCAGGCTTAAAGAGGTGGTTTTCCAACTGATTGTGCTGAGCTCTGTAAGTTAATTCAACTTTCTATACTCAGGTTCCTCTCGTATTTTCTTGCCTAAATTTCTTGACTGCTTCATCTCCTCACTCACTCAGTCATCCTTCCATCCATCCATCCACCCACTCAGTGACTTGATTGCACTCCTGTAATGAGCCACTCACCATCTCGATGCAGGGCATGTTGGGTGAACTGCATGGAGCTGGCAGAGCCTTGCCGGCACCTTGAGTTTGTGCTTCCTCCATCATTTTCATTCAAGTACCAGCCTCTTTGTTGGCTGACTCCCGTACTGTCCGCGGTTAAACTCTTCTCCCTGTATCAGGTTAGCAATTCTTTCTTATTCCCATAACCACCTTGACATTTATAATTGTCATATGCCATTTCACCAAGCACCAAATTTTTAACATGGTGACAGAGTAGAGCTCAACTCCTGGAGATGGGGGGTGGGCACTGGGATAATCGCAGGTGAGAGAACATAGTTTCATACTTGAGGTGGGTACCAGGGGACCTGAAGATGAGTGATAACGTATCACTGTAACTCCTCATTGAAAATCACAGTTGGAAAGATCCTAACAGGTTATCTCGTCCAATTTCCTGGGCGTCAGAAATCTTCTCTACTACGTCTGTATCAGATCAAGAGCCAGCGTTTCCTTTAATGTTTCTAGGGATAGAAAGTGCATTCAGCAACACACTTACGGATTCCTCTGAACTATTCTAAAGTTCTCCGATATATTCTCACTGATGTCTGCCTTTTTGTAACCTCAGTACTTTGGTCCTTGTTTAATCTCTCTATGGAAACAATAAGAATGTCCAATTTCTTTTCCATGTCACAACTGTATTAATGTGGACTTTTTCATTTGTAAGTAACCAAACCCTACCTTAACTAGCCTAAGCATAAAGGGGAATTTAATAAGAAAGATGCAGAGTTTTCCTATGGGACCCAAGGACAGAAATGCACAAATGCATTAGGCTTGAGGAATGGTCTGGAATCAGAGACTCAAAAGCACCAAGATTCTTTCCATGTCTTTCATCTCTCTCTCTCTCTCTCTCTCTCTCTTTCTCCCTCTCTCTCTCTTCCATAATTCCTGGAGAGGCCGGTTACTGCTCTATTTGAATCAAGTTCCACCTCTGAGCAAATCTGTGTTTGTCATATATGAACACGGCCATTCCTGCTGCAGTCATGTGGAAAAAGGGCAAAAAGAGGGCCAGTTTCTACAGAAAGAGTATAAGGCAGGTAATTCTGTATATTCTACGAATACCGCATCTCAGTGTCATTCAAATAACACGTTGTTTTTATTTGGCATAGTTTATTACAATTAATATGCGTGTAAAACCATGTGAACTCCACAAAGTAAATGGTTTATCCTCCACAATAACCAATAGATAGTCTGCCGTGATGTTCCAGGGCGCTCACTATCTTAACATGTATGTTTCACAGAAAGTCATAGTCAAACAAATAGGATTATAATACATTATTTTAGGGAAAGGATGTTTTGATCCACGTTTTCTATTAAAATAAACAAACACATACTTCCTTTTTTGGCCAAAGAGGTTAAATGCCCCACAGTGAACTCACAAAGCAAACTCAGATAGTTTGTTATTTGTCATTCAAATGTTATATCATTCAGATAACAAATATTTGAATGCAGCAATATTTGTAGATATTCCTCCTAATTTTATCACCAGGTTATATATCTCCATTTTCTCCAGCCCCTTTCTCAGATGACTCAGCTTCCATGCAGACTACTTCCCTGTTTTTTTTTTTAACTTTTCAAAATTTTGTCATAAAAATATAGCTTCTAGAATTCATCACAACAGATATATTTGATCAATATGGAGTTAAGGTCATCTTGGCAAAAGTTGGAGACCCCCTGTGAGATTCCTTCTCTTAGAACTTACCACTTCACCTGACCTGGAAGTTTCCATCACTGGTAAGGGTTATGATCCCAAAGACATTTTTCTATATAGAGAATTCAAGATGAAAGACTGAATAATGCTATTGGCCAAGGACTATCTGAATCCAAAGCAAAGTGAAATCTTATTAATAATATAACTGAAAAAATTTGCCCTGAGAACATTGGGCTATTACTTACACCAAGGTTTTAGAGACATATTGTCTTCTTTAGTAGTTAAAATTCATGAGCTACAAATGGTAAATGCATACAGCAATTTTTTTCTTTATATACTACTTATCTCATATAGAATGGTGCTTAAATGATACTTTAAAAATTACTTTATGCTTTGTAATTGGTGTAAGCTTCATTGTTTCCTAAAATAACAAAATTACCTTTACCATTGCCTTATTTAATTTAAATTAACAAATCATTTATTAAAAACCAACTAAAGGCACGTATAAAAGGTATCATGCTGGAAGTGAATATGGCTTTTGAATTTCAGAAGCTCATAATCTAATAATACACATATATATGCACACACACAAATTTTAGCAAAAGGTGTGTCTCAGGCTTACCTAGGGTAGCTACACAAATTAGAAGACAACAAATACAAGTAAAGGGCAGTATGGAGGGACAGTGAGCTGTTGCGATTTGGGGTCAAGTAGATTTGCTCTTCAACCCAGTCTCTGTCCGTTACTCTCCATGTCCCTTCAACAGGCTGAATATCCTCTTTTGATTCTCAACTTCTTCCTCTGTGGAATGGGAAGAACAATATTTATCTGACAGGGTTTTTGTGAGAATGAAATAATATCATAAAAATATACTGAGTACTGTTTCGTTTCTTCCATCCCACAAACATTTAGAAGCTTTTAATGTGTTAGAGGATTCAGATAAAAGTGCTACCCGTCACTGTGCAATGTAGTAAGTGCTGCAACAGAAGACTGAATTGAAGAGTTTGGACTTTATCTTTTTTCGAAAGTGGAAGCCATCGACAAGTTTAAAGCAAAATCTTACACTTTTAAATGTCCATTTTGAAGAAATAACTCTGGTCCTAATATAGTGAATAGATTTAAGGAGACAGAATGAGGGCAAGAGACTTGTTTGTCGTCGTTGCAGAAGTCCTAGGCAAGCGTTGAGGAACAAAGGCAGTAAAATAGGACTAAAGATGAGGGTCCAGGTATAGGGTAAGCAGGTGGCTCCTTTATGGAGAAAAGGAGAGGAGGAGAAGAGACCAACATGGCTGTAGACTTAGGTGCCAAGGGCTACAAGAAAATAAGAAGGTGTTGGGTAGAGGACAACGAAGGAATGATCTTCTGGACGTGCTGAATTAGAGGTGCATGTGGGACACCTAGGTGGAGATTTTTAAATAGGTATTCAGATGTTAAAGAGAAGAGCTAAGGAGAGAAGTCTAACCCAGAGACGTGGCTTCAGGCTCTGCGAATTAGCTACGGCACCCTCCCCTTTGTTATGCACCAGAGACCACTTCCCTGGGCTGCAGTGAGTAGTACCTACTGGGAGTAAACCCTGGAAACCTGCCCTCAGTATGACGAGGTGACAGATCTTGCCTTTTACTGGTACGAATATACCCAGAAGTTTCTTATTTACCAGAAAACCACTCATCTGACCATTCATTTGTTCCTGTCTAGGACAAAACAGTCGACAGCAGCTCATACTGAGGTAATAGACTTGGAGACCCATTAGTCAAAAGTGGTCATGTTGGGTCCGATTCATGTCAGGAGTTGGAAAAGAAGGTCTCCGCTCTAAAATCTGTCACAGAGATACTACAACATGAACAAGTGGTAAAAATGGTTTAAAAATTTATTGTTGAAAGACTTAGAAATTTAATAAAAATTTCCAGGAAATCCAAAGCTTCTGGAAATGTGTGAGTCACAGGGAAGGAATACTTCATCTCCTGGCCAGAGGCTGACTGTCTAATGATGATAAGTCATCTTTGCCTCCTCTCCGCTGGGCTCTCAGGCCCATAGTCAGTTGCCAGCCATTAGTTATCTGACCTTGTAGATAGTTCTCTTTAATTCCTTGCTCTGGCACTAGGGACCTGAGCTTGAGCTTTCACACTAGATCCCTCCCTACCTTCCAGACCACTCCACGCACGGTACCACATTGACCTTCTTAAATCGCTGAGAACAGTCCAGGCTGGCATTCAGGCTCAACAGTACACGCCTAAGCTGGCTTCCTTGCCTCCCTCATGCGACAGATGTTACAAGTGCAGCTGGAAGCTAGACTTTTTCTAAACTCAGGTTGCATTTTCCTCTCTCTGCATTTTCGCTCCTGCTGTTCCTTCTGACATGCCCTTTCTCCATCTTCATTCTTATTCCTCCACCTGCCCCACTGAACCCTTACCTATCTTCAACAACCAGCCTAAATACTTCTTTTCTTAGGATGGACAACCTTATCACATGAGTTGGAAATCCGTCCTTTTAAAAGAAACTTGCTTGTGCAGAATTTACTATATGCTACTTTTACTGATACATGAAAAATGTTATTTTCTCTACTCAAATATAAGCTCTCCTAGGACAGGAAAATGTCATTTTGTTTTATTTTTGTATCCTTTACAGTACCTTTCACCCATTATGTGCCTGTTAAATGACTGTTGAATAAATAACTGAGGCCATAGGTTATGACCCTTTTTTTTTATTTTAAAATTTTCCATTTTAGCATTTCTCAGAGCATCCCTCCTCCTCTCAGGAACAAAGTTTGGCCAGGGGATTATTCTGACAGAGGTTCTGTTACACGTGAGTCTTAACCTTTGTTTAAGGAATTGAAATTCAGTCATTAGATGGAAGATTTATTGAGAGATTATGGAGACTCAGACACAGCGCCAGGCTCTGGGTTCGGACCTAAACAAGACACAAGACAGTCTTTGACCCAGAGGACAGCACGATTAAGTCCTGTGATAAAAGCATGTTTGTAATGCTGAGGGAATCCTGAGGAGGGAGCTCTAACCTTGCCTGGGAGAGTAGGAAAAGCATCAACACATTACTTTGTGTAACATTTCATTCATTTGTCAATGCAGGTATTTCCTAGCAATCCCTCTACAGAATTTATTGAGTATCCAAATGCTTGTTTGCACACTCTGCTCCTAGCTGAAATTAATTTTTACCCAATTAATAAACATTTCCACAATATTCAAGAATCTTTAGCTTATTCTGTCAGGCATTATTCTAAGCACTTCATAGACAATATCTCATTTAATACTCATGACAGTGTTATGGAACATGTACTGTTTTATATCCACCCAGGTTAAAAAAAATAACGGCCTAGGCATAGGGGCATATGTTAGTTTTTTATATTAATTGTCAGGACCTGGACTTAACACAGTTCTGATTCCACAATGCAGAGTACTAACCACTATACGATCATGGCAAGCTACAGGAGAGCTGGACAGTTCTGATTTCATAACCCACTTTCTTAACTATCACATTACACATTCAAAATAATTTTGGAAGAACATAAATTTGAAAAAATTATGGCAAAATCATAACAAAACTTTGGCATTTAAATGTTTTAAAAGTGATGAAAGCAAACCTAAAAGGACAGCCACTCTTTAAGAGGAAAAAATCATTGTGTTATTTTTGTACTAAAAAAAGCATTTCAAGTGCTATTTAAAGTACAAAAAATCAGTAAACTATACCCTCTCCACAGAATTTTGAGGTTTGTGAAAACGTGAGATTCTTACAAATGTGGGAGGAGAGAAGGACCTTATATTTCCATTCTGGAAATGGTCATAGCACTTTACTTCTTTATTGTTATATTCACTTCTTGTATTTGTTCAAGATTTAACTTCTGTTTAGAACTGCTTAGGGATAGGATTTCTACTTTTGCAAAAGCTTCAAAATCATCGTTATTTCTTGCTCTCCCCCTTAGATATAGATTTGGTGGGAAGGAAGTCTTCAGTTATCAACATCGAGTCTCTCCAGTTTGAGTGTCAGCAGCTCAGAATCTCCCCCCTACCCGGTTTTTTTTTTCCTCTGAGGATCAATTTTCAAAACAGAGCTTGGTTCTTAACACGGTGAGTTTTGAAAATTTGATCAGATGTGAGGGTCATCAATTGTTTATTCTTATATCTATTTTTTATATTTGGAGATACAGATTTATTTTAGCATCTCCAACACTATATCCACTTAATACAGGACAGGTCTGTGTATGGAATTGGTACCCAAGGAGCTTAAGTAGTGTAAAGGAGCTTGTGAGATATTAGATTATATAATCTATCTATCTATCTATCTATCTATCTATCTATCTATCTATCTACCTACCTATCTACCTACCTACCTATCTCTTCATCTCTGCCCCCGGTTCCTGGCAGAGAGCTCCTAAAACCCATGTAAAGTCCACCTTGATTGGAGCATTTGAAGCGTCTTTTGTACTAGTGAGCTAACTCTGCCTGGCTCCAGGATGGGGGCTGGTCACCAGAAAGAGGAAGCCATGATTAGAAGTTTGGAATTTTCAACCCCCCACCCCCCTGCCCCACCCTTCAGATCCGGGAGAGGAGCTGGAAATGGAGTTAATAATTGATCATGCCTATGTGAGGAAGCCTCCATAAAATCCCAGTGGTATGGAGCTCAGAGAGCTTCCATGTTGGTGAACACGTCCACGTACTGGGAGGGTGACGGACTCGAACTCCATGGGACAGAAGCTCCTCCTTGGGATCCTCCCAAGACCTCATCCTACATAATCTCTTCATCTGGCTCTTCACATCCTTTAGTTATAAACTAGTAAATGTAAGTAAGTGTTTTCCTGAGTTCTGTGAGATGCTTTAGCAAAAATCAAATCCAAGGGGTGGAGGTCGTGGGAACCTCTGATTTGTGGCCAAGCCAGACAGAAATTGTGGATAACCTGGGGGCCTACTACTTGCAGCTGGCATCTGAGACGGGGAGACAGTCTTATGAGACTGAGCCCGTAACCTGTGGACTCTGCTGCTATCTTTAGTAGATAGTGTCAGAATTGACCAGCTCGTGTAACAGAGAATTGCTTGATGTGGGAAAACCCCCCACACATTTGGTGACTAGAAGTGTAGAAGTGTTATGAGTGTGAGAATAAAGGAGAAACCCAGGAGGAATACTGGATGTTTTTTCCTATACAGAGCTGTAGTTGGTCAGCATTCTTGGTACCAAACATGTAAGATCAAAGTAAGTAGTAGGGTGCTAGGCATAAAACTTGCAAGTGTTTCTGAATTCTCTATTCTAGATCCCAGAAATAAACCCACACATATATGGCCAACTGATCTTCAACAAAGGTGCCAAGAATACACATGGGGAAAAGACAGCCTCTTCAATAAATGGTATGGAAAAACTGGGTATTCACATGCAAAGAAGGAAATAAAACCATTATTTGACATACACCACTCACAAAAATGAACTCGAAATTGATTAAAGACTTAAATGTAAGACCTGAAGCTGTAAAACTACTAGAGGAAAACATAGGGATGAAGTTCCTTGACATTGATTTTAGCAACTATTTTTTGGATATACACCAAAAGCACAGGCAACAACAGCAAAAATGGGATTGAATCATACTAAAATCTTCTGCATAGCAAAGGAAATAATCAATAGCGTGAAAAGGCAGTCTACAGAATGGGAGAAAATATTTGCAAACCATCTATCTGATAATGGGTTAAAATCCAAAATAAAGAACTTATACAACTCAGTACCCCAAATCAATCTGATTAAAAAATGGGCAGAGGACCTAAATAGACATTTTTTTCAAAGAAAACATATAAATGGCCAACAGGTACATGAAAAGATGCTCTACATCACTAATCATCAGGGAAATGCAAATCAAAACCACAATGAGATACCACTTCATACCTGTTAAAATGACTATCATCAAGAAGACAAGAGAGAACAAGAAGACAGGAGATAACAGGATATGGAGAAAAGGGAACCCTTGTGCACTGTGTGTGGGAATGTTAATTGGTGCAGCTACTGTGGAACAGTATGGAAATTCTTCAAAAAATTAAGAATAGAACCACCATATGATTCCAGCAATCCTACTTCTGGGTATATATCTAAAGGAAAGAAAAGCAGGACATTGAAGAGATTTCTGTACTCCCATGTTCATTGCAGCATTATTCACAATAGCCCAGACATGGAAACAATCTTAAGTGGCCATTGACAAATGAATGGATAAAGAAAATGTTATATAAATAAATAAATAGATATTCATCCATAAAGAATAGGGAAATCTTGTCTTCTGGGACAACATAGGTGGACCTCAAGGGCATTATTTTAAGTAAAGTAAGTCAGACAAAGAAAGACAAATATTGCGTGATCTCATGTGTGGAATCTAAAAAAGCGAACTCAGAAATAGAGAGATGAATGGTGGTTACTGGGGGTTGTGGGCAGAGGAGATGAGATGTTGGTCAAAGGGTATAAACTTCCAGTTATAAGATTAATAAGTTCTGGGCGTCTAATATATGGCACGGTGACTATAATTAACAATACTGTGTTGTGTACTTGAAAGTTGTTAATAGGAGATCTTAAATGTTATCACTGCAGAAAATGATAATTATATGAGGAGATGGAGGTGCTAACTAATCTTATTGTAATAATTATTTCGTGATATACATGTGTCAAATCACTCCCAAAGCAGTCTCATGCCTACCAATTTTAAAAGTAACATATATTTTTCATATTCTAACTAATTGTTAGGGGAGGCTATATTTTAAAATCTTAAGCTTCTTTTCCCCTAGTTTTAATCTACTTTATTTTGTTCTATCACAGTGTCCCCTTCTATCAACTTTCCTATTTACAAGGCCATTTTTGTTCTCATCTAATTCCATACTGATGCTCTCAAATCCTCCCAGCCAGTTCCTTCTCTTCTATGATGTCTATTTCAAGATTCCTGAGAGATTGACAAGTCCTAGAAATACCACTCACCCATCTGTTTTCTTTCCCTTCTTTCATAGTTGGACCTAAATTTCACTCTTAAACGCATCTTCCTAAATGCTGCATGACTATGACAAACCTGACATGCTTATAACCGACTGGCTCTCGTCTAAGTTTTGTACACCTGCCAACTTTAGGAAAAGCGCTGAAGTTACTGTGTGTGTGTATTCGTGTGTCTGTGCTGACACCGAAATGTTAGCTACGCTTCTCTCTGGATGCTGAGATATAGGTGATTATTTCTCCCTCCTCCTCGTCTTACTTTTAAAATTCTCCTCCTCCTTTCTCTTCCTCTTCTTCTCCCTCCTGCGCTAATTCAAACCTCATCTCTGGTTATAGTTCTACTAATGTGCTTCTAATGATGTTTTTATCTTCACCATCTGATGGGAGTAGTTCATGCTTTGTTAGCATCCCAAGTACTGTGAAGCCTGTAGCTGTCAACACTTGAAAGATTTTCATTTTCATTTTTATTTTTTTCTAGCTTTATTGAGGTGTACCTGACAGATAAAAACTGTATATATTTAAGGTATACAACGTGATGTTTTGATCTATGTATATATTATGAAATAATTACCACAATCAAACTAATTAGCACATTCATCATCTCAGCTAACGATTTTGTGTGGTGTGTGTGGTGAGAACATTTGAGACTTTCTTAGGCAGTTTCAAGTATAATACAGTACTATTAAATATAGTCACCTTGTTGTACCTTAAATCTTCAGAATTTATTCATCTCACATAACCTTCGTACCCTTTGATCAACATCTCCCTGTTGCCCTATCTCCTTTCCCCATTGAGTATTCTTGGCTCCCTTGTTAAATATTAGTTGAACAAATAATATGTGTGGGCTTATTTCTGGTCCTCAATTCTGTTCCATTGGTCTGTATGTCTGTTTTTTGCTAGTACCATACTGTTTTGATTACCATAGCTTTGTAATAAAGTTTGAAATCAGGAATTGTGATGCCTCCAGCTTTGTTCTTCTTTCTCAGGATTACTTTGGCTATTTGGGGCCTTTTGCGATTCCATACTAATTTTAGGATTGCTTTTTCTATTTCTGTGAAAAACCCCCTTGGAAATTGATAGTGATTGCATTGACTCTATGGATGGCTTTAGGTTCTATGGATATTTTAACAAGATTAATTTTTCCAATCCATAAGCAAGGGATCTATTTATTTGTCTTCTTCAGTTTCTTTCATCAATGTCTTCTAATTTTCAGCATACAGATTTTTTTCACTTTCTTGGTTAAATTTATCCTTCTTTTTCATGTTATTGTAAATTGGGTGCTTTCTTTTTTTTATATCTTTATTGGAATATAATTGCCTTACAATGTTGTGTTAGTTTCTGTTGTACAACAAAGTGAATCAGTTATAAGTATATATCCCCATATCCCGTCCCTCTTGAGCCTCCCTCCCACCCTCCCTATCCCACCCCTCTAAGGTCGTCACAAAGCATCGAGCTGATCTCCCTGTGCTATTCAGCAGTTTCCCACTAGCCATCTATTTTACATTTGGTAGTGTATATATCTCAGTGCTACTCTCTCACTTTGTCCCAGCTTCCCCTTCCTGCCCTGTGTCCTGAAGGCCGTTCTCTACATCTGCATCTTTATTTCTGCCCTGCCACTAGCTTTCTTTTTCAGTTGTTTCATTGTTAGTGTATAGCAATGCAACAGATTTTTGTGTTGATTTTGTATCTTGCAACTTTGCTGAATTCCTTAATTAGTTCTAACAGTGTGTGTGTGTGTGTGTGTGTGTGTGTGTGTGTGTGTGTGTGTAGTCTATAGGGTTTTCTGCATATAAGATTATATCATCTGTGGAAAGAGACAATTTTACTTCTTCCTTTCCATTTTGGATGGCTTTTATTTTATTTATTTTACTTTTGCCTAATTGCTCTGTCTAGGACTTCCAGTACTATGCTGAATAGGAGTGGTGAGAGTGGGCATCCTTGTATTGCTCCTGATTTAAGAGGAAAAGCTTTCAACCTTTCACCATTGAGTATGCTGTTAGCTGTCTTCCTCTTTGCTGTCTTTCTTTGTGAATTGATAATTTTTCATAGTGATATTCTTTGATTCCCTTCTGTTTATATTTTGTATGTTTACTATTGGTTTTTGCTGTGTAATTATTATGAGGCTTACATAAAATATTTTTCAGGTATAACAGTCTATTTTAAGCTGATAATAGCTTAATTTTGATTGCATACAAAAACTCCACTCTTACCTTCTTCCCCGTAAGTTTGTGGTTTTGATATCACAATATACCTCTTTTTATATTGTGTATCTATTACCTAATTATAGTAGCTATAGTTATTTTTAATACTTTTGTCCTTTAATCTTTATACTAGAGTTAAGTGATAATCTGATTATCACACTGCCATATTGAGTACTAGAGTAATCTGAATTTGATTATATACTTAGCTTTACCAGTAAGTTTTATATTTTGATGTTTTTTAAATGTTACTGTCCTAATATTTTTTAATGTTAGTGTCCTTTCATTTCAGCTTGAAGGACTCCTTTCAGCATTTCTTGTAAAGGCAGGTCTAGTGGTGATGATTTCCCTTAGCTTTGTCTGAGGAAGTCTTAATCTCCCCTTTATTTCTTTTTTTCCCCACTTTACTCATTAATTTTTATTCATCTTCAAACTCATTATTTCTTTTTTCTTATTTTTTATTTTAAATTTAAAACAATTTTTTCAATTTTTATTTTTTTATTGAAGTATAGTTGATTTACAATGTAGTGTTAATTATTGCTGTACAGCAAAGTGACTCAGTTATACATATAGATACATTCTTTTTCATATTCTTTTTCATTATGGTCTCTCACAGGATATTGAATATAGTTCCCTGTGCTATACAGTAGGACCTTGTTGTTTATCCATTCTATATATAACAGTTTGCATCTGCTAATCCCAACTCCCAATCCATCCCTCTCCCACCCCCACCCCCCGGCAACCACCAGTCTGTTCTCTGTGTGCGTGATTCTGTTTCTGTTTCATAGATTCTCCTTCATTTCTGAAGGATAGCTTTGCCAAGGAAAGTATTCTTGGTTGACTTCTTTTTTTCTTTGAGCACTTTGAATATATCATCCCATTCTCTCCTGCCCTGCAAGATTTCTGTTGACAAATCCTCTGATAGTCTTGTGCAATTCCTTATGTGAGGAATTTTTTTCTCTTGCTACTTTAAAAATTCTCTCTCTTTGAATTTAGATAATTTCATTATAATATATCTTTTCTTTTATTCTAATGTGTCTTAAAGATCATTCTGAGTTGAAATTTTTGGGTGGCCAGTTAGCTTCGGAACTTGGATATCCAAATCTCTCCCCAAATTTGGGATGTTCTCAGCATTATTTCTTTAAATAAACGTTATGTGCTTTCTCCCTCTCTCTGTTCTTTTTCTGGGACTCCAATAATGTGTAAATTGTTTCTTTTCATGGTATCCTATAACGCATGCAGAATTTCTTTACTCTTTTTCATTCTGAGTTCTCAGGAACCTACCAGGAGCCTGGTGCCACAGGAGTTGGCTAGCTCAGGGGTGATCTGGGAGCCCGGGTTGGGTAAAGTCCATGGGGAGACATTGGTCACAGGAGCTGCCTGGGTGGGCTGGGAGCTCGTTTTCTTTGAAATCACTTGGGGCTGCCAGAGCCAGCAGATGCTGGGGTGGGTCAGGGGCCTGGATTGGTGGGAGTCCACTGGGAGCCTGGTACCACGGAAGCCACCTTGGATGGCAGGAGCCACTGTAGTCCTGGGGTAGCAGGAACTCACTTGGATCCTGGTGACAGGGAAGTCACCTTGGGCCATGGGAGCTTCCTGGGGCCGCTGGAGCCAGCAGGCACCGGGGTGAGCCAGGGCCCAGGTTGAGGGATGCCCCTGCGAGCCAGCGCCTAGGGCCATGGAATCAGCCTGGTGCTGACTGGAGGTCTGCTCAGTGGTGCAGATCGTCTGCGGTTCCACTCCTTACGTCTTCTCACTTCTGGATTCAAGGTGAGGGTGCAGCCCTATGTGAGACACGGTTGGTGTCCTCACGGCAGAGGGCAAGCACGCAAGCTGTGCTGGCCGAGTCAAAACTTCTACGTCCACTCACGTAAGCAAGCTTCATGGTGAGGCAGAGGTACATGTGATGCCTCTTGCAAGGGGGCGCCACAGGGCAGAGGTGTCTCCTTTGCTCACGTGGCTGGAAGAAATAATTTGAGCAATAGCAAGAGGTACCATATTAGTGGGCAGCTAGGCGTTAGTATTATTATACTGGTCTTTGGGGGTCCTGGGGGATCATGGGAAGGAAAGAAGTCTTTGCTTGCAGCTGTGGCAAAGACAAGAATTTGAAAGTGTCTCATGTCCATCCATTCCTAGTTATAGCGTATCATTTTACTCCTGAAATTAAAAATGAATTCAGTATTTAAAATGCAAATATAATTAGAAATGCAAAGAATATAACAATATTAAAATGCAAAGGAATGCAAATATAAATTATGTAATTTATCTTTTTGACATATCTTATCTGCAGAGGCTTGTGCTGACATAATTTCATCTTGTTTAGTTTGCGCATAAAAAGATAATCCCTGATACCATGTGAATTATATTGTGGAAATCTTTTCTAAACCATCATATGGGGGAAAATATAGCTGGGCTTCTTACTCACACTATGGACCAGTATTAAAGGAAATGGAAAAAAATACAGTTTGACCTGCCCAGGTTATTCATCTTGATTAAGTTAGCAATTTACCCCTCAACATATTTTTCTCTGGATTGCTTCCTTAACCACTGAAACATGACAGGCCATAGTTGGACTTCAGAAGTATGCTATTAGCAGCCCCCTTCTTCATAGTAACCATTCTCTGTAACCAACTTCCCACTGCCTGTGGTTGAAAAGTCCAAGATATTAAGGTCTGAAAATTGAGGCTTTGAATTGAAAGGAAAACACCTCAATTTTAACTATAGTGCAGAACTTTGGCTTTTTAACATAGTTCTATAAGAATCTTTGCAAGGAGCATTTTCAAATTTGAGGTTACGTTTTGCCTTAGTTCTTTCAGTAAGTGAAATAAGAATGCTAAGCTTAGGGACTTCCCTGGTGGCACAGTGGTTAAGAATCTGCCTGCCAGTGCAGGGCACACGGGTTCGATTCCTGGTCTGAGAAGTTCCCACACGCCTCAGAGCAAATAAGCCTGTGCGCCACAACTACTGAGGCTGTGCTGTAGAGCCCGCGAGCCACAACTGCTGAGCCCACGTGCCACAACTACTGAAGCCTGAGCGCCTAGAGCCCGTGCTCTGCAACAAGAGAAACCACCGCAATGAGAAGCCCGTGCACCGCAAAGAAGAGTAGCCCCTGCTCACTGCTACTAGAGAAAGCACAGCAATGAAGACCCAACGCAGCCAAAAATAAATAAATAAAATAAATTAAAAAAAAAGAATGCTAAGCTTAAAATGCTGTGAAGGATTATGTGAATATGAATGCACATGGTGAAGGTGGAATCATCTTTCACTGGCTGTCTTTTACCACCATTATGAAATTATGATACCACATTATGCATTTGTGTTGATTGCCGTGTTTGGGAATTAAGTCACTAGGTGACATGTTACTATCCTTTGTTGAAGACCAAACTCAAATCCTGACCTCATTTAAGAGGCCTTTTCCAATTACTGTAGTCCTCAGTCAGCTCTCTAAACTGTGACTTTATTTTCTGTCCTTCCCACAAAATCTGTCATGTATTCCCCCAAACTTCAATTCATGGGGGCAAGGCCAGGCCTAAGCTGTTTACCCTTGTCCCAGTTCCCAGCATAGGCTTGGCTGGTAGTTGGTTCTTAATCTATACTTGTTAAAGGAATGATTATGCTGATTTGCAGAGTCACCTGACTGCACATGTGAGTGTCGCTATCTTCACAGGACTGTGTGGTCTCTGCAGTCAAGAGTCATTGTACTTTTGTTTAGATCCCATGGCACCTTGCAAAGTGCGGGCTGGACACACAGGGGCAGTTATGTGATATCTGTTGCGATGGTTCTCCAAGTTCCGTTACGTTCGTGTCTTCCACGGCATCAGCTCTTAAATGTCAAGCTTAGGCTTTTCATATAATACCGCTATGAATACTGTTAGCAAAGTACTGTATGGTATTCATATATATTTGTTGAGTGACTCACATGGTACCTCACAAATAGGGGGTAGACTGTTAAAATGAACTGAACTCTTAATTTTAACCATGATTTAGTCCTGCCCAGCTACATTGACAAAAATCTCTAGCTACTTAGAACCCAAATGAAATATCGAACAGTTAATAGGACAAAGAAAAAAGTGGGAAGATTGATGAGTTAAGTGAGTAAAAATGACAGTGCTCCAAGAATATCACGTTGGAATCACGGACTCTTTAAAGTAGAAAGAAGTCTTTGAGGCCTTTGCAGTAGATCTAGGGCATCACCAGGGAGCTATCGAACAGATTAGGGACTCTGACGTCAGATTACCGTGGTTCCAGCCCTGGCTCCTCCATGTGTGTGGCCGTGTTCCACTTATCTTATCTCTGTCTGCTTCAAATTCATCATCTCTAAAATGGTGATATTAACAGTATCTACCTCACAGGCTTGTTGTGAGGATTACATGAGATAAATACAAGGAAAATACTTAGCAAAGTACTAGGTAGAGTAAATGCCTACTCGAAATAAGTATGTAAATGCCTACTCATTGTTATATTGTTGTTGTTATTGTTACGTGTTGAACCCCTATGGGGAGGCTGCAGTGAATAAGGCATGGCGTCAGGAGTTCACTGATGCAGCTACCAATCATTTTTTTAAATGACCCTTTAACCATTTAGACACTATGTAAAATATTAAATTCATTGTCTCAATACTTAAGACAACTCTTTTACAAGAGTGGAATTTGAGACTTAGGAAGGCCAAATAGCTGACCCTACTCACCCAGCACGTACTTAGAAGACTCAAGAATCCAGTACAGCTCTCCTGGCTGAATTCTGCAGTTTACACTCTCTCCAAGGGAAATACCTGCAAAAGTAATATAACAAGGGATCAACAACAGTACTGTCGCAAAGTAGGCATCTTTAGGAAAGGGAGATCATTTCAGCGTGGCAGCTACTGTGGAAGACTCCATGAGGAAAGTGACATTGGATGAGCAGAATTGTAAGAGAAATTGGGATAGAATTTTAACTTAAACCATGTGAACTTGCCATTTTTGTAGGTCAAAAAAAAGTCATATGTTGTTAATTTCAGCTAGCTTCACCTAGAACAATTTGTGACAGTGATGAGGGCATGGATAAAGTTTAAAAACGGGGAATTTCAGTCTTCTCCCAGGCTCCCCGTTTTCAAACAAGGGGTCTTGAATGTTAGAAGAGAATCAGACATGTGAACAGATTAGGATTCAGGGATTCTGGGAAAAGGAGAATTAATCTTTAGTGGGATAAAATTCAAGAATAAATTGCTGATGCCATGACTGTTACTGTGTGGGAAATTTAAATCATTTGAACACCTTTTTATTTTTAGGTAGTTTATGTAAGAGGTAAACAAATGATTTAATTGAAGCTGTAAGGAACAGTAAGGGCAATGAAGATGTTTCCAGAGAGTTACTTAAGGCTTTCATGAAGCATTATAGGACTAATCTGAAAACACAGCACTCGTTATTCAAGAGGGATGTGCGTCAGACACAAATAACATGGCAAACATCCCCTCCTTCAGATTTCCAAGAATGTTTCATTGACATCAAAGTATAAGAATTTTACTCTCCATGTTAAAAGGATGATTTTGCACTTTTCTGATTGAAAAATAGAGACCAGAGTGGAACATTTAAAGACTATAAATATTTCCGTCTCTGGAACGCTCTCATCTGTGTTGCTGCCCTTTGTGATTATTTATCCTGAGCGCTAATGCACTGCGCCACCCTCCGTTCTGAATAGGCACAGCCTATATTTCAGGGAGAATCTTTCAGAAGGAAGGGAGGGTGACATTATTCACCAAGGATCCCAGGTACAAGGCTCTTCCCACCCCACCTGTGCCAGTCTCCCAGGACTCTTTTAAACTACCCCAAGAAGCTATACTTGATTTCTAAAAACTTCTGGAGGTGAGGAAAAGACACTGCTATCTACTGACCTTGTTAATAAATAGCAATATACTAGACCCCTGTGAGCTTTATTTCATTTAACCTATCAGCAGTGTTATTCTTAACTACCATTGTTATGTTATTATTGTTATGTTATTATTGTTATTATTTTACATACATGAAACTGAGGCTTAGGAAGAAAAAGAGGCCTAAGGTCCTGTCATTTAATCTGAGCCCATTTGCTGTCCTGTGCATCATGGCGCCCTGTAGTCACACACCTTCTGTCTCATCTCGGTTCATCAACTGCAATATTTAATAATTTTGCTACCAGCCTCATCCCCACAGAACAGTGGTTCTCAACTGGGGGTGGTATTGCCATCAGAGGACATTTGGGTTATCGCCACTCGTGGGGTGCTACTGGCATCTGACGGGTAAACGCAGGAATACCGCTGTGCGTCCCAGAAGGTACAGGGCAGCCCTTGTAACAAAGGATTACTCAGCTCAACAGCCGAGGAATGCCGAGGTCGAGCTGCTCTGTCCTAAATCTTACGTGCTTCCTAATCCCCTAATTCATCCCCATGTTTCCTTGTTCTGGAAGGTTTTGTCTAGCTGCCGACAACCCATTTTTATTTCTGGACAATTAGAAAAAACTGAATAATTAATGTAATCTTCCCTTTATCAAACTTTCATTAATATCTGCTTGTGCAGGTGATTAGCTAGACACTGCTCAGCACTTAGATCTTGTTGCTCTCTATTGAAAACTTATTAACTGTAGGCAGGCTTCTTTCTAAAGCCAGAAGAGAATCTAGCAGGAACATAACACTGCTACACTTCCATGCACCAGTAACAGAGCCTTCACATTCTCAGAGCTTAGTGGGGCAGGGAAGTGTTTTTCAGGTGAAGAACAAGGGCCCAGGGGAGAGGACAGTGCCATATAACCCCTGGGATAGCCCCCCTGGGAGCCGAGGAAAGTCGTCCCTTCTCCCAGCTTAAGGCAGTGTAGTCACCGGGAGGACGCTGGATTTCAGAACCACACCAACAGCAGGAAGGAATTCGTCCTGGGGGCTGTGCAGGGCTGGCATGCACCAAACATGTGTAGTCTCCATACATACATGCTTTAATATCTATTATTAGATAGAAATTAATATCTTTAATTTCTTTTACAGCTTGTTTTTGGTTTAACTGATGAACAAGCCTGCAAATGATCTAAATTTTCTCTTGCACTTTGCTTTGCCCATGTAAACACAGCCACAAGCCGACGGTAATTCAATTATCCTCTCTCTACTTGCAGCCTCCTTAATTGTTATACATTCTTTTTTTTTTTAATCTTTTTTTATTTTTGGCTGCGTTGGGTCTTTGTTGCTGTGTGTGGGCTTTCTCTAGTTGCGGCGAGCGGGGGCCACTCTTCATTGCAGTGCGTGGGCTTCTCATTGCGGTGGCTTCTCTTGTTGCGGAGCATGGGCTCTAGGCACCTGGGCTTCAGTAGCTGTGGCATGCGGGCTCAGTAGTTGTGGCTTGCGGGCTCTAGAGCACAGGCTCAGTAGTTGTGGTGCATGGGCTTAGTTGCTCCGTGGCATGTAGGATCTTCCCGGACCAGGGCTCGAACCCATGTACCCTGCATTGTCAGGCGGATTCTTAACCACTGCACCACCAGGGAAGCCCCGTATACATTCTTTAAACAAAAAGCTGATACTTATTCGCTATTCTTTGCAAAACAGCTTTAGTTGGGATAGACCATCACAGTCATTTTAGGAAGAATAGCTCTATAGGTTTCCACAAGGCCCAAGGCAAGCATAATTTATGGAAAGACAAGCTTTCCAAATCCTGAATTCTTGAGATTTCAAATTCCCTAAATTGTAGCTTTAACGGAAGAACACAGTCCGAGGCCTCACCTGATTGCATTATCTCTAAGTGGCCACAAGAGGGCGCATGAGGAACACAGGCCTCGAGCTGGGCTTCCAGAAACCATTTCCTTTATCACACAGCAGCTGCATCTGCAGCTTCCTGCACTGGAGCCGGTGGAACAGATTCTTAGAACAATCACTTACACGTCTTTTTAACACATCTACACAGAAGGAGGAGAAAGGGAAGGTTCTGAAGGTTCCATGAGATTTTCTGTCCTGGGTTTCCAAACAGTGTCTGGGAGAGACTCAGCACGTCCATGCACGCAGGCATCGCACTCTATTTGATTTAGTTGGGACTCTCACCACTGCCAGAAATGTCCAGGGCTCCTGGGCTGACTTGGGGTTTGAGCAGAATAAATCACTCCAAGTTTGAGAGACTCTCCCACGTGATTCCTTTCTGTCAAAAATGAACGTGTTAATGATTTAGCTTGCCTTTGGCATTTTCAAAAGAAGAGAAATCATCACTCTCTCTTTTCCTTCAAAATGGTTAGAAAAGAGAACGGGAAGTCAGAGCCCCAGGTTCCCTCTCTGTAGGGAACCTGACTCTGTTTATGTGCTACGGTCGCAGGTGGGTGGTCCCAGAATCAGGAGAGCTCAGGTGATTCCAAGGATACCCAGAAAATTACTGTCCAAGGGGGCGCTCTGGGGACAGAAGACGCAGATCAAATATAGGAGTCCTGCAGGGCAGTGGTACTCGAACTTTGACCCACGTTACAATCACCCAGAATTACTTGTTCAAACACAGACTTTTAGACCCCGCTATGAGATTCTAATTCCGGAGGTCTGATATGGGGCCTGAGAATTTGCATTTCTGTCAGGCTCTCAGGTGATGCAGACGCTGCTGCTTGGGGGCCACACCTGGAGAATCACTGCTTCGGGAAGTATTTGAAGATCGCTAAGGCTTCTGGGTCACTCCTGAGGTTGGACCTGGGGATCTGCAGCACACAGATCCCAGTAAGGGATGTGGGACTGGTTCCTGAGATCCCAGCCTGGCTTCTAAGGTCCCGAAACTACGCCACGCTCAGACCTCCCAGCAGACTCTGCTGCTCGCCTTCTGAACAGAATGAATGGCTCTCAGGCTGCTTCTCCTCTTCCCCAGAACACTTCAGAGCACTGAGCTCTGAAGTGGAGCAACTCCACAATCCTGCTGAGAACTGTGGCCTCTAATTTTTTTTTTTTTTTTTTTTGCGGTACGCAGGCCTCTCACGGCTGCGGCCTCTCCCGTTGCGGAGCACAGGCTCCGGACGCGCAGGCTCAGCGGCCATGGCTCACGGGCCCAGCCGCTCCGCGGCATGTGGGATCTTCCCGGACGGGGGTACGAACCCGCGTCGCCCGCATCGGCAGGCGGACTCTCAACCACTGCGCCACCAGGGAAGCCCTGGCCTCTATTTTAAAATCCTAATGCAAGTATCGGGGAGTGTGGGCAAATTCATTCTCTACTGAGTGATCACAGTTTGCCAGAGTTTGTCTGTTGACTCCATCTCTGGGTGACCTCGGCAGTTTACTTAACCGCTGTGTATGTTTGTTTTCTCCTTATAAAGTGGGGACAGAGCTGCGGCTACTTCGCGGGGTTGAGTGGGTTACATGAGTTAATACTCGAACAGTGCTCAGAGCAATGCTTCGCACGTTAGTTGCAATAAATATCAGCTATTATCGTCATCCCTCCTCTACCTCCAGTAGCCGTTTCCTTATGTGGAAACTTGAACTAAGAAGCATCCCAGTCCCTGGGAGTGCGCGCTTGTACCTGGGTGTTGGGAGGCCAGAAGTGTTGTGGCATTACCTTTAACCCTGTCACCTGGCTGAATGACAAGGCTTGACCATGAGGCAGAGGCCAGAGATCAGGTGTAAAGGTCAGTTATAATTTCTAAGTGGTGAAGGTATCCAAGCCATATAGCTGGTTCATGTTTTCTTAATTTTGAACAGTCTGTTGCCTTTGAGCCAGATTAGAACATCTTGTGAAACTCCGATTCTTTTTCAATACAAAGAAGCAGTGAAATAGCGGGAAGAGGAAGAGGAAACATCCTCCTGGTCAGATAAAAGTCTTGGGGCAAATCCCTCCACTGCTGTGTCTGCTTTCTAAGAGATATGTGGGTACAAGGCTGCAGAGTTACCTCGGGATGACCAATCATGTTTTCCACGTGTTTCCATGTATTACTACTTGTAAACTTAGACTTAATTACTTGTAAACTAAACAAATACCGTTGATGTGGATATATATTTTCCCCTTTTAATTTTTGAAGAAATTATTTACTGAATAGGAAATATTTTGTCATGATGTAAAATTCGAAAGGTTGAAAAGGATATACAAGGAAAAACAAGCCTCCCTCCCACCCCCGCCACCTAATCTACACAGTGTTCATCCACTGAGGAGTAAAAAAAAATTAGTAGACTTTTTTCCAGCAGTTTTAGATTCGCAGCAAAATTGAGTGTTCAGTGCAGAGATTTCCCGTATATCCCCTCCCCACACATACACAGCCTCTCCCACTCTCAGCATCCCCCAGCAGAGGGTACCTGTGTTACAGCTGATGAACACACACTGACACATCATTACACTTTAAGTCCATCGTTTATATTAGGGTTCACTCTTGGTGTTGTACGTGCTATGGGTTTTGACAAATATATAACGACATGCACCCACCATTATAATACCATATGGAATAGTTTCACTGCCTTAAAATCAGTTATACTCCAATCTCTTCATCCCTCCCGACCTCCCACCAAAGCCCTGGCAATCACTGATCTTTTTACTGTCTCCAGGTAACTGAATAGAACCCTATGGGGCCTTCCTGGGACAGACTACCCCCTCCCCACTGCCATGGCCTCTGTCTGCCTCTCGTTTGTAGAATAACTTTAGCTTCCTAGGCCTTCCCCAAGGTCCAAAGAATAAATTTAATTGGAGAAGTGAGAAAATGCAGAAACAGAGCAAAGCAGTCAAGTAAGGCAAAGTAATAATGGTTTAGCCCTTAAACAAAGTCAGAGACCTTTAGTTCCTCCTGAAGAGCTGCAGATAATATTCTGAGCTTTGAGCCTTTGAGCCATTTTGCAGGTACTGAAGCCCCCACCAGGTAGAAGTTAACTGTCTGCTGCCCACAAGCACGTAGACCCCAGACCAGTTGGAACCAGAAGGGTGATGATGCCAACTCCCACTTACCTCATCACCAACCAGTCGGAAGAACGTCCACGAGCTGATAACACAACCCGCATCCCTCTCCCTTACCCTGTCTTTAAAGACCTTTCCCTGAAAGCTATCAGGGAGTTTGGGTTTTTTGAGCATTAGCTACCTGGGCTTCTTGCTTGATGCCCTGCAATAAATGCTGCACTTTCCTTCACCACAACCTGGGGTCAGTAGATTGGCTTTACTGTGCACAGGTGAGTGGACCCAAGTTTGGCTCAGTAACTTGCATAGTTTTGCCTTTTCCAAAATGTCATCTAGTTAGAATCATGCTGTCTACATACTATAGTATACAGCCTTCTCAGATTGGCTTCTTGCTTTTAGTGATTATGCATTTAAAATTCTTCCATGTCTTCATCTACTCATCTTGATATTCATCTTCACCTAATTCGTGTTCACCTGTTGAAGGGCATCTTGGTTGCTTCCACATTTTGGCAATTACGAATAAGCTGTTATAAATGTTCAGTTGCAGGTTTTTGTGAGGACGTCAGTTTTCAGGCTGAGACTTTAAAAATAACAACTCTGAGGTGTAAAGAAATCTTAACCACCTGAGACCTAGGACTGTTTTATGTCTCTTCCTTGCATCTGTATTGAAGTTGGTATCAAGAAGCTAGGATCATCGTTGTCAGAATGGACAATGGATAATGCTTAATGGAAGCATTCTTTGCAACGTGTATTTTTTTTCTAGGTTGACGTTGGTTAGGCTGCTCTCCCCACCAGGAGGCTGGGGTGGAGCTGAAGTGTTTCCCTTTTGCTTGTTCTTCTCTTTTGCCTCCACCTGGGCTTCTGTCCTGCCTCCAGATTCACGTAAGGCTTTTTACCGTTGAGATAACTCTCCCTCCGGTGTTCTAATGTGTGTCATGCTCCACTTAGCTTTCTCCATCTCCAGCCCACACTTACCAAGTCCAGCTCCCACTGTGGTTTGTACATCTATGTCTGTTTCGATCTGTATCCATATCTATTTCCCTTACTAGATTAAAAACTACCATCTTCTTTCCCTACTTCCAGAATGTTATACGGTGCCTGTAAGAGATACTTTGTAAGCATACACTGTTAGCACAAAACATTGTTGATGTGGTTGCAGTTAAGAACTGTTTGGCTAATCAGATTCTATATCCCATAGCAGGAACGATACAGACTCCTAGGAGGCTCTAAGAATTACAGTAGCTAACATATTTTAATAGTTAGTATGTATTAAGCACAATGCAAGCATTTTCACATAAATTATCTCACTTATGTTTATAAAACTCCCCATTTGTTACTATTACTCCCATTTGATATATGAGGAGACTGAACCTCGGTGAAATTGAATAACTTGCTTGAGGACTTTTGCACATGAATCATGTTTCAGGATTGCACATCAGGGCCTAGAGCATACAAAAAACAAAACAAATTTTAATTTAACTCATCTGTTATATTGAAGTGAATTATATAATGTGAGTCCTCATCAATATCGATGTGTATGTTTGTGTTTATTGGGCTAATGTCTGTCTTCCCCCAGACTGGAAGCTCGAAGAGTATAAGAGACCCTTTTGCTCCATAGGTCTCCAGTCCCTAGCAAATTCCTGACCCAATTTAGGTATTCTAATCAGTGAATGATCTCAGTCTTCCTGTGGGGCGACTAGTCTATCTCCTGATACACAGCTATGATGTAAGAATAGGGCATTTTGGAGGCTGGTCGTGAGCAGTCATCATGAGAAACGCGTTATCACCATCTCCTAGTACAACGGTCCCACACCCTTATCTTTTACTCTGCAGATTAATTTCTGGCATAGATCTTTGATGGAGAAAAAGGTGCGTTAATATACAAAAGAGAAGGCAACTGGGTCCGAGAAAGCACCTATTCTAAATAATTTGTATAATCTTATCAAGTATCTATAAATTTACTCTTGAAAGCCTACCCGCCTTTAATGCATGGTGATTGCTGGGGTAACGTTACTGTGACCGTCTATGAGGTGTCAGTTATAATTCAGGAAGGAAGAGTTTATGTCCTCACTGAACCCAAAATGGCTATTAGAGATCTGAGTGCCATCAGAAAGGGCAGTGGAAACAAAAACAGACTGTATTATCCTCCTCTTTTCAAAATCATTATGCTTTTGCTCTTGATTTCCTACTGCTTAGAGGTTCAAGTTTTAACTTCTCAGCCTGGCATCCAAGAAATTCCATTTAATGACCCTAGCTTATATGTTCACTTTTATTTAATAGTCCGCAGTAGGGACTCAGGTCCACTAGAATGGATTCTGCTGTCTCTCTCATATGTCAGGGTCACTGTAATCTTCACTTTGCCCAGATGGCGTGATTTGCTCAGTTCTCTCATTCCTCAAAACCAGGGTTAAATGCGGCTTTCTGCATTCTCCTGATGACTTCAATATATTCTATGATTGTGACAGTTTAGTCATGTGGCTAACGGTTCAGATTCTGAGTCAGATTTAGGTTGACACAAGGCTTCATCATTTGCTATTTAGGTCATTGTAAGGGAACTTCTCTAAGCCCGGTTTTCTCATCTGCAAAATGCGAATAGATAAAATTACCTTACAGAATTGTTATGAGAGTTAATGAATATTTGCATGTAATATGTTTCTTTTTTTTTTTTTTTTTGCGGTACGCGGGCCTCTCACTGTTGTGGCCCCTCCCTTTGCGGAGCACAGGCTCCGGACGCGCAGGCCCAGCGGCCATGGCTCACGGGCCCAGCCGCTCCGCGGCATGTGGGATCTTCCCAGACCGGGGCATGAACCCGTGTCCCCTGCATTGGCAGGCGGACTCTCAACCACTGCGCCACCAGGGAAGCCCAATATATTTCATTTTGAATAGCAACAATCTTAGATGCTTAATAAGTACTTTAAACGCAATTGAGTTGGAGGACAGCATGAAGTTAAAGGAAGAAGAAACAGCCTCGGCATATGGTCAAGTCTGCATAATGTTTGAATTCATCCCTGCAGAGAACGCAAGAGGAGGACTGCTCTATTAGTGATGGTGATGGAGTGAAGATTTTGTGTTCAATTTTAGAAATGTGAAGTTGACAAAAGTTTAAGACATTCAAGAAGAAGCAAGTAGCCAGTAGGATTCACAGGTCTGGCAACCATGGAGAGACCTGGGCTGGGTCAATTTCCAAGTTACCTCTGTCTGGGAGGTAACTGAAGCCATAGGTATGTATGGGATCATCTAGAAAGAGAGTATAGAGTGTAAGAAGGAGAGGATCCAGGAGCAAAGATGAAAGATTATAGGTTTGCTTACAGGCTGCTTAGAAGATGACTAGCTTGTGAAGGAAGTGGAAAAGTGAATAGAAAGATGAAGGCAAAGCAATGGTAGTGACAAGGCCCCAGTGGAAGAGGATACTTTGAGAGAGTTGGTGTGTTTGGTGTTGTCAGGTGCTTCTGGGGAACCAAATAAGCTGAGCACTAAGATAACCATTGTGTTATGTACTGTTGACCTTTCTGGGAGCTACTGGAGAGCTGTTTGGAGTGACTCAAAGAGAGAATGGGAAATAAAGAAATAGAGACATCGGGTAAAGAAATCAATGAAAAGAAATGACTGTTAGGAAAGAATAGAGACAGGGTCAGAATTCAGAATGAAACGTGGACTCTGTTGATTTTTGTTAAAGGGAGAGATTTAAGCATATTGAAAAGCCATTGGGAAGGATGTAGATCTATTAGGGGTTGAATGGTCCCCACAAAATTTATATGTTGAAGTCGTAGCCCCCAGTATCTCAGAATGTGACCTTATCTGAAGTGAGGGTGTGGTCAACCTGGAGTAAGGTGGCCCTAACCCAGTATGACTGGTGTCCTTTCAAAAAGTGGCCATTTGGACACAGCGATATGCACACAAGGAGAAGGCCACGTGAAGATGAGGCGGAAATTGGAGTGATGTTGCTACAAGCCAAGGAGCGCCAGAGATTGCCAGCAAGCCGCCAGGAGCCAGGCAGGAAGCACGGGACATAACCCAAAGCCTTCAGGAGGAACCAGCTCGACTGGCACTTTCTGATTTGCAGCCTCCGGAACTGTGAAACAACAGATTTCTGTTAAGCCACCCAGTCTGTGATGCGTTGTGATGGCAACCCTCGCAAACTAATATAAGATCCTAGGAAAAAAGACAAATATAAAGGATAGTTGATAGTGGAGTTCCCTCAGAAGATACGTGAGAATGGGGTTCAAGCTGATAAGCAGGTTGATGGAATGTGTGAGAGGTGAGTGGGCCTGTGTGTTTGCTTTTGAAAAGGTGATGCTTCCCCATCTTAACAGCTTCTGTTTTCTCTGTAAACTAGGAGGAGAGACTGCCTGGTGAAAATGAAGGCATTAGAGTGGGTGTTGAGGACCTTTGTGAGGTTGGCCATAGCGCTTCATCTAATCGGCTAATTGCTCTGTTGTGTGACTCTCTTCAGCCATGCTTGGCTGTGGGGTGAGTCACAGAGGAGTGTGGAGCTGGGCCACCCAGGCTGGGCTAGCGGGACAGGACAGCTCAGACAGAGAGCATGAAGAAATGTTATCGGAATGATATTCAATGAAGGCTGAGCCAAGAGAAGTAAAGGGTTTGGTTTAAAGGATGGAGTTGATGGTTGGAAGAAAGTAAAAGGAGCCATGGTGAGTTTGAAGAATGTCTGCGGCGGGAGAAATTGCACACGTCAGTGGAGGAGAGAGGTGTGGGAGTGGAGCAGTGTATTTTGGGTGATGACAAGGTTCCAGACGTGACTGTTGCAGTAGCTGGACTGGGGCAAAGAAATGAGAGACCGTGGACCACAGTGTGGGCTAGATTTAGTTACTTACTTAACAAAGAATAATTGAGGGCCTACTCTTGGCCGAACCCTCCCCTAAGTACTAGGAATAAAACCGTGAACAAGTAGACATAAATTTCTACCTTGCAGAGCCTCCAGTGGAAAAGAGTTGAACAGTAAGGTATGCAGTATGTCAGATTGTGAGAATGCATTGGACAAATTAAAGTAAGGGTACGGGATGGGTATTGTGTGTGTGTATTGCTATTTTAAGAAAGGTGGTCAGAGATGAAAGAGGTGAACTTCTTGATAAGGTGATACTTGAACAGAGACCCAAAGCAGGTAAGAAAGCAAGCTATGTGTCTGTCTGGAAGAACATTTCAGAAAAGGAGAACGGCCAAGTGAAAAGGCCTGAATCCATAATTGCTGTAAGATCTCCCACTGGCTCCTTTTATATAAATGAGGCTCCTCCAGAGTGTTTCTCAGTATCTCTGTGGGTGTCCTCACAGGTGCTCACAGGTGTCCTCACAGGTGGCCCTGCTTTGATGGGCACAGCTGGCTTCCCTGTGGCGGTATCAGAAGTCCCACTGGCCTTGGGAGGGGATACTTCCCATCTTGGCTCTAGAAGGTCAGTGTCCCTGCTCTGCCCCGTGCAGCCACAGGACCCGATGACAGCCATCTGCCTGGGGGACTCCCCATCAGCGCCCCCTCCTCTGCACGGCTGCCATTGCCACCTCTGACTTCGGATGACAGCGGACTCCCGCTTCTCACAGGCCGGGGGTTAGGCAGGTCGTGCCCATTGTGGGAAACAAAATACCCCTCCAGAGAGAGGAGAAGCCCCCAGCCAAGTCTCATCTCATTTCTCCTCCGAAACAATCACGTGGCATGTTGGTTTTCATCGCTTTTTCCAGGAGAGAACAGGCGAGATTTTGTTATGATTCCAAGGAAAATAGTCAAGACAGTCTGACGGCGGACCATTTCTCGTAGTCTAGGTTATTTGGCCGTATTTACAGTTACCTCTTTACCTTGGGGGAAAAAATCAAATGTGTTTAGCTATGTTTGAAGGACAGTAGTCAGTTGCACAGGCAATGGAGGTTTTAATGTGTGTTCCACGTCTTTCAAGGGCTGGGGCTGTGCTGAAGCCCACGGAGTTGAGAGAGCAGTGCCAGGATATATATATCGATGCTTATGAATTAATAATTTTATAAAAACTTGTCATGGAAACTCGGTATTTAAAGAGCTCCCATAATGGGTAATTTGGTAAAGTGATTAGACATCCCTGAATTTACTTGCTAGGTAAATTGGCTTGCAGTGAATCACATCTTCATGTATATTTATACACACATGAGCACTCATGTGGGTCCCTTTGACAAAGTTTATTGGGAAACTTGCTCAAAGAATAAATTGCTGTTACTACCAATAGTATGAAACTGGGGAATGAGTTGAAAAAAAAATTTTTTTTTTTTTTTTCCATCTCAGAAGGGAAAACATAGGGGCCTGCTCACTTTCTAGAAGATGAAAACTCTGAAAAATTTTGTGTGCGTGAGAGGTTAAATATTTCAAAAATATTCTGCGCACCCTAAACACCCGGATGTTTGTACCCGAGCCGACATTTTTATAAATGACCAGGGAGTTAGACTAGCTTCACAGTGACCAAAATCTAAAATGCGCAGACTGACGTCCATGACTCGAGCTGAAATTTCCTCACAGAGAGGTCGCCGGTAAGGAACGGATCCTGGGGACGTCCTGTGCCGCGTGGCAGTGGAACCGTGCAGTTGCAGTCTTCTCCCGTTAAGGGTATTATTGTTTCTAGTCTAGGTCTTTCATGTTCTCAGGGTCCTCAGTGCTCAGCTGCTCAAGAAATACAATTTTTTCATATACCTTCTGTTGCTCCTGTGATCCATGCTAATCTCTCCCCGCTCTTGTGCTTTACTTGTTTCGGGATGTGAGGGCCACAAAGCTCAATAAATCCTTTCTCTCCATAACTTGCCATCCAAAGACGTTTTTGTTGCTCATACAGTTCCCTGCTGTTTACAACATCAGAGGTGTCCTCCAAATATTTCTCCCCTCTCAACTTCAATAGTACTGTTTCTACTTTTCATCTGACTTAGTAGCTAATAAACCAAGAAGAGAGAGAAAGAAACCTTTCTTGTAGATTCTTTTATTTTTGTCTTTCAGGGGTTATTTACTAAAGTATGGTCTTCAACATGTTCTCACTTTTATGTTTTTGCCTTTTCTTTGCCACTGAAATTTGTGACTTTTCTCCACTTATTTCTCTTTTGAAAACTCTATTCCACGGAAAACATTATTAAAAAGTACTTTAATTCTTTGCCAGATAACTTCTGTCTACACACCTTGATTTATAAGCTGTTGAGAGAATTTACATGTTTCTCAAAAATTAGGTATGTACAGCATTAAAAAAGATATAGTAGAACCCTTGAGAGGGTTTGTTTTTTCATGGACTTTGAACGTGCAGCGATTTGATCATTTCCCCAAGTCACGGGACTTGCGTACGTTAGTAAGGATGTGTTTAGTGTCAGCAAGAGAAGCCTTAATGAGACTGGCTTAGCAATGAGGAACTTGATTTCCCCCTGGGATAGGAAGGGTGGGATCCAGGGGAGGAGGGGCCCCCCGCTCAGCTCGTGTGCATCGTGTGGCTTCTGTCTTCCTCTGTGCGTTGGCTTCATCCTTAGCCATTCTGAGCAAGATGGCAGTAGAGGTTCCTGATACGGCAATGTCCACAGGACAAAGAAAGGATTCTCTCTCCTTGTGTTTTCTTCTTGGGACCAAGACACATTTCCCCCAGAGCCCTCAGTTTTTCCTTCACTAGAATTGACTAGGATTGGGTCACATACCTATCCCTGAACCAGTCATTGGCGAGAGAGTTGAATGCCATGACTGAGTTAGACTGATCGTTTGAGGGGCCTTGACCTTGCCTCCAGACTCCTCATTTCACTTACACTCAGGCTGATCATTTGGGGTGGCTGCATTAACTCCTAAGGTACACCAACATGGCAGCTCAGATGGTACTCTAAGATGGCTGTCCATTTCATGCTCTAGCATCAGGTTCATTAAGAATTCAGCTGCATTTGCAGAACCTTACAAAATGTAAATTGCACATCACCTCTTCTAATCTTTTAATGACTTCCTGTTGCATTAGGAATAACATACACCCTCTTGGCCGTGGTTTATAGTGTCCTGCACGCTCTTGTGCCTGCTCGTCCCTGCGTCTCACGTGGTATCGTCCTGCCTTCACTCCAGCCACCACACGGGGCTACTTCTGCTTGAACATCGTTAAGTTGTTTCCCTCCTGGGGCTTCAATCATTGTTTCCTCAGCTTCGACCGTCTTTTCCTCTGTTCTCTGTATGGCAGGCTGCTGGGCTGGTGTCACCTTCGACTTTCCTTTTTCACGGTGGCTTTCTCTGCCCACTCTATTTACACAGACCTCCTGCCTTGGAGGAGCGAGAAGGTTGTCATTTTAACCTGTTCTTTGCCCTCATAAGCCTTTTCTCAGTTTGTAATTTTGTGCTCCTTTGTCTGTTTCCCTGTTTATTACCTGTATAATAGATAAAATAGACGATGCTCCACGAGGGCAGCGTCTGTGTTGTTTCACTCACCACTAGACACCATTCCCAAGGACAGGGCCTGGCTTCCAGTAGGTACTCTACGGATAGGAGTGAAGTAAACAAACAGAAAAGGGAATAATGTGATTCACTTGAGTACAGGTCATGTCTGTGTATCCCTAACACCTAGCTGAGTGTCCCCCACCTAATATGTTCTTAGTGCGTGTTTAGTATTGGAAGAATAGGAATGTCTTATTAAAACAATAAAAATGAGCATTTGATTGCAGGATCAGAGAACGTGAGGAGGGATTTCTTATTATTTGGAGAAATGCAACAGCATCATTAGAAACCATTCAGCGGGGTTTGTGACATTTTCAGGTAAGTTTAGTACCATTCTTGCAAAATAGTACCTCATTATTTCCTTAATGAGGAAAGATAACATGTGAAGAGTCGGACGTCAGAAGAAAATAATCACAAACAAGGACAGAGGGAGAATCACCTCCTTCAAATTTAACTTGAGTTTTAAATTTTTAAAAAATTAAAAAAATACTTTTGGCCACGTGGCTTGTGGGATTTTAGTTCCCCAACCAGGGACCAAATCCAGGCCCCCTGCAGTGAAAGCACAGAGTCTTAACCACTGGACTGCCAGGGAATTCCCTAAATTTAACTTGATTTTATGGGATATCCCAACAGACTCATGGAAGGCTGAAATCAGCTAGAGATAAACCTCTCTGGTGATATGGAATCACAGATAGGCCTTGTCTTTGTTAGGGGCCTACTTTGGACCACCCCATGGCTAGTTGAACCTTTTTATCCATACTGATAAATGCTGACACTTCTGTAGTATTTACTATATGCCAAGCAGTGCTCTAAAGCATTAGCTCATTTAAGACTTCCACAACCCTATCAGATAGGTTTTATTATTAGGCCTATTTCACTGAAGCACAGAGAGGTTAGGTGACTTTTTAAAGATCACACAGCTAGCAAGTGGCAGAGCTAGATTTCAAACACAGGCCTGTAATTTTCATGGTGCAAAAGACTCCCTTAGAATCACTGCAACCAAGAAACCGAAGATGAATGTGAATTAGTTACAAATGTTAATGATCACTGTTTTTCACACTGGTCATAGTTTATTGGGTCTCCCAGAAAGTGGACTTTCAACAGTTTAAAAAATAATTTTAGTCATGCACAATATAATGCATAAACACAAGAAAGTATAAAATACAAAATGAAATTATTTGTATTATAAAAAAATTCATTGTGTAGTTTCTTGGAATAGAATCCTAGTAGTACCATGTGATAGCTGGTCACTAAGTGATTAACTAATAAAGTGGGGAGAGATGAAGAGACGGGTGCCCTTAGGATGCCTGACTCAGACTGAGGACACCGGAGTCTACTCTGCCCTGCTTGGCTCTGTGACCTTTATTTCTTGGGGTCTCAGATTCTTTAGCAAATTAAGGGCACTGGGTTAGATGACATCTAAGTCCAGCCACCTCTAGCCTTGAATAATTCTATACAAAGGTACCAATGTGTTAGTAGAAAAGTAAAAGTTGTGTTGACTCTCCTTTTATTTTAGACCTAGGTTTTCAGGAAGCCAACTGAATTCTGTCAGTTCTAACTTTATAATGCTTCTTGCCTAGACAGTTGCCTCTAGTCTTAAATTCCTCATAATCCATTCTTTCTTTGTTCCTTTTTTTTGTTTTAGAATTAAGAATTTGGGACTTAAGAAATTTCCAAATCTCTTCACATACAGTAGAAGCATTTTTAGCTTTTAAAAAACTAAAAATGTTTAAAAAACATTTTAGTTTTTTTCCAGAAATTGTAATGTCAAAGAAGGGAGAAAAATGTCTGTGAGATGTGAATGCATTATTTAGTTTTGTATTCTTCAGTAAATGTCCCAATGCCAATGTTAGTCCAATGCATTCTTTTTTTTTTCATTTTGAAAAATTGAAGTATAGTTGATTTACAGTGCTTCAGGTGTACAGCAAAGTGATTCAGTTATCCTTTTTCAGACTCTTTTCCATTATAGGTTATTACCAGATATTGAATATCATTCCTGTGCTATACAGTAGGTCCTTTTTGTTTATTTTATATATAGTAGTGTGTATCTATTAATCCCAAGTCCCTAGTTCATCCCTCCCCCACCTTGTAATCTATTATTTACGCTTGTTTTTTGGAAAGAAAATGCTTGGCTTTATCACTCCCCTGTGTAAGCATCTTCAGTGGCTGCCTTCTCATCAATACAAGATGTCCACAACCAGACTCTGGCTTGTACTCCGTATTCTTCTGCACTGAACTATATGCAGTTCTTGGAGTTTTTTTTTTTTTTTTTTGGCTGCACAGCATGGCTTGCAGAATCTCAGTTGCACGACCAGAGATTGAACCTGGGCCCCCGGCAGTGGAAGTGTGGGGTCCTAACCACTGGACTGCCAGGGAACTCCCCAGTTCTTTGAGTGTTGCAAGCTATTTCACATCTCTCTGCATCTACTCTGGTGGTTCTGTCTGGAATGCTACCTCTCTGTGTCCCTTGTTG
The DNA here is from genome assembly GCF_003676395.1 of Aethalodelphis obliquidens. Lineage (NCBI taxonomy): Eukaryota > Metazoa > Chordata > Mammalia > Artiodactyla > Delphinidae > Aethalodelphis > Aethalodelphis obliquidens. The sequence goes on along the minus strand of NW_020837977.1, from coordinate 12,219,643 downwards.
GGTAGTGGGCCTTTTAAGACTTAGGAAAATGTCAGCTCCTCTGTGAGCCTTTCTCGTCTGGACCTCTCTGTAGCAGGTCCCCACTGCTACCCCACCTCAGATAGAACTGGCTGTTCCTTCTTTGGTGTCTCCACTGCCCCCAGGCCCAAATTCCCTACCTGAGGTGCTTGAACACTTACTATCTATCTACACCTCCTACTAAGAGGTGTAGATAGTAAAGACTGTGTTACATCCATCTTTGCATCTCTTGCGTTTCGCACAGCTTCTGATGTACAACTCAGTAAATATGAACAGATGAACAAAAACATGAATGGAAAGAATGCGGAAGCACCTACTGTCTAAAACATACAACTTGCTTTTAAATTTCCCAAGCTTTTGGCTGAATGCATTTAGAGATGGGGATAGATGGAGAAAAAAGGTGTGTGAAGAGTGGAGAAATTTGGTAGGAAGTCTTCCATTCTGTCGTCCATATTGTTTTCAGCTGCTTATGATACTGTTCTCTCTTCTGACTTTTGTAAATAAACATTTTAAGATTTTCTGGTATCTGATGTGGTATCAATGGCCCCGTATGTCTTTTGAAATACTCTTATTTTATTTGGACAGAAAACTAGAAAAGCTGGTTAAGAGCATGTATGCTGCACTGGAAATTAATTTGAGAGACTAGAGGCTCAGAATTCAATAATTATTTTAAGCTGCCTTTTCAAATTCAGGAAGCCCAGACGCTTATATGATTTTGCAATATTGCAGCAAATGGACCAAAGCACAAATTCCAGTGTGTGAAAGATAGATTTTATACACATGCTTACATTTTTGATTAATTTATTCAATATTCGTCAGACATTCATTGGACACCTTTGGCAGAGCACTGCACCAGATGCTTTGGATTTTAAAAAGGTGGATTGGATTGGAAGACAGTACTTGGATTGTTCTGGACAAGTCCTTGATGCTTGGAGAACCTTTTACGGTTAATTATGGGCCCATGATTGCCTTATATGAACCTTCCAGGAGCCCTGTCTCCTGCTGGTGTCCTGCCGTCTTTATTGCATTTACACAAGCCCTTGGTGTATGCCAGCTCCTCACATACACCATCTATGCTGCCACCTCTGGGCCTTCAAATAGCTCTTTTCCCTACTTGAATCCTTCTTAGCAGAGAACTCCACTTATCCTTCAGGACTTAAGTGTCAGTTCCTCAAGGAGCTTTCCCTGATGCCTGGACCAACTCAGCTCCCCAGGCTGTAGCCATGCTTCACAGGCCTCACTGGGATCACAGTTAGTAAGGCATGTCGTTGTTTAATAGCTGGTCTTCCTGCTGGAATAGAAAGTATATGAGAGGACCACCTGTGTGTGTCTTTCCGCCCATGTGTCTGCAGAGTCCAACACGGCGTTGGTATACAGTAGCCTTCAGTCAACGCTTGCTGAATGAATAAGTGAAATCATAATGGCAGAATTGCTAGAATGGACTGCTTCCTCCTTGCCCTCTTACAGCTCGTACCCTGTCCTTCCTTTCTCAAACAGAAATGCTTGGTGGCGCAACGATACTGAGAGACTCTCAGGGAGTGATTCCTTTTCTCACAGAGGTTTGTTACACATTTGAGCTTATGGCCCTACGGCTGCTGGTGACACCTCTGTCTGTGCTGCATCCTTCCCCGATGGAAGGGATGGAGAGGGGGGAGCAACTGATCGTCCTTCTCCATCGAACATAATCTTAGAGGAACAGGAAGAGATCAGCTTTTGATACAACAATAGTAATTTCTTTCCCTGTTGGAAGGTAGACTCGAGTTGCTCATTCATGGTTAAAACAGGACTTTAAAAATATCCAGTCTAGGGCTTCCCTGGTGGCGCAGTGGTTGAGAGTCCGCCTGCCGATGCAGGGGACGCGGGTTCGTGCCCCGATCCGGGAGGATCCCACATGCTGCGGAGCGGCTGGGCCCGTGAGCCATGGCCGCTGAGCCTGCGCGTCCGGAGCCTGTGCTCCGCAACGGGAGAGGCCACTACAGTGAGAGGCCCGCGTACCTGCAAAAAAAAAAAAAGCCAGTCTAGCAAAGGCAGTGAGAATCAGGAGCAGAGACCAAAACATGTAGCCTTTCATTTCAGAAAAAAGTGGGAACTTAAAAGGCCCCAGATCCAGTCATGTTCTGTGGAGGCCTTGAAATTCACTCTGGCACGGAAGAGGTCCCACTCAACATTATCCACGGAGGAAGAGGAATGGGGTGTCCATCAGCATGTCATGTTCTGCCCTCTTCTCGAATTACAAAGTCAGAAGCAGTCCAGAGTTGAGGAATGGGGTCCTTATCCTGCTTGTATCCACCCCACACTGGCTGTGAGGGTGGGCTATAGGCGGCACCCTCCTCGGGCATTGTTCCTGAACGCCCCATCTCTCTTAATTGTCTCAGCATTCCTTCCTCCTGGCCGGAGAGATGGATTGCCTGTGAGATCTCTTCCTAGTTGCCTTCTCATTTCTCTCTTAGAGGTAGCACTAAATATTAGGCGGCCCTAAAATCTCTGAATTTTTCTTTTTAGAAGGGGTTTGGGACGTCCCACCAAGCACACTGGCAGAATCTCTACGGAGACGTACAGACTCAGTGTGACATGATTTTAACTGAAGCCTTGTCTGCTTACACAACTTTTGGAAATCTTATTACAAGAAATATCCAGGGACATTGTTTTCTATGATTCTAATCAAAATCAGATTTGTATCCATTCTCGTAAGCCATTCCCTTGTACTCCTTGAAGAGTCCAATGGTCTAAGTTCTTTAGGTAGGGTTTTCTGCACCCTTGCGTCTGCACCCTTGCAAACTAAGTCCTTTCAGTTTTTCTATACCAACAGTATCAGAGTCACTTAGGGAAACTGAAAGCTCTTGGGCATCATCCCAGACCTATTGTGTTATAAGCTCTGGGAGAAGACCATGATTCTGTGTTTTAACCAATATATAGTTAAGCTTGTCTGATGTTTACCTTTGTGTTGAAAATAAAAAATAGGTTTCCTAATCAAATTAAGACTTCAAAAAAGATTATGAGGCAGTGGTTTAACCTTCCCAGCACAAAAATGAATAACACAGATTAAAGCAACATTATTTACCTATTAATAATAAATGACTAACCATAGTGATTTTGTTAAATGGGTTAATATATGTCAAATACTTAGAACAGTACCTGACATATAAGAAATGTTTTGTAGATGTTGGCTAATATTAAAATTACTATTATTTGATCCCATAGGATATTATTCAATAATATTATTATTAATATTTATTAATTATTAAATATAGTCCTCTCTTTTCTTCTAGAGAGTATTTAAAGGGTCTTAACACAGATACAGACTAAACAATAGTTAATAAAATTGAGAGATAGTGAAAACATAATCACATTAAAAAATGAAATTTCAGTCCATGCCATAGAATACCCATACCTGCCTCTTCTAATCACAATTTTTTACCTAATTTATGTTACTGTGTATACCTAAGGTAAACAAGACTGGCTGGCTGTTTGCCCAGTTCTTCCCTTTTCTCTGTGGGTACTTCTCTGCCTCTCAGAAAACGCTTCCCTGCTGTCCTCTACTCTTTCTTGGTAAGACCCCGGGCCGGAGGTTGGCACCTAAGGTGACCTTGCAAGACATCAAGAGTCCCTGACAGTTTGGGTCCCTAAATGCACGAAGGTGAGCTTCTTTCCCATCCCCTATACACTGCCAATGGGATTTGACCAGAATAAGACACAGACTTCTATTGTAGTAAGCCAAAGAGAAGTTGAGTTCCTTTAAGTAAAATTTGATATAATTGGATTCTGCTCATATTTAATTCTGTAGTATGAGTTTTAACATGAGGCTCAGTATACCAGCAACTTTGCTATAAAGTTTCATATATATATATATATATATATATATATATATATTCCATATATATACGTTTCTGTGGCAAGGGTCAAAGACAACTATATAAAGATACAAGTAAGTGAAAAATTCCATGCTTTTCCCAGACATCATGAATATCCAAATTGCATCCTTATATTAAGGAGGAAAGCAGTCACTTCCATTCTGTCAAAATAAAGGAATGTGTTAAAACTGGTGTGATGGTTACATGAGCAGATTCTGTAAATTGAAACAGAGATGCATTCAAATTCCATCATCCACTAGCTGTGTAACCTCGGGGAAGCCACCGAATATTTCTAAGGCTCAGTTACTTCATTAGTAGAGGGGGGTGGAGTTGTGAATATGAATGAGATAAATGTGTTGGGAAGGGCTCATCACTGTGCCGAGCATCTAGTCAACACTAACTATTGTTATTTTATGCGGATGAGGAAGGAAGAGGAGAGAAATAGATTAATGCCCTGTTTCAGAGACCCTCGCTGAGTCGGAGAGGCTGTCCCTCAATATGCCAGAATCGTACTGCAGGATAGAGGTTCTGTGCCCAGCGTGCAGAGGCTGCATTTGTAGGAGAAAGAGGAAAAAGAGGAAGGGAAACTTTGTCTCTCCATATGCAGACCTTGCATAACATTTCCTTCCTGAGTTCTTGAATCCCAGTGAGACAAGTGAGTGTGTGTTTGGGAAGAAGAACTCATGAATTAATATTTTTTCCCAGTAGAGAAACTCACAGAAACTTTGAAGTGTTTATTAAAGAGTTGATAATGAGGAGAAAACTTTTTGAAAATCATATTAAAACGTACCTCCCAAACTGCTTCAGTAATTTAACCTTGGAATCACAAGACTCTACTGGAATAGAAAGAACACATTTTCCTCTCCCCCACCATCCCTGGTGTATCACAGGCGTGCTGATAGCAATGATGGCCTTTCTAGGAGCTGGTGGTGCAATGATACTCTTTTTGTGACCGCTCGATTAATTACTGAAGTTGAAATTTGTAATCCTGATATCGAATATTTCATAATGACATCAATTTAAACCTAATACTGCTCTTATCTTTTGACAAAAATAAGCTTTAATATTTCTTTTCTCCTAGAGGGGGTGAAATAAGGAGAGACTTTATTATACAAGATAATTAAAATTCTTCCTGAGGTTAAAAGTGATTTAAAAAGAATCACAACATGAGATAATTAGGCCTTATTAGACACTTTATCTGCTTCACTGAAGTCACTTTTTCCAGGATGATAAAATGTGCCTTTGTCTTTTTTTAGCAAGCTAGATACCAAATTTGGGGAAAAAAATGATCTTTCCTCCTCCTCTTAGACTCAGCACATGACTGTGTGAATGGATTTGGGGAAATAATTTAATGATAGGGTTACAGTTTCCAAAAGCTAGACCTTTATAGAATGTGATGGTTTTCAAGTACTTATTCATTTTTCTAGTGAAATTACATTTTACCCTCTATTTTTAGTTGGTTAATAGAAAATGATATGAATTTGTGTTTTCTGACTTTTTTTTCCCCCTTGACAGGCAGAGTAATAACAGATTAGTTTTGGGATGTTTAACAAAAGCCTTTTGTTATTTGACAGACTCGTTTATGCTTTCTTGTGCCATAACAGGTAAGGCAAAGAATGTCAGTGTTTGTATTTCTAATGTCTAATGTACATATAATATAGGTTATTACAATAACCGTGTAGTAGTGGATGGTATTTTTTTAGATGAAAAGTGGTTCAGGCATTTAAAGTGCATGATGTTTTTGTAAGAGGAAGCAGGTACCCTAGGAGCATGGGAGTTTTGCCAGAGTTCTAAACCATATCCCTACATGAGGCCTGTTACTGCTTTTCTATTCTGCTCTTAGGCCCGAAGACAGGGATGCTGTGACTGCCACCCTTTGCTAATGGCTCTTTGGGCTTCCAGTGGATTTTAACAGTGTTCAGTGCAGCTAACAATAAGTGAATCAAATAGTGCTTGTTTGTGCCCATAAATTTATATGCAACTTATTTTTGTCTACTGATCAGAGGTTGGAAATAAATGGTTCTACTTTGTCTTTAAGAAAACGTTTCAGTTCTGTTTACAGTGACTTGCTGTCTAGGCTTTATCAAATTGCTCCTTCCTTCTGAATGACCGTTTCCTTCAGGGAAAGGCTAATGTATAGATCAGTGCATCAAGGGCCAAGTGTAATATATAGATCTCTTTGACTGAAAGCTAGGTACATAGAATTGTCCAAGTAAATGTCTATTTTAAGGTAAAATATCTACAAGGGAAATAGTATGATTTGTTGGATAAACAGCTTCTGTCATAGTTTTGCAGGGTCTGTTGTAAACGATATAAAGGAAATGGTTGCTTTAAAAAGAAACTTAAACAGTAAAACAGGAATGGAATTAAGCCAATCCTGAGCATCAGAAGTAAGTGTCCATTAAGTAAGGCTTTAAGTGTTTTCATGTAAGTATACTGTTGCTTTTCAGGCTGAGTGCTACATACCTTTTTCCTCTCTGGAGAGCTGGTAGAACCTGTTAGGAAGAGTATGACACCTTTAGGGTACTAGCAATGGGTACGGGTTAATAAAAAAGGTGCACAAAACATGCATGTCACAACTTAACAAATCAGTAAGAAGCAGATGCACATATAGCAAGTCCCCAGGTAAAGAAACAGAACACTGCCAGCACAGCTGATTTTTATCCATTGATTTTGAATCAGGCTAACTTGATACATCTTCATTAATCTAACTAACAATCAGTGGAATCTTTTGGAGTTTGCTATACGCACACATCATCTGTGAATAGTGAAAGTTTGGTTTCTGTCTAATCTATTTACCTTTCATTCTGTTTTCATCTTACTGCACTTGCTAAGACCTCCAGCGTAATGTTGAATAGAAATAACAACGGCATTCTTGTTCTTCCCCAATCTCAGAAAGAAATGTTTAATGTTTCACCATTAAATAGAATACTTGATATTTTTTTGGTCGTTTGCTAATATTTATCTTGACAGGATGTTGAATTTTATCAGATGCCTTTTCTGCCTCTGTGCAAATCATCATAATATTCAGTAAATGCACTAAATTACATGGATTTTCTAATGTTAAAACAACTTTGCCCCAACTTTCCTGGGGCAAATGAAAGTTGTTCATATTGTATTATTTCTGTGTGTAGCTGGATTCAATTTGTTAGTATTTGATTTGGAATATTTGAAACTCTGTTCATAGTGAGATTGGCCTGCAGTTACTCTTCCTTGTTGAGTTTTGGGACCAAGGTTATCTTGACCTTGTAAAATTATTTGAAAAGTGTCTCCTCTTTTTCTGATCTCTGGAAGATTTCTTATAAGACTGGAGTTATTTCTTTCTTTAATATTTATAACAACTTGCTGGTGAAGCCTGGAGTTTTCTTTATGGGAATGTTTTACATTCTATTTGTTATTTTTATGTCAGCTTTTTAAGTTGTGTTTTTCTAATAATTTGTCAATTTCATCTAAATTTTCAAAAATTTTGGTGCAAGGTTCTTGCCATTTTTAGTGAAATTTTCTTCTAAATCCTGTCTTTTTTTCTGAGTTCCACAAGTTTGCATATAAATTAGTTTTGTTATCTATCAGTTCAAAGACTTTCTGATTATCTTTATGATTTCTTCTTTGACCCATTTGTTAATTAAAACTATATTTCCTATATTAAACCATATGGGGGATTTTTAGAGTATCTTTTGCTTATCAATTTCTAGCATAAGTACATTGTGATCAGGGAATATACTCTGAGATTGTAATTCTTTATGGTCGAGTATATTGTTATCTCTGAAGCAGTTTCATGTATTTTTGAAAAGAAAGTATATTCGGCAGTTGAGTTTGGATGTTGTATCACCCACTGATTCAGGTTTATTAATCGTGTTCTTCAAATATGCTGTATCCTTACTGATTTTTGTCTGCTTCTTCTAGAGGTATACTAAGATTCTTTCATGTTAATTGTGAATTAAACTTTAATTATGAATTAATTTTTCCGTGCATTTCTGCTACTTTTTGTTTTGTTTTGGGATTATACTATTAGGTGAGTATGGTTTAGAATTATATTTTCCTGGTAAATTGAACATTTTATCATTATGAAGGAGCTTCTTTATCTTACTAGTGCCTTTTTCTTTGTTTTATTTTGTGTGGTATTTATGTGCTACTTCATATAGTTTTCATTAATGTTTGCATCGTATATCTTGTTACATCCTTTTACTTTAAGACCTTTTGTATCCTTATGCTTTAGATGGCGCTTTTAAGCAGCATACATTTTATTTCTAAGTAAACAGGCTTTGTCTTTTAATTGAAACTTTTTAATGCAGTTACATTTGATACACATCTTAATATATTTGAGTTTAAATCTACCATCTATCTGCTATTTTTTTTTTCCTCTGGGAAAAGGGTATCTGGGTAATTTTTTTTTTTTAAAACATCTTTATTGGAGTATAATTGCTTTACAATGGTGTGTTAGTTTCTGCTTTATAACAAAGAATCAGCTATACATATACATATATCCCCATATCTCCTCCCTCTTGTGTCTCCCTCCCACCCTCCCTATGCCACCCCTCTAGGTGGTCACAAAGCACCGAGCTAATCTCCCTGTGCTATGTGGCTGCTTCTCACTAGCTATATATTTTACGTTTGGTAGTGTATATATGTCCATGCCACTCTCTCACTTCGTCCCAGCTTACCCTTCCCCTCCCCATATCCTCAAGTCCATTCTCTATGTCTGCCTCTTTATTCCTATTCTGCCCCTGGGTTCTTCAGAACCACTTTTTTTTTTTTTTTAGATTCCATATATATGTGTTAGCATATGGTATTTGTTTTTCTCTTTCTGACTTACCTCACTCTGTATGACAGACTCTAGGTCCATCCACCTCACTACAAATAACTCAATTTCGTTCTTTTTATGGCTGAGTAATATTCCATTGTATGTATGTGCCACATCTTCTTTATCCATGCATCTGTTGATGGACACTTAGATTGCTTCCATGTCCTGGCTATTGTAAATAGAGCTGCTGAACATTGTGGTACATGACTCTTTTTGAATTATGGTTTTCTCAGGTATATGCCCAGTAGTGGGATTGCTGGGTCACATGGTAGTTCTATTTTTAGTTTTTTAAGGAACCTCCATACTGTTCTCCATAGTGGCTGTATCAGTCTACATTCCCACCAACAGTGCAAGAGGCTTCCCTTTTCTCCACACCCTCTCCAGCATTTATTGTTTGTAGATTTTTTGATGATGGCCATTCTGACTGGTGTGAGGTGATAGCTCATTGTAGTTTTGATTTGCATTTCTCTAATGATTAGTGATGTTGAGCATCCTTTCATGTGTTTGTTGGCAACCTGTATATCTTCTTTGGAGAAATGTCTATTTAGGTCTTCTGCTGATTTTTGGATTGGGTTGTTTGTTTTTTTGATGTTGAACTGCATGAGCTGCTTGTAAACTTTGGAGATTAATCCTCTGTCAGTTGCTTCGTTGGCAAATATTTTCTCCCATTCTGAGGGTTGTCTTTTCGTCTTGTTTATGGTTTCCTTTGCTGTGCAAAAGCTTTGAAGTTTCATTAGGTCCCATTTGTTTATTTTTGTTTTTATTTCCATTTCTCTAGGAGGTGGGTCAAAAAGGATATTGCTGTGATTTATGTCATAGAGTATTCTGCCTTTGTTTTCTTCTAAGAGTTTGATAGTGTCTGGCCTTACATTTAGGTGAGTTTATTTTTGTGTATGGTGTTAGGGAGTGTTCTAATTTCATTCTTTTACATGTAGCTGTCCAGTTTTCCCAGCACCACTGATTAAAGAGGCTGTCTTTTCTCCATTGTATATTCTTGCCTCCTTTATCAAAAATAAGGTGACCATATATGTGTGGGTTTATCTCTGGGCTTTCTATCTTGTCCTATGGATCTATATATCTGTTTTTGTGCCAGTACCATACTGTCTCCATTACTGTAACTTTGTAGTATAGTCTGAAGTCTGGGAGCCTCATTCCTCCAGATCCATTTTTCTTTCTCAAGATTGCTTTGGCTGTTTGGCGTCTTTTGTGTTTCCATACAAATTGTGAAATTTTTTGTTCTAGTTCTGTGAAAAATGCCATTGGTAGTTTTATAGGGATTGCACTGAATCTGTAGATTGCTTTGGGTAGTAGAGCCATTTTCACAGTGTTGATTCTTCCAATCCAAGAACATGGTATATTTCTCCATCTGTTTGTTATCATCTTTAATTTCTTTCATCAGTGTCTTATAGTTTCCTGCATACAGGTCTTTTGTCTCCTTAGGTATGCTTATTCCTAGGTATTTTATTCGTTTTGTTGCAATGGCAAATGGGAGTGTTTCCTTAATTTCTCTTTCAGATTTTTCATCATTAGTGTTTAGGAGTGCAAGAGATTTCTGTGTATTAATTTTGTATCCTGCTACTTTACCAAAAATCATTGATTAGTCCTAGTAGTTTTCTGGTAGCATCTTTAGGATTCTCTTATAGTATCATGTCATCTGCAAACAGTGACAGCTTTGCTTCTTCTTTTCTGATTTGGATTCCTTTTATTTCTTTTTATTCTCTGATTTCTGTATCTAAAACTTCCAAAGCTATGTTGAATAATAGTGGTGACAGTGGACAACCTTGTCTTATTGCTGATCTTAGTGGAAATGGTTTCAGTTTTTCACCATCGAGAACGATGTTGGCTGTGGGTTTGTCATATATGGCCTTTATTATGTTGAGGTAAGTTCCCTCTATGCCTACTTTCTGAATGGTTTTAATCATAAATGGGTGTTGAATTTTGTCGAAACCTTTTTCTGCATCTTTTGAGATGATCATATGGTTTTTCTCCTTCTATTTGTTAATATGGTGTATCACATTGATTGATTTGCGTATATTGAAGAATCCGTGCATTCCTGGGATAAACCCCACTTGATCATCGTGTATGATGCTTTTAACGTACAGTTGGATTCTGTTTGCTAGCACTTTGTTGAGGGTTTTTGCATCCATGTTCATCAGTGATATTGGCCTGTAGTTTTCTTTTTTTGTGACATTTTTGTCTGGTTTTGGTATCAGGGTGATGCTGGCCTCATAGAATGAGTTTGGGAGTGTTACTCCCTCTGCTATATTTTGGAATGGCTTGGGAAGGATAGGTGTTTGCTCTTCTCTAAATGTTTGATAGAATTCACCTGTGAAGCCATCTGGTCCTGGGCTTTTGTTTGTTGGAAGATTTTAAATCACAGTTTCAATTTCAGTGCTTGTGATTGGTCTGTTTATATTTTCTATTTCTTCCTGGTTCAGTCTCAGAAGGTTGTGCTTTTCTAAGAATTAGTCCATTTCTTCCAGGTTGCCCATTTTATTGGCATAGAGTTGCTTGTAGTAGTCTCTTAGGATGCTCTGTATTTCTGTGGTGTCTGTTGTAACTTCTCCATTTTCATTTTTAATTTTATTGATTTGAGTCTTCTCCCTCTTTTTCTTGATGAGTCTGGCTAATGGTTTATCAATTTTGTTTATCTTCTCAAAGAACCAGCTTTTAGTTTTATTGATCTTTGCTATTGTTTTCTCTGTTTCTATTTCATTTATTTCTGCTCTGATCTTTATGATTTCTTTCCTTCTGCTAACTTTGGGTTTTGTTTGTTCTTCGTTCTCTAGTTTTTTAGATGTAAGGTTAGATTGTTTATTTGAGATTTTTCTTTTTTCTTGAGGTAGGCTTGTATAGCATAAACTTCCCTCTTAGAATGGCTTTTGCTGCATCCCGTAGGTTTTGGATCATCGTGTTTTCGTTGTAATTTGTCTCCAGGTATTTTTTGATTTCGTTTGCTTTCCTCAGTGATCTCTTGGTTATTTAGTAGTGTACTGTTTAGCCTCCATGTGTTTGTATTTTTTACAGATTTTTTCCTGTAATTGATATCTAGTCTCATAACGTTTCGTTTGGAAAAGATAGTTGATATGATTTCAATTTTCTTAAATTTACCAAGGCTTGATTTGTGACCCAAGATGTGATCTATCCTGGAAAATGTTCCATGAGCACTTGAGAAGAAAGTGTAGTCTGCTGTTTTGGGATGGAATGTCCTAAAAATATCAATTAAGTCCATCTTGTTTAATATGTCATTGAAAGCTTGTGTTTCCTTATTTATTTTCATTTTGGTGATCTGTCCATTGGTGAAAATGGGTTGTTAAAGTCCCCTACTATGCTTGTATTACTGTCGATTTCCCCTTTTAGGGCTGTTAGCATTTACCTTATGTATTGAGGTGCTCCTATGTTGGGTGCATAAATATTTACAATTGTTATATGTTCTTCTTGGGTTGATCCCTTGATCATTATGTAGTGTCCTTCTTTGTCTCTTCTAATAGTCTTTATTTTAAAGTCTGTTTTGTCTGATACGAGAATTGGTACTCCAGCTTTCTTTTGATTTCCATTTGCATGGAATATCTTTTTACATCCTGTCACTTTCAGTCTGTATGTGTCCCTAGGTCTGAAGTGGGTCTCTTGTAGACAGCATCTATACGGGTCTTGTTTATGTATCCATTCAACCGTCTATGTCTTTTGGTTGGAGCATTTAATCCATTTACATTTAAGGTAGTTATCAATATGTATGTTCCTATGACCATTTTCTTAATTGTTTTGGGTTTGTTATTGTAAATCTTTTCCTTCTCTTGTGTTTCCTTCCTAGAGAATTTCCTTTAGCATTTGTTGTAGAGCTGGTTTGGTGGTGCTGAATTCTCTTAGTTTTTGCTTGTCTGTAAAGGTTTTAATTTCTCCGTCGAATCTGAATGAGATCCTTGCTGGGTAGAGCAATCTTGGTTGTAGGTTTTTCCCTTTCATCACTTTAAATATGTTCTGCCACTCTCTTCTGGCTTGCAGAGTTTCTGCTGAAAGATCAGCTGTTAACCTTATGGGAATTCCCTTGTATGTTAATTGTTGCTTTTCGTTGCTGCTTTTAATATTTTTTCTTTGTATTTAATTTTTGATAGTTTGATTAATATGTGTCTTGGCATGTTTCTCCTTGGATTTATCCTGTATGGGACTCTCTGTGCTTCCTGGACTTGATTGACTATTTCCTTACCCATATTAGGGAAGTTTTCAACTATAATCTCTTCAAATATTTTCTCAGTTTCTTTTTTTTCTCTTCTTCTTTGGGTCCACTATAATTCAAATGTTGGTGCGTTTAATGTTGTCCCAGAGGTCTCTGAGATTGTCCTCAATTCTTTTCAATCTTTTTTCTTTATTCTGCTCTGCGGTAGTTATTTCCACTATTTTATCTTCCAGGTCCCTTATCCGTTTTTCTGCCTCAGTTACTCTGCTATTGATTCCTTCTAGAGAATTTTTAATTTCTACTTATTGTGTTGTTCATCATTGTTTGTTTGCTCTTTAATTCTTCTAGGTCCTTTTTAAACATATCTTGTATCTTCTCCATTCTATTTCCAAGATTTTGGATCATCTTTACTATCATTACTCTGAATTCTTTTTCAGGTAGACTGCCTATTTCCTCTTCATTTGTTTGGTCTGGTGGGTTTTTACCTTACTCCTTCATCTGCTGTGTATTTCTCTGTCTTCTCATTTTGCTTAATTTACTGTGTTTGGGGTCTCCTTTTTGCAGCCTGCAGGTTTGTAGTTCCCGTTGTTTTTGGTGGCTGCCCTGAGTGGGTAAGGTTGGTTCAGTGGGTTGTGTAGACTTCCTGGTGGAGGGGACTGGTGCCTGTGTTCTGGTGGATGAGGCTGGATCTTGTCTTTCTGGTTGGCAGGACTATGTCTGGTGGTGTGTTTTGGGGTGTCTGTGACCTTATTATGATTTTAGGCAGCCTCTGTGCTAATGGGTGGGGTTGTGTTCCTGTCTTGCTAGTTGTTTGGGATGGGTTGTCCAGCACTGGAGCTTGCTGGTCATTGAGTGGAGCTGGGTCTTAGCATTGAGACAGAGATCTCTGGGAGAGCATTCGCCTTTTGATATTATGTTGTTCGGGAGGTCTCTGGTGGACCAATGTCCTGGACTCGGCTCTCCCACGTCAGAGGCTCAGGCCTGACACATGGCAGGAGCACCAAGACCCTGTCAGGTACACGGCTCAGAAAAACAGGTAGAGAAGAAAGAAAGAAAGAAAGAGAGAGAGAGAGAGGGAGGGAGGGAGGAAGGAAGGAAGGAAGGAAAAATAAAGAAGTAAAATAAAATATTAAAATAGAAAAAAATTATTAAAAATAAAAAACTAAAAATAATTAAAATAGAGTACGAAAGAAGAGAGCAACCAAACCAAAAATCGAGGCCACCAATGATAACAAGCGTTAAAAACTATACTAAAAAACCAAAAAAACAAATGGACAGTCAGAACCCTGGGACAAATGGCAAAAGCAAAGCTATACAGAAAAAATCACACAAAGAAGCATGCACATAACACACAAAAAGAGAAAAAGGAAAAAAAAAATATATATAAAATTAAAAAAGGAAGAGGGCAACCAAATCATTAAACAAATCAACCATAAATAATAAGCTCTAAATACTAAACTAAGATAAACATAATTCCAGAAACAAATTAGTTGCAGAAAGCAAACCCCAAGTCTACAGTTACTCCCAAAGTCCACCACCTCAATTTTTAGATGATTTGTTGTCTATTCATGTATTCCACATAAGCACGTACATCAGGTTGGTTGTGGAGGTTTAACCTGCTGCTCCTGAGGCTGCTGGGAGAGATTTCCCTTTCTCTTCTTTGTTCGCACAGCTCCTGGGGTTCAGTTTTGGATTTGGCCCCACCTCTGCGAGTAGGTAGCCGGAGGGCGTCTGTTCTTCGCTCAGACAGGACGGGTTAAAGGAGCGGCTGATTCGGGGGCCTCTGGCTCACTCAGGCCAGGGGGAGGGAGGGGCACGGAGTGCGGGGCGGGCCTGCGGCGGCAGAGGCCAGCGTGACGTTGCACCAGCCTGAGGCATGCCGTGCGTTCTCCTGGGGAAGTTGTCCCTGGATCCCGTGACCCTGGCAGTGGCGGGCTGCACAGGCTCCCAGGAGGGGAGGTGTGGAGAGTGACCTGTGCTCGCACACAGGCTTCTTGGTGGCGGCAGCAGCAGCCTTAGCGTCTCATGCCCGTCTCTGGGGTCTGCACTGATAGCCGCGGCTCGCGCCCGTCTCTGGAGCTCGTTTAGGCAGTGCTCTGAATCCCCTCTCCTCGCACACCCTGAAACAATGGTCTCTTGCCTCTTCCACAGCTCCAGACTTTTCCCCGGGCTCCCTCCCGGCCAGCCGTGGCACACTAACCCCCTGCAGGCTGTGTTCACGCCACCAACCCCAGTCCTCTCCCTGCGCTCTGCCCGAAGCCCAAGCCTCAGCTCCCAACCCCGCCCGCCCTGGCGGGTGAGCAGACAAGCCTCTCTGGCTGGTGAGTGCTGGTCGGCACCAATCCTCTGTGCGGGAATCTCTCCGCTTTGCCCTCTGCACCCCTGTTGCTGTGCTGTCCTCTGTGGCTCCAAAGCTTCCCCCCTGCTACCCCCCGTCTCTGCCAGTGAAGGGGCTTCCTAGTGTGTGGAAACCTTTCCTCCTTCACAACTCCCTCCCAGAGGGGACAGTCCTGTCCCTATTCTTTTGTCTCTGTTTTTTCTTTTGCCCTACCCAGGTACATGGGAAATTTGTTGCCTTTTGGGAAGTCTGAGGTCTTCTGCCAGCGTTCAGTAGGTCTTCTGTAGGAGTTGTTCCACATGTAGGTGTATTTCTGATGTATTTGTGGGGAGGAAGGTGATCTCCATGTCTTACTCCTCCGCCATCTTGAAGGTCTCCTCCTATCTATCTGCTTTTTATTTGTCTTGCCTATTCTCTGATTCTATTCCCTTTCTTTCATTTGACCTGAGTATTTTTTCAAATCATTTGATTTTTTTACCACTGCCTTATTAATTTGGAAGTCTATACTTGTTTGCTATTGTTTTAGTGATTACTCCTAGAAGTTAGTGAGGTTTCTTGACATCAAATTTTAATGTTAATAAAAACTTTTACTTTTCTCCCAAATATAAAAGAATCTTAGATCAGTTTCACTCTATCATTTGTATAACTTTTGTCATATGTTTGTACATTTCATTCTTCCTCACAATATATGCTTTTTCATATTCTTTTCCATTATGGTTTATTACAAGATATTGAATATAGTTCCCTGTGCTATACAGTAGGACCTTGTTGTTTATCTATTTTATCTATAGTAGTTTGTATCTGCAAGTCCCAAACTCTTAATTTATCCCTCCCCCACCCCTTTTCCCCTTTGGTAACTGTAAATTTGTCTTCTGTGTCTGTGAGTCTGTTTCTCTTTTGTAAATAAGTTCATTTGTATCATATTTTAGATTGCACATGTGATATCATATGTTATTTGTCTTTCTCTGTGTGACTTACTTCACTTAACATGATAATCTCTAGGTCTATCCATGTTGCTGCAGATGGCATTATATCATTCTTTTTTATGGCTAATATTCCATTATATCTATATCTATATCTATCTATCTATCTGTCTATCTATATCACATCTTCTTTATCCATTCACCTGTTGATGGACATTTAGGTTGCTTCCATGTCAGAATATACTTTAAATTCCATTAACATCATAATTATTATTGCTTTATACAGTTAAAAATAATATTAATTAAATATTGAAAAAGTGTTATGTTCTAAATCTTAGGTTACAGTAGCTTTGTTGCCTCTCCCTGGTAATTTTGCACCCTTATATTTCCTTTTCCTTTTTCTTCTCTTGCAATCCTTCTGTCTCCTGTGGTTGTATTTCTTACCTTGCATTGCACTGTTGATTTTGATGCTTTTCCTGGCATTCATTCATTGCAATTTAGGTTGTGTTTACATTATTTCTGATCTTTACATTTTTCTATTTTTTGCTTCTCTCCTCTGCTTGTGTTTTGGCCACATGTGAAAACAGGTGACCTGGACTGCTAATTTGATACATACTAGCTACCTGATTACTCAGGCTAGTGGATTCCCTGTCATCTACTTGTCCTGTGACTTTCTTGGGAAGAAATTGGTCACCAAGGGGACTCTCCTCTCTGGAAGCAGACAATCCCCCTTATCTGGATGTCATCAATGTTCTCATTTTAGAACCTGTACCCCTACTGCTGCATGACAAAGGAGATACCTGTTATGGAATTGTGAGTACTAACAGAAAAGTTTTTTTAACTTTTTCTTTTAAATGTTGTTTAAAACAAGCATAGGAACATCCCAAGCAAAACTCTACAAATCACTTTGTGTTATATTAACAATCATTGAACTAGAATGTTTGGGAATATCTTTTGGAATGATATGAAGAAGCTCTGAGTGGAGATTATACTAAAAGCTTATCATTCTGGGCCATTAACATCTGTGAGGAGCTTGTACAATGATGCTGGTACTCATAAAGCAAGCTGCAAAATGTAAAGGCAAAAAACCCACAAAAGGGGAGCTAAAAACAATGAAAACATTTTTATTTAAGAATTCCTGGGGAGTTCCCTGGTGGTCTAGTAGCTAGGATTCGGCACTTTCGCTGCTGCCGTGGCCTGGGTTCAGTTCTTGGTTGGGGAACTGAGATCCTGCAAGCTGTGTGGTGCGGCCAGAAGAAACAAACATTCCTGCCTCACCATATAATACAATTGGTCCTCTCAGAATCAGTTACTTAGTGCCACAGGGAGAAGTGAAGTTTTTTCCTCTGTTATTTAAATTTGTATGCTCACTGTTAAACAAGTTGAATAATGATTCAGATGAGAATGATTTTTCTTACCATTTTATGAAATTCAGCCCATTCTGACTCATTGGGCAATTGCCTGAAAAGAACATATTTAACAGGAGCCTCACCAACCTGTTTGAAAAGGCATCTAAAAAGTGAAAATTGAGGGCTTCCCTGGTGGCGCAGTGGTTGAGAGTCCGCTTGCCGATGCAGGGGACGCGGGTTCGTGCCCTGGTCCGGGAAGATGCCACATGCCGCGGAGCAATTAAGCCCGTGCGCCATGGCCGCTGAGCCTGCGCGTCCGGAGCCTGTGCTCCTCAACGGCAGAGGCCACAACAGTGAGAGGCCCGCGTACCGAAAAAAAAAAAAAAAGTGAAAATTGACGGGAAAGAAGAAAATGTCCTCAAAGAACTCTGTAACATTTTGATATCATCAATAATTGCTGCTGTGGTATAGCTTTCTCCTTTAGAGGAGGGAGGACTTATTGACTCTTGGGGGAAAAGTAAGTAAGAAGGCTATGATTGACACTTATGATTACAGGTAACTACATACTGTTGCATAGAGTAATAAAATAACTGAAGATTTTTATCACAGATTGATACACATCTGCTTATAACAATCACCAATATCATAAATGGCAATGAAAGTGAACTTAAGCATTGACAAGAAGAATAGAAATAGAGATAGAAATGGCTGGAGAGTATCGAAGTTTCCTACAGAAGAAAGTTAATAAGCCTAATTTTGGAAACACAGTTGAGAACATCTGGTTAAGGGTACACTGAGAAGGAAACATGTGATGTCACTACTGTGGATGGCTGGGCAGTTAGGGGAGAGGAATGATGCATTTCTCACACGGATTATAAAGCAGGTGCGGGGATATGATCTGGTTGTTATAGGAAACTTGAACTATTCAGACATCTGCTGAAAAGCCTTACTCTGCCAAAAGCATGGTTTTGATATACTCTTCAATTGGCTTGATGAGACTTTGTTCTCCAAGAAGATAGAAGTTGTAACATGCAGAACTTTGGAACCAGTTCTTGTCAGGAAGGAAGAACTCGCTGGTGATGCAGAAGTAATACAAGAAATCTCAGATTTCATAATAAGGAAAAAAAATAAAGTAATTCCAAGAATCATCAGACATATAAATTAGTGTCAAGGAAATCAAACTGAAACAAAATCCGAGGAAAGTATCGTTCATTGGTGGGTGATTATAGAGAAGAATGTGGCTTAAGATTGGTAGAAGGGCCCCCAAATAGAATTTCAGAAAACAAAATACTCATAATCCCCACGCACTATGAAAGTTAGAGGTGTATAAAGAAATCAGTGTGGCTGCAAAGAAGTCTCTCTGCTGAGCTCCAATCTTATAAGGAATCCACTAATGTCCAAAGGAGGTTTAAATAACAAAAAGCATACAGGATGATGGAAAAACAAAAATGTAGACTTTCTATTAGGCTTAAGATGAATGCTAAAGAAACAGAGAGGTATTGTAGCTGGGCTGAGCAGGGGGTGGGTCTCAACATGGCTCTGTTTAACATCATTCCCTAAATGTAGGTGGGAGAGCACCTCCTTCAAATAACACTATTCACTAGATGCCCACCCTGTCCCTTTGTTTGGGTTTATAAAAATGCTGGGGGTACTTTGGCATTGCTTTGTACAGTGTGCTGGCCCTTGTTCTTGGGCATTCCTTGGTCAGCAGCCAGCATCTTAATAAACATCACTTATTCTTGTCTCAGTCATCCAGTGCTAAGAACTCTTCAGTCTCTTTCTCTCTTTACTTTTTTCTCAAATTCCCTCACCCTACTCCATCCCAATGAGGGCAAGTTATTCTTAGACTTTGGGATACTCTTTCCTCCTTAAATTCTGTTGTCTCCACCAGCTTGCCACAAACGTTTCCTAAGTTAAGGAAGCAAATGGAGGAAAAATAAGGAGAAAGCACACTTTTTTCCCTCAAAATAATCTTACATTTCTATTTTTAAAAATTACACTTTTTATTTTCAGATAGTTGTAGATTCACATGCAGTTATGAGAAATGGTACAGAGATCCCACTTACCCTTTACCCAGTTTTCTCCAGTGGTAACGTCTTGAAAATGAAGAATACAGTATCACAGCCAGGAGATCAACATTGCTCCGTCCATCAGTCTTCATTTCTATCTGCCCAGTTTTGCCTGTGCTTATGTGTGTGTGTATGTTTTGTTATATGTAATTTTATCACATGTGCATGTTGATGGGAACCACCACCACAGTCAAGATCCGCAACAGTTGCATCTCTGCAAACTCCCGCATGGTGCCCTTTTAATAACCACACCCACCTCCCTCCAGTAGCCCCTGCCCAACTTCTGGAAACCATTAACATGGTCTTCATTTATAAAATTTTATATATTCTTGTTTTTTCAAAAATGTTATACAAATGAAATCATTTAGTATGTAATCTTGGGGGATTTTTTTTTCTCTCGGAAATTCAGTATGCTGCAAGCAATAAGAAAAAAGAGATAACGTCTATTTTGGGGATCACAGAAAGAAATGCACATTCTATTTGGCATGTTTTCCTTTATTGAAAGTAATATTCAAAGTGGAAGGGCTAGAATGGACCATATGCTGCCAAATGTATATGACCATTTCCAATCTCTATTCTAAGCTCCAAATCCAGATTTATACTTCCTTCTGGAAAGTTCCACATGGATCACTTGAAGAAAATTCAAATGCAACATGTTCGAAATCAAATGTGTCATATGTCATCCTCTCCCCATAAAAAAAATCCTCTGCTCCACCTGTACTTCTTGCCTTAACTACAGGCCCCATAGTCCCTAAAATCACCAATCTTCATGTCATAGTTGGCATCTCTCACTCCTGCCATTGATTCCACTCCTTATCTCATTGTCTTTAGCACCTTAATTTTTACCTACTATAAAATATCTCTGGCTTATGCTTCTCTCCATTCCCATTGCCTCTTTCATAGTAAGACCCACTCTTTCAGTCATCACATTCCATAAGCTCCCATAAGAAACACATTTGAAGTCCTGGCCTGTCTCACACATTGAAGCAGCAACTAGTAGGGATTACAGCAGAGAGAAATATGTCATTTCTTCTAATGGGTGGGGAAAGCCTTACTCTAGTGGTAAAGTGTTAAATGTGTGTTCTATCCCTGACAAGTCTTCTACAACATACTGGATCGTCAAAGCTGAAAAGGCCTGCCTTGTCGATCTCCTTCAAAGGGAAACTTTCCTACTGTCCATTGCTGGCTGAAGGCACCTTTCTCAGAACGTCTTTAGGCATAGGTGGTCATTTCCTATATCGGCAATGTCCAGTCTTTCCTACCCTGGCCACATTTTATTGAACTGGAACTTCCCAAGGGCACGCAATTGCAGGCAGCCAAAAGCATTCAAGAAGTCTTGACTTGAAAGCTCTACTCAAATATGATTTTACTCCCTCAGGAGTTTGACCTGGAGATATGGGGAGGGGATAGAGGAGTAAGTAGAAGTATAAGTGGAGAGATACACCCAGAAAGAAGAAAAATCAGAGAAAGAACTAAGCCATGCCAACTGATAAATGCTAGAGGAAGTATCAACAAACTGTAGCTGAAAAGCATCAAGATAAGCTGGCTTTTGGAGTTTCTTGGATCCTAAATATTCATTTTGTCCCTAATTTCTTTCTCTTCCAAAGGTCTTATTGTATGTCTCTTTCTAGAGTCTAAGAGATCCTGTAATTAGACAGCGTATGTATCATGTTAACCATGCATGAGATGAGGTAACCTGAATGAACTTCTGTTCCTTGTGGCAAGCAGGAACATTTTCTTTAAAATTGCTTCTGGATAATTAATATTCCTTCCCCAAAGGGACTGGGTGAGGATGCAAAGTTAAAAATAGGAACGTGTTGGCTTTTCTGATGCAAAAGCATACAGAGATTTGGCTCAGGATTTGGTTCTAGAGCAGATAGTCTGAAACTGTTTTCTCCATTTACTTGCTGTGTGACTTTGGAAATTTACTTCTTACCTCTAACCTGGAATTTTCTTACCTGTAGATGGAGGTAAGAGCAGTCACTGTCTCAGAGGGCAGTGGTGAGGTGTAAAGGAAACAACGCAGGTAAAGCACTCGGTATGGGGTCTGGTAGACAGGAAGCACTCATTGGATGTTGAAGGTGAGGGTCAGGAAAGCCTAAAAGATGACTTTCAGTTTTATGTCTTGGTACCAATCACTGAAAAGTAGAACAAAAAAAAAGAAGATCTGGGATGATCCTTCAGGGTTGTCCCAAGTTGAGGCAAGCTGGCTGGATCTTTATACCAGTCATATACATGAGTTATGGAATACAGGATACCCGTGGGAAACACTAAGGCAGGTGTTCCTGGGGAACTTACAGTTCCCCAGAGAGGGCTGACATCTGGAAGCTATTTGCCAACAATCTTTCCTACAGCTAGGTGGAATAAATCTTTCAGTCTGTAATGGGGGATCTGGGTGGTTCGCAACTTAGTACTAAGGCACAGGACTCAATAACAAGAAGAGAGACCTGCCAAACTCCTGGAGGAGCTTCTTCAAGAACTTACGTGAAGACACTACTTGTATCTACCAGTTAAGTTCTTGAGTAGCTCTTCCAGGAGTTTGTTAGGTCTCTTTTCTTGAGGGAACCTATTCAAAACATGTAAGGAAAAGGTAGTGGACCCTGATGATACATCTGGTTTTGAGTACACAACTGATGTTTATTTCTTTCCTCTATTATCTGTTCTAGATTATCCTAGCCTCTGCATTAGTATCTGTTACTGACAGTTTAGATGTACAGTAGCTGGAAAAGCTACAGTAGCACTGATAAGTGGGAACCCATACTCTTGGGCCTGTGGGTAGTATCAGCTGTTTATTCATACATGTCAGAGACTGACTGATGTCAGTTTGCTAAGTCTTTGTGTCCTTTAGGTTTTTTGGCATTTCATCCATGCTGGGATACTCTCTGATGGCTGTTAACATGCATGATACAAAGATCTTCATACTTTGTGTCTTCTCCTGTTTGGTACCTCACATGCCTCCACCTTAGATTTCCTAGTCCATGATCTTCCAATCTGTTTCTTTCTAGACAACTGTCCAATCATTTGAGGCATTTGCCACTGCCCACAAGTTCACATAAATGCTGGGCTAACCTCAGGCCACTCTTCCTTCCACTCTAAGTGGTTGATCAAATGCACTGCCTCAGAATATGCCCACTGGGAGGATTTCCCCTGAGCTCTGTCCTTTAAGGGTACTTCTCAGTAAGGCTGTAGTGCAGCTGCCATCCATTTTCAGCTTGAATCTAAATACTGAGCTGACTTACTCAAGAATAACAACGTGTTTCATTGTCTTCTCATTCTTCAGTCCTCTCCGCAAATGCAACCATTGTTATGAGCTGAGGAAGGGACCACTGTGGTGGACACATGGGGTTCTGGGCTATCTGCCTATCAGGCTGCTTTTGGCCTTATATCCTGCTTATGCTCAATCCCAGTTATACCACTTCAGTTTCACAATGGATTGCTGCTGGGCCAGTCTGACTTTATGACTTGGTAGATCTAATAGAATCCAACTCATGATGGGCAATTCAGGCTGCAAGGTGACCTGTTCTCCTATAGTTAAACATTCTGTCCCTATCAGGATTCAATCAGCATATCAAGAACTATTTTTCAAAAGGTGTACATTTTCTGCTGAAGATTGCACAGCCTTGCTTCAGAACGCTAGGGGGTCTATGTTGTAATTCTCCCATGAGGACTTGCCAAAAACTCCACATGGTACCCTTTCCCAGCATTGATACATCTGACACCATAGGGTCTTCTGGGTTGCATAGCTCATGCATCAGGGCTGCTAGTACGTCAGCCTAAACTTGCTGGAGAGATTTTTCTTGCTCTGGGTCCCTCAAATCCGGCAGCTATCTGTGTTGCGTGGCATTTGGCAGCTGTATTTTCAGGTGCAACATGCCTCAAGAACACAAAAAGTTTTATCAGGCATAGTGTTTCCTTCTTTGTTGTGGGATATTCAGTAATTTGTCCTTTACTTTCAGGGGATTTTTCAAGATATCCTAGACCACTATAGCCCTAAATTTTTTTTGAATTAGTAGACCCCTAAATCCACATTGCCTAAAGCTCATGTGTGTTACCAATGACTAAACGTGTTCATGATGAGCTCTGAAGCTGGGATGGCTGGTTAGAGTTGTCTCAAGTTGGCATGACTGGATCTGCCTGGGCTTTGTCTCCCCACGATGGATGTGGCTGTCTTAGGGCACAGTGGCTGTCTTCAGTAGAAGAAAACATCTGAGAGGGCTGAAGCTGAGAGGTTGACAGACAGCTTTCCCAGGACCTGGGCGAGAAACTCCTTTAGTTCGATGGGGGCATCTGTGCCATGGAACCCAGCATGGCAAATTATTTTTGCAAATTTCTGTTTTCTCTTAAGTTTAAAGTTACTTTTCCTTCCTTTAGTTAAAATTTTTCACTTGATGACTTTTATTTGCTCCTGATTTTTGATAGTTTTATATTTCTTATTTCCTTTGGTTAACCTTACTCATTTTAGCCTTTTAAAATTTTAATCTTTTTTCTTCTTTTCCCCATTGTTAATTATTTTCTTTTTTCTTTCAAATTTTAGATTAATTTTTTAGCCTTCATTGGTTTTTATATATGTATAAATTTTAATTTTAAACTTTTCTAAGATTTTAACTATTTCTCATAATTTGTTTATGTAATAGTAGCTCTGCAAAATGGAAGCAGCAGGACAAACTTCCTTACAAGGGAAGTCTGGAAGTCTCCTTGAACTCCTTTTTTTTCAATAATTAATTAATTAATTTTTGGCTGCATTGGGTCTTTATTGCGGTGCATGGACTTCTCATTGCGGTGGCTTCTCTTGTGGCAGAGCATGGGCTCTAGGCACGTGGACTTCAGTAGTTGTGGCACATGGGCTCAGAAGTTGTGGCTTGCGGGCTCTAGAGCACAGGCTCAGTAACGGTGGTGCATGGGCTTAGTTGCTCCGCAGCATGTGGGATCTTACCGGACCAGGGCTCGAACCTGTGTCCCCTGCATTGGCAGACGGATTCTTAACCACTGCACCACCAGGGAAGTCCCAAACTCCTTTTTTTAAACTGCCCTTTTGGCTGCATTCAGTTGATATCCCCTCTTTTCTAGTGATATGTACCTAAAGTCATGCTCCTCTCAGGGAACTCACAAGCCAACAACCCTTTTCTGGGCCACAGCCATCTTCTTGTAGACAGTGCTCATGTGCTGTTGGCATGGGGGAGTTTCTCATCATCACATCTATTTCATTTAAGGGAAATAATACTTGAAGCACATTAATGTCCCCTTTCTTGTGCATTATCATGAGATGATCTCCATATTCAAATAGAGCCCTCCATCTTACTAGAGGTGAGTATGAGGTAGAAGTAGGGGTTGGGGTAGATGTTGGGAATGCTACCACTGGGATACAAAGAGAAGGCATTAATAGTCACCATAAGATATCCAATAGAGGACTTTGCAACAGGATTGTCTTAAAATCTGGGCTTTGTTTAGAGATTTCTATAGCATACCGACAGTCAAGGTTGGTGGTCTTTGATTGGTTATTTTCTTCCCTGAGTGTAGAGAAAATAAAACTTTATCCTGGAATTCTTCACTGAAAGACCTGTTCTCCTAGCAAAAGGATATTATTGTATAAAGATAAGCCTGAGTCTAACCTGAGAGATAATGAGAAGTAAAGGAAGTCAGATGAGAGAGTAGGGCAGGTACCAGAGTTTTACTCAATCCCAATACTTAGGGTTGAATGTTGAGGTGAGAGTGACAATTGAGGAACTTTCAGGTAGATATGGTGTAGGTGGAAAACATCAGGGCTTGTGGCATGTGGTCTGCTTCCCCAGGTGACTAAAACTCTAGGCACTAGGAGTCTAGAAGAGGTCCTGAACAGACTATTTCCAACATGGTGCAGGGTTGTGGAAAACAGCAGTATTGAAAGGAGGCAGGACTCTGGTTTTCCTTCTCTGTGTTTCCATATGTTGTATTTTGAGTCTGTTGATTGTTTCCCTTGCTTTGCAAAAGCTTTATAGTTTCATGTTGTCCCACTGGTTTGTTTTTGTTACTTATACTTTTGCTGTCATATCTGTGAGGTCATTGGAAAGACTTCATGTCATGAAGCTTTCCCCTTATGTCTTCTTCTAGTTTTACAGTTTCAGATCTTAGGTTTAAATCAATCCGTTTTGAGTTGCTTTTGTGTATAGGTGTCCAATTTCATTCTTTTGCCTGTGGATATCCAGTTTTCCCAACATCATTTACTGAAGAGACTGTCCTTTTCCCATACTGGATTCTTGGCACCATTGTTGAAGATCAGTTGACCATAAATGCAAGGATTTATTTCTGGGCTCTGTATTCTGTTTCATATATGGCTGGCTTTATGCCTGGGCCATACCGTTTTGATTACTATAGTTTTGTAATATATTTTGAAATCAGGAAATGTGATGCTTCCAGCTATGTTTTTCTTTCTCAAGATTGATTTGGCTATTTGTGGTCTTTTGTGGTTCCATTTGAATTTATGGAATTGTTTTTCCTATTTCTGTAGAAAATGCCATTGGGATTTTGATAAGGATTCCATTGAATCTCTAGACCACTTTGGGCAGTAAGGGCATTTTAAAAATATTAAGTCTTCCAATCCATGAACAAGACATGTCTTTTCATTTGTTTGTGTCTTCTTTAATTTCTTTCATCGGTGTTTTATAGTTTTTAGTATGTGTCTCTCACCTCCAAATGGGCAACAGGTATATGAAAAAATGTTCAATGTCACTAATCGTCAGGGAAGTGCAAATCTAAACCACAATGAGATATCACATCACTCCTGTCAGGATGGCTGTTATTAAAATAAAGGACAATAAGTATTGGCTAGAATGAAGAGAAATTGGAATCCTCACAGCATGTTGGTGGGAATGTAAAATGGTGCTGATGCTGTGGAAAATAGAAAGGACATTTCTCAAAAAATTAAAATAGAATTACCATATGATCCAGCAGTCTCATTTCTGGGTATTTACCTGAAAGAATTGAAATCAGATTCTTGAAGACATATTAGCACTCACATGTTCATTGCATCTCTATCCACAGTAGCCAAGATGTGGAAACCTAAATGTCCACTGATGTATGTATGGATAAAGAAGATGTGGTATATACATACAATGCTTATTATTTGGTCTTAAAAAGGAAGAAAATTCTACAATATGTGACAATATAGATGAACCTTGAGGGCATTATGCTAAGTGAAATAAGCTATCAGAGGAAGACAGATACTGCATGATTCTACTTGTATGAGGTATCTAAAATAGTCAAGATCATAGACTCACATAGTAGAATGGTGGTTGCCAGGGGCTGGGGGGAGGGAGAAATGGGAACTTGTTAATCAATGAGCATAAAGTTAAGCAAGATGAGTAAATACTAAAGATCCGCTGTACAACGTTGTACCTGTGGTCATCAGTGCTATTCAGTTGACCCTTGAACAACATGGGTTTGTACTGTATGGATCCACTCATACCTGGATTTTTTTCAATAAATATATTGGAAAATTTTTTGGAGATTTGAGACAATTTCAAAAAAATCATAGACAAACCACATAGCCTAGAAATATTGAAAAAAGTCAGGTGTGTCATGAATGCATAATATATATGTAGATACTAGTCTATCCTTATGTAGGCATAAGGTGAGAGATATTTAATATAAAATTAATAACCTGTTAGTTTCCTTACTGTTTTATAACTTTGCTTTCAAAGAATTTTTGAAACATTTTTGTATAGTGTGCCTCTCTCCCTTATAATTGGAGAAACTGTGTATCAGCTTATGATGACAGATAAGTTTTTTAAAAAGTGTAACAGTTTCCAATACTTGTATTATGAATATGACTATAATACTTTATGCCATAAAAATATTATAATAATTCATTCATTAGGTATAGCTAGGCTACTGTGAAGCAATTATATTGATTACAGTATGCTATCATAAAGCAATTATACTGCTGCTACAAATGCTGTTATCAGTGCATGAATTGGTATGCCTATAAATAAATATGAATTTCTTTTTCACATTATCTTTTCATTTTTGATGTCGAGTGTTAGTAATACATAGAGCATATAATGTTTTGTATCATATAAGACAATATTAATGTAGTTAGTGACAGACAGATGATTCATCTTGCAAACAGATGACATAAACTTATGGTATCAATAAATACAGTATAGTACTGTAAATGTATTTTCTCTTAATTTTGATTTTCTTAATAACATTTTCTTTTTTCTAGCTTACTTTATCATAATAATACCGTATATGATACATGTACGTATAATTCAAAATATGTATTAATCGACTGTTTATATTATTGGTAAGGCTTCCAGTCAACATAGACTATTAGTAGTTAAGTTTAGGGGGAGTCAAAAGTTATATGTGGATTTTCGACTGCAGGGGGCTGGTGCCCTTAACCCTGCATTGTTCAAGGGTCAACTGTAATGCAAACGTAAAAATTTGTTAAGGGGGTAGATCTCATCTTAAGTGTTCTTACCACAATGAAATTAAAAAAAATTAAAAATCAATGAAAAAATTACAATTGTTCTTCTACCCTTCAAAATGTGAAAAAATTTAAAAACTATCATACTATTGATTGGAAATGCATAACAAAATAAAAAATAGTAAAGTTAATATTTATTTATGACACTGTAATTTAAAACATTAGAAACATTGAGAATTAAGGTGTATTATTTCTTTGTAAAAAACTTAAGAAAAATAGATTGAAAGGTGGTTGCCTTCTTCTTGTCATATAACTTATGGTATGGAGTGAGCATCTCTTCTATGCTTTGGGAATTGTCACACCCCTTTGGACCACCTCCCAGCATTTTAACTGTTGTGCTTTCAATGTCATGAAATATCTCTGAGAATTCCTTTAATGTGAACATTTTTCCTGATGTCACTTCCTCTGTGACACCTTTATCTTTTTTGTCACAAGTGCTTTTATCATTCATGGGGGTAAGTTGTTGGCCTTCACTAAGTTCCTCCAGCTGTATATCTATGGTCTCTTGAAGGGCAGCAGTGTCGATATTCCCAGTCAGCTCCTTTTTTTTTTTTAATAGACGTTTGATTCGAATTTCACTTCCAAGTGTTACCACTTTTTGTTTCTTTGCTGCACTTTCATTTTATTGGCTAATTCTCTCTTTTAAGTATTCATTTTCATAAAATGTCTTAAGGGTTTACCACTAAAAGACAAGGAAGCAACACAACTACAAGCTTGTGTGAACTGAATAACAGATGCTCAGTGACCAGTCACCAACAGACTTTGAAAGAAGTGACATGATGGGTCATCAATCATGAGTACATCCATTATTTACATAGTGATCTGTGGACTGAAGGGCTAACAATGAAGTTTGCACTTTATGCAATTAGGTAGTCTATTGTGGCAACTGAAATTTGAACTATATGTCAGGGAACTGCTGTTATTTAACTGAACCGTGGTAACTGAAATTCATAAATACTGGAACTGTGCAAAAAGAGGACTGCTCAGGTAAAACAATGCCTTTCTAAGCCCTCACCTTCCTGGGGTCTTAAAACGTCAGGATGACTCAATGTCTTTCTTCTTAAATTGAGGTAAACTTTATACGCTGTAAATACACAGCTCTTAGGAGTACAATTAGATGAGTTTTGAGAAATATCAATATATACATTAGTGTAACTACTAGTTCCATCCATTTCTTGACCTCCCTTTCCCTGCGTGAAGTCTTTCTGTATAAATCACCATGAGACACACTCCAGTCTGAGTATTATGTTGTAAAATACAAAGAAAGTGTACTGTCCCAAATAGTTACATATAATACATCTTGTTTTGATGAGCTTGCCCCTTTTTATTTGGGCCAAGTCACCCACAACAGGTGCAGTGTTAGAGCTACTATATGATAAGAAAAAAGTTGTATTCTTCTCATTAGATTTCCTGAAAATTGCCACTCATTAAAATTTCTTCCCTGAAATGTTGTTGGTTGGGGTTCCATGTATAAGAATCTGGAGGAGTCAGCTTTCCTGCTAGGTTTAAAGGGCATCTCAATTTTAATAACCTGTTTTTATAGCCATGATTTTAAACCTTTTGTTTTGAGGGCAAAATGTTAGAAGGAAACATAAAAGCAAGCAAACTACTGCCATTCTGTTCATTCTCAGAACTACTTGATGTTGTGTCTCATGGAAAAAATCCTGATGCATTTCCTGAAATTGTACGTGGTTCACACAGGCTAATAATCTTTCAACTGTTCTTTACTTTAGGCATCTCCATGGTAGAGATACTTGTCTCTGGACATCTGAATGACTGGTCTGGGAGTAGGCTTGGTAGAGTTCTACTGGGAGCCAATGCAGAAGGAGGAGATTGCATTTCTGGGACTGTTCTCCTTTGGTGAGTTGAATACATATGAATGAATAATTCTTTACTAAGAGAAACTGGTCTTGCTGAATGGAAGTGCATAGCAGAGCCCTAGGGGAAATCTGCGAAACAGAACTATAATTATCTCCTCTGTGCTTATTGCTACACTTAGGAAGGATTCTATGAACTGGTTAGAAAGTGATCAATTTCCTCTTACATTAACTTCAACCTAGGTCCTGTTTGTACTCATAATTGGACTATTAGGATTAAAGGGCTAAGAAGAATGAAATGGTTGGGACTTTTGAATTTTATTGGTGATTATTTGGTGTCCTAGGATCTACTGAATGCTGTCTTGGTTGCCTCAAAAGAGGAACTGATGCTCCTACTTCACAGGGTTTTAATTCTTGGCTTGACAAAAACTGATGGGAAGTTAAAAACTACACTGGTAAAGTTACCTATGCGGTAAACAAGATGGAACTCAGGAGGTCCCACCTGAATTCTTATCATATTTAAATTATACTATAAAAATATTATTTCTTCTAAAAATCTCAAAACCTTCTATGATGTTTTAGGCACTTATATCTGGGAATACATATAGATTCTGGGATTGTATCTTCCATATTTGAATATGGTGAGTGAGGTGCTAGAAATCCATATCATGGTTAGTACTTGGGATAATTATTTTTTATTATTACTAATATTATTACAGTAATATATGCCCATGGCAAAAATTTAAGCAATGCAAAAGAGTATGAAATTAAAAATATCCCATGATATCATTCAACTTTTCAGATATAACCACTTTTCATAATTCTTATTGTTAGTGTTTAAATCTTATATTTCTTTCTGTATTCAGCAACTTAGCATAGCATCTGTTTTTACCCCAGTATGAAAAGGAGAAATTGACTTAATTCTGTTACTCTCACACCCTTCTCCTTACTCATAATTTTAATTTATTATATATAATTATATATAATTATTTTTATTCATATACATTTATAACTTTAGATGTTACACTTAAACCAGTATTTCTTAATTAACTTCAGATACTATCTTTTGATTCATGTCTATATAAAATGATATTATTGTTTCTACTCAATATTATAACTATAGTTAAGAATTCTAGACTTTGTCTTTAGGTTAGTTTTAAATACTGTATCAATGAACAACCAAGAAGAAAGATCAACCACAGAAAAGGAAATGTTCAAAATTTTGTCATTTTCTTTCCCAGTTCCTTCTGTTTTGTGTGTGTGTGTGTGTGTGTGTGTGTGTGTGTGTGTGTGTGTGTGTGATGTCTTTAGCTGTCAGTGTTTTTTGAATCATTGAATTGAATATTGCTCAGTTGCCTCTGAAGTATTATTTTTCACATTAGATATATCTGTGAAAAGCTTTCATAGTTTTTTCGTGTTTGAAAATGCACTTATTTTGTCATCACATGTTATTAATAGTTTGTGTAAAATTCTAGGGTCGATATTAATCCCCTTCTCAGAACCTTGAAGATATTGTTCCATTTCTTCTAGCATCCAGTATTTTGAATGAGATATTTGGTAGCAATATGAATCTTGCTTGCTTTTGTTTTCATTTTCTGGAAGCTTCTAGGGTTTTCTCTTTATCTTGGGAGTACTTAAAATTTTATTAGAATGTGTCTAGGTATTAAGACTTTTTCAATAATCTTTGTGGTACCGTTCTTATCTAGTAATTTTCTTCAGCTCTGGGATATTTTTCTTCTACTATATCTTTGATTACTCCCTCCTATTTTCTTTCTGAAGTTTTTTCCTTTCATCCCATCTTATATGACAGTCAAATTTTTCTATATTTCTACCTTTTTGTCTTTTTTTGTTCAATGCTTGGAAGATACCTTACTTATTTATTCCTATTTCTATTTTTTTTTTAACCAATCATATTTTTACTTCTAAGAACTCTTTATTTGGTTCTTTGATTTTTTAAAAAAATAGATGGCAGTCTGTTTTTGTTTCTTGGGTATCATACATTTTCATTAATCAATTAATTAAATATTAAAAATTTAAAAAAGTTTTCTTCTGTTTTCCCAAATAATCTTGTTTCATTCAAACTTATTCATTTTCTTTATTTACCTTTTCATTTTTATTTCACATTATTGATTTTCCTCAAATGTTGGGCAGTGCTTCTTTATTAATTCATATTTAAAATTACTTATGAGGGACTAGGTTGATTAATATAGATGGTTAGCATGCGTTCTTCTGTCATTGTGTAGGCCTTTTCCTAAACAGGCCTCTGCTGTGAGTAGAAAGTTGATTTTGGGCTCTGTGAACAGAGTTCATATGTGTTAGCTGGCCAGCTTCATTTCCTGCTTAGCAAGCAGAGAGATGACAGGTATGGTATATTCTCTCTTCAAGCATAAATGAGATGAGTTTTGGCCTGCAACATTCATGCTAAGAGATGTTGATTTTATCCCATTTCTTTGGAGCACATTTATCTTTTCTTTTGCTCTTTCTTACTTTACCCTACAGATACTTACTCTTTTATTTCTAGTATTTATACCAGATCCTGAGTTTTCTTAGGAAGGATGGTCCCACAACTCTGAGATAGTAAGCACATGTATTAAGTGAACCCTCATAAAATACAACAAAGGAAGTTACTTTGAGAATTGCTTGACCTTTGTAGTCTCCAAATTTTTTTCAGGTTTTATTACTGTAAATAGTAGTTGTTCATTTAGAATAGTTGATTAAAGAGTTTAAATTAAATAGAATACCTCCTGAAGACTTTAAGTTCCCTGCAGTTTTTATGGTTTATTTGCAAACTGTGGGGTCTGATTTTAGTCCCATCTGAATGTGCTCATTGAGTAATCCCTTCATTTTTTAAATAGTAGTCTACTTCACCCTATGTTATAGGTTCATTATTCATTTTTTAGCAAGTAATCCTCTATTTTCATCCTGCTAGTCCATTAATTAATCTGTTCAATTTTGAAAAGATAATCTTCTACTTTACCTGATGTTATAGGTCCACTGATTAAATAGGCATGTCTTCTAAATTCTGTGCTAGTTTCCTTCCTAACTAATTTCAAATCTGTGTTCCTTGGGCCAGTATTCTACATGATGAACAACTAGGCTTTAAGTTTTACTCATTCAATATTGACAATTTTTACCCAGAATTTCCATTGTAATTTTGTGAATAAAAGTATCTAAGATTTGAAAATAGTGCACTTGGACCCAGGGGCAGTCCTCAGTTATCAACTAAGTCCCAAGTACACAAACTTTTTCTTAAAGGGACACATAGTAAATGTTTTAGTCTTACTGCCATACAGTCTGTGTCTCTGCCACTCAAATCTGCTACTGGAGCCCAAAAGCAGCATAAATAAAACATAAAAGAATGGGTGTGGCTACATTCCTATAAAAACTTTATGTAAGCCTCTGTCCTGTGATCTGTAGTAGTTTTTTAACTAGACTAAGTCATATAAAATCAACATAACCTTCTCATACTGAGGCTCACAAAGAAACTACATTCACAAATGAGTCAGTTGTTGCCATTCTCCCACCTGATAATATCCTCATTGAAAATATGCTAGTGTATAATGGGCATATGTTTTCCTCTTTATTATCCTGATATTGTAATGAATTGAAATCGCTTGTGGATGAAATAGATTTAATGCTTTTTAGAATAAAAAGATAAGTGTTCTTTATATCACTGGTATGGGTTTTCTTTATGTTAGGTTACAGACAATTGATTTTGCTATCAAATTGTCTTAAAGAATGAACATGCATCATTCAGCAACTTCAAATCACAAATTATCATTTTTAGCAGACGTCCTCCAGCATTTAATTGGCTTATATCCAATGATCTTATTAAATTACTCATTTTTACAGAGGTATATTTTCAACCAATTTATTTTTTAGAGTTCTCTAAGGAATTACATTGTTAAAAGTTAGCTATTCTGTGAATGCTATATATTATGAGAAGTCCTATATTATTTGAAAAGTTTCCAAAATACTGTGATTTAAGACATGCTCTATAATATAAAATTCTTGGATCTTTATTGATAAATATATACCTATTGTCATTTTATTAATTGTTTTCTGGTTGTTTTTGTAATTCTTTTCCATTCCTTTCTTCCTATTTTGCTCTCTTTCCTTGTGATTTGATGACTCTCTTAATGTTGTATTTGGTTTCCTTTCTTGAATCAGGAAACTGGGGTCTTCCTATGCAATTAATCTTCTTTAATTTCATGGAAATTATAAATTTCACAACTATTAATTATTAGCCATTAGGAAGGTCCTGACTTTGGACCTTTCCCCAGAAGCTAATTACATGTACTTTTGCATACTTGGTTTAAATGTGGCTCTGTGTAAACTTTTTCCATTTATTGTGTGTCTCCGTGTTTCCATTTACTGGATGATTGTATGTATTTCTTTGTATTTATTTATCCCCAATTTGGATGAAATGAGCTCTCAGTTAAAATTCTTGTTACAAGACATAGAAAGGCCCTTTAAGCAAAAAGGGAGTTTATTCTGCTGTGTAACAGAAAAAACCCAGGGATAGAGTTGGTTTCAAATTTTGCTTGACCAAGGGCTCAAGGAAAGACCACAGGATTTTTTTTTTCTCTCTCTGCCTGTCAGTGCAGTTTTCTGCTGTGTTGGCTTTATTTTCAGAAAAATTATCTGTGTGTCTGACAATAACAATATATCTATAAAAGATCCAACTTGGATAGTTGGTGTATTAAGATTCTCCAGAGAAACGATTCATATACCTATGAATTGGCTCACGAGACAAGAGGCAGGTAAGTCCCAAGATCTGCAGGGTGCATTAGCAGGCTGGAGCACCAGGAGAACTGATGGTTTCATTCCCATTCACAGGCCAGCAGGCTTGAGACTCAGGAAGAGCTGGCATTTCAGTTTGAGTCTGAAGGCAAGAAAAAAGCTGATATCCCAGTTCAAAGAGGCAGTCAGGCAGAAAGGATTCTCTCTTACTGGAGGAGGGTCAACCTTTCTGTTCAACTGAGACCTTTAACTGATTGGATGAGGCCCACCCACCTTAAGGAGAACAATCTGATTTACTCAGTCTACCAATTCAATGTTGATCTCATCCAGAATTATTCACCCAAATAATGTTTGACCAAATACCTTGGCATCCCTTATACCAATCAAGTTGATACATAAAATTAACCATTACACTTGGCTTTCCTAAAAGCATCTAGAATTGTCTCACTTGGTCTGATTCATTCAGTTTTGGTAGTGTGTCCATCCTTGACTTATGTTTGAAGCCAGGGAGTGTAATGTACTGTTTCTTTAAGCCTAGATCACAAGATACACCCTGGCTGTGGGACTGGTGTCAGCAATACAAGAGGAGGCATAAAGGCTGAGAGTACAGAGAGGTGGATTTCTAAAGACCAGAGCAGAATACATCTAACACAGAAAATTAGGTGATTGTTGGAGCAAAACAAGGAAAAAAAATGTCCATTTGTTGGGATATAATTGAAAAAGTAATGGTTGTGAGTTATTTTTCAGCACTCTAAAAATCAAAAGTATTGAATTACCCTCTGTGGCCTCTGGAATGGTGATTTGTAAGTGGTGACCATAAAATAATGGGACTGGTTTGTTAACAAACATAAAAGAATATATATATTCAAAAGAGAATAGCATTTCAAGGTCATTACCTTGACAATTTATACACATAATGATAACAAGTACCACTAATTGAATGTCTGCTGTTCCAGGAATTTTAGGAATGTAGCTAAACAACATTACTTTAAATGCTGTCCACCAAGTTCTTCTTAAAATCATCCTCTCTGGGCATAACAAGAATGTCCTTGGGAGTGAGAAGCAAAGGTAACACACTGATTTTCAAACGAAATAAAACAAACTTTGGTGGTTGGGAGTAGGGAAGGAGATTTGAGGAAAACGTTGGGAGAGGGAGCAATGTTAGTAGGAAAGTTGGCTGGGAACAGGAAATAGCCCACAACATTTCTAATATTTATTTTTAAATCTGTTAATACTCTGTCAGTGTCTACTAGGCATAAATGCCTTGGATGATTTAGAAAAATCAGAGGAAAAAGATTGTGCTCTGAGGTGGCACATTTAGAAAAAGGAGGAAGATACAGGAGGGAGAATGTGAAAGAGATCAAAGATTTAGCAGAAACAAGAGTTTAGAAGGAGAGCGGATCATAGAGTTTAAGCCCCAATGTGACTCGAAGCATCTTGGGGACTGGAGTTTCCAGAGATCACAGCATGAAAAGGAAAGGGTGATCTCAACTGACATTTCGATTAGAAATATATCATTGCTAATTGTCCCAACAATACCGTACTGTATTAATATTCACATTTGCAAATGAGAAGACTTGGATTCTGAGAGATCAAGTGACTTACCATACGTAGGTCCCACAGCTTATAAACTGGCACAGCTAGAATTTAATTCCAGGTTTGATTCTAATTTTCCTTAGATGCTACACTACTTGCCCTTATTTCATCTTTGTTCACAGCTTTTTTTGTGTGCTCACCACCTAGATTTGACTTGAGTTATTTGATATTTGTAACAAGGTATATAACTGACACTGAACCGAAACACGTACATTTGCATGGTCAGTACATTCTTTTCCTGAAGGAGGATAAATACAGAACGTCAGCTAAAATCTAATGGTCAGGAGTAACATAAGCATCATGGCAGCCTAAGAATTCCCTCATTTTTGTCTCTTCTTCCTCAACAACAAAAATTTGTCATCCATCCATGGACAAACGTGCCTTTGGGGGAGCCAGGCACTGTGGATCCAGCACTATATGCCAAGGAACCTGGGAGAAGTCTTATCTTACCAGCACATCAGATAATAGGCAGACAGCCTTTGGTCCCAGGTGTGGACACTGCAGTGGCCTGTGAACCAACTGCAGCCTCTATTGGCCACGGTCTGGTAGCCCCTGGAGAACACTGAGTTAGTCACTCACAGATGAGAGAGTCCTTGTGAAAGTCCAGGTTTCCATAGACGAAGTTTCAGGACTCCATTAGAACAACAACAACAAAAAAATACAAGTTAGGACACATTGGAGTGGGTAAGAGGAGCAGTTTGACTTTATCTGTATCACCCCTCTCCCAAGGCGGCACGGCTTAGGGCCGAGGAGGTTCGTCCTCAGCTTGAGCCTCTTGCAGCATGCTACCAAAAGGTTCACTTCTCTTCCACCCCATCCAGAGTACTGAACCGCGAGCCACGCGACTGAGGGGCAAATAGAGGTGGGGAACTCTCAGAGGATGGTAAAGGGACACAGATACTAACTGTGTCATGGATTCCATGAAGAAGACTACTCACGAGCCCCTGGAAATGCCTCATCTGTGGATCACCTGACTGGCCCATGGGCACCCCTAATACACTGCCTCGCCCACACACCCCCTTCTCCACCCTGTGGTCAGTCAGAGGAGTGCAAAGAAAAAAAGTGAAAAAGAGAGAAGAAAGTCATATAATCTGTGGTACACCATCAAAAAGACCAATTCACAAATTATCGGCATTCCGAAGGAGAGGAGAGGGAGAAGGGAGGCAGAGAGCTTATTTAAAGAAATAATGGCTTAGAGTTCCCCGCATCTGAGAAGAGATTTGGATATCCAAGTTAACGAAGCTCTTAAGTCACCAAAGTCAACTTAAAGAGATCTTCAAGACACATTATAATAAAACTGACAAAAAAGTCAAACACAGAGAGAATCTTAAAAGCAGCAAGAGAAGAAAAGCTTGTAACTTAGAACTCCTCTAAGGCTGTCAGTGGATTTCTCAGCAGAAACCTTATAGGACAGGAGTGAGTGGAATGATATA
The DNA here is from genome assembly GCF_003676395.1 of Aethalodelphis obliquidens. Classification (NCBI taxonomy): domain Eukaryota; kingdom Metazoa; phylum Chordata; class Mammalia; order Artiodactyla; family Delphinidae; genus Aethalodelphis; species Aethalodelphis obliquidens. The sequence goes on along the minus strand of NW_020837977.1, from coordinate 12,182,067 downwards.
CTCAAAGTGCTGAAAGAAAAAAAAGTCAACCAAGACTACTTTACCCGGCAGAGCTATCCTTTAGAAACAAAGGAGAGATAAAAGACTTACACAGACAAAAACCGAGGGAATTCATCTCCACTAGACCTGCCTTATAAGAAATGTTGAAAGGAGTCCTTCAAGCTGAAATGAAGGGACACTAATTAGTAACCTGAAAACATGAACCTATACAGCACTGTGGTAAAGGTAGATACATAGGCAGATTCAGAATACCCTAATACTGTAAGATGGTGGAGTGTTAACCACTTAACTTTATTATAAAGATGAAAAGACAAGAGTATTAAAAATAACTATAGCTACAGTAATTTGTTAATGAATACACAATATAAAAAGAGGTAAATTATGACATCAAAAGCATAAGATTATGGGAGGGTGCAAAAGGTAGAGTTTTTGTATGTGATTGTAGTTAAGTCGTTATCTATGTAAAATAGACTATTATATCTGTAAGATGTTTTATATATGCCTCATTATAACCACAAGGCAAAAACCTACAGTAGATTCACAAAAGATAAAAGAGAAGGGAATCAAAGCACGTCACCATGGAAAATCAATTCACAAAAGAAGTCAGCAAGGTAAAAAGAAAAGAGCAAGGAAACTACAAAACAGCCAGAAAACAATTAATAACATGGCATTAGTAAGTCCTTACATATTAGTAATTACTCTGGTTTTTGGGGGGTTTTTTTCCGCCATGCTGCATGGCTTGCGGGATCTTAGTTCCCTGACCAGGGATAGAACCTGGGTCTTCAGCAGTGAAAGCGCAGAGTCCTAACCACTGGACTGCCAGGGAATTCCCTTAATAATTACTCTTAATGTAAATGGATTTAATTCTCCAATCAAAAGACGTAGAGCGGCTAGATGACTATAAAAGGATCCAACTATATACTGACTCCAAAAGACTCACTTCAGCTTTAAGGACACACATAAGCTCAAGGTGAAGGGATGGAAGAAGATAATACATGAAGTAGAAACCAAAAGAGAGCAGGGGTAACTATACTTATAACAGGCAAAACAGACTTTGGGCCTGTTATAAATGGTAACAAGAGACAAGGAAGATCATTATATAATAATGAAGGGGTCAATTTATCAAGAAGACATAACAATTGTAAATATATATACCCTCAACATTGGAGCACCTAAATATATTAAGCAAATACTAACAGGTCTGAAAGCTACAGTACTTTGATGAAATTGAAGAAGACACAAACAAATGGAAAGATATCCAGTGTTAATAGATTAATAGAATTAATATTATTGAAATGGCCATACTACACAAAGCCACCTATATGTTCAATCCTTTATCAAAATTCCAATGGCATTTTTCCACAGAAATAGGACAAACAGTCCTAAAGCTTATATGGAACCAAAAAGGACATCAGATAACCAAAGCAATCCTGAGAAAGAAGAAGCTGGATGCATCACACTTCCTGGTTTTAAATTGTATTACTAAGCTATTTTAGTGAAATATCTGGCATTTTTTTTTATTGTAATTGAAGAGACTGACATGAAGCTTTTGGTTGCCAAGGCATCCATTTCAAAGACGTTCATCTCGAGTAAACACACAGCCAGCCACACATCAACGTAAATAAATGGCCAGGCGTACCTCATCCATGAAGTTTCCCTTTTAGAAAGCCCCGGGTGGCCTAGATAACTGATTACTTGCTTCTCCCTTCCTGTACTTTACTTCTTGCTCTTATGTTTTAAATTCACCAATAAATAGCGAACGCACGAATAAAGGCAGAACCCCAGGTCTGTGCTTTCTCTCCTTCCCTCCAAATCCATGAGTTTGCAGTACGGCCCCAGGTGTGCCAGGTACCCTCCAGGATTGGTGAATAATAACATTTGCTTTTTCCAAGTTCCCTGATGGTTGTTGCTGCGGCGTGTCTTACTCTTGTGGTTCTTATAATAAGAACCACAAGAGTGGTCCAGCCGCCACATTGGGGGGCTCACCACAAATAGCATGGGCCCAAGTGCCCTCAGGCATTCCTAGCAGATAAAGTCGCTGTTGATAGGCTGAGACTGACACAAAGCAGCTATAGTAGTCAAAAGAGTTCAGTACTCACATAAAAACAGACACGTAGACCAATGGAATAGAATCAAGAGCCTGGGAATATTAGCCCTTATACATATAGTCAACCTGTATTTGACAAGGAAGCCAAGAGTAATCAGTGGGGATAGGATAGTCTCTTAAACAAATGGTGTTGGGAAAACTGGACAGCTACATGGAAGAGAATCAGAATGGGCTACATTCTCACACCACATACAAGATGACTGCATTGAAGTGACTAAAATCATACGTACAGATTTGTAAAACTCAGTCACATTACTTTAATACTTTAGACCTTTTTAGTAGGCTTTTTCATTTCTTTATGCACAGCGTACTGTGTTCTATTTATGATGATCTGCAGTAAAAATTGGATTAGTACTTCATTTTAAGATTTATCATAAAATCCTCTTTTATCAGAATGTACCTTTGTATCAGCAGCACCTGTCTTATTTTAATGTAGTATTAAAAGGTATTGTAACTAAAAGGAAACCTTTTCTCAAATCCCTCGTATCATTTTTAAAACAAAGCCTTAAATGTAAGCCATTGACCCGCTCTTGTAAAAATTGCCTTGGGGAATCAGGGTACCTGATTCATAGAATTGACTATAATAGCTTCTCCAATGCCATTGTATCCTGTCAGGCTGACTCTTCTTCAGGGACTTCTCAGAATGCACATGACAGATTCAATTGTTTAAATACGTGCTTAGTGAATTTCTCAGATGCCTTTGTTGGATCAGAGATTGTGTGTACCCTGCCATTAAACCCTGTGCAGTATGTTATTAGTCTCCTAAAGAATCTATCATGAAGCTTCCTAGCATTCAGAGTACTCATGGTCTTCTGTGCCAGTGGGCTCCCAGATCGGGGCATTGAAGAACAATGCTTTACAGAGTCTTTTTGCAGATTCACCTTGTATAGTAAAATAATTTCTTTTGATCTTTTTCAACTAAATTAAATGTACTAAATTTAAATTTCTTATTCTTTAACAAAAAGTCTTGAAGAGTTGGCTCCCAGCTCAATGATGCCATCAAGGACCCGAGGTTTTCTGTTCTTTTGATCTACTGTTCTCGCCTATTGGTGTAGGTCTAGGCGTCACAACCTTACACTCAAATTCCAAGCAGTAAGGAAGAGACTGAGATACAGTATTTTGTCCTTATGAAGCTTTGCCATGTTATTGAGGATTTTATTAGCTTCCCCAGAAATGTTCCCTTAAAGTCCATTGGCCAGAAACTAGCTGGTTTAGACCAATCATAGAGCAGAGGAAGGGTGGTTCTTTTGTAAGGGTATAGACTCTCTCCTGCCTTTAGAACACAAAATCCAGGGCTCTACTAGGAGCGAAGGTGGTGATATTTGTTGAACAGACAATGGATACTGTGTGCTTTACAGCTGGTGTACGTGTGTGAGGAGGAGGTCAAGGGCAAAACAAGGCTGAAGGAAGATTTGTTGTTAAAGAGTACAGGTAACGTATATCATAGAGGGATAATTTAGAGGCAGTGAGTGGGATTAGAGGGCTGTCTGGGAAAGCTTATGTTTCTAAGGGCAAAATAATGTGTCTGTATTAGGCTGTGGTCGTTGGAATCAAGAAAAAGGAAGGCATCATTTCTTCCTGTCATTTTGAGGAAGAGATGATAGCACCTCATGAGGAAATCAATAAAAGGATTAAGAAAAGATGACCAAAGAGTGAAGGATATCTTCACAGTTCTAATCCAGGGAACTAGAAGACAAAGGCTGTCACTAACAGCCTGTGGTAGTAGAGATGGGATTGATTCACTGGGGGGAAGGAGTGAACCCAGGCTTAAACTCAGTTCAGTGCAGCATCATTTATTGAGGACTTACCATGTGAAAGCACTGTTTCAGGCAGATCCTCAGGATATGAGAAAAAGTGTAATATATATATATATATATATATATATTATATGTAATATATATATATATACTTTGCCCATTGCAGAAGGGATCGATGTTTAAGAAATCAATGCATGATGTTTAAGAAAATTTTTAGCGCCCGATTGTGTGCTAAGGAGGGCAGGCTTTAGGTGGAGGCAATCTCTGACTACGTGGTCTCTTAATATAGTGGGATTTTAGGGGATCTGCAAAGGACTTTATAGAAAAGCAAAACAAAAGGTTTCTATTATTAAGGATATATTCCTTGGTGGAACATATCCTTTTATACCTGTTTTAAAGTGAAGATACTCTGTAGAGGGGAGACTACTGAAATTTGAAATACCTAACAACTCAGTATAACTTGGGAGTCAGGGAAGGAGAGGGAGATTTGGAAAGAGCTTGAACAGGAGGAGGTAATGAGCATTTTCCAGCCTTGCTGAGGGCTGCCCTGTACTTGGGCCCCATTATGCCCTCTTGTATCTCATTTATGTGTTTCAGCTATCTAAATTCAGCAAATTCACCAAAGAATTTGAGTTTTCCACTATATGATATGGATCCAGCTCAGGGAGAAGGTGTTTGGACAATTTAATAGGAAAAAAATCTTGACGAGAACAGGTATTTTTAAAGGCAGAGGAAAAAAAATTAAACCCTGACATTGTAATCAGATTTAGGTAAATGAGACTGGAACCTCAGGAGAAAACTAGAGACAAGCCTGGGATAAAATCAGAAACAGCATTTTTTAAATTGGTGTGATAAATTTGGTAAACAGCTTCTCTGCATCATTGTGGAGAAAGTCTACACTAAAAGAAATCTGTTTTGATTTTAGACATTTTTTAGAAAGTTGTTTAATTTAATTAATGAGAAATCATAGGTTAATTGCCTTTAGCTTTAATGTGAGGGCATTATGCATGCAGGCATATTTTATTTATATCTCGACTGTTTGATGTACACAATCAATTCAAAAAGGCATAATGAAGAGGTGTTCTGTCCTGCATGGAATAATAATTAGGGGCTCTAGTACAGAATATTTTTTATTAATTGTGCTGCTCAGTAAACATGTTTGACATAATACTGAGAAATGCATTTGTCAAATTTTACTGATATGTTTTCTCTATTCTTTTGCTTTCTCTAGATTTTTTGAGGCTTTTTTTCCATACTGACCCTGTTCTCCTAAGCTAGGAATCCTCACCCTTCACCCCCAAGAAGCCCTAACAGTTTGATTTAGAGACTTAGGACCACCTGCTAAGTTTGTTGCGTTACGAAACTCAGGAAATCTTATTGGACATCTGGCTGCTGTTTCAACAAGGGTCACCTATGTCGTTAGGGAAATGGGAATCTGATTTTTTTCACAGATAAGTAGAGACCACATCAGTCTATAGTGCAGTAATATTAGTGGACTCTCTATGGTCTTTTGATTGCTGTATACTTTGCTAGACAATTTTGCATGTGATCTCTAGATCCTTAGACAGTGTTGTTTTCTTTACTGAGGATTTGGGCATGATATCTGAAGCCTATTCTCCCTATGACATACAAACATGGATTGCTCTTTGTCAAGGTACAATCTATGTTTCCAGAATTTGTTAACCAAATTTTACCTCATGCTTAGGGCATCAGTCAATTTCACAGAACATTTTCCACAGTTTGGGGAAATGATTTGAACTCTTGAATGTTCTTTCAAACTCCTAGTGCATATTTATTGAAAAAAATTGTATTTACATTTTTTTTGGGGGGGGGGCAGTAAGCATGTCTAAAAGTTTCTAGAATGTTTTTCCTTGAAAATCTGTATAGCCAGGAGCAAAGTTCAAGGGCTTGGGATACGCGGCAAAAACTGTGCATGTTTTGGCTCCTCTTGGTGCTTCGGCGCTTGTCTCTTCTGACGACCATCTTTCACTTTTTCACCAACCCCCAACTCCATCACCTCAGTCAAGTCTTTTCCTGTCCCTGATTTTTCCACATTTCTCTTTTCCAAGCTTTCCAGAAGGGCATCTCAGCAGGAATAGTATGTCTTGGTTAAGCCAGTTGCTTCTAATTGCCGTATGATGCAGAACTTTCTTCTGAGCCACCAATGCCCAGGGATGATTCTTTGGTCTCAAGGAAGTCATACACGTGAGATTGATAGAGAACCATATTGTTCTAAAAATCAAATGCAGATTTTACAGCTCTTTCTCCTAATGTCCAGTTCAAATAGAGCTGAGGTGAAAGTGACTATAGTAATAACATTCAAATGTTGTCACCATCTGGTGCCTGTTTGGTGGCCTATGTTACATGAGCAGGTGGTCCTTGTGTATCTTTGAGTGGCCAGCTGTCCACGTCATACAAGCCACTGTCACATTAGTGTTAATTGGCATCTTGGTTGTAATGATCTGTGGAGAAGCCAAAGCTTGAATAGACCTCAGTATATTATTCCTCTTTGTCTTAAGAACTCTGGGTCAAGGCTGACAAACATCTCTTTCTGTCCTCTTTTCCTTATTTCTTATATGAAAGTCTAAAAGGTCCAGAATAAGTGATCTTATTCAATGTACAGAAAACCCAACACACATATTCTTAACCTATTTATTCTTAGCTGAGGTAAGAGATCCACAAAGAAATCTTCAAAGAAACTTCATGGAATTTAGAAAGGGTCTGTTGCCTGTTTTGATTGCTTTGGAGATGATTTATCAACCTCCAACTTTCAATATTAGGATTTTAGAAATAAAAGTAGCTCTTCCTTTTTAGGTGTAATTTTTGGGAGAGTCTGATCTATAGGTGGTGGCTACCAAGAGAACCTAATTGGAAAAGAGAACCATAGAAAATTGCTGATATTATGCCCTACAGATTGTCAGTTTCGTGTGGTTTAACTTAGTACTTCTGCTTTTCAGTCTTCAAAGTTTCCAGGAAATACCTATTTCCTTAAGTGAAATATCCTCTATCATAAATTCTTGGCCACAGGACTGTATTTAAAATAAGCTTACCCGGCCCGCCTTGAGTGATGACATCTCCAGTGCATTAGGCTGGTCACAGGATACTATTAATACGTCTTCTAAAATGATCATGCCTTCTGAGCTCCAGTTACTTGAAAAGAATAAAGAGTTTTACTTGCATGAATTTTAGGTAGAATGATAGGCACGATTTAAAGTCATATACACACACAAATGTTGACTTTTAGGGTCAACTTACAGAAGCAAGCATGAATCTTTTTATCTTATTCCCATGATACAGAGACGAAGAAAACATACCCCAAGAAGTTAAATAATGTTCCAGATGCAGTGGGAAATTTTGTGTTTCACAGTCAATACATTGGCCTCAAGTGTTTGCGTCAGACTGACCGACAAGCAGCTCTTCACGTCTCATCTTTGTTCACTAAGCCTTATGTGGGTGATCCAGCCCCCACTTCTGTTTCCTTCAGATTTCTCTAAGTGCCACACGGTCCTTTGTGCCACATAATGTAGCTCTTGATTCTTCACTGTTTGGAATATTTTTTTTGTTTCATATTAACATTTATGTTTCTGTAAAATCGCTTGGAGTGAGGTATTAGTACTTTAAGTATTTTGATTCCTCCAAGAGTGTCATACTGTGCCAGATAAATAGGAGGAACCTATAAATGCTAAACATTTTGTAAATGTTCACTAAGCAAATAGAAAAGATAGGACAGTGAGCTCTGTAAACAAATTAAATTTTCGAGGTCCGATTTTAAAAATTAAAATGAATAAAATAAGCCATTTGCACATCGAATGTCTTCAGGATATTGATCTCTGTATAAAAAGGCTAGGATTTGGAATAAATTGGACCAGTATAAGAAAAGTAAAAGTTAGACTGTCTGTCTTTTATGCATTCCATGAATTCTGAGGATTTCATACTTCTGAGTCAGAGCTAACTACATTAACAAATTATGTATGCTGAGTTAGTCATATTACTCAAGTCCTGTTCTTTTTCCTCTGCAGAATATTTGTCACACAGATATTTAAATGGAATCAGAGCTGTACATAATCATGACACAATACTTTGTCAAAAAGAGAAAAAAGTTAATCAAGTTGGTGAGTCATCATGGCTCTCCTTCCCTACCGCATCTTACAAGCTCAGAAGAAGTAGACTCTGAAAAAATTGGTCGTTATTAAGGAAGCAGAGTCAGAGCACCTTAGTAAAATACAGTAAAATGTTAGTCATTTGTCCATGTATAATATTTCACTCCTTTGACAATTAAGCACTCTTTACTATAAAAAAAGGGTTCTATTTAGTGTCTGTCAAATAATTCTGGAAAGAAAAATAAAGTACAGTATTTCAGTATGAAACAGAATAAATCACAACTGGCATGAGTTAAATAAATTAAAATTAAGTTCCAAATTGTCTTATCTGAATCATCAAGTTAGGGATCTTCTCAAAAAGGCATATTGCTATCCTGGAGGCAGGAAAAAAAAAAAAGAAGAGCATAGAATATTGTATTTTGACTTTTTCTATTAGTCCTTTTCCTCAGAAAAGTCCTTGGTAGGCTGAAGAGTGTCTCATTGTAGTTGCTGGAAAAATCTCTTGGCCAGAAGCTTTTCCTTTAGTCAGAAGACCTGCTAAGATGGTAGGGATTCAAGCCACGACAACAAGAGGGGAAGTTTAGGAAGAGGATTGTGTTACAAGCCTAGACTGGTACAGATTGCAGCAGAAAATGGCAGGCTCTGGGAAGGAAGAGATGGTGGACAAATATGACGTGACATTACAGAGGAAAAATGAAAATATTAGGAAAAAATCATGAGGTCTTAAAATTATGAAAAAGTTAAATAATGGGAGGAAATAAACCAGTTAGGACCACTAGGAAAAATGAAAAGCTGCTCAAGAAATAAAATATAACTATATTATGCTGTTGGCTCTACAGCAAATGATAGTTTTATTCATAATTAAGTAAACACTGCATTAAATTTCAATGTGTAGGATAACTCTTTTAGGGTAAAATATGGACTACATATCTATGATTGAAAACGGAGTGTAAATATGATCACCCTGGAGATGTAAAATGTAGATGCCAGTGTTTGGAGGACCAGAGATGGAGAGACAGCTAAAAGGAAGGATGGAGGCAGGAATATTTTCATAAGACAGAGGGAGGGGTCAAGAGACACTGTATCAGTGGATAGAGTACAAAATAAAGACGGAAACATATTACTTACAGTTATAAACGTAACAGCTGGAAAGCCTAAAAAAATAGTGATATAACCATTTTAAGTGGATGATGGGAGGAGTTGGGGAGTGACGGAAGGTGAGCCCAATCCTAATTCCTCATAGCAGGGAGTGATGATTAATGCGTACAGTTCCTGAATTTATAAATACGTGTGGAAACACACTATTTGTCAGCATGGATGTAATCATAGGAAGAAAATATTAAAAATGGTTTCCCCTGTGGATCCATCCTAGATGGATAGGTGGTGGCTAGGGTACCATTTCTTTTCATTATATCCTTCTTTATAAAGTGATTTAAATTTTTCATATTTATATAACTCTAACGAGTATCTTTCAAAAAGCTATTGGAAAAATACAAAACTCTCATTCACAACTGTTGTACACTTATTTCCTTCTGTGTGTAGATTGAAGGTATTCCAAATTGGTCAGGGTCAGTTCAGCACCATGTCTTTCCTGGAAAAGCTTTCTGTAGGTTTAGACCTGCATGAATTCTCCTTCCTTTCCATTCAACTTCAAGAGGTCATCAGTTTCAGGTGGGGAACTTTAAAAAATTATTCAATAATAAATATTGTATTTATATGACTCAAATTCAAGAGGCATAAAAGGAAATACAATAAAGTTCACATACTATTCATGTTTCCCATGTACTCAGTGTTAAACCTGTTATTCTTCCAGAACCTTTCAGAGTTATTTTACTCACATCAGAGCGAATAAACATACAGGCGTGCATATACATATAAATTTCTGAAAACCTATTGGATTGCAAATTTTTAGATAACTTGAGCTTATAATCCATTATTTTAAAAGGAAAAAATAATATATTCCCAGGCAATTAGAAACCTCAATTTATTTCTCCAATTGTTATATATTAATTGAGCAAGGATGTCTGCGTCATAAAACACCAAGCACTTACTGAACTCATTAATGAGTATGTTCACCTGCAGTACACAATAACAAAGTTTGCTACTCAAAATATGGTCCAAGGACCAGCATCATTAACATCGCCTGAGAGCTCGTTAGCTTTGTCGAATCTCAGACCCAAACCCAAACCTAGTCAATCAGAACGTGCATTTTGCTGAGATCTCCTCTCTCCATCTGCTTTATCACTTCAAACTTTTCTTCTTACGTGTGGGCACTTCTATATCTCTTTGGCTCACCTATTTTCTCCTTCTCTACTTTTAGGAGATATTGTTTTACTTCAGGTGGGGGAAGATAATGACAATAAAGCAGAACTTGATTAGACAGCATCAGCCGCGACTCCATTCTATCTGGAGGACACCTGAGACCTGATTGCCACTCCCTCTGACCGTGCCTGGAATCGTGCATAATGTTTGTGGGTGCTTGCGTAGGGATTCATTATAGCAGCTTTTCAGTTTAGATAGGGAATGCTGAATAGAACAGTTTGGCAGTTATAGTGACTCTTCAGAGACTGAAAGGTCAGATAGCAAGGAACAGCAGTGCTCCCCTCCCTCTGCTTTAAAAAAAATCAAATAGTACAACAGTATACAGACTGTGCTGCGTTTCTATTTGTTTCCTTAGATGTCATTACCTGTTGGTGCATAAAGAAACTTCATTGATCTTCTTTTATGGCAGCCAGGTACTCCATTGTGTGGTTAAGCCATAATTTAATAAAACAGACCCTTTTCTTGATGGACATTTGGGTTAATTTCAATATTTTACTATTACAAACAATGTTGCAGTAACAGTTTTATACATATATCTTGTCATATGCCTGAAAGTGTGCCTATAGAAGAGAAGAGAGTGGCTAGGCCACATGACATCAACTGCTGTTGCTAACTTGTTCTCCACGGATATTTAATTTACACTCCACTTGAGAGAGCAAAGTGGTTCCCCATGCCTTGTTCAATAACAGTGTCATCAAACTTTGGGATTTTTTACCATTCTTAACTATGAAAAGATATTTCAGTGTAGTTTTAATTTACTCTTTTGTTATTATGAAAAATTAAAAAAATAATATGTTCATATGTTTATGAGCCATTTGCTATTCTTATCCTGTGAATTATGTATTCTAATCTTTTGCTCATTTTTCTACTGGGTTGTTGGGATTTTTCTTATTGATTTGTTGGAATCCTTTACATTAGAAAGACCAAATTTTTAAAAGTCATATAAGTTAAACTTTTTTTTTCCAGTTTATCTTTTCACTTTCTTATGGTCTATCTATCTCTCTCAACAGTTTTTATAACAACATTTAAAATATGTTATAATGCTGAATTAACCAATCTTTTCTTTGATAGTTTCTAGCTATTCCCATTCTGAAATGGTAAAAGAATTCTCACGTAGTTTCTTGCTTCTTCCTTTATGGTTTTATTTATTTATTTTTTAGTTTGGGATCAAGCGACTTCAGCCTGTTTCAATGTGAGGTGTGGACCTAACTTAATTTTTTCCCCTCAGAGCCTCTCAGTTATCCCAATTCTAGTTCTTGAATGAATGAAGAACTTTTCAATAATACAGATTCCCAGAAGCCACACTCAGATATTGTTATTATATAGTAAATTTTGGTGGGACACCAAAAGAAGGTCCCAGGTCATTTGTATGTGCAGCCGTATTTGTAAGTCATAGCAAGAAGGCTCAGTCTGGAGGTGAAGGTGAGAGAATTTTGTTTTTCTTAATGAATGTTTTCCATATGGTTGGCTGGAAGCCTACTCCCTATTTGGAAGAAGAAGCTGTTTTCCAGAAGTGGCTTGGTGATATATTTGCCTGAATATGTTTCTATTGATAAGACACAATATCAGGAAATTTATATACTGACCAGTCTCCTCTCAGATGATTCTTTGAGCTTCATATGGGTGATATGGGTAGCTTTATTTTTTCATCTAAATTATTTAAGCATATTATTTTGCGAGTTGAATTTGTCCTTTGAAAACAGAAGTGCCCTACTTTTAGGGAGGAGCCTAGCTCACTGGACTCTTCTTTCCTAGTCAGTTGGAAAAGGTTTAGACCTATGAGATCATACCTGAGTTCAACTCTGCATACATTAAATGAGTAGCCCCTGTGGCATCTGAATTATCTTGTTCTGTCCCTTAGTCTCACTGGCAACAAGAGGAAGTTCAGGTATTGCCTGAGTTAGGACCAGTTGCTGGGTGGATGGAGTAGGAAGTCCGAGAATGTCCTGAAGACTCACTGACACATGGGCAGCTTTGCCACGAGGTGCTAACCTTCATCCTTGGACACTTAGTCTTTAGACTGGGTAGCACAATAAACTGATGTTGATGGAAAGTAGGGATTTCTGTACTTGCTTTCTAGCAGGAGTTCTAGCTGAGTATTAACACCATCAGTTAGCATCAGGTTAATTCTGAACGCAGCTGAATATGCTTGGGAAGCATTCAAAACTGCTGATGCTTGGACTGCATCTGTGGACTCACACCACTCAAACTCAGACATCTGTTCTCAAGTCCATGGTTTCTCCTTTTCTCTGTATTCTAAGCTCCTTTAGAAGAGCAGAATGGGAAAAAACAAAGTGTGCGTATGAGGATGATGAGGAAAAAGGTCTGGTGGTTGGAAACCAAAGTAGTTCCAGAGACTTGGGGTTCCAAGAGGTGGCAGAAGGATGCTAAATGGGACAGGGAAAGAACGCTGAAGATAAACCTCAGATTTAAGTGCTTTTTTCCTCTATCTAGAAGGGCAAGTAGAACATGCTACGTCATATGTGATGGACATAATTGCTTCTTCACTGGGGGACAAAGCATAGGACATGTTTCAGAGGAAAGTGCGGGTATTCTCTGTGCATCTTATCCTTTAAATGGTGTGCTTCCTCACGACCTTGATCTTTCTCCACATATAGCTTTATAAATACTGAGAAGCTTTTTAATGCCATAGTTCCAAGGACTTGTTTAGGTTTTCTGCAGGACCCAATGCCTCTCATTTTCTAAAAGAAAAATAATGAAATCTTGCTAATTCATAATTCACAGGCTAGAATATTTGCTAAGATTTTGGATGCTATAAACACGGGCTTATCTTGGCTTTCCAGCTTACATGTATAAGGAAGTCTCCAAAGCGTTTTGCAAACAGTACTTGGGCCTAAGAAACAGTTTAAATCATGTCATTCATGGCAGGTCATTGCCTTGTCCTGAGGATAAACCTGATGTGTGCTGAGTAAACAGTTGTATCACACGATTTTTAAGCCTTTAACAAGACTGAAGTGCTTTCTGATTTTAAAAGTTGACTACTCTTTAGACCTGCATTTCATTACAGACCCACTCTGAGAAGCATAATCAGAGTTGAGGTTGATGTAGAACGTCTGGACTAAGCTCTTAGCCCCGCTTGGTGCGGAGCTGGGGAAGCTGTTACTGAGATCTCAAGCAGGTTCCTTAGACCGTGCTTCAGTCAGGGAGCAACTGACTTTAAACCGGGATATGGCTGGACGGGTCTCTCTCCCCGTCATCTCCTTTACTATGGTGCAGCTGAGCCCCCCCCAGTTCCTTCCCTCCTGTATCTGTTCCCTCGGGTGTCAGAGGCAGTGCCATGGGGCCTTGGCAGTGCCCATCTACCACAGCCGGTGTGTGTGTGGTTTTTCTTCTTGTTGTCCTGTTACCAGTTCCATACCATTCGTCTACCATAACAATGGAGGGACCCTACCAGCCTTCTGAAATGCTGGAAGTGGATGGGTTGCGCCATCAGGGACGGAACAAAACTGCATGGGTGTGGCGTTTTCCACGTGGTTCCAAGGCTAATGCCATTTGTGGAGCTGGCAAAATGCAGCCACTTAACAGAATCGTGTGTTAAATGATAGAGTAACAAACATGAGAGGAAATCCATTTGGAGAAGAAAACAGAGTCACATGTGAGGTAATGTTTATGAATCCTCTTTTATAATCTCCTCTCCTATTCATTTGATCCCTTTTAGCGTTAGTATATACATTTCCGCCATTCGCTTATGAAATACGAGGGCAAGGATTTCCTTTTTTTTCCCCCTTGTAATTTTATTTTCTTTTTTAACATCTTTATTGGGGTATCATTGCTTTACAATGGTGTGTTTGTTTCTGCTTTATAACAAAGTGAATCAGCTATACGTATAACTATAGGATTTCCTTTCTAATTTTTGTATCTCCATCCCCTAACATGCAGCCCGACAGACAGAAACTTCAAGAACAAGTGAAGGGCTGGGCTGGCACTTCCGTTTTGAATTCTGAAGGCTGATCGTTGGGCACGGCCATTAGTTAGAAGCTCCTTCACACTCCCTGTCAGACGGCTGAGAAAGCTCACACAGGGTCCAGCCTGGAGAAGCTACTCAATCAATGTAAAACATTCACATTTCCACCATTTCCTGGGTCTGTTCCACGTGCAGGCCTTTGGCCCAGGTACCTCATATACATAACTTCATTGAGTCATGGCAACAGCCTTAGGAAGCAGGTCTTCTTCTCCCTGAGACCCGAGGAAAAATAATCTGAACGTCATGTAGTTGTTGAGAGGCAGAACCAGAATTCACATGCAGGAACCTAGGAGTTGAAAGGAGAATTCATTGGTACTTCTTGGTATTACTCTTCCATTCGTGAGTTTTTAAGAGTAGCCAAAGGCTTTTTTCCCTGAAGGGCAGGGGGAGGGGAGGGATGGCTGGGATGGGAGGGGGAGGGGCTCATAGCAACCTCTGCTGAACTGCTGTCCCCACCTGGTCCCTGTTGGCCCCGTAGTGCCTCTCATTGTTCCTTCCTAGCTGGAGTCTGTCGCTTTCAAGATATCTCTTAATGAGAACGTTTGAGAAATTACTTGTAGGTGATAATCCACAGAACATGGTGTAATAATTGCTCACCACAGGGCTGCCCTGGGGGGTGACAAGGACCCGTATTGGTGCAGCTTGTGACGATGACTTGAGCGCTGGACCAGCTGCACATCCCTGCTTCCTCCCGAGAGCGCCTGATGCGATATTCTCCACAACCTCTAAGACCACCTGGAGTTATTAGGCCCTTGAACATCCCCATAAGATCCATTACTATGCTTTCCTTTGCTCCTAGGTCCTGGGCTGATCTCGTCTTAGGGAGCCATAAAATGCTACTGTCACTGATCCCTCAATGTAAATAACGTTGGAAACTGCTTCCTTAACAGCAGTAAATCTAACGTCTATTTCATCGAGAACCAGAAATCTGAATTCTGCTTTTCGGCTAGCTCAGAATGTGTCACTGTGGTAATTAGTACCCTCTGTTTTTGCTTTATCTTATCATAATAAATACTGTTGATAGTTTAAAATTCTTATATCAGTTGTTTTTGGACTTCCCTGGTGGCGCAGTGGCTGAGAATCCGCCTGCCAATGCAGGGGACACGGGTTTGAGCCCTGGTCCGGGAAGACCCCACATGCCGGGAGCAACTAAGCCCGTGCGCCACAACTACTGAAGCCCATGCGCCTAGAGCCCGTGCTCCCCAACAAGAGAAGCCACCACAATGAGAAGCTTGTGCACCACAACGAAGAATATCCCCCGCTCGCAGCAACTACAGGAAGCCCACGCGCAGCAACGAAGACCCAACACAGCCATAAATAAATAAATAAATCCATGGGGAAAAAAATCAGTTTTTCTCTATGGACTTAAGTTTTGAGGCAGCTTTAAAAGTTTGGTCCTGAAGAGACAAGACTTGGGTTTAAAACAAGAAATGAAGCCTTTGAGTCACTGACATTTTTTACCAGTACTCAAGTGGTAAAAAATCTTTCCCAATGCTCAAGTGTTAGAAATATTTTTGAAGATGTTTTTGTACTAAAGATCTATTTCTTACAAAAAAATGCACCTATGGGAAAGATATGAATTTATGTAGAAATAACTTAAAAATAAATATATAAAAATTTTCACTGAGGGCACACAAAATAATTGGCCAAGAATTGGTCATTTTCAGTAATATTACACTGATAATCTTACGATCTCCATGTACATTTAAAATTTTTTATTAACATGAATTCATTATAGAACAAATTACCGCACTTAAACATTAAAAGCTACTTATTTATTTATTTATTACCACTCGTCCTTTTTCCAGGGGATGTATGCTTCTGAATGTAATGAATAAAACCAGACGTGATTATACTCAGTTTGTCGGAGTCTGTGGTATAAGTGCCACTTTCAAACTTGCAATACTTCCTCTTACGGGATAGAGGGCAGGAAGAGGAAGGAAAGGGGAAGAAAACCACCTTGGCATGTCCACGGTGTCCCTGGGTCTTGTACTTTGCCTGTTTTATGTAGTTTACAACATTCCTCAGAGCCATTTTCTTGTACAGGTTTCTTGTCTCTCCTCTGAGGGAAAGCTGGAATTCAGACCCGCATTTGTTTGATGTCAAAGCCTCTGCTCTTCCTACTATCCCTCTATGTCTTCACGGGATGCTTCTCTAAAAACATTTGAAGTAGAAAGGGGAGTAACAAAAATTCTAATTGAAAGTAACCGTTAAGTTCAACATAGTATAAATAACCTTGCGTTTTAAGATGGGGTGTGATATACTTTGCATATCTATGTTTTAACTGCAAGTTAAAGAAAACAAGTTGCATAAATATAATAATTGTCATCTAACATAAAATGGTGGCAAGCACATGAAGATCAGGGGTAAATACCTGGATTAGGTTCTATTTGAATTCTAAGGTTGCCTTGAATCAAAAAAATCAGTGGTATTTTGTTTTACATACAGGGGCTTTTTAGTCATCTTTTGGGTCTTTTCTCACATCTGCTAAAAGCCATGGAAATTTCCTCCAGTGTCCATGGAGGCATAGTCATTTCTGCATAAAATTTTTTTGAGAGGGTCACAGATTCCCTAAAGTTCATCAGTGACCCCCTTCTTTCACCTTTTCCTGAGGTCCATGGGTCAACATGGAAAACTTTGTTAAGTGTTATCACAGATGTCGTTCTCTAAAATATTGACTCAACTTTGTTCTTTGGAATTTCACAAGGCTTGGAAACGTAAAAGGATCTTTCATTAATAGCCTAACTATAGCAGGGTACATGTTTGGGGAAATGTGTAACTGGGGGGATAGAAAGATCTGGAAATGCTGGTTGGATCAGGGCTGTAGCAATAGCTGCACATACATCTGCTGAAGGATGGCTTCCATATGTGGCAGATCTTTACTTAATCATCACAGCCTCCCCTGCAGGAAAGTTCTGAGGTTAGTAAGCCGTCCATGGCTTTACAGCTCAAGAATGGGGGAAGCTAGGATTTGAACCCAAGGAGTCTGGTCCCAGAGTCTGTGTTTGTTATGACACTACAGGCCTCTCTAGGCTGATTCAAAGCGCATGTTTTGATTCACAGTTAATGCGTTTGCTACTTTATCTGCTATGGATGGTTGGAATTTGGCTCTTAGCTGCAGTTCCAAGAATACGTTATAAGTAAAGAAAATTCAGTTACCTGAAATTTCAAAATATCTAGATGTTTGGCTGCACATCTGACTAATCAACCAGGTTTATTAGATTTCTGTGAGGTGTTGGGCTGTGAGTAGTGTAGGTGGTGTTATATAAAGGGCAGAAGAATTCCCAGGTCAACCAAGTTGTGGGCCATGTAGTGTTCTCTTTACCAACCTCCGTATGGTCCTCTATCCTTGCATAATAAACACTAGATTGGCATTATTAACTTTTTAAATGACAGGTAAGTTTAATAGGATGTTAACAAGTTTTTAAAGTTAAGTTCAGAATTATATCCCTTAGTAAAAATTAATTCTTTAATAACTGTTTGTAGACTCTTGGCTAGAACCTGAAAGCAAAGTCTTCCCTTCAGTACTGGGAGGTATACAAAAGAGTTTTCTGACCACACAGCTCTGTGAGCTCATCACTGAAAATTGGTTTGCAAGGTCTTTAGAAAGGCAGGCTATTTGTAAACTCCTTTTGACTTAGCTAGCAATGCATAAAAAGTCCTTTTTCTGTGCTGAAAGATACTTGAGAAAAGAAAAAATGTGGTGAACTGGGTATATCTAGTTGAGATAAAACTGACTTCCTCATTTCTGCATAAGCAAAATATACCACTTATAGGAAAAAAACAAATTTATGAAGTAGAAGTAGAATCAGCTCACAGTGCATTTCTTTATTCCCCACTGGAAGTTATTACACAAGCACTGTGTTTTTACCTCTCATATAACACCTGTCATTCTTCCTTGTGCTTTAGGTAGCAACCCCTGCTATAGTCTTCACTTCTTTGGGGTGTGTATCATGTCTTTATCTCCGGACACACTTCCTGGGCTGTGTCCCTTTTCCTGCACCAATTTCTTCTCCACTTGGGATTTTTGTACTCAGAGGTGCACCATGAATATTTATGAGATTAAATTGAGCTGTCCGATATCAATTCAGGAAATTTTTGGCCCATTTGTACAAATAATCTGAAACATTCCCTTTCCCACTGAGGTAGTGGAGCCTCTGGATTACTGCTTACTCTTTCCCTCTAAGCGAGTCAATACCCATGTGATGTTAATTTCTTCTAAACCAAAGCTATTACGTCCTCATAATTCAGTGTCTGTGCTTGATGGTCTCTATCATCGGTCTTTCTCAACTTACTCCTGTTAACACACCCATTTTGGTGGCTGTTATAACACCTCTTCTGCTGACCTTTAAATTTTGCTTAAATAGGCATTAGCCTAAATAAGAAAGTGTTCATTTCTCTAGTGAGCTAAAGAGCACAGAAATTTGGAACCTTTTTGTCACGGAGAATGATGATGAGCTGAGTCATAAGAAGAATTGCACAACTGTGATATCTCCTTCCAAGCCAACTCTTCTTCCATGCTTTAGTGTTTTTATCAAGTTTGTAGTTTGCTTTGTCTGCCCACTTCCCCTTTCTTTCTCTTGCCTTTCCTCTTTCCCTTCCTTCTTTCCTTCATTTAGAAAGCCATTCTAAACTCTTCAAGTTGTGGTTTGATTTTAGAGTCATGTATTGACTTATGTTTTGATACACTAGGGGGTATATAAAATCTTTTTTTGTTTGTTTTAAAATGTTTATATTAGTTTTATATTAAAATAGTCCTAGATAATTCCAAAATAGAATGCAAAATTTACATAAACCTTTGAAGAAATTTTCTTCTGCGGTATCTTCAGACTATGTGTCCAGAAAGACTGGAGGCATAAGATCCCTTTTTTCTCTTTTCTGTTTTGGGGATTTTCTGTCACATTTTTGAGAAGTATTCAAAACCTCTCTGTGAAGACAAACCTTTCTTTGCAATTTCACTGTCTTCATCTTATATCTCAAGCTCTCACTGGAATTTTACCATTCCCAGTTCCCTACTCAAAGCCCAGCTGATCTGTGGGGACCATAGGGGTTGGTGGGGCTTGGGGGTACATGGGCAGAGCATGTAGCAATGTGCACCGGTGGAACTTGCGTTGTGCTGGAGCACCATTCTAAGGGCTCTTGAGTCAAGTTTTCAGCATTTCTTCCTAACTCTTCCATCAGTGAAATCAAGTTGATAGATTCAAGTTGACCACGATGGGGGTATTTATACCACAGAAATTGGCTAAAGCTACAAATCGGTCTCCCCTTTCTCTCTCTCTCTCTCTCTCTCTCTCTCTCTTTGAGAAATGGTTAGGTAGGGACCAACACACCCTATATAGTTGATGCTTGGTCTAGGCGTCTTTCTTATGCTTTGTATGTTGCTGCTGCAGCCTCACTAGCTATTATGCATTAGTCCATGGGGATAAGGGAAGCAATCAACCTTTGCCCCCGTTCTCACAAATGGCTTGGTTATTAATCAAGTGTCATTTGGCCAGGCTCCCTTTGTTCAGTCCCCTGCTTATAAGTATGGAAGTGTTAGCTCTAGACAGAACCACAGATATGGGAGCTAAAGCCCAGAGTGATTAATGACTTACAAGGTCATGATTCTAGGTGGAAGCAAAGCTGGGCCAAGAATCCAGGTTTTCTGTGTCCCAGGCAGGTTTTGTTGCTTTTCTTCAACTCTGCTTTCCATAACTTAAAAAATCCTAATTCATAAATGTTCTATTGTAATGAGCTTCAAAAAACATTGCAGGCTAAGGTAGTAGGTCTAATAATATTAATCTTTGCTTCCTTTTCTAATCTGAAGAATGAGATACATCAAGAGAAATAGAAATTATAAAAGTATTGGTAAAAAAAAAGCTCTAAATAAATTAATGTGTTAAGAGACACATACTTTTAAACAATTTGCCATCTCGTCCGTCAACATTTAAGGGAATGTCTGCATCTAGCTCTCATGACTTTAAATCACATGACACAATTTTCCTCCTAATTTTAATGGTTTCTTCCAAATCACTTATTAAAGGAAACTGCAACATCTTTAGCAAGAAACAGAAAGATAGAGGGCAGCACGGGATCAGAGTGCTGGCCGCCCTTCAGAAGAGCAGGGCTGCATAACTTGCACATCTGAAGAGGAAGCCAAGAAGGGCGAGGAGTTGCAGCTATACTCGCATCCTCTCCCCTGCTTCTCCAGAAAGAAACACAGCGTCTCTTGCTCATTGTTTAACAAGAAAAGGGGGATCTCGGAGACACAGCCAACGAAGGATAATGAGCGCGCTGCCGGTTCAAAGTCAGCGTGCAGATTGGACAGGGGAAGCGTGCAGAGTCAGAAGGTCTGATGTTTAGAGGTTACGAACGAGAACTGGCCCAGCAGAGGGTTTTGTTTTTTTTTTCCCTTCGGTCCCTTCCAGCCTCAGTAATTGGGTAGGTTTGGCAGCCTGGGAGCGGGCGCGTGGCCCCTGATGAACGCTCCCTTCGCACACGGGTGTGAATAAGCGCAACTCGGGGAGGTGGCGCCTATAAATATGCCAGGGGGTCAATGGAAGTGATTTCATTCCGCCTTAACAGGGCTGCAGATGAGGTCTGACAGGGCAGCCTGACTTCATGGCTGCATCACAATGGTGAGGAGAGCCTGAAGGAAAGAAAGAGCAGCTCCAGCAGCAGTGGCAGCAGCAGCAGGCCGGCCCCTGAGCTGCGGCTCTCAGGAAGGCCAGCCAGGGAGAAAGGCAGCAAAAGACCAAGGAAGACCTCAGAGGCTGGCGCTTCCCACTGGCTCTCCCTGCGCTGCGTTCTTCTCCTTCTGCCCTTCCCTTCTGTCTCTGTCTCTCTCTCTGCACTCCTCCACCGCACCCCCATGTTCATCCCCTTGCTATTTCTAGAAAGAATCTCTTCTGTTGCTGGCAGAGCATTTGTAACAAAAGAATGATAGAAGACTTAGATGCTGAAGCGGAGAGGAGAGGGCTTTTCACTGCAGGAGTGTTAGGATCCACTCCTGGGAGGATGGAAATGAGAAAATCCTGGGAGAGCTTGGGTGCCGAACAGTTCAGAAGGAAAAAACGAAAATCTTTCTAGGGAAATCGCCCATAAAACAATTCAGGAGCTGACATAAAGTATTTTCCTGCGACTCCTTTTCTTCTGACTTCAGGAAATAACACATAAATTTCCCCAGGCACCTCCTAGTTACGCCATCGTTCATGGCTCTCCCCTGGCTAGGCGGCTTTTTTCTTTTGGCTCCCAGACATCCCTGTGCACCTTGAAATGGAAGCTCCTTTTCCAAGGCCAGAGACCAGACCTTGCGCACGCCCTCTTGCCCTGCTGCTCGGGCTCCATCCTTCCCTGGCTGAGTCTCACGAACGGACTGGCTCCACCCGTCCTGATTGTTCAGCCGTCTTCACGTGGGTTCTGATGGCTGTGTTATCCACCCGCCTGGGGCCTGTGCAGAGAAATGGGAAGGATGAATGACTGTGAAATAAATTGAGACGCCCTCCTTGACACCTTCCTCACTTTCTGTACTCAGCTAGTGCACACTCCAGCTATTTATTTGGTCTTTGCAATTTCCAGGAAGTGTGGCGATCAAGGAGGGGTTTTAAGGCAAGCTGTCCTGTCTTTCCCTGTCTGCCTCCAAACTACATCTATCTCGATACCATGAATCATGTTCACGTTTTTATGAACAAGTGTTCATAATTGCTGGGCGTCACCATCCTTTCAAAATTTTTTATAAATAGAAAAAGATAAGCAGATACGCAAGTATTACCTGCATTACTTAAAGCCAAGTTTATTTCCAGAATTAGAACCTTCTGGGCTATCAGATGTTCATTTCTCATGGCCTGCTGACTACTACCAGTTTTCTAAGTTTTATAGGTTTAAAGTAGTCCTGATAAAGGGTTTTTTGGTTTGTTTGCTTGTTTTGGGTATATCATACTTTTGCTGTATGGTTACAGAGTTGATATGCAAAAAAAAGACCGAAATTTCAAAAACGCTATTTGAAAACACACACCTATGTGCATGATTTCATGAGTACGGGTCTGAATTCTGCCCCAACTAACACTGAGTTAGTTTAGAACAAGGATTTTATAACTTGCCGTGTGTGTTTTTGTATCTGAACAAACTACTCAGAAGAAAACCCACTGATAAGGAAAGTACTTATTATTGTTTGGTTTGGGTTTTGTTTAGTTTTGTCTTGTCTTACTGCCTCTAGGTTATGGACTTCCTATGGGAAGGATCAATGCCACTCATCTTCATACCGGCTATATAGGTCTAGCTCAGTGTTTGTGCCTAATAGGGTAGAATAATTGTTAGCTGAATAAAACTTGAAGCATATTTTAAGTGCTTCAACTTCAGTAAAAACAGTATTTCGGAGTTGTGGAGTGGAAAGGGAAGACGGCAAGGTAAACTAAAAGTGTGCTTAGTCCAATAATAAATTTAATTCCAAATTTTTACCACTTGTTCTCTTAATTTATTATTATTTAGAAGAGAAGAGAGATGAAATCACAAAATAAGCAAAATCAAGCTAGGAAACTAAAAGACTCCTTAAGAAACACAAGGGAACAAGGATTCTCATCAGGCAAATACTGAAAGAATCAGCATCTTCAAGTGTATAAAGGAGTAGGGGAATTTCTGCTTTACAAGTACAAAAAGAGAAGAGGAAAGAAAATTGATAAACCTCTTGGTCTTATAAGCTTTGGAAATGATACACAGCCCATTTATTTACCTAGCATTTATTTTTCACAACAATAGAAAATCCAGTGACCAAAAGAAAAGAAAAGAAAAACCCCACCACAATGAACAAGACGCTGAAAATTAAGGCCTGAGAAGGCGGCACACTGAAGAAATGGGGTAATGACATAGTGAGATGAAAACATACCCTGTGGCCCTTGGCACTGGCTTTACACCCAGTGTGGCTGGCAGAGCTCATTGCCTGCAGAGGCAAGGCCTCCTTAACCTTGACTAAGTGCGTGAAGTGTTGACATATTTTATTGAGGGTTCTATGGCAGCGCCTCTGCCTTCGTTCCTAAGTAGTGTTTTCCTTCTTGCTTTCACTTCTGATCTATTCCTTGCCAATCCATGTCTGTGACCGCTTTAAGATATGAATAAAGTCTGCTCAATGTGAAGGGGCCCAGTGCAAACTTGTCCATTGAATAGGACGTCAGGTAAATGCTCTGAGCTTTAGTTGCCTTCTCGTTAGCAATTTGATTATGATATGCCTTGATGTAGTTTTCTTCATGTCTTTTATGCTTGGGTCTCAAGAAGCTTCTTGGGACTGTGGGTTTATAATTGTCCTCAAGTTTGGCAAAACTTTGGCCATTATCTCTTCAAATATTTTTTCTGCTCCCTGCTGTCTTTGCTCTCTTTTGAGAACTCCAATTACACATATATGAGGCCATTCAAAAGTGTTCCACAGCTCACTGGTACTCTGTTCATATTTTTGTCAGGCTTTTTTTCTCTGTGTGTCCCATTTTGGGTTGTTTCTATTACTGTGTCTTCAAATTCTTGAAAATATTTTTTCCTCCGTTTTCAAATCTGCTGTTAATCCCACCCATTCCATTCTTTATCTCAGTCACTGTAGTTTCCATCTCTAGAAATTTGACTTGGATCTTTTTCTATCCATCCCTCTCTATTTCTCTGTAGCTGCTTGAACATACGGAATGCTGTTGTAACTGATTTCACGTCCTTGTCTGCTATTCTGACATGTGTCAGTTCTGGGTCACTTTAGGTTATTGATTTTTCTCCTCATTATGAGTTCTGTTTTCTGGGTTTTTTTGCATGCCTGTTCAATTCTGATGGGATGTGAATTTTGGCTTTTGGGGGCTCCAGGTCTTTTATTCCTCCACACCCTGAGCTTTGTTCTGGGACACCTTTAAGTTATTTGGATGCAGTTTGATCCTTTCAGGTCTTGCTCTTAAGCTTTGTTAGGTGAGTCCACAGCGGTATTTTGTCTCATTACTGAGGCAAAACCCTTCTGAGTGTTCTACCTGATGTCCTGAGAATCGGGAGGATTTCCAGTCGGACTGGGGGGAGGGGGTGGGGAAGGGAGACAGGCACTGTTCTTGGCTCTATTCAAGTTCTGGGTACTTTTCCCTCTAATTCTCTCGACTGGTTCTTTCCCTGGCCTGGAGTAGTTTCCTTCCATGCATGAGCTGAGCAGTGCTCTGATGAATAATCAAGGGGACCCTGCCTCTGCAGATCACTGGAATTTTCTCTCTGGGCAACTCTTTCCTCGCCTGTGCTCTGTTCTTCGAATTCTAGCCATTTTGTCCTCTAGACCTTCATCTCCATCTCCTCAACTCAGGGAGTTTGCTGGGTTCTGCCTGATTCCCTTTCCCTTCTCCATGGTCTGGACATTTCTCTCAAGGAAGTAACCTCAAGCAGTGGTGGGGCTCACCTCATTAATTTCTAGTCTTCCAGGGATCACTGCCCTTCACTGCCTGATAGCCAATGCCTTAAAGACTGTTGTTTCATATTTTTTCTCCAGTATTTTTGGTGTTTAGGGTAGGAGGCATTTCAAGTAAATCCAGTCCTTGTTAATACCTTTTTGGCCAGAATCACAAGTCCTTAATTTTCTTATATTTAAAATGATACGTTAATTTCGGATTTACCTACAGAGTTACATAAGAAAGGAAGTTGTATTTTTAAATGTAATTATCTTCTTTATAGCTCATCTCCTTTCAAAGATTTATAGAGATAAAAATACAAACATCAGGTAAGAAAATCATGTTGGAAGGTAAGATGAAACCAAGGCTAATAGCCCCAAAGTTTATTTTGATATTCAACTAAAATTGTCAAGTGCCTGCTTTATGCCAAGTCCCAGGCAAGGTACTGAACAGAGCACGCCAGTAATGTTCTGTACTGTTGACAGAGAGCATGCAGACTTTGTCATGTTCCCAAGATGACATCACTCAGTAGCTCAGGAGAGGTATAACTGCCTGATATTAGGGTTGAAATTCTTCCTGAGGATTCTCATAAGGGGCAACCATGTGATGCAGTGACTGGTTCTCTCATCCTTGACCTCTCTCGTCCTCATTTACACCCGTAACAGCCATTTGGTATAACTGCTTTATACTTTTCTAGGATCTGTACTTTCACTCTTCTGGTTCCTTCTGTCTGAGTTTCCTTCCATGCTGCTCTCCCTTCCTCCAGGAAGCCTTCCTTGATCCCCTCATCCAGGCTTGGTGCCTGTCTTAAGAGATGACAGAGTCCTCAGAACTGAAGCCTGGCATAGCTCTTGTGACATTGGGTGATAATACGTTGCTTGTCTGACTTCACGCCAAACTATAAGCTCCTTAAAGGAACGTATGATACTTTAATTCTCCATTCCCAGGGCCTTGGATAAAATGTTTGGCATATAATCAATGTCAACAATGTCCAATGAATGCATGGAATGAACGAATTAATCCTAAAAGAAATAGAAGAGCCAGATTCAAAGTCCTGTTTCTCGTAAGTTCTCTCAATATTTGTTTATGGAATGATGCTAAAGCACAGTTCAGGTGAGGCGTGTAGTAGTTCAGGTACTCACTTAACTGATGGTCTGGCCAAAGATGATATATTTGAAATGTAAGACATTATTATTCCACTACTTTTAAGTTTTGTTTAGGCCTAACTCTCTTAGTTTATGTGGTCCTTTTATAGTTTCTCATGCTCATTTTATTATGTTACTAATAATACTTTCTGTGAGCTGAATGTTTTTGTCCTCCACAGATTCGTATGTTGAGGCCTAAATCCCCAATGTGATAGTATTTGGAGATGGAGTCTTTAGGAGGTAATTAGGTCATGAGGGTGCAGGCCTCATGAATGAGATTAGTGCCTTTATAAGAAGAGACATGAGAAATGATTGCAGTTTCTCTCTCCACCATGTGAGGATACAATGAGAAGATGACCATCTGCAAACGAGGAGGAATATCCTCACGAGACACTGGATCTGCCAAGGCCTTGTTCTTGGACTTCCAGCCTCCAGAACCATGAGAAAGAAATTTCTACTGTTAAGGCCACCCCATCTATGGTATTCTTTTATGGCAGCCCAAACTAACTAAGACAACACCAATGTATCTCATTTTAGTAATAATAATTATCTCATTAATAATACATTCCCTGAAAGTAGCTCCTCCCTCACTAGCACCCATTCTTTCTAGTATCTGACAATGGTACTGGTTATACAGAAGCCTTCAAGTTGAATAAATGAACATTTTAAACCTTCTAGAGCTCTGCGATCTTGCCTTCCTCTTTCATTCTGCCACACTTGTGTGCTTGTATTATCTGATATGATGATAGCAATTCGTCTGACAGGAAAATTTAGGGATTATTTTATTTGAATGACTAATAGCATAATGTTTAAAGAAAATACTTGTGGATGATAGAAAATGATCAATTTTACCTTAAGTTATAGATTAAAGGAATTTTGGTTTGCTGTGAAAGGAGGTGGATGTCTTTTTCCCCATATAATTAAAAGTAATGGGATGAAAGGGTAAACATTAAGAACTCTTCTGGGAAGTGTAATTGTTTCCTCTCTGTTTTAGAGAAAGGAATGAGGGACCTTCCCCCACACTGGGGAATGCGGTGTCATATGCTGGCATAGAATCTAGTGGGCTGGGCCTGGCCAACACCTATTCTCTCTGAATCAAATTCTGGCAGTGAGGCGGACATTCAGCAAGTCCTGCATGCGGGACATTCAGGGGCACTCAGGTAAATAAGACATGACCTCTAACCTCAAGGAGAGGGGGGTCGAACCACTGGGTCCCTGAGATGGGGGCCTAGTTTGTCTCATTTAGTGTTTTAACTCCAGTGCCTATAACAGGACCAGATCTAGGGTACAGATTTTAATAAGTATTTACCAAATGAGTGAACGGGTTCTGTTAACAGCCTAGCAGAGCTGTAACTGGAAGGGCGACCAAATTAAGAAATTACAGAGCACGTATGATCAGTTCTGCCTGTGTTGGAATGTGAGGTGGAGGTTTTTGAGCACGAATCCATGGAGGAGGTGACATGTGAGTTGGGACTTGAAGGCTGAGTAGAATTTTTTCAAATGAGAAAAGGGCATTTCAGTGGTTGTCGAGACTGGTGGTGGGAAGATCTGCTAAGGTGCTGGTCTTGTAACCAAGACTAGAGAGAATATAGACCTGGCTGAGGAAAGTGTCGGTGGAATTGAAGAGGAGGGGGTGATTGAGGATTTATAGGAAAGAAACAAGTCAACGGCAGTTTGATGCTGACTGACACGCGCAGTGGAGACACGGAGAACTCAGGGAAGGTTCCAAGGAGGCTGTTAGGAGGATGAAGGGCGCTGTGTCACTCCCCGCTCCTTTCAACTCCACCCATTTTTCTCTCCCAACCAGAGCATCAGCTTCGCGAGACAGCCTTGTCTTTTTGTTTACTGCCGAGTCTTCAGTACCTAGAACACTTAGTGGCGCATTTAATTTTTGCTGAATGAGTGATTCAGATTTTGCAAAAGTCATCCTCAAGGACGATGGCATTGTCTTGACTCTACCTGCTTTGGTGAACTCTCCCTGCTTTGTGTGTGGTCTACATTCTGGTAGGGAGGACTTTTATGTCCAAACTTTACTCAGTTCTGTACTTGTCCATACTGTTCATGTTAGTGTTTTACTGCAAGCCTAGAGGTCAGAAGGCCAGAGTAAGACATTAAGAGGTAATAAGTCTCCTTAGACTTTCACAGTAGGGTTTCCATATTGCATCTGAGTAGTCACAGAACGTCGAGACTGGAAGGGGCCTTTAACAATAATGACTAATAACTAATATTTTTTGACAGCCTAGTACATGTCTGCTGAGCACTTTTTGGATAATTCATTTAATCTTCATAATAATTCTGTTTTATATAATCTTTACAGCAACCAATTTTTTTATTTTCAATTTACAGATGCAAAAACTGATTCTCAGAGGTATTGTACAACCTAAAAAGGTTCCCCAGCTAGGAAACCCACCTGCTGATTTCTAATTACAATGAAAGAGCTGAACATGAATGTAAAGATGTGATGGTCTAAAAGCCAGTACAGGAGATGAAGACCTAAGGAAATCCCTTCTCCTGTGGTACTGTCCTCATTTTCAGGCTCCTGCTTGTACCGGCTCAGTTGCTTGCTGGACACAAAGATAATAGCAGATCTCAATGCATAGGCACAGGGTGAGATTCCTTTGCTTGGGGTTATAAATTCATCAGCCAGAGGGGAAGTGTTTCAATAATCACTCTGAGTTAAAGGTAGGTGATCAGTCATGCAGCTCATGTCTCTTGGCATGAGGAAGTCAACTTCCTTTGACATTCTGGGTTCTCAGGCATGAGCCCAAAATGTTGGTGCCAGAAACATGGATTCCTAGTTGAGATCAAACTCACACTTCCAGAGAGCAGAAGGTCAGAGCACTAAAATGGAAGCGTTAGAATTAAGCTGGCTTCCATCATAAAGCTTCATATAAATATTACACCCAGCTGTATAAGACACTCAGTGTTTGGTTTCTGAACCTATTAATACATAACGAGGCTACAATGTAATTAATATCGTTTGTTTTGATTTTCCGTTAAATCTGCTTTAGTAATAAGAATGCAAGGTAATTATCCAGAAAGCCTTTTCAACAAATGTCAGTTTTCATTGATTAAAAATCATCAGTGCTTCATTTGAAATGATATTTACAAGCATGCTTTAAGCTGAAATGAATAATTATCAGGTTATTGAACTGCGAGTTATCTGCAAAGAATTGTTTACTTTTTCTTTGTTTTGGTTTCCCGCTAAGGCTTGATCTCAAATAATAGAGGACAAAAAAACAGAGGGTGTTGAGAAGAAATGTCATGCTTTTGCTTTGAGGGATTTCATTTTCTTTATTTAATGTTGAAGCCACAGTTTCCCTCCTGTGTTGGCTGTGGAATCTCCAAAGCTGAAGTTTGGGGAGGTGAGAGCCAGCCATTGTTGCTTGGGAGGGACTTGAAGCTGTCGTCACCAGCCATCTAGAGTTCCTCTGTTTTCCTGGGATCCTGCTGCACTTAATGGTAGCTGTGCTGAGCAGACTCGGGTGTTTCTTTTCACTCTATGATGGCTTTTTCTCCTACATATTTCTCTTTTATTCTTTCACATAAAACAGTGGGAAAGTAGTCTGTCATATGTTATTCAGAGTCGTGTGAATTCAGAGCCCTTTGTTTTTTTTCAGGGCCTAAAGAATGGGCACCACGACAACCCACCAATGTAGACTGCAGTGTATTCCCGTTTACAAACAGACGTGTGTACAAATCAGGTCACCCAAATTATGCACTGCATGGACTTAAAAATAATGTCCTTGTGTGACTAACTCTTATTTGTTGTACTCCAACAAAATGACAAAAATCCGTGACTATATGCTCTCTCCATTCACTTACCCACTGTCCTTTGCCCCAAACACTCTTGGAGGTGTTTGAGATACGGCAGCAAAAAAGCTGCCCAAAGCCCCTACCTTGTGGACCTCGCCTTTGAGCCCAGGAGACTGACAATAATGAACAACGTGTAAAGTATGGAGGGTGTCAGATGGTGATAGATGCCATCCAGAAGATTGAACAGGGCAGTGGATGGGGGGTGGGCCTGGGCAGGGAAGGAGTTTCGTTTGCTATTAGGTCATCGGAAAAGCCCTGCTGAGAGAGTTGAGCAAAGCCTTGTAGAGTGTGAGAGTGAGCCATGTGGGAATCTGGGGGAAGAGCATCTTAGCCCCGGGAACAGGACGTGCGAAGACCCTACTGTGGTGGGAGGCTGGCTGTGGAAGCAGAAGAAGGAGGCCAGTGTAGATGAGACAGGGCACCAGAGGAGGAGAATAGTAGGAGAGACAGTAGACGGAATTGGAGAGTAAAATGAAACACGCACTTCCTGACAGCTCACATCTGTCATAAAAGATGTATTGTAATGACTTGAGGCTAAGAGACTGTTGATCTGATGGGCAACTTATGTCCTTTTTTCTGAGTCTTTCTGTGTAAGCAGTATAGGAATTAAGCCACTAAATCAGTGACCATCACAACGGGACTACTCTGGGTTCTGGGATCCGGTCAGAATTCATCCCTGGCCGTGGCAATTAGAAAACTTAGTAATTTTTTTTTTTTTTGCGGTACGCGGGCCTCTCACTGTTGTGGCCTCTCCCATTGTGGAGCACAGGCTCTGGACGCGCAGGCTCAGCGGCCATGGCTCACCGGCCCAGACGCTCCACGGCATGTGGGATCCTCCCGGACCGGGGCACGAACCCGTGTCCCCTGCATTGGCAGGCGGACTCTCAAACACTGCGCCACCAGGGAAGCCCACGTTACCTTCTTTTGTCCTCACGACTCTCCGAGGTGGGTGGGCAAACTGCTCAGCCCTCTAAGCAACCCTCTCTGTGCTTCTGACTCCATCACACCTCCATGGAAGGAAGATTCCATTAAGAGATAAGGTAGAGAGTGCGAAGGTGTGAAAAATCAGGGTCCACATCTATTAATGGTGGCTACCAGGAAATGAAATGCTAATTCAAGGTATTTTCTTACCTCATTAGAGAGAACACCCTCTCCAGGCGCCTTCAGGGCTTGGAACCATCACCTCCCTCCAGCATCAGGGAGCACTGCTTGCTCTGCTTACAGTTGTTGTCTGTCAGAAGCACAAATCTCGAAAATACCCAAGGACCCAACCAGTAAATGATCAGAAAGTTTGCACTTAGGGTGGATGAAAATCTGGGAAATGTGAAGACCCTTAGTAATTCTATGGCATCAGAAAATTAAATTTCTGTAATAACAAATTACGATATAATGAGGTCACATTAGTGGAATAAGAGGCCCAGATGCCTCAATGATTTAATCTCTCTCTTCACATAAGCTTGCACCGAATTTTAATGAGTATTTTGATTGATAACATATTTAGTTCAAAATAGGTCTTTGAAGACAGCTGTAAGAGTATTAACATTTAAAAGATGCTATGATAGAAATTCATTTCATTAAGTAGCTGATAAGAAAAAAATTACTGTATAAACCTGCTAGTGTCAGACATCCTGTTATGACCCATCTACCCCTACTGAGCAAAGAGGCAGTAATATATCTTTATTGGACTATTTTTGAACACTATAGGAGCTCATTTTCCTGATTTAAGATAAAGCCAAGTGACACCAATGAACCAGGTACAGTAAATGCAGTAAATTCAAGAAAAGAGAATTTCAAGTCAAAGCTGCCTAAATATGAAATGGCTTTGGTGCTTCAGCTCTTGGTAAAATTGCAATGGCTTTGAGGGCTTAGGGATTATCCTGGTGGGACTGAAAGCTTAGACCAGTGCTATCCAATAGTAACATAACGTGGGCCACAAATGCAAGCTATATATATACTGTTAGAAATTCTAGTGGCCAAATTAAAGTAGTAAAAAGACACAGGTGAAAATAATACATGTGATTTAACCCCAGCTGTTTAAAATATTACCATTTCAACATGTAATCAACATAAACATTATTCATGAGATATTCTATATGTAGTTTTTGCACTAAGTCTCCAAACCACACCCTAGTCCTTCTTCTGCTCCAGAGAATGTAGAGCAAGTTCAATTCCTCATCCGTATGACAGCCCCTTTCACATTCTGCCAAAGGTCTTTCCTCCCTAAGTCATCTCTGACATACTAAATACCCAAATTCTAATAACTCTTCTTTTTCTTTTTTTTTTTTTTAATGCGGTACGCGGGCCTTTCACTGTCGCGGCCTCTCCCGTTGCGGAGCACAGGCTCCGGACGCACAGGCTCAGCGGCCATGGCTCACGGGCCCAGCCGCTCCACGGCATGTGAGATCCTCCCGGACCGGGGCACGAACCCGCGTCCCCTGCATCGGCAGGCAGACTCTCAACCACTGCACCACCAGGGAAGCCCTCTTCTTCTTTTGAGTCTTTATATTTTCCTGGTCACTGTCCTTTGGATGTCTTCCAGGTTAAACAAGTAACCTTCAAAAGTTTGATTCTCAGAATTGGTCTTAATGAGTGTAATGGGACTGTCACCCACCTTGAGCTGAATTAATGCCCCTAATAGTGCAACAGGCTATTAGACCAAGTTGATAGTTTACTAGATCGGACAGTAGACTCAATTAAAGGGTTCAGGGTGAAACTGTCCATTTCTTCTGCCAAGAGATGCCCTGAAGCCAGGGGTGTGTATATTAAATAAAGCTTTAATTTCAAGGCCCTCTCTTGCATGGGCCCCTCCAAGGCCCTGGGAGGGCCTTAGCAGTATATTCATATGGTCATATCACGTTGTAATTTTACAAAAGTGAGATATTTTACTGTCTTTTTCCACTTTGACTTAACCTTCATGTTTCTCCTCATGTTTGGAATGGCTGTGGATGTTTCTGGAACTGAGCTAAGGAGGAACTGAGTTGGGAATGTACTTAGTTTGGATTCAGTGAGACAACTATGTGGTTTAAAGTCATTTCATGCATTACAACTGGACACATAGATGTATAGTTGTTTCAAGCTGACCAATGTAGAAATGTGTTCCAGAAATCTTTCTCCTTTCCCCTGGGCCTACTCAACCTGCATTAAAACACAATTGTAAGGTCAGAGATTGTATATCAATATGACATATACTATAGATCCTAGACCGAGAAGCTACACTGTGGAAATTTCTTTCAATCATCCATGTATAACTGCAGTAATGATTTTGTTCTTATTGACACAGTTAAAACAGAAACTGTTGGGACTTCCCTGGTGGCACAGTGGTTAAGAATCTGCCTGCCAATGCAGGGGACACGGGTTCGATCCCTGGTCTGGGAAGATCCCACATGCCACAGAGCAACTAAGCCCGTGTGCCACAACTACTGAGCCTGTGCTCTAGAGCCCGTGAGCTACAAGTACTGAGCCCATGTGCCCAGAGCCCGTGCTCCGTAACAAGAGAAGCCACCGCAGTGAGGAGCCTGTGCACTGCAATGAAAAGTAGCCCCCGGTCGCTGCAACTAGGGAAAGCCCACGTGCAGCAACGGAGACCCAACGCAGCCAAAAACAAATAAATAAATTTATTTAAAAAAAAAACCAGAAACTGTTGTCAGATATATACTTGATAATAGGATATATACAGTTATGACAACATATATATTTTGTCTTTTTTGACAGACTTACACAAAATAGAATTTATCAGACTTCCTGTGTTTTTAGGATACAAACTTGTAGTTGTACTATAGTGAGTAGGTCTTCCATAAGAAAATAAGTTGAAAGATATTTCCCCAAGTTTGGCAGTAGTACTGAAAATTTATGTGACATAAAGAGTAATGATGTCAAAGGAATTATGAAATCAAAGGAAACTTTCTACATGAGAAATTATGAAAAACAAATTTCGATCAACGAAATCAATAGAAGATTGAAATATCTTTCTGTTCTCTCTAGAAAAATATTGCAAAATTAGTATCATATGAAGAAGTGATTCAAGAGTACTTAGACAAAAACCTGTAGGAAAATCGTATTACACAGCTATGTCAGGTAGTAAATTAATATAAATATTATGTTATTTTTCTGGTGGTTGTGATATTTTTGGTAGTTACCGTTTTTTTTAAGTTTATTTATTGTGATTTCTTTTTTCATTCTTGTTAAATACGTTTACTTAGTAAATAATAATTATTATTTAATGAATAATGAATACTTAATTTTGTGTTGTAACTTTGCACTCTGGAAGAGTCTTTTCTTCTGTTATTTCTAAAGGTTTCAGGTCCCATGAAATCTGGATCCACTCCTATCTGCAGCAATCCTGTTGGTAAAAACTATCCATCGCTCAAAACCAACATCAAATGTCACAAAGAACTTTGACCAGTGTTCCTTTTACTTATTTAATCAAGGAATTAAGTAAAATTTTGAGAAAAAAAGACCAAGGACAAATTTTCCTAAGCCTGTTAAATTATTTGGACAGTGTTGTTGTGAGGATTAAATAAAAGGATACTTAAATAATTTTTGGAATATGGAGGCCCTCAATTAATGTTAGTTTTATAACTGTTATAGATTTTATTTTGATTTTTAAAACTTCTTATTTGGAAACAATTTGAAGCTCGCAGAAAAATTACAACAATAGAAATAGTACACAGAATACCAGTATACCCTTTAGTAAGACTGACCTATTTTTACTCTTGTACCCCATTTGCTTTCATTTGCTTTATTATTTAATCATCAATCCCTCTCTCTCTCTTTCTCTCTGTTTCTTGGACACTATCAATTTTAGTAAAAATAATGTTGATACCATTATTTTACTGTCATTATTCCAGTTTTGTTAAGTGTTCCAATAATGTCCTTTACTGAATTGTTTTTCCTTTTATTAAAGAATCCAATCTAGGATCAGCTATTGTATTTAGTTATATTTCTTTAACCTACTTTAATCTGGAGAAATTTCCACAGATTTTATTTATTTTTTATGACACTGGCGCTTTTAAAAGAATTCTACATCCTTTCCTCTCTTTTAATACAACTGTCTCTTATTTTGGGATTGCCCAAAGTTTCCTCATGATTAAAATTAGGTTACATTTTCCAAGATGGAACAGAAGAGATGTTTGTGTCCTTCTGAGAGTGTTGCTTCTAGACATACACAGTGTCCATCTGCCCCTCATTGGTGATGTTAATTTTGATTACTGGGTAAAGGTGTTACTTACTTTGTCACTGTATAGTTACTACTTTTTCTCTTGCAACTACTAGACATCCATAGGGAGGCTGTAAGGTTATGCACATATTGTGGTTGGTCCTCATCAAAAATTTCCCCTATATTTAGCATCCATTGATAATTCTTGCTTGAAACAGTCTTTATTCCAATGGTGCTAAACTGTAATTTTCTAACTACACCTTTCCAATCACATTTACCTATTGGCTCTTGAAATTGTACTGTAAGCAAGAGCTTTGTCTTCTCCATTATTTATTTGTTTAGATGCTTAGTTATCTATTTGTTATCAATAGACTCATGAATTTCTATTTTTGCAGTGGTCTATAATTAATTACTGTCCTTAATTATTTTGATGTTTAAATTGTCCAAGATTTGCCAGTGGGCGCTCCTTCATATCCTCATGACATACAACTACTGTTTTGTTGTTGGTGGTGATTGTTGTTTTTTGTTTTTTTTTTTTTGCGGTATGCGGGCCTCTCACTGTTGTGGCCTCTCCTATTGCGGAGCACAGGCTCCGGACGCGCAGGCTCAGCGGCCATGGCTCATGGACCCAGCCGCTCCACGGCATGTGGGATCTTCCCGGACCAGGGCACGAACCCGGGTCCCCTGCATTCGCAGGCGGACTCTCAACCACTGCGCCACCAGGGAAGCCCATGGTGATTGTTTTAACATTTAACATCTGGGGACTCACAGGGTACCCCAGGTTGATTTTGTTCCCAGCTTGCAACAGGCCTGGAGTTAGCCATTTCTCTGAAGAGAACTATTTCCATTTGGTAAAGAATGGTATTAGGGACCAAGATGTTTTTGATTTTTGATAGAGATCAATATCACTTTTCTAAA
This sequence comes from Aethalodelphis obliquidens, assembly GCF_003676395.1. Taxonomy (NCBI): domain Eukaryota; kingdom Metazoa; phylum Chordata; class Mammalia; order Artiodactyla; family Delphinidae; genus Aethalodelphis; species Aethalodelphis obliquidens. The sequence goes on along the minus strand of NW_020837977.1, from coordinate 12,146,395 downwards.
TGAATTATTCCTGGATTCTACCTTTGTTTCCTTTTGAAAATCAGAATCTCTCCCTTATTCAAGTCTTCTACAACTTCTTCATAATTACTATCATTCTGCAAGTTTATATTAACAGACGCTTTATTAGTTTAAGATGTATTTTACTTTGACCCAGTGACTTGAATTCATTTTCCATTGTGGGATACTCTTTATTAGCTCATCTTTTTTAAAATTCTGTATCTCCATTGCAGTGTAGTTTTCTGTCTTTCCTGTTTTAAATGCATTGTGTTTAATGGAATAGAAATAAAATATGATTTAATTAGCTATTTATTTTTATCACCCTTTTAAAATGGAACATAACATACACACAATAAAGTGCCCAAATCTTAAGTGTACAGCTCAATGAATTTTTACAAATTAAATACACCTGTGTCTCTACTATTTATATCACAGTATAAAAACTTACAAACAGCCCAGAAGTTGCCCTAGTGCACTCTATCACTCATTACCTTCCTCAAAATATCCATTTTTTCCAACAATGTTTTGTAGTTTTCATTGTACAAACCTTGTACATCTTTAGTTAAATTTATTCCTGAGTATTTTATTTTTTATATTTTATAAATGGAATTTTTATTTACTTATTTTTAAAACTTATTTATTTATTTTTGGTGGCATTGGGTCTTTGTTGCGGTGCGCGGGCTTCTCATTGCATCAGCTTCTCTTGTTGCGGAGCACGGGCTCTAGGCACGTGGGCTTCAGTAGTTGTGGCTCACGGGCTCTAGAGCACAGGCTCAGTAGCTGTGGCGCACGGGCTTAGTTGCTCTGCGGCATGTGGGATCTTCCCCGACCAGAGCTCGAACCCGTGTCCCTTGCATCGGCAGGTGGATTCTTAACCACTGTGCCACCAGAGAAGCCCTAAATGGAATTTTCTTAACATCATTTTAATTGTTTAGTGCTAGAATATAGAAATGCCATTGATTTTTTTTTGTATATTGATCTTGTATCCTGAAACCTTGCTAAACAAATCTATTACTTCTTCTGTTTTCTTTTTTTTTTTTCTGTAGAATTTTTAGGATATGTACATATATTTCATCAGCAGGTAGAGAAAATTTTATTTTTTTCTTTCCAATTTGGATGTTTTTATTTCCATTATACTTTTAATTGCCTTGGCTAGAACTAATACGATGATGAATAGATATGGCAAGCTAGCCTTGTCTTGTTTCTGATCTTAGTGGGAAACTTTTTATTTTCACTATTAAATATGATGTTATCTGTGGATTTTTATCACGTCAAGAAAATTCTCTTCTAATCCTAGTTTTTTGAGTGTTTTTAGCGTGAAAGGGACTTGGATTTTGTCACATGCTTGCCCTGTGTCTATCAAGATGATCATGTGGTTTTTGTCCATTAATCTGTTAATGTGGTGTATTACATTGCTTGATATTCATATGTTTAAACAGCTTTGCATTCCTGGGATAAATTGCACTTGGTCATGGCATATAATCCTGTTTATAGTTTGCTGGACTTAGATTTTGTTGACGATTTTTTACATTTATATTTGTAAAGGATATTGTTCTATAGTTCTCTTTTCTTGTGATGTCTTTGTCTGGTTTGAGTGTCAAGGTCATACTGGCCTCATAAAATGAATTAGGAAGTGTTCCCCCCCCCATCTGTATTTTGGAGGTTTATTAAAGAATGGTATTAATTCTTTAAATGTTTGGTAGAATTCACCAGTGAAGACTTCTTATCTTGTACTTTTCTTTGTAGGAAGGTTTTTTTGTTGTTGTTTTCTGTTTTTTTGTTTGTGTTTTTTTTGTTACTGATTTAATCTCTTTAGTTGTTACAAGTTAATTCAGATTTTCTATTTCTGTTCTCAATTTCAGTAGTTTCCATCTTTCTAGGATTATTAACATTTCATCTAGATTATCTAATTTATTGGCATAGAGTTGTTTATAATAATCCCATATAATCCTTTTTATTTCTGTGGTTGGTAGTAATGTCCCTCTTTCATTCCAGTTTTTGGTTTTTTTCATCCTCTTTCTTTTTTGCTTGATCAACCTTTTTAGTGTTTTATCAAATTTGTTGATAATTTTTAAGAATCAACTTTTGGATTCCTTAATTGTCTCAATTGTTTTCATATTATATATTACATTAGTTTTCACAAATTTTTTTCTTTTATTTGATTTGGATTTAATTTGCTCTTCTTTTTCTAATTTCTTTAGGTGAAAATTAGGTTATTGAATTAGGATTTTATTTTTTTTAAATGTGTACATTTAAAGCTATAGATTTTCCTCTGGCCACAACTTCACCTGCATATCATGAGTTTTGGCATGTTGTGTTTTTGTTTTCATTCATATCAAAGTATTTTCTAATTTTCCTTGTCATCTCTTCTCTGATCCATTGATTATTTAGGAGTATGCTGTTTAAGTGTCATATATTTGTGGATTTCCCAAATTTTCTACTGTTTTTAATAGTTAATTTCATTCCATTGTGGTCAGAGATGTACTTTGTATAATTTCAATTCTTTTAAATTTATTTAGGCTTGTTTATTGGCCTAAAGTACGTTCTACTCTGGAATATGCTCCATGTGCACTTGAGAAGAATGTGTATTCTGATATTATTGGATGTAATGTTCTATAGAAGTTTATTAGCTGAAACTGGATTGAAGTGTTAAGGTCTTTTATTTCATTATTAATCTTCTGTTTAGTTATTCTGTTCATTATTCAAAGTGGGATATTAAAGTCTTCTACTTTTATTGTCGAAATGTCTATTTCTCCCTTCAATTCTATTAGTTTTTGTTACATGTGATTTGGGGATATCTCATTAAGTGCATATTCATTTATAATTATATCTTCTTAATGGGCTGATCTTTTCATCATCATATAATATTCTTCTTTGTCTCATATAATTTTTTTCATAAAATCTATTTTGTCTGATATTAATACAGCCATACCAACTCTCTTTTGGTTTACTGTTTAGATGAAATATCTTTATTTATCCTTTCACTTTCAATCTGTTTGAGTCTTTAAAGTGAGTCTCTTATAGACAGCATATAGTTAGATCATTTTAAAAAATCCATCTTGGGCTTCCCTGGTGGCGCAGTGGTTGGGAGTCCGCCTGCCGATGCAGGGGACACGGGTTCGTGCCCCGGTCTGGGAGGATCCCACATGCCACGGAGCGGCTGGGCCCGTGAGCCATGGCCGCTGAGCCTGAACATCCGGAGCCTGTGCTCCGCAACGGGAGAGGCCACAGCAGTGAGAGGCCCGCGTACCGCAAAAAAAACAAACAAACAAACAAAAAAAAAACCATCTTGCCAGTCTCTGCTTTTTGATTGGAGAGTTTAATCCATTTACATTTAAAATAGTTACTGATGAAAAAGAACTTAATTCTGCTGCTTTGCTGTTTGAATTCTATGTCTCATATCTTTTTTTGGTATCCTTTATTTCCCCATTACTACCTTCTTTCGTGTTAAATATTTTCTAGCCTGTTATAGTATACTTCTTTAATTACCTTGTCATTCATTTACTATACATTTTTGAATTATTTTCTTAGTGGCTGCCCAGGAGATGACAATTAGCATCTTAATTTATAATAATCTAATTTTGATTAATACCACTTAGTTTTAAAAGTGTATAAAGAAATTTGTTCTTGTAGAAGTTTGTTCCCACCTTTGTGTTGTTATTGTTACAAGTTCTTCTTTATACATTGTGTGCCTTTCAACACAGATTTATAATATTGCTTTATGCAATAATCTTTTAAGTAAGAAAGGAGAAGAAAAGTGTTAGAATAATAAATTTATACTGACTCCTGTATTTACCTATTTAGATACCTTTATTGGTGTGCTTTATTTCTTCATGTGATTTTGAATTACTCTTTAGTCTTTCCATTTCAACCTGAAAACTCCCTTTTAAATTTCTTATATTGGAGGTCTTCTAGTGATGAATTATTTCACTTTTTATTTATCTGAGTATGTCTAAATTTCTCCTTCATTTTTAAAATATAGGTTTGCTAGTTATAAAAGTTTTGGTTGACAGTCCTTTCCTTTTAGCACTTGAGTATGTCATCATCACAGTCCTATGGCCTCTGTGGTTTCTCATGAGATATCAGCTGTTAAATTTAATGAGAATCCCTTGTATATGATAAATCACTTCTTTCTTGCTACTTTCAAGATTCTTTCTTTGCCTTCCAGTTGTTTGATTATAATGTGTCTAGGTATGGATTTGTTTGTGTTTATCCTACTTGGGCTTGTTGAGCTTTTTTGATATGTAGATTTATATATTTTTTAATCAAATTTGGGAAGTTTGAGGTTATTATTATCAAGTATTCTTTTTTTTTTTTTTTTTTTTTTTTGCAGTACGTGGGCCTCTCACTGTTGTGGCCTCTCCCATCAAGTATTCTTTCTTTCCTTTTTCTCTCTTCTTTCCTCCTGTGACTCCCATTAAGCATATGTTGATATGCTTGATGGTGCACCATAGGTATCTGAGACTATTTATTTTTCTTTCTTCTTTTTTCTTTTTGTTCTCCAGATTTGAAAATCTTAATTGACCTATTTTAAAGTTCAATGATTCTTTCTTTTGCCTGCTCAAATCTGTTGTTGAGCCCCTCTAATGAATTTTTCATTTTGGTTATTCCACTTTTCAACTTCAGAATTTCTATTTGGTTACTTAAAAAATTATTTCTAGCTCCTTACTGATATTCTCCATTTGGTGATATATCATTTGTATACTTTCCTTTTGTTGTTTAGACATGGTTTCCATTAGTTTTTTTGGTTTTTTTTTTTTGGCGGTGCACGGGCCTCTCACTGTTGTGGCCTCTCTCATTGTGGAACACAGGCTCCGGATGCGCAGGCTCAGTGGCCATGGCTCATGGGCCCAGCTGCTCCGCGGCATGTGGGATCCTCCCGGACTGGGGCACGAACCCGTGTCCCCTGCATCAGCAGGCGGACTCTCAACCACTGTGCCACCAGGGAAGCCCCCATTAGTTTTTTGATAATATTTAAAATGACTGATTTAAAGTCTTAAGATGTCCAGTAAGTACAACAGCTAGTCTTCTTGGATAAAGTTGCTATTGACAACTTTTTTCCACATATGGACCATATTTTCTTATTTATTTGCATGTCATATAATTATTTCTTTATAACTGGATATTTAAAATGATATAATATGGCAACTCTGGAAATAAGATTCTCTCCCCTCCCCAGGGATTATTGTGGCTATTGGCTGTTCTTGTTGTTGTTGCTATCTGTATATTCATTTGGATATTCTAAATATATAATAATATGTTTTTCAACAATTAGTGTTTTATTACTCCTTTAAAAATTTTTATATGTGTATTTCTTCTTCCTATTGTATTGCACTAGTTAATTCCTCCAGTGAATGTACTGAAGTGACAGAAGATATCATTGTCTCATTTTTGATTGCATAGAGAATGCTTTCATTTTATCATTATTATGATCTTTGCTTTTTTGGAAATGTACTTTTCACATTATATTATCATATTATAATTAGTTGCTAAGACTTCTTTTGATTTTACTCAATTAAATTTTTAAATTTAATGTAACTGTTGGGAAGTTTAGTTTTGTCAAGTGTTTTACACAGGTGTTCAGAAGAGAGATTGGTCTATGATATTTCTTTCTTTTAATGTCTTTGTTAGATTGCAGTATCCAATTTATGCTTGCCTTGTAAAATATAATGAATAAGGTTTTCTCATTTTTACTTCCTAAATCAGTGTAAAACTAGGGCATTTTCCCCCTTATGTTGAAGAATGCACCAGTTAATCCATCTAGTCGTGGAATTTTCTTTGTAGAAAGATTTCAAGTTAAAGACTTTTCTTTCTCTTTTTGACTTATTTCACTAAGTATAATATTCTCTAGGTCCATCCATGTTGCTGAAAATGGCAGAATTTTATTCTTTTTTATGACTGAGTAATATTCCAGTGTGTATGTGTGTGTGTGTGTGTGTGTCACATCGTTTTTATCCATTTATCTGTTGATGGGCACTTGGGTTGCTTCCATATCTTGGCTATTGTAAATAGTGCTGCTATGAACATTGGGGTGAATGTATCTTTTCAAATTAGTGTTTTCATTTTTTTCAGATGTATGCACAGGAGCAGAATTGCTGGATCATATGGTAGTTCTGTTTTTAGTTTTTTGAGGAAACTCTATACTGTTTTCCATAGTGGCTGCACCAATTTACATTCCCACCAACAGTGTACGAGGGTTTCCTTTTCTCTGCATCCTTGCTGTCATTTGTTGTTTGTTGACTTTTTGATGATAGCCATTTTGACAGGTGTGAGGTGATGTCTCATTATTTTGATTTGCATTTTTCTAGTAATTAGCCGTGCTGAGCATCTTTTCATGTGCTTATAAGAAAAATATCTTCTCAAGAAGAGAAGAAAGATATCTTCTCAAGAAAAATATCTCTTGTTTGTTCTTTTTCTAATTCTATTTTAGGTTGTTTATTTGAGATTTTTCTTTTTTCTTAAGGAAGGCATGTATTGCTATAAACTTCCCTCATAGAACTGTCTTTTTTGTATCCATAGATTTTGGAGTGTTGTGTGTCCATTTTCATTTGTCTCAAGTTATTTTCTGATTTCCTCTTTGATTTCTTCATTGACCCATTGGTTTTTACTAGCATGTTGTTTAGTTTCCATGTGTTTGCTCTTTTTTCATTTTTCTTTCTGTAATTGATTTCTAGTTTCATACTGTCGTGGTCAGAAAAAATTCTTGATATAATTTCTGTCATCTTAAATTTGTTGAGACTTGTTTTGTAGCCTAGTATGTGATTTATCCTCGAGGACGGTCCATGTGCACTTGTAAAGAATGTGTATTCTGCTGTTTTTGGATGGAATGTCCTATAGATATTTATTAAGTGCAGCTGGTCTGTTGTGTCATTTAAGACCACCATTGCCTTATTGATTTTCTGTCTAGAGGATCTGTCTATAGATGTAAGTGGGGTGCTAAAGTCCCCTACTATTATTGTATTATTGTCAGTTTCTCCCTTTGTGTCTGTTAGTATTTGCTTTACATATTTACGTACCGCGTTTTTGGGTGCATATATGTTAACAAGTGTAATATCTTTTTCTTTTATTGATCCCTTTATTATTATATAATGCCCATCTTTGTCTTTTGTTGTAAAGTCTATTTTGTCTGATATGAGTATTGTCACCCTTGCTTTCTTATGATTTCTGTGTGCATGAACTATCCCTCCCTTAACTTTCAGTCTGTGTCTGTCTTTAGCTCTAAAGTGAGTCTTTTGTAGGCAGATTAGAGACCTGACTCATGGTTATTTAAAGTGTTTAAAATTTTAATTGTTTTTATAATTTTCTAAATATACTTTGTTACTGATTTCTCATGTATATTTCTTCTGTTGTTAGAGGAAACATAGTCTATTTAACTTCAATTCTTTCAGTTGCTGCTTCTCAAATTTATTTCTCAAGCCTTTTACTTCCCTTGAGCCTTAGACTTTATCACATACAACACAGCACATACACCCATACACACACCCATACACACACACACACACACTTTTAGATATGATTATAGAAGGATAGAGCATTGAGTGAGAAGCCCACTTCCCTGTGGTTACAATCTTAGAAACACTAATATTCAGGAGGAAGAAGAGGATCTAACTAAGGACACAATGAAAGACTGGAAGAAAGCACTTTTCATTTTCAGAAAGCTAAGGGATTAGTGCTTCAAAAAATCAGCACAGGTGTTTGCCCAAATAGATACTTCTTATCTGGTTATAATATCACTTTTTCCCAAAATAATGGCATGTAAAAAATGTGGCTGAGGCAGCAATTCTCACCCTAATAGAAGCCTTTTCAAAATCACATCTTATATCGTAGTGTCCCAAACCATTATGATCCTAATAGGTAGAGCGTTAGAGCGTAGGGAAAGGTGACTATGGAGACACGTTCTCTCTTTTTCAAAAGACAAAGGTAAAAAAACGTACTGCAGGGAAGCTAATACAAAGCTTGGCTTACAGGAACAGTCTAGTTCATGTGAGAGACGAAAATGAACTTTTTTCTTAGGCTAAAGACGTAATGAGCTTTTCCCAAAGTCTAGAAACTCACACACTTCCTAGTTTGAAGTCATTAGCATATCATGGCACACCCCTTTTCTAGTTTGTTAAATTGTGATAACATTTCAATAGAAGAAGTGGGAGCCTGACCTGCTGTTTTTTACTTCTTGCCTGAGTTACATAGTAGAGGGTTCAGGAAATAAATGTAAGAAGCACATGACCTTTTAATTTCCCTTTCCAGATTTCCAACATTTTCTGGTTGCTTAGGTATATTTTCTTGGAGAAATTGCATTGGAATGCTTATAAAAGACACACGTGGAGAACATGTCCAGTGCTTTTTATAAAGACTAACTTCTTCTTGCTAGATTTTCACTCTGGGGGTCTGTTACATTTTAGGAGAGAGGATTTGACCTGGAGTGAGGTGTGTAACCACAGAACTCTGGCGTACTGTTATGGCAAAAGTCTACTTGTGACGAACATGTTACCTCTAGCTTATCTGCCTTCTGGGGAGAATGGGCCCTGTTGGTGCTCAGGCCTTGGTTCTGCTAAGGGCCTCAATGACTTTGTGTAAGAAAGTTTGGGAGAAGCAGAATACCATCCTTTTTTGGTGCTAGGATTTCGGAGGAAAAGGGAGTCTGCTCTGCCTGGAAGAACTTGGAGGGTGAGAGTTACGGTCCAGCATATGCTCCAGAGAGGAGAGGAAGCAAGAGAGTGGAAGGAGGGAGATGATGGCTGGAGACTGTGACACATCCCAACAACCACATGTATCTTGAATAATTTTTTTAAAAAAACTGACAAAGGACTTGGAATAGTGGAAACCGGTGACAGGGCAGAGCTGCATGCCCAGAGTGATGCGTGGAAGGAAACAAGACAGACTGTAAGAATGATGCAAGTAGACCTTCTGCTATAGTCTCTGGAGATTGGCAGGAATGTGGGGCAATCATCAGACTTTCAGCAGCTGAAGAGTGGGCTGGGGTCCAGGCCAAGTAAGCCTCAGTCTCCAAAGGGCTTCTTCTGACATCTCTACATTGATGTGGTATCTCCTCTTTTCTTTCCTATCCCTCCTATCTCTTCACCTTCTCCATCAGTCTTCAAAATGTAGAAAAAAAAAAAAAAACCCAAAAAACAAAAACTCCAGACCTTTAAAATTTGTAGAGAGAAAGTTATTTGGAGGAAAATTCAAAGATGACAGAGAAATTAAACTTGAAATTTTTGGAAAATATAGACAACTAATAGAGTATAAACAATTGGAGGGAAGTGGCTGCAGTGTCCTGTGTGTATGACATTGGACCTGATGTAGTAATCTACATAGTCAATAAAAGCAGTTAACTGATCCTAAGCCACTTTATTTTCCCTTACATGTACTGTGCATTGATTAACATATAGTAGAAACATTATTTTCTTAGGGGTCATATGTTGATATCCTAGTAAATCATCCTAGTAAAACGTGAGAGCAATAGCTATGAGAATAACAGTTTTATTGATTTGAAAATGATATATTTCCCAAATATTTTTCTTCCTTTACTTATGCTTATCTATTTATTTCTCACAGTTATATATTTATGTTTGGTATCTATGTGTATGCCTTGTGCCTGTCTCATATATATATGTGTATGTATGTATGTATTTTTAAGCTGGCCATTTTTAAACTTACTGTTTACTTTGACATTATAAGCTGTCTTAAATTATTAGTAGTCCTGTTCGACATGGAGTCGTCTATGGATATAATGAACACATTCTAAATAATATTTAGTCAGGACTTCCCTGGTGGTCCAGTGGCTAAGACTTCACCTTCCAATGCAGAAGGTGCAGGTTCTCTCCCTGGTTGGGGAGCTAGGCCAAAAAACCAAAACATATAACAGAAGCAATACTGTAACAAATTCAATAAAGACTTGAAAAATGGTCCACATCAAAAAAATTTTTTTTAAAAAAATATTATTTAGTCAAATAACACTAGCTGCAGCAGCCTCTTGGAGGACATTATTTTGTACCTTTGTACATCACCTTCTACATTATCAAATTCAGTAATTTCTTTTCCACTTGATCTATCACATTTGACAGAGGTGATTAACTTCTTAAAACACTCTTTTTTGGGACTTCCAGTGGTTAAGATTCAGTGCTGCCAATGCAGGGGTGTGGGTTTGATCCCTGGTTGGGAAACTAAGATCCCATATGCCCCGTGGTGTGGCCCCCCCCAAAAAAAACAAACACTCTTTTTCCTTGAATTTCCAGATTTCACTCTTTTCTGGTTCTCTTAAGGCTTTTCTCCTTGCCTTTTCTCTATTACAGTTTACTCTGCTTTTTTGGCCAGACTGATACAGTGGTACTGGAGGCTCTCATGTTTAAAACCAAGCAGGGTCCTCTGGCTCTTGTAGCCAGTGTTGCCTTCAATAGAAATTCATGGCTCCAGCCCCAACTTCTTGGGATCCAACTCTGACTTTAGCCCCTTGATAGTATCCTGGCTGGGGTTGCCCACTTCCAATAAGAGATTCAGACATTTTAAAGTTCATAAACCTTTAACTAAGAAGGGATCCTAGAACTTGAAGCCATATATCTGCAAGTTCCACTCAGCTGCCTATCACCTTTCTTTCACTCACTCACTCATTCATTTATTCTTTATAAATTCCACAAAGGAACTAGTTCTGCCTTGTTGCTCCTTCTGTTTCCAGAGCTACCAAAGTTATGGCTTTACCACCGTAGGCACTTGAGAACTCTTTGTTAAATGGATGAGTGAAGAAATGGATGAATGAATGACGCTTCTCCAAGTTGTTTTTCATTACTGTATGTTTCCTGGGCCTGTGTTGGTGTGGTAACTTATTTATAAAGATGACTACAAAGCTTCCTCTCGTCCCGGATGCTGCCCCTCGGCCGGCTAACTGCCAGTCCTCCCACCACAAGGTGGCATCTATTTCCTCTCATCCGTACCTGGGCCCTCTGACTTCCTTTGAACAATAAAAATTGGTGGAAGTGATGCTGTGTGACCTCTGAGGGAAGGCAGTAAGAAGCTTTGCATCCTTGCCCTCAGATAGCGTGTAAGGAAGCCTGCCTGGCCAACTGGAGACCAAGAGGCCATGAGGAAGAGGACCAAGGAAGCCCACCTGACAGCCAGCACTTACTGCCAGACCTATGAGTGAAGCCGGAAGTGTTGAGCCCGGCCAGCCATCCCAGATTAATGGAGCCATATGAGCAAACCCAGGTGATGGCATGAGAGGAATCACCCAGACAACCTGCAGAGTCACATGAGAGGACACATTGCTGCTTCTTTAGGCACACGACTTAAAAGATGGCATGACTTTAAAGAGGAACAAGTCAGTGTCGTTCCCTTTAAGGAGCTTATAATCTGCTGGGAAAGACATGTCACGTACACTAAGTAATTTCTGGTTCTCATGTGAGTAGATTATGGGTCCAGTTGTAAAATCTTTCTCCTACAGTTGTGAATAATTCTTGGCAGCTAGGAAAAGGACATCTAACAAAAACAAAATGAAGACAGAGAGACCTTGAAAAAAATCACATTTAGCCTAATAAACATGAAATATTGGAAACAGGGGAAGATACACATGCATAAAGCTAGGAAATTGGAACCATTTATTTTATGCATTATTTGGAAAGGAAGTATGAATTTAGTACTGTCCTAACCATCTCAGCTTTTCTCCATGGAGCATGCAGGAAGAATATATTTACACTGGGTTCTGTACAGATATTACATATATTTTACATACAGGCTCTGACAGACTCAATTCGGAACGAAGAGTAATCTTTCAGATACTTTTCATTGCATTTATATTATAAACTCCATTTGGCGGGTGAATATCACTGTAAGCCTCACCATTCATATGCTAATGTTATAAGTTGGAGTTGTCAAGAGAATTATGCACAGGCTTGAGTACATGTGTGTGTGAGTGAGTGATATTTGTGTTTGCCAAAGCGGCATGTGCTCCTGAAGGGAGAGTGTGTCTTATCTTACGAGCTGTCTGGTCTCAGTTTCTCTCTCTAATGTGCCAGGAAGAAAATGTCTTTATCACTGAATATTTTGGTGATGCATAGATTCCAGGATGCCCTCCAGTGTTATAAGACATCTGTGTGTGTGTGTGTCTGTGCATGTATGTATGTGTACATATTAGGCTGGGAGATTAGCATGCTTTTTGTTTCTGTGTTCATCATTATTCCTTCATTGCATAGACTGTCTCACCATTTCATGGGATATTTTCTAACATTCTCTCAGAATTTTGAACTCTTTTGGTTTACTTCTATTTATGAGACCATTTAACATTTCCACAGATGGAAGGAAAGTGCTCTGGTATTCCACTCTTAACACTTGAATTGATCCTATGTTTCTATAAGAACAATAATCTTACTTAATTGAATAGCTTCAGTAGAAAGGCTTTTCTATATGTTTTAAATTTTAGTAATTTTGTAACAGTTATAAAAAGCAGCAGAAGGTGTGGAGTTTAATGTAATTGTAAGGTGGAGTTTGATCAATGAGGCCAGAGGCAAGGCCAGGGAGGAAGGTCAATTCATCTGAGGCCAGGGATGCTCCACTAAAACTGTGGGTATTCCTCTCTGGGCAGTGGTCTGTCACTGCAGGATTATAAGCTGGGAGATAACATGATCAGATTCATATCTTGGACAGATCACTTGGGTAGGGGTGTGGAGGAAAGACCTGTCCACACAAGAGTCTTGTCCTCTCTCACCAAGCCAAATGATGCATTTTACCCACTATCAAATATTTCTGAGTAAGTTCTTCAAGAACTAGAATGTGGAATGATTTTTTTCAAAGTATGGTTCTGGATCTACCTCCATCAGAATTACTCAGGGAATGCTTGTTAAATAAGCTAATTTCCAGGACTACCTCATGCTTACTAATTTAGTATCTTTGTAGATTGTTAACATTTCATCCTGACTTTGCTCAAACTGCCCCTTTGGTTCGGAAAATTTTCCCTTTTTCTTCCTCCATCTTACTCATTTTTTTCAAAACCCAGTGAAGTCATCGCTTCCTCAAGGAAGTCAGTCTTGAATCAGGAACCATCAACCAATCAGAACTGTGCACGAGCTGATCACACACACTGCAACTCCCCTCTCTCACCTTGCTTTTAAACACCCGTCCCTGAAATCCACTGGGGAATTCAGGTCTTTTGAGCATGAGCTGCCCATGCTCCTTGTGTAGCCTTGCAATAAACACTGCATTTTCCTGCACCAGAACCTGGTGTCAGTATATTGGCTTTCCTGCACACAGGTAAGCAGACCCCAGTTTCATTAGGTAACAAATGGACAAGTTCACTGTACCCATTTTAGCTGTTCCCATGGTTCACAGTGACTTAGAAAATGTGGGACCTGTCCTTTAGGCTGTACCAGAGCTTCCAATCTCAGGGTTTTTTCCAGCAGAACAACTCTGTGGGGAGGCACATCTTAGTGATGGGGGAGCTAGTGGAGTCTATTTTGTCATGTGAGCCATGTCACCATGGCTCATGGTGACATCAGGAACTTATTAAAAAGGTGGAGAATGATGCCTAACCCGGATCCTGACCGCAGATCATCAGGCATGGCAGAACTCTTATTATGTCTAGGAGTTTCCTGACAAATATGCTACTTTTATTATTTGTATATAAATTTCTGTATCTGTGAGCCTCATTTGGTGATTGCATTCGGTTTGGCCTTTGCAAGTGAGAATTTTGACTCCAAGAATGAGGTATATAATTTCTTCCCTATCTGTAGCTTTTATCTCTTCACACTTTGTAATGATAGAGCCATCCTATCTGTGAAGTAGTCTGGGAATGTCTGCTTTAGTACTTGCACAGAGAAGACATAAAGTCAGTAGATACCAAAGGGCCAGAAGGATTGCGCAAGAAAGAAAATACCGAGGCAGGTGTGCTTGGCTAGTCAAGGCCTAAAATCCAAGGCAAGTTGAAGTGTGTATGACTAAGATATCACAACAAAAATGACACATATAAACTTTGAGAAAGAAATGTTGAGCAAACAGGGTTTTACAGTTTGTGAATTATGGGACTAGATAAATGAGAACTAAATCGTCAGGACAACTTGGGAGATTTCTGCCTCATGAAAGTTCCCAAATATTCATTTATATTTCATTTCTCTGCAATGGATGGCTCCATAAATTTTGGGCAAAGGCAGGAGGAGAAAGACTCACACCTGCAGTCGAGGAGTTCCAGCCCACCTTGAAGGGTGCTGATTCTGCCAGTTACAACGTGGAAGGTGGTGTATGTTTGGGGTTAGGAAGGCGATTCTTGCAAAGTGGCCACAATTTGATCTGGGAGGGTGAGCGTTCAACCCGACACAGCACCATTTGCAGTGGGTGCTTCCTTAGATGACCTTAGTTAATATTCATTCTTCTCTAAAACTGGGATTTGTCTGACAGACTACATGAGCTACTGCATCTTTTTATTTGTGTGCCGTAGAGACTGGAAATTTATGGGATAGGAAGTGATAAATCAAGAGATGGGAATGAATAAGAAATGGTTCTCTCAAACTTTTGTATTTGTTGATGCACTGGCAAAAATAAACAGCCTAGAAAGGTGAAGACAGTCAAATACTTTTGAGTTCCTCCTAGAACGTGTGGTATAAATGCAATGCATTATATTCATTTATGCTCCTAGGAGGCACATTTTTGTTTTTTGGAATGCTCAAAAGAAAGGATGATTTGATACATGGCAAAAAAGTGCTAAAAGAAACTTTGAAAACGTTTGCCACTGGAACATCATTTCAAACCTGTCAGAGATGTGGGGAGGAAATAGAAAAACTTCTGCCTTGACAAAGTTTGGGGGAAAATGGGCCAACTAAACAAATATCATTTGAAGGCAGTAAGGAGTAAACTGTTCAGAAACACAATTTTATTTCCTTTTACAAATTCTTCCTCCAGAGATTTTAGTCACTCGCAAAACAGATGTCATTTTTGAAAATGCAGAATTGCAAAACACAAAAAAATCAGCATCCTTCAAGAATACTGTTGTGCGTTCTTCTTATTTGCTGGTAGAAAACATGTGTGTCTTGAATACCAATTATCTTTCCAGTTCAGTATTTCCTTCAGAGAACAAAAACTTTCTGGTACAGCTGCAGAGGACAAATAAAATGGTATCACAGAAGAGCAACTAGCACCTTGGAACCAGCTGTTCATGCTATTTTGTCATCTTCTCTTTAACCCTCTGAGTCCTGAGTGAGAACGGGGAACATTCTGGAATATGATCATGTCTCTCTGTGTGTGCATGTGATTAAGGATTTCTCAGCTTGCACTGGAGGGCAGTGTGAAAACAGACAGACCTTTATTCTAGTCCCAGCACTGCCAGTTATCAGTTGTGTGACTTTGGGAAATGTATATTTAACTTTTCTAAGCTTTCTTTTCCTCACCTGCAAAAAGGGTGTAATAATGTTTGCCTCATAGAGTTGTTATGAGAACTAAGTAAGACAATGTATGTTAAAATCTTAGCCTGTGGCACCTAACAGGCGCTCTTTTGAGATTGCAATCTATTTGAGGTCAAAGTCTTGCTTTTGAGCCCTGCTCTGCAGGTCTGTTGTGGCGATAGGCACAAAAAATATTTTATATTCAGGTCATCGTTTATCTGAAGCATTGCGTAAATATCTAAGCACCTACTGTGTGTCAGCGCTTTCACCTGTGCCATTGTGAGTCTCCAATAAACTTGTATAATTGTGTTATGATTGCCATTTTCTAGATAGGAAACTGGCATGCAGAGAGGCTCAGGAAATTGCTCAAATTCAAGGCAATTAGTGGCAGAACTGGATGCAGGTCTTCACATTTTAAGTTCAGCATTCTTTCCAGAGAGACTTCCTAAGACAAAACAAAATCAAACAAAAAACACAGAATTAAACCCTTGCGGGGAG
Source organism: Aethalodelphis obliquidens (assembly GCF_003676395.1). Lineage (NCBI taxonomy): Eukaryota > Metazoa > Chordata > Mammalia > Artiodactyla > Delphinidae > Aethalodelphis > Aethalodelphis obliquidens. Next base: position 12,130,544 of record NW_020837977.1, on the reverse strand, counting down.
ATAATGTTGATGTATCACTGCAGGTGCTCAATAGAAAAGTCAGTCTGCAAAAGCAGGGGAAGGCAGGCAGCCTCTGTGGCTCTGAGTCAACCAAGAAGCTTCAGAGACTGCTTCCCACTAGCTATCTATTTTATGTTCGGTAGTGCATATATGTCCATGCCACTCTCTCACTTTGTCACAGCGTAGGGAGATCAGCTCAGTGCTTTGTGACCATCTAGAGGGGTGGGATAGGGAGGGTGGGAGGGAGGGAGCCGCAAGAGGGAAGGGATATGGGAACATATGTATATGTATAGCTGATTCACTTTGTTATAAAGCAGAAACTAACACACCATTGTAAAGCAATTATACTCCAATAAAGATGTTAAAAAAAAAAAAAAAGAAGCTTCAGAGATGCGAGTATTCAGATGGGAGATTGACAATGATCTGGGGCGGGATGGAACCAGAGGCTTCCCATTGAAATTTTACTATCTTTCCAATTCACAGAAAGTGCATTAGCTGTAATTCATGTTATTTTGAGCCAGGCTCATCCACGCTTTGGTGTTTTGCCCACTCCCGTGGACTTTCAAAAAAGGACATTTAAAAGAAGCTATATGATGTGCTGCACCTTCACTGAATCATTGCCAGGAATCACAAACTTTTCTGAGACGCAACCTTTAGGTAGAAGGCTTGATTCCATACCCTTTAGCTTCATGTAGACTCAGTAAAAGAGGTTTTTTTTTTTTTTTAAAAAAAGTAAAAAAGTAAAGGAAAAAGTAAGATATCATGGTTCCTTTAGTGTGAATGGAATTGATTCAAAAAATTCTTTTTTGCATAAGCTCCTTCAAAACAAAATCAAAGGGGAAAAGGGGGAAAGAAAAAACAACCTCTCCATTTCCCTACAGGAGGAAGGTCTCTGTGTCAGGTGGTGAATCCAGGGACAAGCATGACGTGCTATTCCCCTCTCTGTCTGTCTTCTCGGGAGGCATTTCTTTTTGACAAACTCAGGGCAGCTTAAGCTGAAATTAAAATTCCTCCCACCCTCCACACGAGGGTTGGAAGTGGATGCTCAGATCCTTGGAGTTGCCTGCGATGCAGCTGTAGGGTCTGCATCTCTGGTGGAAGCCGTGACTTTGAGGCAGAGCTGGGCTGCCAGGGACAGTGCCGGCCAGCATGACTTAGAGGAGGGGCAGAGCCAGACCAGCACTGAGCGGCCTGAAAGGCCTTCAGGGTGGAAATCACAGTCCTCTGCTCCAGTCTTTTGCTGCTGGGTGATAGGAGCCTGCTCTTCCAGGTGTCCTCTGTGCCTTTTCCCCAGGAAAGCAGATGGCCGTGCAGTTTGCTTTCCAGTGTGCTCCAACTGGAGTGTTCAAGAGGGCTTACTTTTTGCTTCTGAGTGACTTTGGAGGGAAGCAGACAGTTGAGTTTCTCTAAAGTCTGTACGTTTGTTTGCCTGATCCTTTTAGACCAGTCCACGCTTTTCTGGAGTAATGGGCTGGGGTAGGGGAGCAAAATATTGTCTTGTAACCAATCCCACTCTGTTTTTACCTTTTGAAATATTTTTCTAGATGTAGTTGGTGTTGGGAAAAGCAGACCCTCTGTAAATTTTACCAGTGATCTGGTAGCCCCAAAAGGATAGGGATGGGGGGCCGTTGATAGCATAACCTGGGACTAACAGCAGGTATTCCAGCCACAAGTGAGACTGGAAATGAAGAGGTTCTTCCACCTCCTTTCTACCACGATGACATAAAGTCACCACTCTTAATTCTGGAACTGTTTTGGACAAGCTATTGCTATTCGAGAATTTTGGTAAGATGAGTGATGAAAACTACTCTTTTGAAATTCTAGGAATATGAATAATAATTCATACCTCCATTAAGGTGACCAACCATCCTGGTTTGCCTGGGACTGATGGGTTTCCTGGGACATGAGATTTTCAATTTTAAAACCAGGATAGTCCCAGACAAATAGGGACGTTTGGTTATCCTATCAAGGAGGATAGCAGGGTGTAGAACACTGAACTGAGAATTAGAAACCCTGATATTAAGTATTGGTTGCTTAACTGACCAGCTGTATGGCCTTGGGTAACCTTTCTGAACTGCAGTTTTCTCAGCTGCCAAACGAAATTTCTAGCTGTATGGTCCATGGGGTTCCTTCCTGCTTCAATAGACCATGATTTCAGGACTATTTACAGTGACTGAAATGGGAGCAAATTATAAAGATTTATATAATGTCCTAAAAAGGTTGTATTTCCAGCTTGGATAGAGACTGCCCCCCTCCTAGAAATCTGGAATGACTCCATCTCAGTTCCAACCAGCCTGTGCTATTGCATCTTCCTGCCATCGCTTTCCGGAGTTCAGAGCAAGGTCACTCAGCCTCCTGCATGCAGGTGCCCTCCTCTGTTTATTGAATCTCTCCTCTGCACTCAGCCCTCCTTCCCACCGCATGCCTTGCATCCAGCCTGTCACCATCTCCCACTTGGACTCACTTGGCTTCTGCTTTCATGATTTTTCAAATAATACGACTACGTTATTTATGTGTTCTATAGTTTAAACTTTCCATTCATTACTTTAGCCTTTCTCCACAACTCCCAGTTAATTTGACCTACTGAGAATGTACTATACCTAACTACAAATGGAAAATTATAGTTACACACTGAATTTGGACCAATATTCTCATTGTGGTAGGAAAATTAACATCCTTCTTAATCTCAGCCTTACTTCTACTTCCGTCATCAGCACTAATTTGTAAGTTTTAAATACATGATTGAAGTCACCAATTATTGGGATCACATTACTGGATTCACAAATACCATTATTGGAATCAGAAATACTGTGTTGAATTCCTACTTGTTTTAAAAATTTTAATTTGAACTTACACTTTCTCTATTTTGAGGTGGCTGATACAATGAAATAATACAAAACAGGATAATCAGGTATAAAATTAGAACAGAGACCATCTATAGCAAGTAGGAAATGTCACCTGGCACTTAAAATAAGATTATAATGATTAATAATAGCTAATAATAGAAGGTGGATGTCACGGAGTGTTTACTATGCCCAGCACTGGCACTCTTCATGAATTTAAGTCACTGTTTCCCAATGATCAGGGCACCCAGGGAAACACTTGAGGCACATGGCTCTCATTGTCTGATCAAAGAAAATATGTACATGGATTTGTAGAAAGCAACTTTTTCCTGAGCTAAATTCAAGGGAGAGTATTATTTTGTGTGTACTTTCCTGAAGCGCTCTGGATGAAGTGCGGAAGGCTTTTTTCAATTATAATTTTGCAAAAGCCCCAGACACTTTTCAAAAGAATGCTCCTTGTTTTGACCTACAAAAGCTTTGGTGGTAACATAAAATTGTAACTTAGCAGAATATTTGAATTCATCATCAAGGGCTGAGTAATTTTCTCTTGTGATCATGTACGTTAATATAGGGATGGAATTTAGGGAATATTGATTAGAGAGTTGGATGCCCATTTGAACATTCTCTTTAGTACCAGATGACTTGAGTAAGCCATTGGGCAGTCCTGACTTACAGTTAGATCATGATCAATTTCTTTAAGTGTAGAGCAGGTGTTCTGTACTTCTGTGGTTAACCAAGGGCCATATATTTTATGTACTAAATGTGTAGGCAGCAAAGTGGATATTCTCATCTAGTTGCTTAAGAATCCAGTTCTTATTTTCTCCTAAGCCCCTTGAACCTACCCCAGTGGCTGCAGAGACACCTGCAGTAAGGGTAGTGATTTCCCCAAGAAGAGCCGTAAATCTTCTCCAGCCTTTGCACAACCACTTGGTTGGGATCTTAGAGTCCTGTACTGTAGAGCACGAGGGAATTCATTTTAGCATGAAACAATTTTAAAGACATTTGTTACCAACAGACCATCTTGTCCAAGAAGGAACTACATCCTGATAAGATAGACAGAATAAAATTAACTGTAAAAGGCATTTTCTTAAAGTTGAAAGAATTAATGCGCTGTGTGGAGTCACTTAAAATTGATGGAGTTAATTGAAATGTAATTAATGTTAGGAAATGCCTTTCGCTTCAGTGAGTTTGCTTTTATCTTTGATGTTTGGTACTGATTTGCATTTCCTGAAAGTAAGTAGGAAGTGGATCGCTTTTGTAGGATAATTAAAACATATCACCAGAATTTTTTAAAAAGAACTTGTAGGGGAGGAAAACTTTTCCCTTCTTCCCTTCTAGGTTCTTTGGCTGGCCTAATAATCAAATTAACATAGATTAACAGGAGAAAAACAAATTTAATTATGTACATTCAGGGGCCCCTGAGATCCAAAGGCAGTCAGACAATAGAGGCTTATATGCCATCCCGAGCTCAGGAGGAGGGGATGAGGGTCTGGGACTTCAAAAGGGAGGAGGGCAATTTGTGGGAAGATGGGAAGAGCACATGTTTTGTAAACAAATGTTTGCCATGCTGTACGGAGACAGTGGGACACAGAGAGGACTGGTCTTCAGGCCCTGCCAGGCTTCCCCCAGCTCACCACTCCTAGTCCGTATTTTTTGTAGTTATCTCTGGTGGTAGCTCTCTTCCTGGACCAGTCCCTCTGTCTAAATTCTTTTAGGCAGTTATGGGGGAGGTAAAAGCTCTTCCTCAGGTTTCTGGGCCTTGACTTTCTTCAGCTCAAAAGAATCCACATGTCAAAGCGGCACATTCTGGGGTGGCCTACCCTGAACCCCATCAAAGTATACTCTCCTGTAGCATATGTGTATGTGGGGAACAGTAAGTCATATATTCAGTATATCTGTTAGCTGTACCAAGTTGTTGGATATAAATTAACAAGACAGGGAGGGAATCAGACATAACCATGGTTAATATCATTTCCATTAACATTTACATGTATTTGAAAACATTCTTGTGGATCCTGACTTTGGCTTTAATATCAAGATAGAGTAGCCTCTAATATCATGACTGTCCCAGACTGTATACCCATTGGCATTATTATTCACAATAATAATCATGATTAACTCTGAATAGTACTCACAACTTGCTAGACACTGTGTTAAGGACTTTATACATATAAACTCATTTGATCTTATGTACCCGAAACCTAAAAGATACATATTTTTTATTATTATTCTCCTTTCAAAGATGGGAAACTGAAGAATGGAGACATTAACACAGCTAGTAACTGCAGAATTCTGGATTCAAAGCAGGGCAGTCAGGCTCCTGAGCCTCTGCCCATAACCACCAGGTAATATTGCTGCTGTCATAGATTGGTGAATTTCATAAATTGTCTTAAATTGCTTTGATCTGATATTTCATGGAGATAAAACACTCTATAAAACTGATCACAGTGAGAAAATTGTGTCTAAAACCCTCTTCCTCCTCATAAAGTTACTCCTTTTGGAAAATAAAATGTCCTAACATTTGTTTAGAATTAATCTGCCATGTTATTTGAAAAGAATGTCTAGTAGTCTAATAGGCCTATTGTTTTGAACAGATAAAGCATTTTTCTTTTGGAAGACAAGGCAAACTCTATTTCACACTCTTCCTAAGGGGATTATGCCTCTGGAGCTAATTACAATACATAATTTTTCAAAATTGTGTTTACTTAAGATAAATTCTTAAGAGATTCCTTGATAAGAGACCTTCTCCTGGGGTCATCTTTTCTAACAGTTAATGATTGATCAGGTATTTTAAAGTGGATTGAGTTCCAGGCTCCCAGCTGGGCCAGTTCCTGGAACCTGCAAAATGCAGAGACCATGATGGCTGAATGGAGTGACTTGTCCAGTCATGGATAGAGACAGGCACTTCCACATTCCTTTCACAAAAGTCACGCAGTATCTCAGAACCTTCACTTAATTGCTCCTTCCAGCTGAGCCCCACACCTCCCACTGGGGTCTATTGTAATTATTGCACTCTAGAATTTTTTTTTTCTTTCTACTGAAAGAAATTGTTGGTTAAAGGATCTTTTGGTGATATCAAATAAAATGTACATTTGCTAGGTTTTAGGCAATCATATTTATTAAATCTGGACATACACTGGCAAATTCTCTTTTCCCCTCTTCCAAGTAGTGGTATAATAAAGCCAATTTAAGCCTATCTAAGATGAAGATTATATACAAAGAAGAAACTTCTCCCAAAAGACAGGATGAGTTAAGTACTATCAAATCGAGTAGAGTAGATTAATTAAAGAGTTGGAAAATTCTCACTTGACTTAGCCTTCGTATTTTTGTAATAAATAATAAGATAATTTAAAATGAAGAGGCAGGTAAAGGCATTCTGATAGTCCAGGGAGCTCAGAGTGGTATTTTTAAAACAGAAAGAAAGGTTGTCTTAAGTGTTGGGACCCAGACTGTTTATGGTATGGCACCTAAGGAAGCTGGATGCTTGCTTCCATCATTGTCTTGGAATGAGACTCACTTATGTCTTCTTTCCACAATGCATCTTGAGTCCCTACTGTGTGTGGTCAGGCACTTTATATAAGATTGTCTGTTTTGAAAGTGCCATGGGTAGCAGCAATTAATAGATAATAAGATAATTAAAAATGTAAATTATTAGGTAGTCCTTCTGACACCAATAATTGACTTACGTAACGTGCTTTCTTTCCTGTCTGTGTTCAGTTGCAAAGAAAATAAAACACATTTGGCTACTTAGGTTTCTTTTTTTTTTTTTCCATCATTCTCAGCATATTTATTTACTAGAAAAATCCAACACATTAAAACTTTGTGACTTAGTTTTTAAAGTTTGTGACTGAAGACAATAAAGCAGCGTACCTCAGAAGTTCATAGATGTCATTATATCCTCTATTGTGGAAGTACCCAGATGATACACAAATCTGGCTTTTTTTCCTACTTAAGTTTTTCATGTCAAGGTGATCTTTTGACATGTCTCTAAAGGTCTCTCAGACCTTTAAAAATAGTTAGTATTTTCTAAACCATAATTCAAAAAGAGTCATGTACCACAATGTTCTGTTTACTGTTTACACTGTTTACAACAGCCAGGACATGGAAGCAACCTAAGTGTCCATCGACAGATGAATGGATAAAGAAGATGTGGCACATATATACAATGGAATATTACTCAGCCATAAAAGAAACGAAATTGAGTTATTTGCAGTGAGGTGGATGGACCTAGGGTCTGTCATACGTAGTGAAGTAAGTCAGAAAGAGTAAAACAAATACCATATGCTAACACATATATATGGAATCTAAAAAATAAAAATGGTTCTGAACAACCTAGGGGCAGGACAGGAATAAAGACACAGACGTAGAGAATGGACTTGAGGACACGGGGAGGGGAATGGGTAAGCTGTGACAAAGTGAGAGAGTGGCATGGATATACATACACTACCAAACGTAAAATAGATAGCTAGTGGGAAGCAGCCACATAGCACAGGGAGATCAGCTCGGTGCTTTGTGACCACCTAGAGCGGTGGATAGGGAGGGTGGGAGGGAGACGCAAGAGGGAGGGGACATGGGGATATATGTATACGTATAGCTGATTCACTTTGTTATACAGCAGCAACTAACACAACAATGTAAAGCAATTTTACTCCAATAAACATTAAAAAAATAGTATTTTCTAAATACCTCACTGAAAGATTATGGTATATAAAATTACTTACTGTTCTCAGATTTATTCAATTGAATATATCGCGTACTTATTTTATATCACCATTGTCTTAGGCACAGAGCGTAAAATGATGAAAAGGGACATTGTGGCTTTCAAGGGATTCACAATTCATCTAGGCACAATCAAGCTGAGAGTCAGATGTGAAAATGAGCAACCGTGTTCTATAGTGATGAAGTGCTATCATAACAGAAGTAGTAGTGACATGTTACTGAATCTCAATTATCGATATGATATGGAAAAAAATCCTCACATTTCCAATTAAGTAGCCCAAACATTTGGGATAAATTATTTGTGCCATAGCCCAAGACAGTTCAGCTTTTATTAATTCTGGACTTTGGAATTTATAATCATCAAGCTTTACTTAGAGTAAGAAAAAAAGCAACGAAGTAATCTGCTATTGGCTTCTCTATTTTGGTCTCTGACTTCAAGGACTTTGTGGGGAGGGTGTGTGAATGTGTAATGCAATGTCCATGTATTATGCTTTTCAATTTTTGAAATCAAAGTACTCAATCAACATTAATTAGGAGATATTGTGCTGTAATTTCCAAGTGCATGTACAATGGGTAGTCTTCTAAATTGTGTGCAATTTTCCTTTTCTTTCGAATTTCCACATGGAGCTTTCCCTATTATATATTAAATTGAGAGGCAGTTAGTTTCACATTCTGGGCATCCAAACATTAGGTTTTTTATATTTCCATGTGTCACGTGCAAAGTATGCCTACTTCTGGAAAGCTTCATCCTTGTCCTTTTCCTCATAGCCTACCCTTTATGGGCCTCTGGTAACAAACTTGGAACTGTTCCTTTTGGTTTTATAAATCATGTCTAAGGGATTCTAAACCACATTTAATTACACATGACAGAAAAGCTTCATGTGCTAATGTTCTTCTGGTTGACCCACCACGAATTCCTGCTAAAATTTTTATAAGCCTTGGAGACAGTTCTCCAGAGTATCCCCCAGAGCATTTCCTGGACACCAATGATGCAAGAGTTTACCATCCCATTGATGGTTGTCCCAGAGCACCCCAGGATGAATACTCCCATTCCCTGAAAGCTGCTCGTGGACCACGACGCTACTATAAATGGCTGAAATGTGATGCAGCTTCCTCCAGCTCAGCCTAATGGAGATTAAGATCCATTAAGAGCTCTCTGCTGCATGTGCAATTTCGATTGATCAGATTGACTCATTTCATTTTAGCCAATGATCCTATTACAGAAGTTGCCTCCTTCCAGTGTTTTACTGGCACAGGGAAACCTGCAAATGCTCTGTACTGTAACAGGCAGTGCAGAGAAGGGCATGGGCTCGAGTTGTGTTTTCCAGCCCCTGCGAGACATCATTTGCAGTGTGTGATTCTTACAAGTTTTGGGGAGTTATTATCATTCATGCTCTTACTTAGGATTGCTTAGAGGTTAGAAGTCTATGTGATTCATTTTAAAAATAAACATTTGATTGGGAAACTGTGTTAGCCACAGTATAGCTGTAGACAGAGTTCAGTATGAGCAATACTGTGGTTTGGAAACGAGGTTTCCCTGAATTGGAAACCTGTGAGGGAAGCAGCTAGAGAAAGGAAATGTTTGCTTATAATGATAGACTGTATGAAATTAATAGTCATCTTTATTTGTAAAAGGAGTGTTAAGCTCATGACAGACATTATTGTTTTAGCGGTCAACGCTAAGTGGAATCATGGAGTTTTACAAAATGTAACAAGTGGACCTTCTAGAAAGAGTTTATGGGAAAGGATAAGAATAGAAGTGCATGTAGCTGTGCAGCTATACTGACTGAAGTCCTTCTTCGACTAATTACATGAATGTGTTATGTGATATTAAGGATTTGCATATGCAGATGCCTTCATATTCCCCAAGCACTTTCACATAGATGAGTCATAAATTCAACGGCCATTTATTGAACATCTGTTATGTACTGCATCTTTAACATATATTGTGACATTTAATCCCTTTAAGAACCCTGTAAACTTTAAATTACTTCCAGATCCAATTTTTAGATGAGATAAAGACACAGGGAGGAAATGATTTGCCCAAGGTCTTGACCTGGAAGAGGCACAGCCTGGTTTCAAACTCAAGTCTGACTGGTTCCCAGGGCGGATTCTGTTTTGTTTTTGTCTTTTAACTGAAGTGTAGTTGATTTACAGTGCTGTGCCCATCTCTGCTGTACAGCAAAGTGATTCAGTTATACACATAGAGACATTCTTTTTTTATATTCTTTTCCCTTATGGTTTATCACAGGATATTGAGTATAGTTCCCTGTGCTCTACAGTAGGACCTTGTTGTTTGGGCGGGTTCTGTTTTATTTTGTTTTTTAAGGACCCCACACTTTCTTAACTGGCCCGATTCTCTCAACAGCTTTGCTCAGTGGGTAAGCCATTATTGTTGTTAACTCTAAAGCCTCTGTGGAGATAGACAACCTATTCTGGGTTCATGAGTGGATGATGGCAGAGTGAGGATTAGAACCCAAGTTGCCTGACATACTATATCATCTCTTGTGTAATGTTACAATCTACATTTACAGTTCTGGAGTATTTATACTTTTTTTTTTTTTTTTTGCTATTCACTAACTTTGGAAGTGAATTCCTGGAAGTGAAATTCATTATCAGTGACTGGAATTCTAGTTTTAATTCTACTACTTTTCTCTCTGTAACCCTTACTCTTGTTCTTTATAATGTAGGAGGCTGTGATATTTATTGTGCTTAAACAGTGAGGTAGATATAGACCATTGTATTAGGCCCAAGTTAAGGAGAAAGGATGAGGATGGACAGCCCCTTTAAAGAAATAGTTCTTACTTATTTTGAGGCAATAGGAATTCCTTGAATTTTTTTCCTGGACAGATAACTCCTAATGTAGAGTTGGGATGGGCTCTACAGGTGATAAAGTGTTTATTAAAACTATTTGCCAAAATCACACATTGAGTTTAGGAATTACTGTGTGTGTGTGTGTGTGTGTGTGTGTGTGTGTGTGAATTTCATTGGACTGCTTTTGGAAGTCCAGTGAATTGCTTTTCATTGGAAAAACAGTTATTTCAATTATGAAGCTAGATAAAAATGCTATGTTTTATACGAATGTATCTTAGTTTAGAGGTGAATTAAAGCTACAATGGATGCTTTTTTGTTAGAAACAACAAATAGCACTTGATTTTTAATCAAAATGTTCTGAGAAAATTTTGGAGTGTTTTCAAGCAGGAAATAATGTAGCAACCAAGCCCTAAGAATATCCTCACTGTAAAATATTCAGAGTGTGCCCGAATACTGGCTTCTCGTAACTTAGTCCTTCACGATACTACCTACACCGTGTCACTGATGGACATGAAAAATGGTTTAAAAGCATAAGGAGAATATAAACCTTGCTCCGTGTACTGACAAGTTCAGATGTTTTCTGGCAGCTGTGCATCTCCTAGGATTGCGAATAGGAACATTAGTGACTTGGGTTGGAAAAACAAGCCAATAGCAGCAAAACGTTTTTCTTAAAAACGGTAGTTGATTGATCTAGAATAAGCTAAGTTTCTTAGAGCCTTTTTAGAAAGTACTTTTTATAATTATTGACTATAAACAGTACATGTTTTGCTTGTCTGCATAATATTTCAAATAGCCACTGAAGGATACGTATTTTTAAGGTTTATATTTGGGCTTCTGAGAGCTGCTCCAAATGATCATGTCTCTCTTCTTTGAAAGTGGCATTAAAATAAAGATATTTTCTCATCTGGCGTATGTTGAGAGGAAGCACAGTCTCAGAACCAAGAAGTATGCTTCGGTGACGTGGGATGTGCAGGTGTATGCATGTACGTGGTTCATTAAAAGACCAAAACTTTAAGGGTGCAACTCAGAAGAAGCCTATTTTTCATCCCCATTGTGCCATCAAACATGCTGTGAGAGCTAGTCCCTTTCCTGCCCCTGGATGAAATTCTGTGCAGGTCTATTAGTTTTCTAGACTCGTTCAAATCACAAGTCTCTCAGTACTTCTAATTATAAAAGAAGTCTTACTTTAATAGTGAAATTACCTAATCTATTGTAATGATGTCGACTCAGAACTTTATCAGAGGCTACAGCTGTTTCCTCCTCCAGTTTGAGGTGTGGCTTATGGGGAGCTGCATGATGAAGTGGAAGTTGGGTGTCTCCTCCCTTTCTCTGTCTGGTACTCCTATTCTCCGTGGTAACCAGCCCCTCTTGGGACTGACTCTGGTTCTTCCAGGGTTGGAGCCAGAGGACGCAAGGTAAGAACCCTGGAAAGGCTTCCTTGACTTGTACCATCTGGAGGTGATGGTCTCTCAGTTTGGTGACTACTTCAAGAGGCAAAGTACGGGAATGCATACATAGATCACTTCCTGGAATCCACAGAGACATCCCACAGCCACCTGTACTTCTTGGTCTTTCAACTCAAGGCTTTTAACACCTTGAAGGGGGTTGCTGTGCAGGGTCAGCCTGAAGGAGTGCTTGGTCATCTCCTTTACAAGTTCTGAGTAGTTAATCCAGCACCCCACTTTGTAATGAGAAGAGGGGTCCTTGGCATCTATCATCCTGTGCTCCATTTTCTGGGCTTGAATCAAACCTGAGAGAGGAAGAACATCCTATTAATATTCTGTTATACACAAAAACTGAGGTCGGCAGCTTGGCGCTCTGGAGAGCACTGGAATGATCTAGAAGTGGCCATGCCAGGCTCTGCACTCTTTAATCCTCCCAAGGCAGGCTAAGTAGGTACACACTGTCTTCATCCCTGTTTTACAGACAAGGAAACAAGACTGAAAGAAGTGACATAACTCTTTGGGGTCCACCAGCTGTAAGTGGGGGTGGATTAGGAACCATGGCACTGGTTGGAGTGTGGGAACTTTTAGAAATGTAAAATCTTGTGCCCCGTCCCAGACCTACTTTACCCGAAACTCCAGGGAGGGATCCTGTGATGTGAATTTAACAAGTACCCCACGTGATGCTGGTCACAGGGCTCACATTTGAGAATCACGACAGTGCAGTATGGTCAGGGAAAACTGAATTCGAATCTTTGCTTTGGCACTGGTTATATACAGAGCTCATGGAAGTTGTATCAAGGCTATTGTTGAAATCCCTTAGCTTTCATCATAAGGAAGACTCATACTTGTGGAGTGTTACAGCTGTTGTACGTGGTCCACACACAGTAGCTTAGCCTTTATGCGCTGCTGTCCCCAGTTTACAACCGAGGAACAATGGCAGAGGGCTTGGTGAGGCTGTCTGCTCTTGTTACAGTTCTAGTGAAGAGCAGATCAAAGGCAGTTTGCAGAGCACCTGCTCGTACCACTAAGAGCACTGTCTTCTTAGAAGGAGAAGTCACCCCAGCTCTGATGACCTGACTATATTTGGATCTATGCTGAAAGTAGCAACAGAGAATAATTGGACTACAGGTTCTTTTTTGGAGGTAAAACTTCAAACCGCCTCTCTCTTAAGACTTCTGAAAGGAGAAACATGTTTCTTGTGAGAGAAACATTTATGGAGGTTTTCCATAACAAGAACTATTAATCCATTCTCTTAGATATTCTAAAATCTCTTCTGGGATTAAGCCAACACATCATGTGAATTTGCATGCTTGTAGATATACTTTCACTAAACTGCATTTTAGCATTGTGCCACTGACCTGCGTTGAAGACTGTTACAAGAAACAGTGCTATGAAATGCATTGTATTTACTCTAAGAATATTGCTAAGGAAATTTCCCACCTGTTGCTCAGAAACCTCTTTCTGAGAATCTACAGGAGATATATTTTCAGTCATTAGTAGGAGGAGCACATTTGCTTTTCCTGAGCATCTGATTCGTTTTTGTCTTGTAGACACAGAGACCCATATAATGAGTCATACTTCTGCCTTTGCATTATGGGCTCAGTTGTGTCCCCCCCGACAAGTCGTATGTTGAAGTCTTAACACCCAGTACTTCAGAATGTGACTGTGTTTGGAGAGAGGATCTTTATAGAGCTTATTAAGTGAAAATGACATCATTAACATGGACCCTAATCCAATATGACTAATGTCTTTATACGAAGAGGAAATCAAGACACACAAAAGCACAGAGGGTAGAAGACAGCCATCTACAGGTCAAAGAAGGAGGCTTCAGGAAAAAAACCAGTCCTGGTGACACCTTGATCTTGGACTTCTGGCCACCAGAATTATAAGAAAATTGATTTCTGTTGTTTAAGCCACTGAGTTTGTGGTACTTTGGACTAGTTTTTTTACCAACCCATACTTGCTTCATCAAAGTAAATTATGAGAGAGACCCTTAAGGTCCTGCCAGATATAAGTGACGTTCACGGAGACCGTGGATTCTTGCATCTGTCTTAAGTCCCATCTGACCAAGGTGACATACACAAAGGAAAAATATTCTACCCCCCAAATATTGAAGAACATGGTAAATTTCTTCTTGAGGGGCTGTAAGATAGATTATACTTTTCAACACAATACCAAAGTTTCTTTAATATCCTTTTTAGATGTCTCTACTGCTATAATCTCATTCACTATGCATCCCCTCCTCCTACCCTCCTCTTACATCATGCCCTTTCTTGTTTAGTCGGTGAAGGTCCTCTCAGTTTGTTTTTTCCTTCTCCCAACTTGTTACACTGGCACAGCAGCACAAACAGAATCTCTTTCAGGAGGTGAGGAAGGGGAAAGGTTTTGGGAGCTTATACTTGAATACATTTGTTTCTGTCAGGCAAGATGCTATACTTCCATATAGACATATAATGCAACCTATGGGCTTTGTCTGAAGTGCGTTTTCAATGGGAAGTGTGCAAGGGGGCAGGAACAAATGGAGCTTCCTCTGCTGCCCTGGGGCCAATTTGTACGAAGAGGCATTTAGAGTCTGTCTAATGGTCTTGCTCTCAGAATCCCACAGAGCTGAGACTTACTGATTCACAACTCGAGACATCCGATTCTTGGTGTAATCTAGATGGGTGTCCCTGTTGACATGTGAGGACAGTTAACTCACCTGCTGGCCGTCATCGTGACATAAAATAAAATTCTTGGAGTTGAAGTGTAAAGTAATAGTTAAGAGCATGGACTTGGGGTATCACGGTCCTGGCTCCCCATTTACTGGATTAGAGACCTAGGGCAATTGACTTAATTTTGATGAGGCTCAGCTTCTTCATTTATAACGAAGGGATGATAATGATACCTCCCTGAAAGTGTTACAGAAACATGAAATAAGGTGTGTACGGAAAGAACCATTGAGCTCGCTTCCCTTGGATCCGCAAATGCCTTAACAGGGCCTGTAGGGTCTTGCAAGACCTGAATTCTGGTGGAGTCCAACCCTCTTCTCCTAACCCCCAGTGCCCAACATGTTCTCTGCACACACTAGTTACATTTAATAATGTGTTGTGCATGGTGTCTGTATTATTCTCTGGGGATGCAGAGATGAAGAGACATAGTTCCTGGCGTGGAGGCACTCACATTTTATTAGGGAGCAAGAAACTCATAAACAAATTACCAATCCTAGTTGTTAAGCATTAAATCAGTGGTTAAACTGTTAGGAAAAGGGAAAGGAGATAGCTTTCAATTTTGCTTGGATTGAAGGTGGGTGGGGATAAATACAGTCCATCTGGACAACTTACTGTTTGTCACAAGGTCATTAATACAATTCCAAAAATCTCTGCAAAGCGAGATTTATTCTACAGAAAGGGGTACGAGAAGATTGAGGAGAAGCAGTGTCACAGCCAAGCTGGGTACCCAACGCAGAGCTGCTCCTTTTTACCTTCAGCAAATAAATTTCCCTCAGTGTCCCAACAAGAGGTTTCCCAGAGTAGGTGGAAGACATTCCCCATATCCCAGCTGTGCAGTCCCAATTTTATTTTATTAAATAATCAATATCAAAGGTCATGTCAAGTAGTTCTGAGCACTAGATCACCATGACTCAACTCTGAGCACGTGCTCTGCATTCTTTTTATGTAAGGTTTTCTTGTCACTGTGTTGCTGTGTACCAGCACTGTGGCAAAGCTAGGTGTTCTCAGATGGAAGCAAGTGTTCTATATCGCTAGTGGGTGACGTTGGGCTTCATGGCTACACTGTTTACAATGATGGCCCATCTTTCCTGCCTTAATACTTTAGCTCACTTTGTACCTTTCCCCTGGAATTCCCTTTCCACTTTCCCTCTCTTGAAGATCCAGTTCAAAAAATATTTGAGCACATACTCCCTTTCTCTGCAGTCTATTATAGGCACGAGGCAATGACTGTGTCTTGTGATCTTTGTGTCCCTAAAGTCCCTCATGTTCATTTGAGACTCCACGAGTGTTTGCAGAATAAATGATCTAGCACATGGATACGAGAGCTCTGAGACCCTGGTGAGACCCAGCTGGGATGCTTTCAGAGTTCTTTAGCATGGCATGCTAAAGGTTTGGACCAGAGTGGTTGCAGTGAGAAGGAAGAAATAATTGCTCACTTTTAATTCACGGAAGTTTCAGATAGTTGGTCACTAAACCAAACCTGAATTTTGGTTCTGATTTGATTCTTGAACATACGAAGGAAAAGCTGTTCGTCCACAAAGGCAGACCACCAGTTCCCTAGTTAATCAGACCCAATGCTATTGCTCAAGCAGATACGAATCAGATTGGAATTCCAGGCAGTCTGGGAGCGGGGTGGTGGTGGGGAATTTAAGTAAATGATTTTGGATTAGTTGGGCTACATATATTTGAACAAGCATATCTTTAGATTCAATCCCAAAGAGAATATATAACATTTAAATCTCAGTTTAAAAGTAAAAAAGACACCATCACCACAAGATCCCAGTCTTAAAAAAGAAAGTATGTTCTGACCTGACAGAGCTGACATGAATAATTCCTGCCATTGGTACAGTGCAATGCTTCAAAAGCCACAGCATCTCACCTCAGATTCCAAATTTTTACTCTGTTGGTAAACCATATTGTCTCTTTTGCATGTTCATTTAAAAATCCTGGTTGTTCCAGTGCAGTGAATACAGTAAAATAATACTAATTTGGTAAGTGAGTCCTGAAGCTTCTAAACAATTAGGTGGTAACACAGAAATAGGAGATTTGAGGTTCATCTTTCTTTCCTGTAGTTGTAACCTAAGGAGGCGGAGTACAGAGAAAACAAAAATTGTTTGTTATGGAGCTATAAAAATGCGCCAAGTAAAATGTATACTTATCAAAATCATTTCAGTGAAGTCTCCACAATGAGGAAAGGTTTTTTTCCTTTTCTTTTTTTCCGTACCCTGCAGTTTCAGTCTTAAAACAAGAGGCAAAATACTATAAAGTTGATAAAAGGGGTTTATTCTCAAAAGAAAGTTTAGTGTACATTCTGGGATCAAAACAAAATCAACCCAAATTCTTATTTATTCTGTTGCACAAAAAAGCCAATATTCAAGTTGACAATATTCAGGCACTGTAAGATTTTCAAACACAAAATACTTCATTATATGTATAGCATAATTTTCTTAAAGAAGTGGGAAAAATAAATTCAAATTCAAATCAGGCAGATCTCAATAAAGCTTGAAATTAACAATTCTTACTGTTTAGTTATTGTTAAGAAAACCTTCCAGTTACTGTGACACTTTATGCCGTGAACCTTTTAGTTAATAAAAGTGTTTTTATTTCTAAGTACCAAATCATATATATGAGAATATATAAAACATATATATGACTATATATAAAACATATATAAATACTATATGCAACATTTATCAAGCAGATTGGTCACTGTGCTCTTGCTTGGGAAACCCTGAATTTTGGCAGAGTCGAGATGTTATATATACAGCAGCTCTGAGAAGAGCCATATAATGGTGCTTACAAAAGATATTTGACCTTTAGAGATGGTCGTACCAACGGCGTTAGTTAAAAGCATTAATGAATTGATTTGGAAGAGTTTGATTGCCTTCTCTGTGCCAGGCTCTATTGTACATGCTGGAGGCAGCAGTGCACAAAATAAGGAACTTATGCTCTACTGCTTATTCGTTTGGTTGTTTGATACCTAACATAAACACAGTAAGTCCCCTCCATACAAACCTTCAAGTTGCGAACTTTCAAAATGTGAACGTGCGTTTGCATGTGCAGTCACATAAGTTCACGTGTCTGGCGTACGTTGTCACATGCGTGCATCCTATACAAGTGGTTGTGCTTTTGTGTACTTTACTATATGGTACTGTGTAGAGCACAGTAGTACAGTATCTTTATTTCAAGCCCAGGATGTCCGGAAGCAAGCGTGAAAGCAGCAGTGATGTAGCTGCTCCTGCACTGTACTTCTCAAGTACTGTACTGTAAGATTTTAAATGTTTTCTTTATTTTTTATGTTTGCTTTTTATGTATTATTTGTGTGAAAAGTATTATAAACCTATTACAATACAGTACTGTATAGCCGATTGTGTTAGTTGGGTACCTAGGCTAACTTTGTTGGACTTACTAACAAATTGGACTTACGAACGCACTCTAGGAACGGAACTCATTCATGTGCAGGGGACTTACTGTACTGTTACATCGGAGGGAGTCTGGATGACGTTCCATCTATTTCCCAAGCCTATACTTTGTTTCACATTTACAGCTCTGAGTCTGTCTTGCAGAGCATGTGAAGAAACATTGAGCAATGTTCATACAGAGTGTGAAGAATGGGGATGTGGATAAATTTTCACGTCTAGAGATTTCCAGAAAAAAACCACTTCCTAATGTGCCTTTTACAAAGCAACAGTAACAATTGCAAGTAGATGCCAACAGGCACAAAAACATCTCTTACCATGATCTTCCATTAATAATACATTGTAATTGTGACTAGATAGGGCTTTACTGTTTACGAAGGGCATTTAGATGCATTCCTCCTTCTGTGAAGCAGTCAGGAAAGATGTTATCTCTATTTTACAAATCTGGAAACTGAAGTTTCAGTGAATTTTCAAAGGTTACACAGTAAGTTGTATAACTAAGAATAGGACTCAAATCTTAGGGCAATTAAGCCACCTTCATGTCCTGGGCACCTTGATCTTACTCCTTTCACAGGCTTTGCTTGTTTAGCATGGGACTGTGGTCCCTGGCGATTTTAGTTTCTGAAATTATTATGGTTAAAGTAGCGTGTGCTGATTTGATAGATATTCTCATGTCCCGATGTTGAGAATTCTAGAAGCAGAGTCCTGAGCAATAATATAAAGAATTAGCTGAGTTACTGGAAGTTCTGGCATTTGAATTTGCGCTAATGCTCAGGTTCTGACCTATTTTATTCATTAACAAAATAGGTGTCAGATTTCATAAGAGTGGGACGATGAATTGTGAAAACTATTACCCTGGCCAAATTCCCGAGTGAGCATTCCTATCATGGCAGTTTTCAAATGGACAAAGTCAGTTCCTTAGAAAGGGAAATCAATACTTAGACAGTAGTTTCTTTGGATCTCAAAACATTTGGATGGGTAACTCCATTCCCCTGGTGTGGGCCCTACATAGGAGAGTGCGTGTGGGGCAGTGCAGCATAACATTTTACCTGAAAGTTTCGCAGAAAGAATTAATGCTCAACTATTGATTGCCGTCATCAGATTTGAGAACATTTGACACACAAATACACACACACACACACACACACACAAGGCCTTTGAATTTTTAAGAACATGCCAAGCAAACAGTCTAGACTGAAGTTTCTCAACAATGACTTTTCTCATTCTGATATGATCATCTGGAATCGTGTGTGTGTGTGTGTGTGTGTGTGTGTGTGTGTGTGTGTGTGTGTGAATTTAACCTATGTTTAAAGGAATGCATATGCAGTACACGTGCAGTTTGGTTATTTGTGAATTTCTTCTATCCTATCACGATTTTACAGGACAAAAAAATTTTTTTAAGTCCTTAGGAAACAAGATTGAACCAGCCTTGATGGTTCTTCTTTTAAAGTGAGGAGATCCATTTAAATCCAATGCCAAGAGCCAGTCTATTGCTAGTCTGAAGTCAGAAGGGGCATGCACAGGTGCCATCGCTTTTGGAGAAGTGCTTCGTATGCCATTCTTGCTCTTACCAGCGCTTCACTATTTTCAAAATGCTTTCACAATTTTTAACTTGCTTGTTTTTCACAAAAATCCTGTATGTGTGTTGGAAGCGGGGGACTATAATTCTCACTTATAAGCAGAAACTGAAATTCAGAAAAGATAAGTATCAGTCCCAAGGAGGTGTTTGTATCCAAATTCAGTTCTTCTTGTCCCCGTAGGCCTATTTTATCTGGATACAGAAGTCTCCCCTTCCCTCCAGATTTTAGTGTTTTAGGCTAAAACACTAAGCGCGTGTGGAGAGCCATTTTATATATTTTTCAATTTACCAAGATATGCTAAACATATTAAACGAACTCAGTCTTCCTGTTCAAAATGTATGAAATTTCTATTCCATTTTTAGGGTATCTGCACATAACTGACATATCTGTTTAAACTAAAAAATTGTTTCCTGTAATTTCCTTTTCTTCATGCATTTTTTTTTCCTGAGCCGGTGTGTTTATTTTGTATTGTAAGTGTATTGTGTCATACATACTACACATGGGAAAAAAGTCAATAGACTTAATTATGTTTATCTGAATATTTGATTAAATGAAGCAAAACAAAAAACCTTCAAGATTATCTTTTAAGAATTTTCAAGATTGATTGGAACTATACCTCATTAATATTTTCCCTCATGTGAGAGTTATACAATTTTGCCACTTTGAAATCAGATTTCAATATCTGATTTTTAGGACAGTGCTACCAATAGGTTAATTCTGGAATCCTGGTATCCTACATTTAATCATACATCAGACTCTATCAATTTTTGTCTTAGTAATGACTTTTTAATTTGTTCCCTCACTTCTTACTGCCATGGTTCAAGCTTTCCTTTCTCCGGACTGTTTCTAATAGCTTTCTTCTCTGGGGCCTCTGCACCTCTAAGATTATTTCACTCCAGTCCCCTTCACATTGCTGCCATGATTATCTTTTTGAGAGACAAGTATGACCATGTTGCATCTCAGCCAAAACCTCTACTGGATCTCTCTTGTCTTCAGCATAAGTTCAAGAATAATAAAAATAATGACAGAAGCTAAGTGTTCCACAGAATCCTGTAACAAATTTGTAAAATGGTTATTTGCCATTCTAGTGGGTATAGTAGTATTTTATTTTGTGTTAATTCGTGTTTTCTTGATTACCTGTGATGTTGATAAGCTTTTCATGTGCTTATTTGCCATTCATCTATCTTCTTTGGTGAAATAGTTGTTCAGATCTTCTGACCTTTTAAAAAAGTTCGGTTGGCAGACATCGTTTTTGATGGTACCCAAATAAGAGCATTTCCTTTAAAATCAGGAATAAGGCAAAGATGCTCACTAGCATTGATTCTATTCATCATTGTATTGGAAGAGCTGGTCAGTGCTAGGTATATACATGGCTCCTGGACATGTGATAGAAGCAGAAATAGGAAAAATTTGGACCATTAAATAAATGGTGTGAGATAATCAATTATCCATTTGAAAAAAAAAATAACTTGAATTGCTGCCTCATCCCTTACTCTAAAATCAGTACTAGGTAGATTAAAAATTTGGAAAAACATTTTTCTTAATAATGGAAAGGGAAAGGTTTTTCTTTCTAAAAACAATAAAAACTTAAATGCTGTTAGTTTTAAAACATAAAATAACAATTACATAAAATTAAAAACAAATTTATTAAACAAATGCTGTAAACAAAGTCACACTGGGAAATATATTTGTGATATGTAAGATACAGGACTTTTAACTTTCTTAATATGTAATAATCCTTCAAATCAATAATAAAAAACCTAATTTTAAAATGGGCAGAAAATAGTTAATAGAGAGTAATATGGTTATTTTATAAATATAAAAGAGACATTACCTCACTCATAATGAAATAAATCTAGGCGATGCTTTTTACAAAAAGTTTGCAAGGGTCAAATATTTTGATACTACACTGTATAGACACAGGATGGGGCAATAATCACTCATAAACTTTTAGTGGAACTGCAAATTGGTATAAAGTTTTTTGAGGATGATTTGGTATTATCCAAATTTTAAATCTACGTGTTTTTGACAAGAAAATTCCATTTCTAAGAATTTATTATACAGACGTATTTTCATGTGTTCCTAAGAATATATGTATAAGTTAGCAGTACTTTTGCAATAACAAAAGAATGGGTACAATGTAATTGTTGATCAATAGCTAATTGATTAAATATGATAAACCCAGTGGAATACTGTGAGGAGATTCAAATCCGTTAAAACAATGAAGGAGATTCAAATATGACAATGAAGAAAAATTCTCCAAGAAATATTATTAAACAAAATAAGATGCAAGGTAATATATAAAATATATCCTTTTGGAAATACTGATATGTGCATTCAAATTTTTCTGAAAGGATACACAAGAATCTATTACTAGTGATTGAGTCTACATAAGGGGAAGTGGATTGGAGAGGGGAAAATGATTTACTTTTTACAGTATCTGTAGTACTCCCTAACTTTTTAAAAAGTCATGTTTATGTATTACTGAAATTTCTAGATGAAAAATTAACTATTTTAAAATATATTATAGAAAAATAAGAAAGTATTTGGGCATCTGTTTGATGATGGGACTTAAGAGATGACTTCATGGTTTATCTACCTCCTGGAGATTCTCTGGGTCTCTGCTTCAAACATGAACTGGCTGAGATTTAGGGACCTCTCCTTTGGTTTACTCATCTTGTTTCCACCCGTAGGACAATGTCCCACATCACCAGCCTTTCTTTGCTCTCAAATTTTTGTGACTTCCTGGCTTTCGGCCTAGATCTTGCCTATCTCGTGACTTCTTGTTTCCAGATGCTCCTTGCTTTTCCTGCCCACGTGGTTCTTCTCTAGTTTGTTGTTGAGCCATATGAATCACATGCTTTCCTAGACTCCCAGCTACTTGCCCAGTTCTTGGCCATGTCCTCTGATTGGATTGCACAGGGGCTTGAACTGGATATCAGGGGAACCCTCCTGCATGCTCTCCTGGATTCTTCACGTTGGACTACAATGGACCATGTCACTCTGCTCTTTGAATGTTAAGGTTATAGTTAGGGGTTGAAGAGTCTCTGCTACATCTTTTCCCACGATAATTGATGATAACAGTTAAGAATGAGCATTATTCTTGACAATGTCAAACTTTACCTCAGTCCCTTGCTCCTAGAAAGCAGCAATAGTTAAGAAATCCCAGTTGGGAATCAACATGGTGGTGTGGGAAGATGCCGAGTTAGTGTCTCCCCACAACTAGGGTGTCTGTCGGCCGCTGGTGGGGGACCCTGACACCCAAGGAGACAGGAGTGACCCCCAAATGAACTGCCAGGAGTCGGGCTGAAGCTCCTGTGGTGGGAGCTCTGTGTCAGAACCACTGGACTAACAGAGAACCTCAGACCCCAGGGAATATTCACTGGAGTGAGGTCTCACAGAGGTCTTCATCTCAGCACCAAGACCCAGCTCTACCCAACAGCCTACAAATTCCAGTGTTGGAAGCCTCAGGCCACACAACCAGTAAGACAAGAACACAATCCCACTCATAAAAAAAAAAAAAATGAGACGGCAAAAAAAATGTCACAAATGAAGGAGCAAGGTAAAAACCTACAAGACTAAATAAATGAAGAAGAAATAGGCAATCTACCTGAAAAAGAATTCAGAGTGATGATAGTAAAGATGATCCAGAATCTCGGAAATAGAATGGATGCACAGATTGAGAAAATACAAGAAATGTTTAACAAGGATCTAGAAGAACTAAAGAACAAGCAAACAGAGATGAACAACACAATAACTGAAATGCAAAATACACTAGAAGGAATCAATAACAAAATAACTGAGGCAGAGGAACGGATAAGTGAGCTGGAAGACAAAATGGTGGAAATAACTGCCAAGGAGCAGAAAAAAGAATGAAAAGAATTGAGGACAATCTCAGAGACCTCGGGACGACACTAAACGCACCAACATTCGAATTATAGGGGCCCCAGAAGAAGAAGAGAAAAAGAAAGGGTCTGAGAAAATATTTGAAAAGATTATAGTCGAAAACTTCCCTAACGTGGGAAAGGAAGTAGTCACCCAAGTCCAGGAAGCACAGAGTCCCATACAGGATAAACCCTAGGAAAAACACACCAAGACACACATTAATCAAACTAACAAAAATTAAATTCAAAGAAAAAATATTAAAAGCAGCAAGGGAAAAACAAAAATAACATAGAAAAGGAATCCCCATAAGTTTATGAGCTGATTTTTCAGCAGAAACTCTGCCGGCCAGAAGGGAGTGGCAGGGTATACTTAAAGTGATGAAAGAGAAAAACCTACAGCCAAGATTACTCTACCCAGAAAGGATTTCATTCAGAGTCAACAGAGAAATCAAAAGCATTTCAGACAAGCAAAAGCTAAGGGAATTCAGCACCACCAAACCAGCTCTACAACAAATGCTAAAGAAACTTTTCTAGGTGGAAAACACAAGAGAAGAAAAAGACCCACAAAAACAAACCCAAAACAATTAAGAAGATGGTAATAGGAACATACATATCGATAATAACCTTGAATGTAAATGGATTAAATGTCCCAATGGAAAGACACAGACTAGCTAAATGGATACAAAAACAAGACCCATATATATGCTGTCTACAAGGGACCCACTTCAGACCTAGGGACACATACAGACTGAAAGTGAAGGGATGGAGAAACATATTACATGCAAATGGAAATCAAAAGAAAGCTGGAGTAGCAATACTCGTATCCGATAAAAGAGACTTTAAAATAAAGACTGTTACAAGAGATGCGGAGGGACACACATAATGATCAAAGGATCAATCGAGGAGAAGATACAGGGCTTCCCTGGTGGCGCAGTGGTTGAGAGTCTGCCTGCCGATGCAGGGGACACGGGTTCGTGCCCCAGTCCGGGAAGATCTCACGTGCGGCGGAGCGGCTGGGCCCGTGAGCCATGGCCGCTGAGCCTGCGCGTCCGGAGCCTGTGCTCTGCAACGGGAGAGGCCACAACAGTGAGAGGCCCGCATACCGCAAAACAAAAAAAGAATGGACTAAGGGCTTGAGTAGATATTTCTCCAAAGAAGATATAGAAATAGCCATCAAGCGCCAGAAAAGATGCTCAACATCACTGATCATTAGGGAAATGGAAATCTAAACCATGATGAGATACCACCTCACACCCATTAGGATGGCAGCTTTCAAACCCCAGAAAATAACAAGTGTTGGTGAAGATGTGGAGAAATTGAAACTGACAAAGAGCCTCTCCTTGACTGAAATCAGCCTCCTCTGAAGCCTCTACTCAACTAGGCTCCAGCTTTTGAGTTTCTGTGTTTATCTCTGCACTGTCCAGTTTTAGCAAGAATCCTGTTAAATCAGTTAAGTTGGAATCTCCCACCCTTGATATCTGATCACCCTCAATATCTGATCAAATTTCTTAACCCCCGTGGTTTCCCAGGTGATATCTGAAAACCCTGGCCAGCTTTCAGCAAGAACCGTGTCGAGTCAGTTTGGCCAGAATCTCCCTTTGTCCTGATGTTTCCTCTTAGTAATTTTCCATTTACTGACCCCACCCTGCTCCTTGGCTGTGAATCCCCACTTGTACCTATTGTATTTAGAATTAAGCCCAGTTCTGTACTGAGGTCTCTTTTTCCCCCATTGTGATAGCTCCCAAATAAAATATATTTTTACCACTTTAACTGTTAGCAGGCTCTGTTTTTCTTTAGTAGAACCCTGGTGCACTGCTGATGAGAAAGTAAAATGGTGCAGCCATTATGAGAAATGGTATGGCAGTTCCTCAAAAAGTTAAAAATAGAATTACCGTATGATTCAGGAATTTCACTTCTGGGTATACATCCAAGAGAATTGAAAGTACAGTCTCTAAGAAATATTTATTGTATACACCCATGTTCATAGCAGCATTATTCACCGTAGTCAAAAGGGGGATGCAACTCAAATGTCCATTAATGGATGAAGGTATAAACAGAAAGTGGTATATACGTATAATGGATCATTATTCAAGCTTTAACTAGTAAGGATTTGTGACACATGCTACATCATGGATAAATCTTGAGAACATCATGCTAGGTTAAATAAGCCAGTTATAAAAAAACAAATACCGTATAATTCCACTTATTCAAGTACCTATAGTAGTCAAATTTATAGACAGAAAGTAGAATGATGGCTTCCAGGGGCTGGGGGAGGGAGGTACTGGGAGTTATTGTTCAATGGGTATAAAATTTCAGTTTCAACAGATGAAAAGAGTTTTGGAAATTGGTTGCACAATAATTTGAATGTACTTAACACGACTGAACCGTACACATAAAAATGGTTAAGATGGTAAATTTCATGTTATGTGTATATACCACAATGAAAAAATTTAAAAAAAAAAGAGAAGAAAAGAAAAAGAAATGTCTCTATCTTTTTGCATTCCTGAGGTTGCTGCAAAGAATCCTCCTCCTTCATAAGACTTAGATAAGCGAAGGGATGATCTCATTGTTTCTCTATGACAAAGACCAACGTAGATCTTCCAAATACCTATTCTTTATCTTATAAATGATTAGCTAAGGATTTGTCCCCACTGATCAATCTGGACAAAATACTTGTCAACTTGATCAAACTTTAGCCAGGCTTCTCCCCTCTCTACAAGCCCCTAGAGCTTGGCCTGCCCTTGAGCTTAAACAAGCATTGGAAATGCGGAGCAGCCCCTCCTAATGACCCATCCTGAAAATTGGCTGATCACAGAGACATTTCCTGCTCAATTCTCTAATCATGCCACCTACTTATCCCACTTCCTGACACCCAGTTCTTTCTGGCCTTATTCACTCCTCATAAAAAAAAACCCTTTCTGCCTAACTTTGAGAAGCCTGTAGGTCCTAAGGTTGGAGCATTCTCCCGGTTGCAATAGTCATTTCTCCTTATATAAGTCCAGATTTGTTTTCACTTGACACTCTCAAATTCTGAGAATAATGTTTGTCCCATTTAACATACGGAATATAGTGAAAAGATAGTTAATGTATTGTTCATATACATTAGGTATATAAACATTAGGTGTATAGGTAACACACATACAATTGGAATATGTAAACTTTATTGTGTAGTATATATGTGTACATTTTTAAGTGTGTTAGCTAAATTTCATTATAATATTGTCCTAGTGCATTATAATTTTTATTTACAAGTATGTTATTTGGAAAACTGTTAAAATACTCTGTGTTACAGGCTGTCAGGTAACACTTTTAAATTAGCAGTTTAGGTCAGGAAAACAAATTTTGGACATTTATACACCTGTATAGAAGATAAAAATTACACTCAGCTGGTTTGGTTTTCTATATGAGATTTTATTCTAGTACCTTCTAAAATTGCCACTTCTTTGCTTTAACTCTTTAAAAATTATGAATTAAGAGTAAAAATAGGTGTTCTTTGTAGTAAAAATGAACACTTTTAACTATAACCAGTACATCTTACAAGTGCTCTGATTTTAAATTCACAGTGTTTTTAAACTCTTTCCTTTTGATTTTTAAATTGCAGTTGTGTGTCAGGATTCCACACAGGGAAATTATGAGGACTCAGTAACTATGATAATTAACCGAGCCAAAGATCTTACCAAGACATCACCACCAATCTAGCTAAAAAGTGTATTAACACAGCAGCAAACTTTCAAGGTCAAATCTAAATATTTTCCTTTCTTGATGTCAAGATTGGCCCATTTTGGATTTTTCCTTTCTCTTGGCTTTTCCCAAACATCTTTCTACTTTTAACTGGTAATTTTTTGAGGAAGAGTTGATATTCTGCTATCATGAAGTTTGATATCCAGAAAGATAGAAGGTTCGTGTTTTAATGGTCTCTGTGTTTCTCACACTCACATTTCCATACATTCACTCACTGATTTATTGAGCCCTGTGTGGCAGATAGTAGAGTATGAGGTGGCTTTACAGAGGAATACCCTGTACTCTAGCACTGCGCCCATTTCTCCTTTTTGCCTCCACTCCAGTCCTACCTCAGCCAAAGGGTGCCAGTTCTACAACCGTCCACTCCCACTGCCCGTGCGTTTGCCTAACTTGGTCCATTTATGAACTTTCTGGACCCTTTATGCTTTTATGTGAGATGCACATGAATCCCAGGGGGATGGGATGGTTTTTATTCTTTTCATTTTCTTTTGTTCCTAGTTCCCAAATCACCCAAACTCATCCACGTATTGAGTTGATTATATTCAGAAGGAGCTGCTGGAACGTTCTGCAAGAACAGCAGAAACCTTTTCTCTGCTGTGGACTTGGAAGTGTTTGGCCAAAACAGAACTAGTTTTGACCTTTGACAGTATCACATCTAATCTCCTCACTCCGCAGCTGGGGGAATTGAACCAAGAGAAATTTAGTAATTTCCTGGTATCTCATGCTAGCTGAGTGACAGAGCAGGACCGCAGACCCCTCGGTCGCAGGCGCAGGCCCACCTGATGGCATTGGCTCAGGTTTGAGCCATATAAAAGTTGGGTACCTTTCATAAAAATTAAATTATCCATCTTTCTAGTTTGGACACGTGACAGAAGGGAGAGATTGAATTTTAGACCAACGTAGCTAGGTATTTGGAGTCTTTTGACTGTTACAGACTCTGGAACTGCCTTGGTTTGGTGTCATTTAGGCAGGTGATACCTAAAGCAATAAGATCTTTTACCCAAACCAGAACTTTCTCTTTTCTACTAAATTTTTTTTTTTTTGCTTCATGGCTTGGGCCATCTTGATTACAGTTTCTGAACTTAAAATAAAGCATCCTGATTGGCTGTCATGACTTTTGTGGCTCCCTGGCGTCAGGCAGACAGAATGCACCAAGGAGAGAAACGCTTTGCGTGGCCAAATTATGCAGAACCCGCTTCCCGAATTATGAAACAGAACTCTCACGAACAGTAGCATGGCAAACTCCACGCGTGCCGGCATGCTTTTCAGAGGAGATTTAAATAATCAAAATAATCAAATGAAGAAGATTTTCCTTTTGGTAATGAAAGCTGAATGATCAAAGAGGAAGCTGGGATGAAGCATGACTCTGGAAAGCAGGACAGCATGGGGGCTGTTTGGCCGTCACCTCTTCAGCTTCGGGGGTTTGTGAGGCTGGGAGGACCTGGTCACCTCATGATTTTGGCTTCCCTTTCTGTAAAATAAAACAAAAGCACGGGATGCTCTTAAGGATATTTCCAACAGTAAGATCCTGAAGGTTAGATTCTAAAATTAAGTGTTTTAATGGTCAAAACTATTATCTTAACTCCCGCACCCCCCAACCCCAGGTTTGTCCACGGCCTGAAAAGCCATAGTAATGATCTATTCCTATTTCCTACTCCTTTAAGTCTGGTTAAAGTCCAGCAGAAGATTCCAAGAAATGTCATGCACAGGTGAGAGTTACCTTAACTATCACAGGCAGAGTGTAGCAGCCTTATTTCCGGCCATCGCCAGGGCTCGTGGAATCTATTTGTTTCTTTTTTGCCAGTAGCTCCTTTCTGTTCTTTGCGTCTAACTCAGTGTGTTGTGATAAATAATGCAGCGCCTTCCCAACAGTTGCCTCAGCCATACGAGGAGTACATTTTAAAAAGAGAACAAGCAGACACAGAAATGGAAATTAACCCCAGGCCTGCCAGCCTCCGTCAGCAATAATGGCATCACGTAATTCCAGGGTTAAATGAGAAGTAGGTGCCTTTTTACTGAGTTGGGCTTCTTTGTCCTTTTGCTTTAGTGTGTCATTGTGGCACCTGTCATGTAAGGTTAATGACAGCCCCTCATTACCCTTGTCAAATCTGTAATAATGTGGCCCAACAACGGGCCTGAATGGCTTCTGCTTGTCAGACCCCTATGTTTTGCCTAGCAGATGGTCACTGTGTTTGGAGGGGCCCTTGCTCAGATCCATCACACTGATATCCTGAACACGTGTGTGTGCGGGAAGCATTGCCCCTGATGGGACAGTGTGTGGCTAGAATGCTAATGGAGCACAGCACGGCGACTTCACCCTCCTCCTTCCCCGAAGCCCCGTTAGATTTCTGTTAGGGAGAGAGGGAAGAGGGGCCCTCTCCTGCTTCTCTCCTTCTATTATTTCCGGCGACACGCGACACTTATCAGCTGTGATATGCACCCGTTTTCCCAACCCTTTATTTGGATCACTTAGGATGCAGCACCCATGAAATGTAGACACATTCTATTCTCGGAGACATGGAAACAAAGGGGGAAAGAGCCTCCGTGAGGGAAGTGGCAGGGGGCAGGCTTTACTGGAAAAGAGCTCTGGTCCAGGTGGCAGGAAACTCGAATTCTAGCCTGTGCCCTTGGGCACAGGCACTCCCCAGCCTGTTTATTCCCCCAGGAAGGTCGCCAGGCTGCAGGAGGTGAGAGACAGGGGACACAAGGTCACACAGGGCGGGGGGTAGGAGGGGAGGATTCTCTCTCCTGTCCCAAGGCTTCCCCAAGGGCCCTTGCTTTTCTCATCCTCAGCGGCTTCTTCCACTTCCTTTCTTCCTTCCATCAGTCACTTCCTTTCTCAGAAATCAACAGTGGCTCCGAATCGCTTCAAAAATCAACTACAGCTCAAAATCACACCTGCAGAATTAGTTACTAGGCAAGCCACTCTTTTCCCCTTACTAATGTGTTCCCACAACTTCTCAGGCTGCGCGCATCTCTTCAGACACAAATGTCTCCACATTTTTCTGTGCGTGAGGTTTCTTGGCTTCAAGCCTTCGCTCATGCATGATCGCCCACACGAAACTCTCCCTCTAACCAGATCCTCTTCTTCACAAACGGGAAGACCTCCACCAACCCACCTAGCTCTGATAACCCCTGCTTCTCTAAACATTCCTAAGAAATGTCTTTGTTAGTATACATTCAAACTAATAGAAGTTTAGAACTCGAAGGGAACTTGGAAATCATTCCATGCAACCACTTCATTTTGAAGTTGAAATAGTTTGTGTTGGTCAAGACCAAGTTCAAAGACCTAACGTGATAGCAAGACCAGCACTCAGTTCTTTTGATTCTTGAGTTTTGACTTTTTTCCCACTGTAGCCCATACCCACTCCCTTTTTTTCAGTATCTAAGAGCTTGTTGTTCTCATTTGTTTCCTCCCACAGTGGAGTGCAAACTCACTGAGGGGAGATGCAGCCTGTCTTCTTTTGTGGTTCTGGAAGAACCTGCACAGATCTGTGGGCACAGGGACACGTGGCTGCAGGTCGCACTGCTGATGCTAATCCCTTTTGTAATCTCCACAACATTGAACACTTTGCCAAATTATCCGTCGGCACTAATTTCTTTGTACTAACCTAGCAAATGACATGTTCTGTTTTATCTCTTGAGCGTCCCATCCCTGAGGCCAGCCAGTCACTGTGAAGCTATCTTCATGAGCAAAATGTCCTGTTAGGTCTTGTGGGGCAGAGAAGCCTACAGCCTAAGACAGGGAGGAGTTGTCCGCGTCGTACTCCATCAGTGGTGGAGAAAACCCACTTCTGCACAAACCGTCTGACGATCTGGGAAGTGACGCTGAAATAAATCAGAATTATATCCAGCCTTTCCAAGATGGAAAAGGAAATAAATAGATTTCGCATTTGCTGAGTGTCCCGTTTTTCCTCTTTCATCAAATACGTGGAAATTTCCACTTAGGTGTTGAAGAACTTTGCTTCTTAACCCAGGTCTTAGATGACCATAGAATACTTCTTTTTACTTCCAGATATTCTTCCCTCAAAAGTTATTCTCATGCTGTTTCACTTAGATGCGTTGTTGCTCAAAATCATGCAGTACATATGCACTGTCTGCATAGCTTTTCTAAGCCATAGGATTATTTCCTCTGAATAGCATCAAAGTTATACTCTGTAATTGCCGTTTAGCAATCATGCCTTACTCTCTCAACAGACATTTCCTGAGCACCCGATATTTCAAGTATTATTCTAAAATATAGAAAGAAATAAGACAAAGTCCTTGGTCTTCAAACACTCACTCTCTAGTGGGGAAGGAAGTATATAAACAGAAAAACCTTATCATTCAGTCGTATCCTTTTTCTTCCTCTGGTCTAATCCAATCCTCTCTCCCTTCTTATCCCCAAGTCTTGCCATCTGCCTTCAGGAGTTCTTGTCCACACTCAGGAATCTCCCCTATATTCCCAAACTCTTATCTGAATGCTGCTTCCACCTCCTGGATCCTTAATTGGCACCCAGCTGTTCCATAAAGATGTGGTTTTCTTACGAGAGGTTCATTGCTTATTTTCTCAAAATACAGTAACTCAGGGCTGAGGTGTGGAGTCAGTGCCCTTCTCGATCCCCACTGCCAACTCTGGCCAGTATTTCTGCTCCACCTTATAAAAATCCAACTCCATCCTATTACTTTGAATCCTATACCATCTGGTAAAACCACCTGTCTCTTCTCAGTGTGTGGTCTGCCAATAATCTCTAGGTAACCAGCTCCTTGTTTATCACGAGCTCTGGATCACACAGACAGCCACAGAGATGACCTCTTCCGCTCACTGAACTCCCAGTTCCTGGACCACCCATCTTTACTGACTCGTTCCTGCTTTCCATCTCCCTCCCATAGTCACATCCTGGATGTTGCCATAATCAGGAAGGACACTACATATAAAATAACAAAACGAAATAGCCCATTTTCTCCCATCAACCTCCTCCTAATTCACTTGTTGAAATATACCCTGATGGCATCATTCCATAGATTTCTACCGTCTATTTTCCTCCCCATTTTCTCCTTGCCTTCTGATCCCATGAGGATTCAGTGGTAAATCATTATAATCACTTCCTTGCAAAAGCCCTCAATTGCTTTGCCCCAGTTTTCATCCACCATATTTTCCATCCACAATATTTCTTGGCCAAACCCCAAAGCGGGATAAATCCAACCATCTGTCTCCCCTGTGGCTACAT
Source organism: Aethalodelphis obliquidens (assembly GCF_003676395.1). Taxonomy (NCBI): domain Eukaryota; kingdom Metazoa; phylum Chordata; class Mammalia; order Artiodactyla; family Delphinidae; genus Aethalodelphis; species Aethalodelphis obliquidens. The sequence goes on along the minus strand of NW_020837977.1, from coordinate 12,098,181 downwards.
CTGAGCAGTTGATCGTCGCTGGTGAAAATTATAAACTGGGCAGACAGGTTTGCCTTCAAATGTATCAATATCATTTCAAATGAATACTTAACATGGGCCAGAAATCTATATTTCTCTCATAAGCGTGCCCTAAAAGACCATTCCTATCTCTTCCTCTCTCTTCAGTGCGGTCTCCATCTCCTTTCCCCAAACGTTTCTTGTCTGGAATTCTTGCTCCCTTTCTGGATTCCTCCAATCATTGTTCACACAGCATCCAGAGTGAGTTTTTTCAAATGCAAAACGGATTACATTTGTCTCCTACTGGAACCACTAAAATGATGTCCCACTGCATTGGAACAAAGTGCAAACTCCTCCATGAGGTCTGGCTGCAGCTCACGCGTCTGGCTGTGTTTTAGCCAGAAGGCTGTGTCTCAGGCGCTCTCATGCCAGGTCCACTGCTGCTGTCAGTGCCTTGATCACACCAACCTCTGTCCCCGCTTGGCTGCCACACTTGCTTCTTTCCCTTCCCCTGACTAACTCCCCTTGTGCCTCAGGTTAAACATCCCTTTCTCAGAAGAGTGTTTCCTGAGCCCTCCATTCCAACCCTTTCCCCCTCAGCTTCTCCTGTGCACACGGTTCTTCCTACTCACACAGCATCATCATGGCTTATGACCTACTTTTACATATGTGATTCGTTGTTTCATTTCTAGACCTTCCACTTGACTCCCTCAGAGAAGAAATCTTGTCTGTTTTGTTCATCATTGTCTACTCAAAATATAATAGAATTATTGCTCCATAGCAATAGAAATATTGGTTGAATGAAAAGTGGTAGGAATGAATTACTGTTCAGAGAGGGCTTTGCCTGAGAAAATATTTCCTGAGACAGAGTAATGGCCTCCTCAAAGATGTCCATGTTCTAATCCCTGGAACCTGTGGCGCTGTTAGGTTACATAAGGCAGAGTTAAGGTTGCAAATGGAATTGAGAATTAAGGTTTGCTAATCAGCTGACCTTGAGAGGCAGACATCAGCCTGGACTTTCTAGGTGAATCTCATGTGATCTCAAGAGTCCTCAAATGTGGAAGAGGAGGCAGAAGAGTCAGTATCAGAGTGATGTAATGTGAGAAAGACTTGACCTTGTTGCTGGCTTTGAAGGTGGAAGGGGACCACGAGGCAAGGAGTCTAGGTGGCTTCTAGAAGCTGGAAAAGGCAAGAAAATGGATTCCTGCCTAGAGCCTCCGGGAAGGAACATAGCCTGGCCGATACCTTGATTTTTAACCCAGTGAAACCCATTTCAGGCTTCTGACCTCCAGAACGAATGGCAAGATCATAAATCCGTGTTGTTTCAAGCTGCTAGTTGGTGGTAATTTGTTATAGCAGCAGTAGGAAAGGAATACAGAAATGAAGTTATGGGATGTAAACGGGAACCAGAGTGAAGACCCTATTACGACGCTTAGCAATGTGGCCCCCAAACTTCCAGAAATGGGGAACACCTTTCCCCCCCCAGTCAGCTTTGTTTCATGGGACCACCCCTCTGAGTCAATGTGGAGGCATTCTGCGTCGGAGGCATATTGCTAGCAGAGGGACCATGTGGAGAGTTCGGAAACATTCCACGTTGAGTGATTAGGAACACCTGAAAGATGGCCCTAGAGAGCATTTTTCAGTCATACATTGTTATTTAGCTTTTAAATTTTCATAAACGTGTGTTTTATTTCTTAATCTAGAATAAATGTTCCTCAAATACAGCGGCTTTAAAAGATACTGGTTTGTGTCTTTCTGATTCCTAATAATAGCTGCTCAATAAACATGTACTGATCTTGTTGTGAGTTATGGCCGGCAGATGTCCTCACTCCTCTGGATCCGTGCCAATTTCTTAGACAAAATAGAAAGGGTGCCAGGAATACCAATTGTCAATCATTGGCTCCACCGTCTAGGACTACGATTTTCCAGTCAGTAAAACAGGCATGAAAATAATTCCTCCTCTCCAAATTTCAAAAATGAATTAGACAAACTTGAAAAGAACATCGATGATTGGGAGAGGCAGGCCTTGTTCTCCGGCTCTAAATTCAAAGCAGAATCCTCAAAACACCGTTGATCAGGCAACATCTGCCTGCCTGACTCGGGCTCAACCGAAATCACTGGGACCTTAATTTTCGCCTGCTTCTGAAGAGAGTGTGAACAGAGGATTATAAAAAGCTGTGTGGGTGTTTAGTTTGTGACTGCCTTCTTTTACCCTTGTCTAAACTACTTGAAAAAAAATAGGACAGCTGTGGAATGAGCCAGTTCAGCAATCTGCTTCTCGCCTATCATTCTGCCCCACTCTCTGTGTGTTCCTCTGGGAAGGAATCCTGGGGAAGAGATGGCAGGAAATCACAGGCAAATTCTAGAACTTCTTGGGGGTAGGAATAGGCAGGGAAAGAACAGTAAAAACTGTCAAATGCCACAGTGGAGCCAGCTACCCCCTTGGGGCTGATCGGGGGAAGCCGGCTTTCCTCCTCGGAGACTGAGGCATTTGAAATTAATTGTTTCCATTTTATACAGAGACTTCACCTGAAATGAAAGAAATAACACACTGTAATGTAGCCACAGGCCCCCTTATAAACATGAATACACATACATTCATGTATATATGTATATTCCAGAGAAATCAAGCGTTATCAGTTAACATGAAATTAAATGACCAGGTATCTTCATACCATCAGTTTTCTAGGTGGTAACACTGTCCCTAGTGAGTGAACAGTATGATTTTTTTATGTTTTCTCCAGGTCCCAAGTCCTGCAGTGTCTTTACTGCAGCATTTGGACACGTCCCGCCTGCAGGTGTTGGACAAGCTGGTGAGTTCATAGTATCATGTCTGCTGATGGCAGTTCTTCTCTAGAAGGAAATGAATCCCTGGTGCTTCTTGTCCAGAGTAGAGGGATTTAGCTCTGCAGACCCAGGAGTGGGTTATCCACACAACTGCTCCAAAACTGGCCCGGAAAATAATATGGCAAAATCTGCCCAGAAAATTCCAGTTTCTTCTTACGACTCTCTCTATGGCTTTCTCTATCTTGGGTCTAACATTTGTTCACCTTAATTTCCTTCTTCCTTCTTGTCCCCACCAGATCCCATGTCCCAGTCCCTTTGTTCTTCTCCTTGTTTTAGGGACACAAGCTGTTCTTACACACGTCTATGTACTCAGTCTTTTTCCTCAACCTGGCGTTCTTGTCTATTCCTTTCCCCACTTGAGAAACCTACTCGTTCTTCACATCTCCGCTGAGATGCTGTCTCTTCTGGGAAGGCAGAACCAAGTTTTAATGCCCCATCCTCACTGATCCAGTCTGATTAAATCCCTACGATCTCTGAGCCTCCATACTTCATTTGCACTTTTATTTTTAGCACTGATTCCAAATTCTGACTTGCGTAATTTGTGTTTTGGTACATCTCTCCCACTAGAGTCTGTGAGACCCTTGGGCTTGGGGTTCTATCAGCTTCATTTTGGCACATTCCACAGAGACTAGAAACATTGCCAGACACACAGTCAGTGTTCAACGACCATATGGGGCAGTGAAATGAATCCAAGGCAGTTCCCGGGCCTGTCAGGTCAACCCTTTCCTCTCCTCCAAGCATCTCTCTTTGGAGTGTGTTTCTCAGAGGAAAGGTGGGTGTGGCAGACCTCTTAGGAAACCAACACACAGAAAGCGCTCAGATGGGGAGCAAGGTGGGGCTCACATGAAACTTGGAGGTGACGGGCTACTGGTGTGTTGATTTCTCAGTTACCCAAACGCTGCTTGAAGAAAGGACAACGCAGATGTCCACTCAGGTAAGACAGAGTGCAGCATTCGTGGAAAGCAGAAACTATCACTAAAAAGGTATTGCTTCTACTCTTCATCCCTGAAGGTATATCAGCTTTTGAATTTATAAATTGATGTCAAGTTAGTTTCCGGTCTTTCTTTGCAGGCGTTCGTTTTTAACTGCTCTCTCCTATCTGGAAAGCGGGAGACATTATGTCAAAGTTGTACGTGTGTTCATTTTTGTCTTCCTCCCAAGGAGAGAAACACCAACTTGGGGACGAGGATTAAAAAGGGCTAGATAATAACAACAAGCAGCGGTCGCATAGCAATTTGCAGCCTACAGGCCCTTCAGTCTGCTGTTTCATTTAATCCTCAAGACAGTCTTGTGAGGCTGGTATTATTGCTCCCACTTTGCAGAGGAGGAAACTTGGGCTAATGATGTTTAAGTGACTTGTCTAAGGTTATATAAAAACCCCGAGACTGACAGAATGCTCTTTATTCAGAGTAACATAGAGTGAATTGAACTCCAGGATGATTATACTGGAATTTTCGCTGTAATAATATGCAACCCTGACTGACTGCTTACGATGGAGCAGACACTGTTCTAAGTGCTTTACATGTATTAACTTATTTAATCCTCAAACCACCACGTGAGGTAGGAACGATTATTATTACCCTCATTTTACAGATGGGAAACTGCATCCCAAAGAGGTTAATTATCTCGCTGTTGCTCACATAACTGATAAATGACAGAGTGAAAATTGGAAGCGAGGCAGTCTGGCTCCCAAGTCCGTATTCATAACCACTAGAGGTGCCTGCCTCTTGGGGGATATGGTGTCCCTGTGAGTCGGTGACTCTAATGCATAGTAATGGAATGCTTTCATCCTTGTATAAATGCTTAATGTTTTTAATTTGACTTCCAAAATCAACAGGAAACATTTTAGAGACAGAATCTTGGGTCCCATCTCCTCCTCTCGCTTCTATGCACACCCACTGCCCAGAACTGTGCTCGGTACATCAAGGGTTCAGGAAAATATCTGTTGAATGAATGCAAATAATGTCTTCAATATTCAGTTATCAGTAGTTAGGGAAAATAATTCTATTGACCAGTTGGATCACCAAACCATGAATTGATTTCAAACTGTTTCTCTGCATTCACGTTGAAACTGTCTTCTCTTTTTCTCTGTTTCTATTCACCCACTGGTCTCAGTTTATATGTCATTTGCGTTGAGAAGTCTCTCCTCTCCCCCTGTCCTATTCCACCACCACCACCAAGTCAGGCTGGCGCTCCTCTGAGGGATTAATTAGCTTCCATATTTTCCGTTTATACAGTATTTGTAATGCTTATGTCAATTTCCTCTCTAAGATTCTGTAGTATGCGTTCGCACACGCGCTCACAGGCGGACACACACACACACACAGAGTGATTTCCATGGAGGTAAGGATGGTGTGTTTCATTCATGCTGTTTCTCAGGGGATTAGAATTGTAAATGTTCAAATTGTAGCTATTTGTCGGAGGAGTAAATGAGTGAGGGAATCAACTTTAGCAGCAGTCACCCAGAAGTGTTCTTTGATTAACAGCAATGTATAAACAAAATGTATTGCCTCAGCTAGAAAGCGAGTTAGGTCTTTTGGACACAGTTTTTCTGGCTCTTGAGGGCCATGTGTCAAATGCTGGGTCCCTTCCCATTTTCTTCCTTCGCTTAGAGGGGCTCAGAAAGTGATTACTGTGGCTTCTGGTTCTTGCTTGTTCGCTCCTATTCTGAAAGTGTTCTGCAGGAACTTGACGTGCACTAACCCTGACTTGGCTTGAGTTTGGATATTCCTGGTGCTGCCGTGAATGTTGTTTTCTCCTCTTTGAAGTGGAGAAATCCGAAGTGATCACACACACGAGAAAAGTTATTTCTTCTTGATCAAAATTTCCAGATTAACTCCTTCCATGAGTTTTAAAATTTTTATGTCTAAGAGCATTCATTTGTTGGATTGAAGATTAGGGATGTAGAAGGGAGGCTAGGAGAGGTCATATCTTAGTGCGGCATCGACTGGAAATAAATCAAGTTTGGAATATTCAGTGGAAATTTTGTCTTGAAAGATCCTAACCTTAGAGGGTATTAATATTTCAGCCATATTAATGTCTTAGTATTTATTTGCTCTGGCTTATAATTTGGTGTATTTTGCTCTCTGGCTTTTAAACTCTGAATTTGAGAACATACCTGGATTGGCAAAGTAATTTTCTCCTAAACCGTCAGCACTATCCATCTTACCTACATCGTATGCCATAAGGATTTCTGCTGAAGTGATTTACTTCTGATGAGACTTTTTTTTTAATGAAGCCAAACTGCAAGGCTGGAAAAAAATGCAGTTTTTGGTCACTGTGTAAATTCAGTGTTGCTATCTGCCCCAGATCTTAAGTTGATCGCCGAACAGATAAAATTAAAATATACTTATTTTCACAGAAATGTAATTTCTAATATTAAGCAACAATTCAATAAAGAATTTGTAGAAATGTCTTGCTCTTGGTTATAGCATTAGATGTGGTTGGGTCTTTTCTAATGGGACATAATTTATAATTTCCTGGGAATACAATTTTTAGAAATCCATCCTACTCACATATACTCAGTGGGGTTTTGCTCTTGATGGATTTTTTGTTTTCGTAAAGTATCTGTCATAATAAATTTTTACAGACTTTTTGTTTATTTAAATATAATTTCACAGTGTATCGTGACGCTCAAATGAGAAAACTGAAATCATTGTATTTATGATCTTTCTCCATGTTTATCTTTTCTACATTGGCTATTGATATCTGATTGTGTAATAGCACCCTCCCTTTACCTTTTTAAATTCTAAAGGGTTTTAGAAGAGAGGAAAGAGACAGAGACTGCTATTCATCCCTCATTATTAGCTCTTTTCTTTTAATTTAGCAGTAGAATCCCCTGATGTTCCTTGGCTACCTTCAATAAAGACTACATTTCCAAGGCTTCCTTGATAGGTGTGGCCAAATGATTATGTTTTGGCCAGTAAGATGTAAGCAGAAGTGTCATATATATAACTTCCATAAAGTATCCTTGTGAGTAAGGGTCAAACTTTGTTTTAAACTCTCTTCTTTCTTCCTGGCTAGAATGTGGATAGGAGGGCTGGATCTGCAGCAGCACTTTTGGACTGTGAGGTAAAGTCATGTGCTGGAAATAAGTAGCTAAAAGATAGAAGGGGGATCCACCTACCAGTCTTTTTTTTTTAATGTTTATTTTTTTTGTTGTTATTGGGTTTAAGTTCTTTTTTTGAAATATCTTTTCAGAATTTATTTATTTATGGCCGTGCCACACAGCTTGCGGGACCTTAGTGTCCTGACTAGGGATTGAACCCAGGCCCACAGCAGTGAAAGTGCGGAGTCCTAACCACCAGACCACCAGGGAATTCCCCACCTACCCAGTCTTGAACTGCCCACTGCTGGACTTTGTTTGCCTAAGATAGTAATAGACTTTTGTCTTGTTTAAGACCTGTTATGCTGCATTTTCTATCATTAGTTAAACTCTATAAGGAGCAAGACTGGCTTTCATGAGACTGTCATAGGCAGGTGTTCAGAGTTGTGCTGTGAAGTCATTTGTCCTTGTGGAATTTTGGGGGATAGATTCATGGGTGGCTTGGGACCTGTGAGGTCCTGTGTGTGGCTTCAGGAGTGGTAGGTGTTGTCAGTCGCTCTCCTAAGGTCCACTGTGTACCGGCAGACCATGTGTAGCAGCAGCCCAACAGGAATGGTAGGTAGTGTAATTTCTGCCATCTCTGGCAGGGACAGTGAGGTTTTTTCAAAAGAGAACTTACTTGCAGATTCCTAGCCATCACCATTTCATATTCATATTTTGAGCTTAAATATGTCTCTGTTTGACCTAAGAGCAAAGATAAACCTTCCTTCAAATCCTAATAATTACCTAAGAACATCCAAGTATTCTTAAACACTTAAGCGCATTATTAAAATTTAGTGGAGATTTGAAAATGGTTCTGATGGCATATGTTTTAGAAGAGGATTTAAAAATTGTTTAGAAAGAAAGCTTATCAATGTGGAACAATTTTATGACAACTACTTAGACTCTAGTCCTCTCTTTGATGGAAGTATTTTTTTACCCCCTCTTTAAATCTAATGGATTCATTTCATTTTGCCTTGTTTTTCTATATATTTTTATCTTAAAGAATAAAGAAAAATAAATAATAAAAAGCGTCTGAAACATAGTAGTGGAACTAGGACCATGGTGTGTTATACCAGCCCATAGAATATACGTGACCTTAAAAGTGATATTTACCTGTCCTCTACAGTTGAAGGATAACAAAATGTTTTCTGGATTTGCGAGAGTGTGTTTCTTGTGAATAGATAAGGGTCTTAAATTTCTATCCTGAATAATCTTCTTGGTTACTGAGAATGTCTCAACTTTTGATAGTGCAGCTCTTTATCATGTGAAATAGTGTCAGTTTCTGGTACAAATGAATATGTTATGCATGCTGATATTTTTGTTGTCTCCCTCAAAGTAAATCTGCTCTTTCTGGTCATTTTCGTGTTGTGCTTGGAAGGAAGAGTTGGGAGTTTGTTAAGGGGCGATTTTACCCCTGAAACTCATCTGAACCAGTGTAAAGGCCTCTTCTCTAGTGTACTGGGAATAAATCAATAGACGTGGCGGAAGAGGGACTTAGTGAAAGGCTCCCTTTCAAAACCATGAAGCAACAGACACATCATTTTTTTTTAATATGAATCATTAAACCTTGACAATTATAACACGTATTATAATTAAACATTTTAGAGTTACGTGTCTCTAGGTTCCTTTAATATGTCTAACTCTTGAAGGCTATAGCAAACCACAGCCATTATTGGCAAAATTAAATTGTATTTTGATTGCCCTACTTAGCATTAGAGAGTTGGGGGTTAGAATGATTTAACTCTCTGTAAAATAATTTAACTCTGAACAACTATTTTTTTTATGTTGCTTCATTTGATAGAAAAGGCAGAGGCACAAGCATATTGTTGCATTATCTCTAAATCTTACACTGAAGGCCCACGGTCTCAATTAGAGTGCTATTTTCAGAGGCTAAGGGAGCCTCTGGGGGGGAGCTGGTTCCCAGAAGGGAGTTCATTCCTGAATTATTTGGTCACTGGTGTTACTCCCGAGACTTTGTGTGAATTATCTCGGTTCTTTTCTCCTTCCTTATTTATATCTAGCCAACATCAAATGCTGGAGATTCTTTATTTTAGAAAGCAGTTCTGCTTCCTGTGTTTTGCAAGGTAGATATCCACATGGTCACTCATCTTATTTTTAAATTAGCTGCACCTGCATCTTCACGTGCTTTAGGAGAATTCCGTAGAGAGTGTACTGAATCGTGGGACCTCTGTGTATCTAGCTTTGCCCCGACCATCCCATCCTTACAGTTCTAAGTTCTGTTTTCACATCTTGTTCCTTATTTTATCTAAAGTCTGATTGAGGAAGAGTGTATTTTTATTTAAAGACTTCCTGGTTAAAAAAATTTTCATCGTGTCCCATTTCAACGTTTAACACCCTCCATGCTTTGTAGAAGACTCTTGAATCCAAATTTTGGGAAAAACTTTTTTTCCTCACATAAGGACTCAAATTCCTTTTTTGGCATTTGCAAACATCACCTCTCTCTTCCCTTTCCTATCTTTTGCTACAGTCTGGGAAGTGTAACAGATGCATGCCATGGAGCTCAAGCCACACGAGGTCTGTCTCTCTGTCTGTCCATCTCTCAGGCTCTCCATATGGCTTTTGAGTGTTGTGCTCAAAATCTCAGACTTCTCTTTAGGGAAGAGGGAGCATTACCTTTGGGAGATCTGGGATCACATATTTACAATTCTTAGACCCCAGAGAAAGAGGTGCTGGTGAGACTTTATGAATCCACCATGTGTCTGGCTGTGGGAGGAGGTCCTGTGATTTGCAGCTGACCAGAACATGTAGTGGAGGAGAGGCTCCATTCCCCAATGGAAGGTAATGAGGTGCTATTTCCAGTGGGAGGAAAGGGATGCTGGAGAGACGGAAATAACAGATGTCTACTGCAGGCAGAAAACTATAAATAACTAGAACCTTGTATGTCTATGCCCACGTCTCTATAGCTATACGGATATCTGCAGCTACATATCTATATATGTGTCAATATCCACATCTGTCTGTATCTATATTCACCTATTGTCTATGTAATATTTATTCTATAGCACCTTGGAATATGTTTCTGTTAAAGATGATCCATTATTTGAATGTAGCCACTGGATAAATATTTATTGAACACTGACAGTATATACAGTTCCAAGAATATAAGAAATCAGGTTCAAATGGTTCAAATCAGGTTCAAATGTCCTCTATGTCTTATTTTTTTCCCTCAACCATTAGAATTAATGTTGCTTCAAAGCAGGTGAAATATTCTTACAACACTTTGTACACGGTGTGCACATATGATTTATGAACTTTTTCTTTATATGACGTTGGCAGGAGGAATACTCCTGGGAGAAGACGTGTGACACTTTATATAATTTAAAGTGTTCTTGTATTGCAGATATAAAATTTCTCACCTGAAATCTGAACTTTTCAATTTTTTAAAGCTGGTGTTTCTAGCCGTTGGTTTTCTTTTCATTACTGAGGCAGATGCTGTTCCTCCAGAACACATTGTTGACTTTATTTGCTGAGATACAGATTATCCAACTAACTTTTAAAGCATGAGTCTGGTAAATAAGCTCAAGATTAATACAGAAAAATATGACTAAGTAATAAAGATGTTTATGTAAATGAGCAGTTGTTTTATTGTATTTGGAAATGGGTTCTGACATTTTTTTTATTCCAGAGAACGCAATACAGTTTATTTTAAATGTTATATAGAATAGTTTGAGTCTCTGGTCTAAAACATGATCTGTAATGATGAGATGAAAAACATATCCATTAGTAGCAGCACTTTGATAGTAGCCCCCATATTTACTTTTATTAATTTTCACTTTTTCAACTTAAAATGAATTAACCATCTTGATGGTTTGCTCTAGGGGTTATTGTGTGAAATTATGAGTCAAAATGATTATGGTGCAAATGGAAAACATAGAGTTTATGACCTTTCAAACAGTTAAACTAGTTTCTGAAATAGGACTGTATGAATTCTACTTCTGAAATGTTTCTTCATATCACGGTACTTCATATGTTATAAATTCTGTGGTGCAATTACATATATAAAAATGAGATTCAGGATTTATTCACTTCTAGCCGCTATTTGGGGACAAGTGAATAAAAGACTCCTCAAACTGTCTTGGGGAAAAAGAAAAGAAAGGGATCATTTCTTGACTCATATAACACACCCATGCTCAGGCTGGGGTAGATCTAGTCTCAGGATAAATAAAACCAGGGCCTGAAAGCGTAGCTGACCTCAGTCACTCTATCTGTTGGTCTGTTCTGTCTGTTTTTCCATCTCTAGGTCTCTTTACTTGGCTTTTATGTGCTGGTACTCAGGGTATCGGATTTCAGGCTTCTCTTTTTTGGGGGGAGTATTAACTTTGGGAAATCTGGGATCAGGTCTTTACAGTCTTCAGACCCAAGGGAAAGAGATGCTGGTGAGAGTTGAGTTCACCCTGTGTCTGGCAGTGGGAGGTGGTGCTGAGGTCTCCAGCCAGCAGAACATGATGGGGAGGGTCATTTCCCCAGGGGAGGGTACACGAGGTGCTATTTCCAGTGTGAGGAAGGGATGTTGGAGAGACAGAAATTAAAGGTGTTTACTTTCAGAAAGAAAACCTTTTGCCTATTTTTACCAGTTTAGAGCCTCATGTGAATTACTGAGTACCCCAGAACTTGGTATCGGAAGTTGCTTATGGGTCTTTAAATGCAAAGTAGCGTGATAATGAATAGAACGTCTACTGGCATCAAAGAATCCGAATTAGAATCCCAGCCTTACCTCTTAGTAGCTCTGTGGCCTTTCTTATGGGTTGAATCGTGTCCCTCCAAATTCATATGTTGAAATCTGACTGCCAGGACTTCAAAATGTGACCTTATTTGGAGATAGGGTCTTTATAGAGACCCTCATTTTAAGTTAGAATGAGGCCCTTAGGGTGGGCTCTAATCCAGTATCACTGGTGCCTGACACAAAGGGGAAATTTGGACGTAGAGACAGACACACACAGATGAGAGATGATGTGAAGACGGCCATCTCAAGGCCAAGGGGAGAGGCCAGGAACAGACTCTTTCCTTAGGGCCCTCGGAAGAAACCAATGCAGCCAACATCTTGAGTTTGGACTTCTAGCCTCCAGAACTTTGAGACAATACATTCTTTTTGTTTAAGCCACCCAGGTTGCGGTACTTTGTTACGGTGGTCCTAGGAAATTAATACAGCCTTGAATATCTTACTTCAATTTGTAGAGTCACTCAGTAGATATTAACACCTTTAAAAATCCCTCTCTTCTTCCTTTACCTCTTTCCCTCATTGTTCTATAGTCTGGAAAACTGCTGACAAGATTTGTGTCCTTCTCTGCCCTTTTCAAAGGTAAAATAGATTTCAAAAGCATCAGGATGCCTCAGTACAGATCCAGGTGAGAATTCAAATAACCTACTAAGGAGGAGGAAGGGTAAAATGGTTTAATAAAGGAGGAAGTGATAGCTTTTATTGTGCAGATGAACATACTGCATTTTAATTGAAATTTTATTAAGTAGGGAGATGTAATATCTTCAGACTATAGGTGCTCAGGAGGTAGGTTCTAGAGTTAGATGACCTGCATTTTAAATCTCAGTTCTGCCATTCACTATGTAATCCTGGGTCGTTTATATAATTGCGATGTATCTTAGTTTCCTCGTCTGTAAAATGGGGATAATCATAGCTGAATTAGGGTTAAATAAGTTAATAAGGACAAAGCTTGCAACAGTTCATGGACCACAGTAAGCTTTCACCACGGGCTGGCTTTGGCTATTAATTTCCTCTTACTCCCTCTGAAGACTCTGGAGGCAGGAAGACTATTGTGAATGTTCCAGGGTGGGAAAGGGTAGACTGTCCTTTCCCACAACCTCTGCCATCTAGATATACTTCTAAATAGCATCACTGTAACATTGGTTGGGAACTTAGCATTTTAAAGGCTCTATAGACAGAAGGAGGCAGAACATTCATGGGGCATCTCATTGTCTCTCAAGGCAAAGAAACCCAACGACCTGTTTCCCTCTTGGCTAAAATGTCTCTACAAGCATCTCAGGAATTCAGGGTAGGATTACCCAGGAAGCACAGGAACATTATCCTCTCCCTGATTCATTTATCCATGCACACAGCTCCGACTATAATTTGGGTCCTTTATCTTTAATACCTGGGCACCAGTAGAATGAATGCCCTTTGTACAGGCAACACACCTGGGAAATGCCGCCGTATGCTCCCTAATGAAAGTGATGCATAGAACAAAAGGCAGGCGATGGGGTCTTCACAGGGACACCAGAAAAGCACCAGCTGCTCCTGTGATGATAATGCTGAGAAGGCCGCTAATACCTGAACACATCAACCTGGTCAAACACACACATTTCCCGGTTTAAACCTTGGCTTCATCAGTGGGACAGTACTGTAACGGTAACCTTGCGGGAGGACAGACTAACTCAATGATATAACTGCCTGTGAAGTAATTGATAGCTCAGGTATTGGTGCAAGTCAGGCTAACAGTGTTTTTTTTTTGTCCTTGGAAACTTTGCCTGTGTCCCGACGTAATGGAGATTTGTGTGGTCTGTTTTCAAAAATTTGGAAATTATTCTCACATTTGATCTGCAAATAAGTTGCAAATAAAATGCATTGACTTGCAAGATTTTTACGACTTATCGTAAAGCTATGTATAATGCTACATGTTGGGTCAATGCCCGCTAATATACCAAAGCAAATTGATTTATTTTGTGTGCGGCTGCATTTTAACATTTTATTTAAATTTTCATTTTTAATTTGTTTTAGACCCAGCCTCCTTTCCCCCTCCCCCAAGTAGGTCTGTGGATCAAACACATTTGTACAGTAGCTCAAAGGAATGATTTCACTGAGCCAATGTATAGTTTTCCCCCTTAAATTGCTGGTCTAGAGCTACACATGATAGCACCCATATTTCTTACGTAGGAATTCTGATGGCCTCATGGGGTCTGCTCTGAAATCTAACTTCACGGGGAAACCAAATGATTAAGGCTAAGAAATCAGCCCCAGGTATGCCGTGAAAAGGGAAGGGATTTCTATCAGTACCCTTCGTTCGTTCCGTTCTCTGTCATATTGTATATATTTACATATTACATAGAATTATGAATACCAAGTCATTCTTAAAAATTACTCACACTTTTTATACTTCTACCTTAAATATGGCATTTCTTAAAGCTTTCTCACTTGTCACTTGTTTTCTTAAAGTTCTCATTTTCACTTACACGTGTATTTTTCATCTACATGTGAATGTTTACAATTTCTATCCAGAGCTTCAGCTCTGCATCTCCAACTGCTTCTTAAACAATCCACGCACAGCACATCTAGCAAAATCAATACTGTTTTTAGCTCCTCCTAGGAGCCAAGCACTCTGCTAGGCCCTGCTAAGATACAATGAGGACTTAGGCATGGCCCTGTCTTCTGTGAATCTCTAATAACCATATATAAAGAGCTTTAATAAGGCACATTGTAATAAACAATGAATGGGTTCAGCTACGCGTTTTCCAATTTGGGAGAGAGAGATCTTGACTTTTACTGGGGGGATTTGGGAAATGTTATGGGACAGATAGGATGGAATACGGCAGACTTTGACAGATGCAGGAAGGAGGGGGAGGGGGAAAGGGAGGGGCCTTAGCGTAAGAAGAAGGCTGAAAAGCTCACACAGCCTGAGGATCAGTGAGGGGCTGCTGCCCACTTGGAAGTGTCTCAGGCAGAGTGGGTGGAGGCGGAGGTGGGAAAGCATCAGGTGAGCGGCAGAGGCAGGCAGGCTCACGCCATCCCCGGGGGCTTTGAGTGCCAGCTGGAAGACTCAGTGGAAAGGCCTGGGAGGTGGAGTGTGGACGTTAGGAAGGGCCCCTGAGGACGGAGGGAAGGATGGAGTTGAGACAGATTGTAGGCAGAGGCTGGTCAGTGCCTTCAGGCGGATCCTCAAGCTGAGTGTCACCCTTCAGTCTGTAACGTGGGGCTAAAGGATGGGTGTGAGGGTGAATGAGGATGTGTACACAGTAGCCATCACAAATGTGCCTGGCAGTTACTTAGTAAGCGTTCCAACATTTTAGCTAATATTTTAAATTATTATTGATATAGCACAGTTTCTGATCGATTCGACTCAGTATAGGGCGTATTGATTCATCCCGCTCTCCACTGAATCAGTAAGCGATTCACCTCCTACTTTGGCCAGTTACCTTCCAGGCATTGGGGATGTAATTGTAAACAAAAGGTTTCTGACTTCTTGGAGATTATGGGCCACTGAAGAGAGTCAAACGATGGGCAAGCACACGAGTAAATGCTATGCTGGGTGGCGATAGGTACTAGGGACCATCCACGTGGGTTTGCCTGGAAAAGTCCTGGTGTGTGTGTCACATGTAGTAGTCACGATAGTGGCTCCTTTCAGTCCTGTAAATGTCGCTTGGGCTGGTAAATTATTCGGTCACCCACACAGAGAGAACGCCTGGGCAGGGGTCTGGGGTGGAGGTTACTATTTTATACAATGGTTAGTTAGGGAAGGTCTCACTATTAAAACGTCCTCTGAGCGAGGAGAGAGGAAGTGAGCAATTTGTATATCTGAGAAAAGAAATTTCCAGGCAAGTGCAAGAGGCCCTGAGGTGAGAGCATGCTTGACATGGTCAGAGATTAATAAGGAGGCTGGCATGGCTGGAGATGAGTGAGTGAGGTAAAGAATAATAGGAGATGAGGTCAGAGCGACCCAATCACCGACGTCCTTGGGGACCAAGGTAAATACAGAGCATAACGACTTGGGCTTTAGTCTGAATGAATTTGGAGCCAATGAAAAATGTGTGCAGAAGAGTGATACGAATTAACACATTTTAAAAGAATGATCCTGTACTATCTTTGGATGGCAAGGGTGGAAGCAGAGAGATGAATTAGGACAGTGTTGCAAGGATCAAGGCAGGAGATGATGGTGGCTGGAAGCAGGGTGGTAGCAAGGTTAAATTACGCATATTTTGAGAGTATGACTGACAGAATTTGCTGTGGATTGAATGTGGGGTGGAGAGAGAGAGGGGAAATAAGGACTCCAGGATCTTGGGCCTGAGCAACTGGAAGAATGGATTTGCCATTTAGAGAGAAGGCAAAGATGGTGAGATGAGCAAATTTAGTGACAAAGGAGGAGGGATATTGGGAGCTTGATCTTATTAGCTCTCTCTCTATTAGGGATCCAGTGGGAGGTGTAGGGTATTCAGGTGGGTGTATGGGTTTGGAGTTAGGAGAAGTCCAGGCTGGAGATATAAATTTGGGAGTCTTGGAAGTGTAGGTGGTACTTAAAACCACAGGACTGGAAGAGACCACCTATGAGGGGAGTATAGCCAGAGAAGAGAAGAGGTCTGTCTAAGGACTGGGTCTGTGACCACATTTGGAGGCTGGGCTGATAAGGAGTAACCAATAAGGTGGAGGGAAAGTGCCTTTCCAGTGGCCAAGTGAAGGATAGATTTCAAGAAGGAGGAAGTGAAGAGCTGTGTCCATTGTAGCTGACAGGCCAAGTGACAGCATGGAGCTCAATGGTAACTCTCATGGGTTTGTTTTGGTGTTAAATGAGTACCAAATATATTGTCAATACTGGAGGCATTGCAATATAATTTCCTATAGCACTCAGTTTCCACATTCTCATTTCCTAACCATTAACCTGGAATAAGTAATAAGTGGTCATTTGGGAGGTCCTCGCAGACAGGTGTGATTTTAGACACCAGGAAGATAAATGATTACTTTCTTCTGAAGAACTCAGGAATGAACAACTCCCTGCCAGCCATTTCCGTGTTTGATCAACCTGAAGTTGCAGACACTTTTCTTTATGTTTAACTGAACTCTGTCTATAGGCCCATTTCTTCCTGTTGGGCCCTCTGCTAATATGGGGCGCCATTAATCACCACCACCTTCCAAAAAATGCCCTTTGTGTCCTCGAGACCAGACACCAGATCATCTACTCACCTGCCCTTTTTGAGGATAAACAACACGGCTGCCTTTCATCTTCTCCAAGAACCCCTACTTCTCCCCTCTCCATGTGCTTGAAGATCGCATGTTAAGTAAGTATGGTCTCCTCGGGGCCCTCTTGCCCCCTAGGCCTGCAGACAAAATTATTTATGATATTCATAATCCATGAGCATATCTTTACTTAGAAGAGGCAAAAGAATGAATTTCTCTGGATCTCAGATTCTGTCACAGACCTGTTCAGTGGTGTACACACGCAAAGAGTGCATATGTGTATGTCTGTGTGTGCCTGCGTGTGTGTGTGTGCCTGCGTGTGTGTGTGTGTACTGACAGTGAAAGCGAGAGAGAGCGAGGGAAGACCTGACCTACAGTTTAGCTCGAAGAGAATCACTTCGCCTCTGGTGGCCCCTTGCCAGCCAGCGTGGTTGGCTGGCTGCTGTCATTTATTAGCAAGATTCTGTATTTCAGTGTATCTGTGTGCCCTTGAAATGTCTGAAGGATTTGTCTTGCTTCCAAAACAGATAGCAAACTGGAGCTTTGTCCAAGGAGCTTGGCTTCCTAAAACTGCTGTTCACTTTTGTCCTGCTTCCAAAATATCCCTTGTCTATCCCCCAAGTCTGAACCTTTGGGCCATCAGAAATAGTGACGAGTGGGCAGAAAAACCACCTTAGCAGGCAAGTACGCAAAATTATAGGTGCCTCAGAAATCGAGTGTCTCCTTCGTAAGGATTTTGCAGGGTTACGGCTGAAGAGAGGCCTCTCACTCAGCAAGCTTTCATCAATTGCAGAGGGTTGTTTAGCTAGTTGAGACTTTACATCTTTTGACTCTAATAACACCTCATGCATTCAGTTCCGTTTTGGCCACTCCTCTTGGCTAGAGAACTGATAGGTTAATCAACATCTAGGGTTTATAAACCCTGTGACTTTAGTTTTCCCATATGTAAAATGGAATGTCCCATAATCGTGAACGGTAAACGCACTTCGGTACGTGTTAAGGCCAAAGCTCTGTTCAGTGAGATGCTTTATTTGTGTGGACACCACACAGGATGGGAAACTGAGGCACCTTACAAAGAAGGTTTATAATTGTTTGGCCAGATGCCCTAATTGTATCTGTGTCTGCCATAGCTGATGCCCTGATCCGATTCGATATTCCAAAGCCTTGATTTTCTCAAAGGTTAAAGCTGAAAGTGAAAGCAGCGCTGCTTTGTAATGTCTATTGATCCTGAGTTGATGATAATGTCTTTGGCATCGTGGGGGAATCATTGCTTATCCTGACAACAACAGTTTGCATTTCACCTTAGCTACTGAGGCTATTCAGTGGGCAGGCAAATGTTCTCTGGAATGTTCTTCTTCCAAATGGCTCACATTTAACTGCACGAAATATGTTAAAATGAGAGGCCTCCACGTCAGAAATCCACAAAAGCAAGAGGGAGAAAATCCAATTCCTCTGTTCTTATCTCACTCGTGCTGACTGCAGAGGACTCCGAACAGTAAGGAGACAGAGATGAAATTTATCATCAGATAAGCCTTCCAAGAGACCAGGTGGGTGAAGGAAAGTGTCTTTCTCTAGTAGATGGTATTTTCCATAGGGCAGGGTAAGGCTCCCGGACCCTAGAATCACTGCATTTCTCCCTTGCTGAGCTTTGCACAGCAAAGCATGCGATGATGCACAAATGTGGACTGAAATTTTTAAAAATGTTCACTGACCTTTCGGGAGCTTTCATGCTGTTTAAGAATCTACTGACCTACAGGAAATTACTGCACGTAAATGCCTAGCTTCTGCTGGGAATTCAACTCCAGGCTCCTGCCTGCTGCTTCTCCCCTTTCTGCCTTTCCCCCAGCAACCCTGTTCTGCGGCAAGACCCCAACTGCTTCAGCCCACAGGGAGAGTGTGGGGCGAGCCCCTCGCCTGGGCTGGCTCTGGACTGCTGTTTGCTCGCACACATTCAGTTACCAGGAAATGTGGAGTCAGCTCTGCCCCTGTTCCACTTAATTTTCTTCACCCCATGCACCGGGTTTTTCTCTTCTGCTGCCCCAGCTGTTCTTGCTTTTCCCAGGATGGCAGAGCCCGTCCCTGCTGCAATCTGTGCTTCCTACAAGGTTCCTTAGTTGCCTACTTGACCTCAGCTGCCCTGCCTTGATTTTTCATTTCCCAAGCCTTCCAAACCCTCCCTGAAAACCTAGCGGTAGCAGCCGCAGCAGCAGCAGCAGCAGCGAGTGACGAGGGCCCTTATGGAGGTGGGGTCAGGGCACTGACGCAGGAGTCAGACCTGGGTTCAGATTCTGCCTCTGTTATTGCTCTCGTGGGCAAGCTGCTCGCCCCTTCTGAGAGCCTTGGGTTCTTCAGTTGCAAATAGAAGATAATGTCAGTCTGTTGTAAGGATGAAATAAAATAACATACGAAAATTTCCAGTACATAGTGGCGCCTCCCAGCGTACGTCTTCACCTCTGCTTCCCTTCCTGAAAGTATGCTTTGCTCGAGGCAGGGTTCTGGGGTCTGTGAGCAAATGCACAAGATAAACAGCAGGTATAAACTCTTTGAGGATGTGAGCTTAAGTGGGAGAAAAGCTCAAACTGACTCCAGGTTTTAAATGAAATTTGAAAGATAACGGAATTCCCTGGTTGTCCAGCGGTTAGGACTCTGTGCTCTCATTGCCAAGGGTCTGCGTTCAATCCCTGGTCGGGGAACTACGATCCCACAAGCCTTGCGCACGGCCGAAAAAAAAAGAAAAAGATAAATACAAAAAAAAAAAAAAAAGCTACCACAGGGCAGAGACAATTGAGGAATTAATGTGAAAGACAATGTGCTATAGGAATTGACTCTGGAATGATTGAGAAAGATTTTATGGAAATGATGCAGTTTAAACTGGGTCTTCAAGACGAGCAGAGTTTTAATCAAGTGGAGAAAGGAGGGCGTGATGGGCAGAAGCAACACTGCACAAATGCACGGAGTCGGGAGAGTGCAGGTATTGGGAGCACGGAGGCCCTATTCTGTCTGGAACAGAGGGTTGCTTCTGCAGCGGTGGGGAAATTAGATGACAGTAGTGTTGGGACAGGGCTTCTTTGCCAGATTTAACAAGTAAAAATTTAGGATGCCCAGTTAAATGTGAATTTCAGAAAAACAGCAAATAATTTTTCAGTCTAAATTATGTCCCAAATACTGCATACTTATAATAAAAGAAACGTATTTGTTATTTATCTGCAATTCAAAGTTACCTAAGCATCCTGTATTTTACCTGACAACCCAACCTTATACGCCAAGCCAAGGATTCTGCCCTTGACCTTGCATCACTGAGGGTTTTAAAGAGAAAGGTGAACTGATGAATAAAGCATTTTAACAGAGATCCGCTTGGTAAAATGCCAGAATGGCTTGGAGAGAGAGCGAGCTTAGAGGCAGGAAGGTTGGCCCTTGTGGATTCTCTTCCAGTTTAAACCCTTGCTTTCATACATACATACCAAATTCTCTTGATAGCGTGAAAGCCAAAGATATATTTGTTTTTTCTGCAATTTGGAAAATTACAAAATATGAGGATGCTGGATGAAAGTTTAGTGCCTAACCTGAAAGTGTTTCTAATTAACATTAACCCAGGCTCTGAGGACTATTAATACAACCCTCAAAGAGCTGGCATCAGGAGCCCGTCATACACCATCAGTGGAGGGGGACCACCCTCAGCTCTTTCTAGGATTCTGTTGGCGAATCTTAGTGATGAAGGTTTTTCCTGGGATGCTATTGCTTTGGTTTCATTTAGAGTCCACAAAGAAAAGGAAGAAGTTTAAACAGTTCTCCTTGGACATTTCTTTAGACAAACTTAGAAAAACACTAGGACATGTTTTAATTCAGTTTTAGAGGTTTATCTGGTTGCCATTTAAAATTAGGTTTCCCTATTGAATTCCTTTTTACTCTCAGTGGAAAAAAGCATATCTTTAGTTTTTTTTTTTTTTTTTTCTGGATAAAGGAATTTCTAAGGTTATGATTTTAAGACAGTTTTTGAAATGGATTTTTCTCTTTTTATCGTGCTTTATCAAATTTATGGAATTTGATCTAATTTGCTGAAATTCAGCCTCTTGAAAACTAACAGTATTATACATCTTGTTGATGGTTTATTTCCTCAAGTGATTTTACTAAATGTTTTCACTGAAAGAGAAGAGACCCAGGCAACTCTTCCAATCCTGAAACTGATTTGAAAGATGCTGAAAATATGTATGCGTATGCAATTTTTTTTCATTAGTTAAATACATCAAAATATGTATTTGCAGAATCTTATTAGTATGGAAAATTCAAGTGCTTACCTTTATCACCAGGTGCAAGGACAGGTAGAAATTAATATCAGATGCTCTGATACAATGGTCAGTTGAGATCTTATTCTCAAAACGTTTTAATGAGGACACAAGGTGCATATACCTAACAACCATATCTTTAGAAGCACTGGTGATTCTCACTTTTATTATTGATGAGCAGTCTTTGCTACCCAGCGTCTGAAGTTTGGGGCAGTGTTAAGCAAATTGCTTTTAGCATGTGATGCTTTCTCGCATATAAACACTTAATGTGTGTCCCCAAAAGAAACATGATTCTGTAACTACTTACTTTACCTTCCAAAGGTGATGTTGTTTCTTGAAATGAGGACATTCAGATGCAAGGATGCAGATGATAAAAAGGCACCTCCATTTGACTGTCGGGCTAAAAATCAACACAAGAAACCTAATCAGTAAAAAATGCCGTGCAGAGCCTGCAGACGTTCCTTCTAGAGGACGAACTTAGAAGGCCCACGAGTTCAGAATGCGCCATCGAGTTCACAAATGACACCCCAGTCTGCCAAGGTGCTGATGCAAATCTACTGGCTGCAGTGACTTGCCAGTGCTGACTGCTGGCCACGGACACATCTCTCTCATCCCCCAGGAGATAGCAGGGATGAATCTGCTAACCAGGGAAATGCACTTTTCCCAGTTTCTGTGCTCTGAGCTCAGGAATTTGAGACTAAGAGACCAGAATCAGCTGATAGATATATACTAACGCCCAGAGTTTAATTGTGGTTGAAGATTTTGCTCCTTCATTTGGTTGGAATTTTGAGTACCCTTCTCTGCATAGCTGGAATCCTTATCATATAGTTACTGAAGGAAATTCTTCAGGATTATTATGCAAATGAATTCAAGTTTAGGAAAATTGGCCTTCCTTCCAAATCCCATTTCTAATTCTATGGATTTGTCTTGGAATTATTTTTGAAATGCCCTTTACTCTTTTGACCTCCTTCACCGCAATTTCATTGTCTCAAACACCTTGGGTTGGTTTTGTCCTTATTTACCAATGTCACATTCTCCTTCACAGCCATCCCCTCTACTTCCTCCCCTTCCCCTTACAGAATGAGGTAAAAATACATAAATGCTTGTAGCAAACGAACACAAGAGTTATTCCAGGACAGAGTCCCATGAAAGCTAAAGCCAGAAGGATAAAGCAAAGCAGCCATCTTGATTTTTTTCTGAGCTTATTCCCAGATTCCCTTCCCAAATTTTGACTTAGGGACCATTGCTTATTTTCATGACTACCTAAGTTTTGTTTCCCTGGCTTAAGTTCCTTCTTTCATTCCCTCCAGATATATCGATATGTATTGGCACCTACCTATCTATCTATCTGGATATGCATTTTATAAACTGTCAACTAGTTTTATTGGAGACAAGGTGTGCTGGGATAAGTTCTAAAGAAAAGCTTTAGGTTGGCTCAGGGGTAAGAAGATCAGCATTTCCTTTCATGTAGAGAAGATTCCTAAGGCCTACTTTTTGATATCTTCTTAAATAATGTGGGATGATTGAGTCTTTTAAAAAATAGACCTAATGCCCTTTGCCTGGGGCTAGCGAAAAGCCTTTTTTTGAGGTGAATTAGTTTGACTTTTAAAAATCTATATCATATAAGCTAAGGGTCCTTGAGAGAAGACAAACTGACACGCACACACCTTGTTTTTGGCCCCCAAGTATGATTGAAATATGCATTTTCGTTTCATATAAAGTGAGAATTTTATAAATTGTTGGTTAATTTTTAGGGTTTTCCAAATCTGTCAGTCTGCCACATGCGTTGAGTGGGAACTTTCATGAACACAATGCATTAAAAAATTAGTTATTCAATGCCAACTAAGATGCTTCTTGACCTAGCCAAGAGGTCAGCCACATTACCCATAAAAGTCATTCCGTTAGCGTGTGGAGCAACAATCGTTTTTATAAAAGATGAAGTAAAATGTGTCATTTTCCTGTTAGAGAAAGCAGTGCTGTGTTAGATCCGGAGGATGGTTCTGTGGGAGACGAGGCTGAAGCCCGGGGTAGCAGCCATAAGGACGGTGGGAAGTGATAAGACACGTGCCACCGTTGAAACCAAATAGGAGTCCGCATAAGTTGAGGAAACCTACAGGAGACCCGGAGGGCGTCTGTAGCATGTGGGAGCCCCGAGCCGTCCCAGAAAGGTGGCACCCTGGTATGCCAACCGTCTTCCTCCTCCATCTGATATTAACAATGTGCTAAACACAAAGCCGTGTATTAAAAAAAATACCCTTTAGCAGCTCATTAATCTTCTCCTTGGATTACATTTTTTTTAAATATAGGAAAATATTGCTGTTGCAAATGACTGTATAAAAATTTTAATACTTTGAAAACCTCCTAGAACCCATTTCAACGATTCCTTGTCGAATGAGTGTATCTCTCGCCTCTAGATCACTCTTACAGGCTAAACCAAGGGATGCCTGTATCAATTCCCTTTTGTGAAAACAGCATCCAAGTGTTTTACAGACCGAAGAATGTAGTGAGTAGAATCTGCTGCTTTAACATCATTCCCGCCGAACTAATGCAGCACAGATTGGAGTTTCTGGAACAAAGGTATCATGTGCTGATATATTTTACTATTTTGACACAAAATGTTTTCTGTTGTGTTGAGGAAGCTGCATGTAACCTGGTGTCCTATGTCCTCTAAAATAAAAATTGTTAACATAAAATAAAAAAGGTTAGCATTACAAACAGTTCCTGTGCTCCAAATGAAGGCAACGCGATGCAATCTGAAATCCTCCCAGCAGAGGGCCCTATGGGTTTGATTTAGGTGGAGAAAGAAAGTGAGAAAAAACTACTTGGGTTTAGGTTGCTATAGTAAATGCTGTAATGTCCTTAAAAATAGAACTGATAAAAATGGAGTCAGTTGAGTTGAACTGGAAGAATCATCCAAAGATTAAATGTAAGGTCTCCTCTCATAAGACAGAATTTCATCATTCTCTGAATTGATGTTCTTTTCAAAAGACAAAATACATTTTACCATCTCTAAATAAGAAAGTGGGCAAATTAGAGATATTCCATGCTTTGAAGTACTATTAATATTACCTCATTCAGTTACATTTTAAAAGAAAAGAGGAGCTACTGCATTCATTCTCTCTTTGGAGACATTTTATCTTTGCTGTTGGCAAATGATTTAGTGTTGGTGTAAGGAGATGTGGTATGTACATAAAATACATTGTAAATATTTAATGCACAGCGTATATATGTGTATGCATGCAAAATGCAAAATGTTAGTAAAATATTTTACAAAGACAAGTGATACTGTTTAGAAAGGTGAAGTACAAAGGCATAAGAATAAGCTCTAGTGAAATATATTTCTTTACCTATGCATATTACGGAGTTTACTTTTTCACGTTAGGCCTAGCTTTTTATTCTATTTTCAGATCGAAGAAGCTTGCAATATATGCATTAAAGTAAAGCAAAGAATAAACTAAAACAATAAGTTACTTTTGGACTATAGATCTTTGTCTCCTAATGTTTTAATCTCACCTCTTTCAATGTTCTTTGAAATGCATGGGCTCATTACTTTCCATGAGCAGACAGCTTTAAAAATTTTTAACCCATCTTATTACGTCTAGTTGAAAAATGTTTATTTCATTTGATGTAGCTGGCATAACTAACATTCAATTTAAATAAATAATTTGAAGTTTGGTTATATTTCCTAAAATGCATTTACCTAAATTCCAAAAATATCCTTTTAAAATATTTTCTAAATGTCATTTAGAAATACTGGCATCTTAATAAATGCCTGTATTCACTATCTAAATGTTTCGTTCTAGATCTTCCTGAATACAAATGCAGACTACAGTTTAATATTCCAAGTTAACCATTAGTATATAATCTATGTTTAATGAATGTATGTTTTTATGTAATAGTATATTAATATAGTCTGTATTTATAATCTGTATTTCTTTAAAAGGCTTATAGTTATTTTCACTATAATAGCTTTGACCTGCTAAGATTTTTCTATATATGATACTTTGATCTGATTACATTAATAGACAAATCCTTTTTTATTCACAGTATGTTTATGAATACTAAATCGTTGTTTATGAATACTATGTTCATAACATATGTCCTTAGTATGATCTGTTATCAAGCAAATGCAATTTGGTTTGATTATGTATAAAAGCATTTTCAATTTTTTTTTTATTTACAAAATATTTTGCTAAAACAAATATTTAAACACAATGGCAACTTGACTGTTAATGTACAAGGGTTTGATTACCAGTTAGATTTCTGTTTGTCTTTTGTTTTCTTTTCCTATGAATTGGGGAAGAGAGACTTCTAATAAAATCCAAGGAAGATTAAAAAATTATTTATATTCCTTTCAGAGGTTTTTTAAAAGTAAAGGTTCTTTTTGATACAGTTTTCACTGTGGGTAAATATGTTTTCTTAATTTTTGTTTTGTTTTAAAACAAAAGTATCTGGAGCAAGAATGATTGAGTGGATCTTCTAATAACGATTCAGTAGCAGCCAATAACTTTGGCTTCATAGGGCTGCTATTTTAATATTGTACGATTTTATACATATTTCTAGAAGTTTTTTTACATGTGAATTTTTCCAGAATATTTCCTTCTTCACATATAGGGAGAATTATTTTGTTTGGCTTATTTTTACTTGTCAATGATGAACTTAAAGTCACAGGCCGGGTGCCCTGAAGGTACAGAAGACAGAGTGCGTGTGAAGCACGTATAGAAAAGTAGCCTTGGCTCAAATAATTGTCCTTTTCTGTCGTGGGGTCCAGATATTTACATAACTTTTCCAGGGGGTGGTTAACCCTCACTAATATTTCAACCTTTTTATTTAAAAGATGACTGCATTGAAATACATATGAAATGCTGAGTAAAGATAAGGTGGCTACATTTTAGGCTCCGTTTCCACTAAAGGTAACAATCACCTGTATCTAAGCATACATTTATATAATGTCAGCAAGGCGTCTGTACAGGTAAAATGCAAAACGGAAGTCGTGAAGTCGTGTACCCATCCTGTTTACAGCAAGGCCTACGTCAGCATTATTTGCATCTGTGAGTACTGCTTTGTATGGTTAAATGAAAACAAAAAACCCAAAAAACAATAATATTTTCTAAAACCAGCCCACAAAGCCAATGGTTTGCTTCATGCACCTGCCAGTTGGGATGCTATTAAAGCCACCCTGGAAATTCTCCTTTCTTTGTGCAATATTTTATGTTTTTCTTCTCTTCCGGGCAGATTGGTTCTGCCTGCACTTTATTCCTGAACCCACGTTCATTCGAAATGGATTGACAGACGTAAATGCTCTATCCCGTGCCGCTGCTGCTGACTAATAACACCCCCCCCCCCGCGGCTCCCACCCCATCACACTCGGGGATCGCTCTCTCTCTCCCTCTCTTCTTCTCTGTCTTCCTCTGATCCGCTCTCCCTCTCTCTGTCTCTCTCTCTCATACACACACACACATTCATTCACAGGCACCGGTGGCCCTATTGTCCACAAAGAATAAATAATGGTGAAGTACTTAGTGGTAATTTTGATGCTGTTTTGCCTTGCATGTTTTGAAAGTATTTCTGAAGAGTATAAATAAATGTGCCCTAAACTCTCCCCCTTTCTCTATGCTGATACTTGGAGCTAAGCTCTCATCCAAAGGGGCAGCCTCAGAACCGCAGTGCCCAGAACGCTTTCAGGGAACAAATATGTGCCTCAGCGACTTCCTCTCTTTTCAAGAATATTAGCACCATCTAGATTTAATAACGGGGTGATTGAAAACATTTTGATGATGGGGCAGTTTCTCTGATCTGCAAAGGAAAGCATCTGAAAGCATCTGATTTGTTCGTGTACCAATTAATTATGGAAGCAACAGAAAATACAGCCTACTGGGCTTCCCTCCTGCAAAGAGGCTGTAGTGTGTGTGTCTGTGTGTGTGTGTGTGTGTGTGTGTGTGTCTGTGTGTGTGTGTGTGTGTGTGGTCGTCTGTGCTCTTGGGCTCATGTTTATACATATGTGTATATTACTTAGAAGGGAATCTTGGTCAGAAATTTCTTCATTTTAACCTTGAAAATTATTGGGAGATTGTGTGTGTCTGATAAGGTAGTATTTTGATATAATAGGAACACAGTCTTTTTTTCTTTTCCCTTTTAATCTGTTCTTCCTCCACACCACCTAAATGGGCCTCACAGCCAAACATCACCTTTAATTTTAATTTCTATTTCTAGCCCGTATTTCTTTTAACATCTTTATTGGAGTATAATTGCTTTACACTGGTGTGTTAGTTTCTGCTGTATAACAAAGTGAATCAGCTATACGTACACATACATCCCCATATCTCCTCCCTCTTGCGTTTCCCTCCCACCCTCCCTAGCCCACCCCTCTAGGTGGACACAAAGCACCGAGCTGATCTCCCTGTGCTGTGCAGCTAGCCTGTATTTTATTAGCACCTTTTCTGTCCTCATGTGGCACCAGATCTGTTGTGAGCAAACAATACGGTTTGTTTCATGTTCCCATAAACATTATTCTACTCTGTGGTGTAGTCCCTATATCTTGTACCTTATTTTATCTGGTTAGGTTTTGGAGGACTATTTCATGATATTTAGACTTGATTTCATCTTTTTTTTTCAGAGTCTGGGCCTCCCTAAAGTTTTAAGGTAAAAGGAGAGCCTATTCTCAGTTTTTTGTAAAATTTGTTGCTTTGTATTATGACAATAGCGTTCATATGCCTGACATCCTCATAATAATATTAAGCTCTATTTTTTAGTGTGATGTACTTTATACATTTGTATAAATGTCACAGCCTGTAATCACTTCCTTTGTCATCGACGATTAATCTAAAAAAATCGAATAATTCACTGCCCCTTGCCATTTACATATCGTCTGCTGCCATCTGCTCTTCTCAGCAGCAGTAAATGATGGGTAATTAACTCAGTGCCTTTGTCTTTCCCTTGCTGAATGTCTGACACATATAGATTTTCCTCTGTGTGTATGCATGTGTGTGTGTGTGTGTGTGTGTGTGTGTGTGTGTGTGCACGCAAGTAAGGCTTCCCCTCTTCAGGGAGGGAATGAGAGAGAAGAGAGTAAAAAAGAATGAATGATAGTGCAAGTCTGGAAGTCAGCACAAGATAATTTCAAGAGAAAAAGCCAAACAAAGATAGTGGTCCAGAGAAGGGGCCGTATCTCATGACCTGAAGCCTTCTCAAGCTGAGAAGAAGAACTGCTAGAGCGATGGCTGCCTTGCACAAGCAAGAAGTGCTTTTCTAAAGCATCAGTGGTCAAGGTCAAGATACACAATCAAGTAAGGACTCCATAAGCCATTCCTATCTACCAGAGGGCAAAGAGAGCCTGTAAATGAGACTAAGCGGAGGGTACCCACAATCCACATGACTTCTGAACCAGTAGCCAGAATCCTTGTTTTGAGAAATGATTATAGAAAGGAAATCTCAGCTGATTTTGACACGACATATTTTTTAAAATAGTATCTAGGAAAACTTACAAGGGCTTATGAGACTGGGGAATATATAGACATGCTTATTTTAAAGGGGAAGAATATCACTACCCTGGATTTTCCCAAACTTCCTGTTAAATTATTCAGTTCTCCCTGGTGCAGCCCAAGAGTGTTTTAGAAAGGAATCCTATGCTATTCTGAAGACTTTATATAAAATATGACTCTAGTTATTCTTGTTTGAATAATATTCTATAACGTGTGAGAATTATTTGAAAGTTGGCTAAGTTTGATAACATTAAAAGAAAAATAATTTAAAAATAAAATTTTAAGGAAGGTCAGAATGTGTCTTGCTCAACATGGTTTTTACTTAGCCTATAGGCTAAGTACCAGAAATTTGTCATAATTATTTTCGCGTGGAATCAGTAAGGCTTGCTTCAATGAGATGTTGTATAGGCATCCCCTGCTTTTCAAAAGTTCTCTTTTACGGAAGAACTACATTAGTACCTATTTTTGTTAACTGAAAGAAATAAAAGAAATTGGAAGAAGACATTTGCTTCTATGAAAAAGGCAAAAAAGCAAAAACCTAGTTTAGCATTTATTTTGCGGCCAGCAGTTAGAGAGGCAGCGGGCACCCTGAGTGGCGAGTGTGGCCCGGCCAAGCTCCTTCCCCGGGAACCTCACTCAGCATCTCAGCATCCAACCGCCATAGTTTTCATCTGGGTCTGGGGGCATTTGTGCTTTAACTCTATTTATTTTGTACATCCATTAGCAAGATGTGGCCTGAGGTAATTGCTTCTTTGCTTTCACCATTTCAGCTTAAGAAAGGTTTCGTAGGAAACTTTCAGATAGCTGTGGAAACCTGTATGTTTGCTGTCTGTAATTTAAACAAGCTAAATATAACTCTTGTTCTCAAGGAGTTTGTACTTATATATATACTTACGGGGAGATTATTCAGTTAATCGATCAGTCAGAAAAATACCTAAGATATAGGTATTAAGATCCTGATCTTATATTTTTTTAAGATTGTTGTCACTGTGTGTTCTCAAGGTTTGAACAATCTTTGAACTCCCCACTGGAAGGGAGAGGTCAATATAGAGTCCGATGAAGTTCTTAGAGCGCATTTCAGTCTATGTGAGACTTTCTGTGTGATACTTTTATCATGCAATCCTAGCTCTGTACCTCTACTTTTCTGTCTGTACAATGGCTGTGGAAACATTCTCCTCTTTTTCTAAAATAATAATTTAATACAAAGCAATTGTGTTCCAAAAGCAAACTGCATTCCTAATGACATTGTAATGCATATGGTAATGCTTATTTCTGGTACCTCAATCAGACTGTTAATATTTCTATGAGTCACGAATGCTTAAAAACATTTACCTGTTGGCTTAATTTTGGTATTTGTGATTAATCTTTGCTTTAGCATCTATCACTACCAGCCTTCTGAAGGTTAAATAATTTGTTCATAACTGGACATCACTGGAAAGCCATTGAATTGGTGAATTACATTTTCTACATTAGCTTCAAATGACTTGTAGAGACAACTTAATACATACATTATGTGATGAAATGGCTAAAAATATGCATAAATATTTGACTAAGTCACTTAAATATAAGAAAGGAACGTTCTAAATATGTAAAAATGGACTCCATATCTCAGAGCTATTGTGTTAACTGTGTGAAATAATGTACTTTATGAAACTATTTAAATTGCATAAAAAACTTTATGACTTACAGGTAAATTTGTCAGCATCTAATTGAGTAAGAGATTCTTGAAAGCTTTCACTCCAGTTGTTAATTCAGCATCATTGTTCTCTCAGGCTGTTACGTGACCCAACAGGCTGCGAGAACAATATTGCTGAATGTAATTGGCATATGTCAGCAAAATATAATTAGTAACAAGCCTTTTTCTGAAATGCTCTTTTTTGTTGGTTTAAAAAAGTCGAAGATTTCCTCTTGGATTAAATTATAGCTTGGATTTCTCTCTCACTTGATTTTGGTTAGGTCTTAAAAGAAAGCGCGAATTAATTTAAATTTTGATTCGAGAAGTATGTATTGATTTCCTGTGCTGTGTACACACTCTGAAGGCTTTTCTTTCCTTCAGTGGGTTTTTAGTTTGATTTTGGGTATGAGAGCTTTGTGTAGGAAATACGAAACACTGTATTATCAAGGGTTATCACGAATGCCCATCCCCTCAATTTTCATCCCATTCTCTCCTCCCTGCACCCTCTCCCCACACCTTGAGGGTTGGAATAGATGCGCCGACAGGCTATTTCTCAGGGATCGTGGTTGGTAGCTACTGACCCCAAAGGCATAGACTAAAGAAAATGTTGAATTGGTTATCATGGCACCTCTATATGTTTAACACCAGGGGTTTTTTTGACCAAGGTTGGGAATAGGGGAAAATGGGTTACAGTTGTCTTCCCTTCCCCAGTATAAAAAAAAGATGGAAATCTTTCACTCTAGGAGATTTTGGAAGGAAAAATCTTTCCTGTAATAGGTCACTTTTTTTTGATGCGAACAGAAAAATATTTGCCAAATTGTTCTTTTTGTGAGAAGAACTTGGCAAAATTTCCTCAGAACCCGGGGTTGTAACGAAACATCATTTTAGTGAAAGGCCGCTTTAGACTCACATCTGGAAATGTAATCATTTCACCTAAGAATGTTGTGACTCTGCGGTTGGAGCCAAGTCTGAGTGAGCCATCCTACCTTCCACAGCCCACAACGTCAGCGGGTGAACCTGGAAGAGTGAGGAAGATGAGGAAACAAGTGCTTAGCCACCCATACTGGCCAGAACTGATGCTGGTGCCCTGCAGGGCGCGACACATCTGACGCAGTTCTCAGTCATCCTCATTGCCGAGGTCTTTCTCTCACATCTTTAAGCTAATCTAACCCCACGCTCTGGAACCTTCATCATTTGCTCTCTCACCCTGGATTAGAGGTTCCTGGGCACCATCCCTGTCTTCCTAGCAGACTGTGCCTAATCTCCCTGGTCCATGGTCCTCATTTTCTTTGTCTTGTCCCTGGGTCCGTCCCTTCCTCAGCGCTCCACACCAACCATGACTGTCCAGCACTTATGTTATACTGTGTTACATATCTCACTATCCTTTGCTGCACAGGGATCATTTTAGAGGCAGAAAAGCTCTGCATATAAAATGAATTTGGGGCGTGGAGGAGATCAGGTGGGAAATATATCTATCTCTCTCCACACATATAATCCATTTCAAGACTTACAGGCAACTGTATCTGATTCAGACTTTTGGTCTTTAAAAAAAATTATGCAATGGAATACAACCCATCAGGCAGAATTAGTTGAGTTTAGATAAAGGTCTGGAAAGCCATGAAAATAACCGTAATTATAGACATTGTGGTGATTGTTTTGCAATATATACAAATATCAAATCATTATGCTGTACTCCTGAAACTAAATAACGTTATCTGTCAATTATACCTCAATAAAAATCACAGTTATTCAAAGGAGGTTTAGAGGTAAAGGCCACCAACAAATTCTGCCTTTTCAAGGATACTTATCTATAAGAAATGGTATAGACAGAGGCCAAATAGCTCATTACAAATAAGCCAGCTGTCACAGAGGGGTGGAATGTAGCAGCAAGCTTTAGGTAGATTAAGTGATAATGAAATCTAGACCGTGAGAAAATTTGATAAGTGCCAACCAAACTTCCCAAACAGATGAATCAGAAAGATGACCATTTGGCATTACCAAAGAATTATATGCTTTATTAAAGGGTTTTCAGCATTTTCAATTAAAAAGATTAGTTCCCCTGTTCATGAACATATGATATAAAATTCTTAAAAATAATAGACTATACGTCATCTTTCAGGGAGGCAGCTTGATAGAGTGGGAAGGAAGCTGAATCGCAGGCAAGGGAGATGGTGCCAGGGCAGAACATTGAATCCTGACAGGCCTTAGTTTGCTCATCTGTAAAATGGGTGACTGATTTACAAAAAAATAACATTCTGCGGAGATGTGAGGAGGTCATGAAGGGGCTGACAGGCATGGTTCCTAGGTATTTTTTTCCCCTGCTTTAACCAGAATAATTCTAATTTGTGTTTTCCATTTTTGACCTGTGCATGATGTTTTTGTTTTTGTTTTTTTGCGGTACGCGGGCGTCTGACTGCCGTGGCCTCTCCCGTTGCGGAGCACAGGCTCCGGACGCGCAGGCTCAGCGGCCATGGCTCACGGGCCCAGCCGCTCCGCGGCATGTGGGATCCTCTCGGACCGGGGCACGAACCCGTGTCCCCTGCATCGGCAGGCGAACTCTCAACCACTGCGCCACCAGGGAAGCCCACGCTTGATGCTTTTTAAACCAAGGGCTCCAAAGCTAAAAAAAAGTTTGAAAAATCTTATTCTAGGTGAACTCAGTAAGTATAGTTTGATATATAGAAAAGATAGGTTATAGAACAGGCAAACCTGACTTGAATTCTAACTCTGTCTCTGACAGAGTAGAGAAGACAAGAAATGCATGGTAAGAGTTTATTTTAGAAAGACATTCCTGGTAGGGCTATAAAGGATGAGTGTGAAGAAATAGGGGGTGGAAGCAGGAAAACTTTTAGGAGATTTTTTAAATAGTCTGGATATAAAATAATGAGCCTAACTCCTGCAATGGCAATAGAGATTGAATTGGGAATATAGATTTAAGGAACATTTGAGGAATTAGAATCTATAGGAAAAAATACAGTTGAGATTTATGGGATGAAGAAGTAGTCTAGAATGACTGCCATTTTCTGGTGACATTGACTGAAGGGAAATCCAGGGAGAGAAGCACTTTTGGGGACAAGTATGATGACTTCACACCTGCACATCCAGGGTTTGAAAGGCCAACTGAATATATTTACTAGTGTCTGGAGTATAGAAACAAGAGCTAGGTAGTATAGGGAAAAATGAGAAATTTTTATATATGAAAATACAGAAATCATTAGAAACCATGGAAAAAAATTAAGGCCTTTTCAAGGGGGGAGAATCTGTGAGGAAATTAAGCCTGATTGCCCTCAGGCATCCATTGTATATAATGAATTAGTGTCTTTCCTGGACATCTAGAATGGTATTAGTTATTAAAAGAAAAAAAAACCTGTATTATTCAGGGTTCTCCAGAGAAATAGAACCAATAGGATATATATATACACACATATATATACACATACATATATACATATATATATATATATATATATACACACACACACACACACCCCTATCTATATATGTAAATAAATTTATTATAAGGAATTGGCTCACATTTTTATGGAGGCTGAGAATCCCATGATCTGCCATTTGTAAGCTGGAGACCCAGGAAAGCCAGTGGTGCAACTCAGTCTCAATTTGAAGTTCTGAGAAGCAAGAGTGTCAAGGACAGGGGGAAATCTATGTCCCAACTCAAGCCGTCAGTCAGGAAGGGATGAATTCTTGTTCCTTTGCCTTTCTGTTCTTTTCAGGCCCTCAGTGGATTAGATGATGCTCACCACACTGGGCAGGGAAAAATGCTTTCCTGTGTCCACTAATTCAAATGCCAGTTTCGTTTGGAAGCATCCTTACTGACACAGCCAGAAATAATGTTTAGCCAAATATCTGGGCACCCCATGCTTCAGTCAAGTTAACCTATGAAAATTAACCATCACATCATCTTTGGGTGAAATGAAAGAACAGCCCTCAAATCCGTGTGTGTTTTGTGGTTTATGTGTAAGAAACCCTGCTTGAGAAAGATGTGAAAAGAAAACCAAATTCAAGACCCTGGGGAGCATCAGTGATACTGCTGAGGAGCTCACAGTGCAGCGTATAACATGGACCTGCTAACAAATCACACTGACAATGACTGTAGATAACCATAAGGTATCAGGGCTGCTAAGCAAGTCAGCTTCTGCTCTGTCTCTGGCTCTGTCTCAGGTTGTTTTTCCTCTGTCTTGGCTTCTTTATCCAGCTGGCACTCTTCATAAGTAACATAGTTCCCGGCAGCTGCAGACTGTTATCATCCTCAATTTAGCAATCCCATTGGAAAACGCACATCCTTTTCACCAGTTCCAATAAAATTCCTGAAATCCTTCACGTTGGCCTGGGTTAGATCTTGTGCCCCTTCTTGAACCAATCACTGAGGCCGTGGGAATGGGATACGCCGACGACTTGGGCGTCTGTCATGAACAGCTGAAGAAATGCAATGGGTCCCAGCAGAACCACATGGACTTGAAGCATGGAAAGGAGCATGCTTGTCCAGGATGCAGTCATCATAAGAAAGAAGCCATGATATCAAGGTGACCAGCTGGCAGATGTGCACCTCAACAACGGAAGGAATCAATGGCTGACATTTCCTTCAGGAGTCAAAGAATCCTTCATGGTGAGCTGGGCAGCAGAGGTTGAATAGGAGTTCACTAAGATCATACAGCAGTATTTAGAGTTGTGAACCTTCCTGGTGAGGATGGCATGACTGAATTGTAAACCTGTCGTCTTGCGTTGTGTTAAATATGGAAAAGATAGAAGGCCAAACTTCAAATCTTAGCCACACTTATCAACATAATTAATAAAGTTGCACCAGCAACTCCGAAGAGTGATTCCATATGCTCTTTTGCATTCCTCATCTTCGGGCTGTGAAACTTTGGAAACGTGAGTAAACAGTGAGATGGCACATAATCTACTCATAATTTTAAAAAGTATGGTGCGGAGGAATGCACTGACTTTGAAGTAGAAAACCAAGGTCAGCTTTCAGAGTTGGGAAACAGAGATCTGCGTTGCGAACAAAAATCCCGGAGAGAAGGCTTATCACAGTGCACTCTAAGCAAAGATTTATTTGGGGGCCACTTCACATAAACTGAGAAGGGTGGAGGAGATTAATTGATTGCTGTAAATTTATAAGAGGTTAAGTTCCTGCCTATGAAAGAAAAATCAGAGAGTGGGCAGAAGTACCTACCAAAACAAAACTAAACCTTTCTGCAGTGCAGAAAGTGTCCCTTTGAACAAAATAGAAAATTTTACTTAAGAAAAGATGGAATTATTAGAATGTTCTTAAAAGTATATACAGATAATTTCAAAAGCAATTGTTTTCATTCTTATTTTGAATATGACCTGAAATTTTGAGAAAAAATAATAATAGAGAGCACTTCTACTTAATTTATTGAAAAAACTTACAACTTGAAAATAAATCAGAATTATTCCATGCTTAACAGGTCAAATGGTTTATAGCAAATAATAGTAGAGGAAATGTTTTTGGATTTCAAAGTAAATTGTTAAAGTAACAAAGTAGCCATTGTGAACGTTACTTTTGTATAACAATGATTGTTTTCAGAGAAATTTAGATAGTCACAAAAAAGTAAGCATAGGCTTGTGCGTTTCAACTGTTTAAAATAAGCTACAAGGATATATTATAAAACAAGGGGAATTTAGCCAATATTTTATAACTATAAAGGAAGTATAACCTTTAAAAATTGTGAATCGCTATATTGTATACCTGTAAGTTATATATCATACAGCAACTATACTTAAATTCAAAAAATTTTAAAAAGTAAACTGTTTAAAGGTAATTGTGTGGGGGGTTCTCTGTGTGTAAAAAGCAGAGTCAGACAGTTTGTACATGTATTAATTTAATCTGAAATTGCAAATTTGAAAAAGAATCTTCATACCTTACAAATACTATGAATGATTTGTGCCATGAAATCTACCCATCCATTTACTTATGAATTGCCCAGTCAACAAATATTTCTAGTAATCTTTTGTTCCAGGCACTTCTCAGGTGCTGGAGGAAGAAGAATCAATAAACTAGAACCCCTGACTTGAGGAACTCACAGTCTATTGAGAGTGCTGGGCATGTAAATACATATAACTCCTTTCTCCATGCCTGAGGAGCTCAGTTAACTTTGTTCCAAATGACAAACTTTAAGATGGTTTGGTCCCAACAAAATGCTACATTTTGTTTTAAAAGCCAGTGTATACCCTTCTTTTAAGTGGATGCTAGGGCTGCTTCATCCATGGTGAACAGCGGCAAGGTTCTCTGGGCAAGTCCTAGAGAAGAGTCTTGAACAAACCTTGAGAATGGATGGTTCACTCTCTTCCTGTCCAATTTCATATGTACTTCACCCTTCCAGAGAGCATGGCCCCAAATATACCTATTTAACACAAGTAAAACATGTGAGTAGCTGCAGAAAAGGAAAGGAAACAAAGAAAAAGAAAAAAGGAGAGAGAAACAAAGGATTAACCAGAGAAAGAATTCCAAAATGTTTCAAAATACGTAAGAGGCAGTAAGCTTTGAGTGTGTGTACTGCAGACCCAAGGATAGAAATCTCGAGAAGATGAAATTATTAGGAGAAAATTGAAGGCCAACCAGTATAAAAAAAAAATCTATTCTTTATTTTTTGAGGGCAGGATGTAGACAAAGATTTCAGCACTGTAGGCAGCATTAATTGAAATACAATATTCAGATCATGGGAAACAAAGTCATGTTGGTTTCTGAGCACCATATTTGCCACGTTGGCAAATTCCATTGAATAGGGGAGAAGAACAAGAATAAGGAAACTCTAAGTTTCTTCCCGATTCTAATTGTAGGAGTCTAAGTTAATTTAGGATTTATCACATAGGTTAAATGTGATCCCCAAGTAAAAGACAAGAAAACAAACACCTTCACCCCCCACTCTTTTTTCTTAATGTGAAGGATGAATTCAATACATCTTATTAAAAGAAAATATCTAAGTCTGTCTGCGTGAGTATGTTCTTAAATACCATCCTGGGGGAATAAGTCCTACATAAGGATTTAAGTCTGCAGACAGTAGAAGTTCGAAGATCTAGAATTAAAATAAAACAGAAAGGAGATTTGAATAATGTGGAGATAATGATTTTTATTTTGATGCACATTTCTTCCAGCAAAAGTAAGCACTTTGCCCTGAAAGTTGTACATGATTTTTGGCTAAGTCATTCCACTTTTAGAATTGTATCATAAGGAAATCATTAAAGATTTACACAGTTTTCTATGAGTGTTCATCTCAGTGTTACTGATAATAGTGAAAAAATAGAAGTAATGTACTTACTGAATGTTGGAGGATGGGTTAAATAAATTATCCACACAATGTAATTAATGTGTAATAAATAGTTGAGATGGAAGCTATTCACACTATATTGTTAAGTGAAATAAATCAGATTAAAATTTGTCTCTCTATATATACATTTACATTATTTTATTCAAAAATATGAAAGGAAAAGATTAAAAGAATAATATGGTAATTGTGGCTCATTTTGTATGGGGAGGTTATGGGTCTCTCATTTAATTTTCTTATTTTAGCTTATTTAAAAATTTTTCCTCAGTGAACTTGTATTACCTTTGTAATAATAAAAATGTATTTTAAATCTAAAATTATGTATTGCATATTTAGGATAAAAAATATACATATTTGTATTAGGGGTAATATATTATAGCTATGGGTATAAAGGATATATGTTACATAAAGTTATATAGATAGATAGATAGATAGATAGATAGATGATAGATAGATGAAATAAAGATAGAGTCTCTATTTCTCTGATGTCCCATATGTAATCCATCACCAAGTGTGGTCAATTCTTCATTCCAACCAAACTGACCTTTGGTTCTTTAAACATACCATGCTTATTCTTTTTTTTAGGATCATCAGTTGAACTAACCCCTCTGCCTTAAATGTTTTCCAACATGTACATGGTTGGTCCATTCTCATTTTTCAGGACTGGGCTCCAATGTTACCTACATAAAGAGGGACTCTCTGACCACTATCCTTCAAGTGGCTTTCTCCAGTTTCTCTCTATCTTATTTCTCTGCATACTTTCCTCAGAGTATTGATCACAATCTGTAGCTCTCTTGCTTAGTCATTTGTGTGTTTGATAAATGCCTGTCTCCTCCAGAATGTAAGTGCCATGAAATCAGAAACCTGTCAGTGATCATTGAATCTTCAAAACCTAACACTGGGCCTGACATATAGTGAATATAGGATGGATTACTCTTGAACACTTTAGCAAGAGGGACAGACAAGACTTTCAGCAAAAAAGCTGGAGAACCAGTGTTCAGTGTTGGGTAAAGATAAACCTTCAAGGTGTTACTAATACGAATGTGTATTGTATAAATATAAAATTTTATATACGTATGTATATACATATATGCAAACTTAACATTTGTATACATACATATATATTTATAATTTATACATATTTAAAACATTTGTAAATATATTTGTATACACATGTAAATATTGTATGAAATTTCAAGCATATACAAAAGTGGAGAGAATAGTATCATGAATATACTTCATGAGTCCATCAACCACCTTTAACAGTTATCAATTCATGGTTATTCTTGTTTCATAAGCAGAACTCCTCATTTCTCTCTGTCTGGATTGTTTTGAAGCAAATTCCAGACATATTATTTTTTCCTATAATTTTAATGTATACTCTAAAAAGATAAAAAGAACTATAATTCCACTATTGTACCAAAATTAATAATACCTTAATATTTGAAATATTGTGTTTTCAAAAATGTATATTAAAATTTCTTTTCATCTAAAACACTGCTCTTGAACCCTCTTCTATATCCCATCTTTTCACAAATGAATCCTTAATTCTTAGGTTTCATGCAGTCAGAAATATAGGCTATTTCTCTTAACTTGGATAGTTCTTTAGCTTTCAAAAGTGAACTCCTTTTCAAGTTGCCTCAGGGATAAGATAGAAAAACAGTCTTTTCTTATGCATTATATATTTTGGTGTATTTTCCCGTGAATCTTTTTCTCTCTTTCAGTCTTTGCAGTTTGTTAATCTGCCATCAGATGATAAATTGCCTTCAGAGAGTAAATGATCCTGAAACTTAGTTCTAATGAATAGTCTGGATTTGTAGATAATCAATACGTATTTGTTGATTTAATTTTATTCTGATATTTGGATATTGTAGATAGCATAGTTTTGATAATAATTTATGAGTTGCTATATAGCAGTATTCTTCCTTTTTCAATAAGCTGCTGGAAGTGTAGTTTTTTTCTCTGTATACCTTAGGCTGGTACAATCTCTTAAGGCCATTTAGGTAATGTTCACTAATTCATTGCATTGTGAGTTGTTAATAAGGACAAGAAACACATATTTTTCACAAGTTTGCAGTATCCTGGCAGAAAGGCACAATTTGGTGGCAAAACAGAAAATTCTAGTGAATTGCTGTAGATATGGCATATTTGTGCCAGGTTTCCAGTTGTTAATAAATTACATTCTTCAAGTCAGGACGCTAAGCTGACACATCAGTGTGAGCGCATCCATCTGTGGTTCACTCATTTGGTGAGTAAGAGCCGGCTAACTAACCCCTACCAGATGCAGCCAACAATACATGCTAGATATCAGCCAGGGGGTCACCCGGGCTGGTCTTTTTTTCTCAGTTCTAAATATTGCATTTCATCCAGCTAACATCGTCACATATTCATCAGCTAGCCTCAGACTAGTAGATAAAGGAGTGATGGAAACATCCCTGGAGACTCGGAGATTTGCCTCTGGTTTTGATGGGATATTATTCTGAGGATTCACACATTTATTGACCTCAAGGCTAGTGAGGTCAACATGACAATGCAGTGTGTATTGATTTGATTCAATCCAGGAATTGCTCATTTATCGTTTATATTTATGTAAATAAAACACTAGTCTTTCGTCTTCCAATTAGAACGTTACTGAATTAATGTGATTAAAGATGGTGCTGGACTAATGTTAACAGGGCCTTGCTTTCTGTCATAAAGTGCAAAGGAACAATCACGTAAAATTAATATATTTCTAAGGAGGTGAATATGCATTCCAGTCCCAGTTATTATAAACTCCCTTCTCTTTTTTTCCCTCCTGTTCAAGCCAATTTCATGCTAAAATACCTTGACATAGTTTCTTTTTATTCCTGGCTTCCCCCCCCCCATTCTATGCCTGCATCTCCAAATTATATTATGTGGTAGATTTTTCTATAAATGGGAATATGATATCTTTGAGATGAACAAGGTTGGCAGGAATTTAGCATCCAAAGAGTTTTGAATAGGCATGTCTGTTATTTTTATTGAAATATTTTTAGCTCTCTATTTTTCTTAACACAATAATAAAAACAACAGTGCATGGGGGTAGGAATTAGGCATTCATACATTTGGCAACTGAACTGCTTTTTCCTAGGTCATTGCTTTGTTGTCTAAGCTTGAAATCACATTTTGAAACCAATAGCGTAGAAGACACACAGCTATGACCCAAAGGAGAAATCTTTTTTTTTTAATTGGGGGAGGGGAAAACTAAGTTTAGAAATGTGAAGAATTATATGGTTCTTGCTCTAATTTTTATAACAAAATAGCTCTCGTCACTGAAGTATAAACAAACGTATATGCTATATTATAATTGGTTTGATATCTTGACTTTTAATATTGTTGGATGAAGAAATCATTTTACTTAAACATTGCAATAACAAAGGGCCTCTGGTATCTGTTTCACCTCATCACTTATCCATTCAGTAGAAAAATTGAGAAGTGCATTCTGTAGGATACGATTTTATGGGAAATACAGGATGGTTGATATTGTGATCTGTTTCTTAAACTTATCAAACTATACCACCATCTGGAGACGTTTACTGTGAGGACAAGAGATTATTCCTAAGTACTCCACTTTGGCTGCCAGGTAAGGGATATCCAGGAACTGACAGCAGCGTAGCATTTCAGGGCACCAGTCTGTACAAAAAATGAATATAGAGACGAGATGGAATCACTGGGTACTACGCAGCGGGGAAGAAAATGATTTGTGCTGCCTGCTGATATATAAAGGTATATTATGCGCAATAAGAACAGCTTAACTCCCTGGGCTCTGAGGCTTACCACACTCTAGAACTGAAGGTACATAATACGCAGGATAAGTTTATCTTCCAGCATGGCCTGGGCAATTATTTGGTATTGATTTTCTGAAAGTTTGGTCTGACATGTCAGCATTTTGTTGGCAAACTTTGCAACATCATCCAATCAAGTCGGGGCAGAGATGAGTGTGGGTAACGAGAAACCCTCACGAGCCTCTCCTTTGCGTGGTAGGTAGGGAGCCCCCCTGTGTGAAGAAGGCTCTTGCAACTGCTCTGTCTGGTCGGGGGAATTGTAATCTTGGGGAATCCCTGTGCCTGATTGCGGCTCTCCTCCCAAAGGTGCACTTTTGACCTCTGTATTGATTCTATCCTCTCATCAAAGGCGCTGATGTCATTCCCTGTGCTCAGATCGGGCAGCATTTGCATTTAAGAGCTGCAACTGTGCGCTGACCCCAAACCATTTCATCAGAATGAAAGTCAACCAAATGGCAGATGCGTTTCCCCGTAATATTAAAATCTATTGTGCCATTTGGTAGGTTTCTTTATCATCTAGGGAAAGGGCATCACCTCCTGCTCCAGATTTTGATTTCATTCCAACCAGAAATTGGGAAATTCTTTAAAACAGAACACGGATCAAAAGGGATTTTATTGATGTCCACATTCAGGCCAATAAATATTATTCTTATTTGTTAAAGCTTAACACAAAATGATAAAAGTCTCTGAATATATTTTCAGAAATGCCAGCACTGTAAATAATTATTTTAGTTTTTTTCAGTGTTTTCTTGCTAATGTATCCCCATCGTGAAGCCTATTCATTGGCTATATACCTAAATAGACTAAATAGAAATGACATTTAATAGTTCTTTGAGGAAAATAGTAGATGTTTCATTAAAAAACCCAATGCAGTCTAAATATCGACTGTTAAATTGTTTTGTCTCCCCCTCCCCACCTCCTCCTCTTTCTCTTCCTCTCTTCCCTCCTCTTTCTTCAAATAAGATGGAAAATGGGGAGGAAACCACTTCTGAAGCATAGACAGCTAAAGAGAACTTTATTGGAAATCAATGTCAATCTACAATTAACTGCATTGTCTACTGCTTTCCCATCTCCCCTTTAGATTCTATTCATTCTCATTTATTAATTTCAGTCAACAAATATTTACTGAGCTCTTATGTATAGGTGCTAGGAATTCAGTGATGAGAAAAATAGATATGGTCCCTCATGGAACTGACAGTCCAAATCGGGAGACGGTCAACAAATGATTATACAAATAAAGATGAATACAACAGGGACACAAAAGTTTACGTTAATAGCTGGGAGTAGAAATTATTCTATGAATGGAATCAGAATTATTTGGAAAAATACTGAAAAGACCTTGGTTTGGGGGGTGTTGAAGATACTGAAGGGGCTGTATATGGATACCAAGGGAGGGATTGACTAGTTTTCCTGTATGGGGGGAAGGGGAAGAGACAGTCGAGGTAGAATTTAAAAAGGGGAAGAAAGCTGAAAGCTGTGAGGTGCTCTGCGATCCTTTAAACTCATGAAAAGCTCGATACAGTGGATCATCTGTGGAAAAATTATAAAAGTGCCGCTCTCTTTGCCCTGATCAGTGAGAGATTAAATCGAGGTGGCCTAAGGGGGACAGAAGGGCTGTGGTTTATTAAATACTCTGAGATTCGCAGAAAGTATGGGGAATACTTTGGCTTCTTATAGGCTAGGAACTTGGGGCCTCAAGCCAATAGTCTTTAATTTTCTTTATTTTTGAAAAAGAGTCTTCAGTAAGTGCTGTGAAGATAAATTACAGACACTATGAAAGAGTATAACAGGGTTTCTTGTTTAGATTGAGGTTGAGAGGGGCATTAAACAAGACCTTTTGTGTTTTTCAGATCTTGAGGACACAGTATCATTTCAAAAGAAGAGTTGTATCTCTCTATGAGAAAATAATCGCAAAAATATCTGAGTTATCAAAGATGTTAACTTTCATATTGCCACTTGATTACAATCTCTCTTGCATGAGTTAAAATTAGGACATATTGATGATAATTAAGTTGCATCGTACATTTACAGTTTATATTGTGCATTAATGCAAACTGTTTTAATCAACTTTTGAAGCAGTCCTATAAAAAAATAAGGATGAGACCACTGACATTCTGGAAAGGTAGTACACAGCAAAGGCAGAAATTGAACTCAGATCTCTTTTTTTTTTTTTTTAATTTATTTTATTTATTTATTTTTGTCTGTGTTGGGTCTTTGTTGCTGCGCGTGGGCTTTCTCTAGTTGCGGCGAGCGGGGGCTACTCTTTGTTGCGGTGCGTGGGCCTCTCATTGCAGTGTCCTCTCTCATTGTGGAGCACGGGCTCTAGGCACGTGGGCTTCAGTAGTTGTGGCACACGGGCTCAGTAGTTGTGGCTCACGGGCTCTAGAGCACAGGCTTAGTAGTTGTGGCACACGAGCTTAGTTGCTCCGCGGCATGTGGGATCTTCCCGGACCAGGGATCGAACCCGTGTCCCCTGCATTGGCAGGCCGGACTCTCAACCACTTGCGCCACCGGGGAAGCCCGAACTCAGATCTCTTGTTCGCATAAACTCTGTGCTCTTTCCACTAACTTTGAAATCCAGTATTTGAGGTTATGAAAGCATTCACAGGGTTTTTCTTTAAATAGTCATCTATTCCAATAAATATAAAAAGGTGCTCAATTAAAAAAAACTCACACTTTATCCAAACTTCCAGGAATGTCTGTATTGAATACATTGAGGTAACTTCTAGAGACACCATACTTGTGCCCGATAGAGAATTGAAAAGAGTTTCAGATGGGCTGCCTCATATCTCATTGTCCCGGAAACAGCTAGAGATGGGCTGGATCTTGGGGGCGGGGAGTGA
Organism: Aethalodelphis obliquidens; assembly: GCF_003676395.1. NCBI lineage: Eukaryota > Metazoa > Chordata > Mammalia > Artiodactyla > Delphinidae > Aethalodelphis > Aethalodelphis obliquidens. The sequence goes on along the minus strand of NW_020837977.1, from coordinate 12,053,945 downwards.
TCTCTAATTCCCTACTTTAGAAACCAGGCTAAAAATAAAAATAATAGCATTCTAAGGAAAAGTGACAATAGCCCCACCCCTGAGGTAAGCACCTATAGAGAAATATTATGATGTAATTAAATAATCCCCATGTTGTTGACTTTTGTCTTGGGGAGAGTGGTTCACAAAGCCTTTGACGAATCCCCTGTCTCTTCTGTCTTTTTCCTGTGATTATTATTTCATGGCATGGGCTTGGTTCTGTGAATCATAATTGACAACATGACTGTACTTATTAATCGTTATTTAAATCAATTATTAGATAACAGATAATTGAGTGGACTGAGCTATATATAAGTAGAAGATGCTGATTAGCCAAATTTACGATGTGTGCATTGCTCTTTTATTGTCATTTATTATCTGTTGTTTGGTTACGGGACAAGTCACGGAACTTGGGTTCTAAAGCTCAAGGTTGAAAACCCAGCTTCACTACTTTATCAGAGGTCTGACCCCAGGTAAGTTATTTTAACTTTCTAGGGTTCACAGTCATCATCAATAAAATGGGGTTAATGATGCTTAACTTATAAAATACTTTTCAGGATGAAATTAGATTGCAAATATGAAACAAACTAATGCAGGGATTTTTTTGTCTCTTTGTCTTATGCATTTGAGAGATGAGCAGACCAAGTTAGGGGTGCTTCAGTGGCCAGGGAACAGGATAGATGGGGGTGGACCATGAAAGGATACAATCAGCTTCTCCTGTTAGCATCTAGATATTTGGACCCAGATCCCCGGATAAATGTCACCTGTGTACATACAGAGGTCGTGGTCTTTTCCTCATCTGTGAACTTTCATCTGGCCGTGTGATTACATTCTCTTTTGAGGAGTTAAAAGTTTTGATGAGAAATGAAAGGAAGAACCTATGATTTCAGGTCCCAAGCCTTCTTAATTTATCATAATGCCATGTGTCCCTAACCTTCTTGTTTATTAAATTCTCCCAGAATGTTCTTCAGAAAATCAAAGTCCATGAGGACAGCTTTGCACTTGAGGTGATGGAGCATAATGTAACTGCTTCATGATGGTAGGAAATACTTGCAAGAAAAAGAGTGGATGTTTTTTTTCAGAAGCACAGATTTCACCTCCTTTCCCTAGGGGTGCTCTAGGATGCTTTGAAGCTCCTCATGCTATATGTAAACTAGATGTATTTATTTATTATTTCCAATGAAGATAACTCTGGGCAATGTTAAGTGGCATCCCAATTCCCCGGCGGTCCACTGGTTAAGACTCCGTGCTCTCGGGGCCGAGGGCCTGGGTTCGATCCCTGGTCGGGACAAGAATCCTATAAGCCACGTGGCGTAGCCAAAATGAAAAATGGCATTACACATCATATCGCCTCATCTCAAATATTGATTGTAGCCAGTAACAATAGTGATGGGTTATAAGTAGTTTGGGGATTGGAATGAAGAACATTTAGGCCAAGAGAGACAGACCTTTTTTCTTACTTTATTATCTTTTTGTATCAGCTAATTTGTTTTATTTTCAATTTAAAATTCCCTTGGATGTTGACTGTCATCTGTCTTTCTTAGATTCATGTTCAGGGAAGAGAAAATGTTCATACAATTATTTTGTACATTGAAAAACATGTACCTTTGACAACCAGGTGTCTGATGAGTGCTTTTTTTTTTTTTTGCGGTACGCGGGCCTCTCACTGTTGTGTCCTCTCCCGCTGCGGAGCACAGGCTCCGGACGCGCAGGCTCAGCGGCCATGGCTCACGGGCTCAGCCGCTCCGTGGCATGTGGGATCTTCCCGGACCGGGGCACGAACCCGTGTCCCCTGCATCGACAGGCGGACTCGCAACCACTGCGCCACCAGGGAAGCCCTGATGAGTACATTTTGATGTGGCTGCTAAGAATTTGGGGCCATGTCTATTTAAATTAGTTCATTCTGAGGCTGGATATATGTCAGCACTTCATGTACTGATTCTTACTAGGATGAAATACAAAAGATTAGAAAACAGACTAAAGATTGCAGCTTTCCGCCAAGATTAAAATCTGTCAGATCATTTTTTTAGTGAGCAAAACCATTAAGAGACAAATTTAGCATTTCAAATGGTATGTGGTTATTGCAACATGCGACCCGCCCTTGTTTATGGAGTCAGAACCTATTGGCGAGGGTTGCTCTTATGAATTGTGCACTTGCACATATGCTGTGATTAATTTTTGAGACTAAAAATAGAAGTACAGCAGTATAATGTAAGACAAGAATATATTTCCTGCCCTTCAGTAACGATTGGCTTTCCTTTTGAAAACTTAAATTGTTACCATTTAGTATTTCCAAAGCATATGTTAAAAATTCCTCAGGGCCATCTGAATCATTTCTTTGGCTAGAGTAGTCAGAAAGAAAGCCCATGATGTATTGTAGTGCTATTTCCATGTCACAGGTGGGGGGAAATGTGGTCCACAGATTGTGCTACTCTTACTCAAAAGGGTGACCAGCGAGGGTACCCGCCAAGGGGGTCTTGAGCATAGTGGGGGAGCTAGCAGTTGGGGGGTGTGGAAACACGCCTGCCCCTCTCCCATCGTGCTCAGACCCTTTTTATAGGTTCCACGTGTTCATGTGGAACCATGAGCACCTGGCTCTTAGTTCTCAACTATTGAAACAGCCTGACTGTGTGCTCACCTGAGAGCAGGTTAGCATCACTCATCTAGCTGCATTTCTACCCACCCTGGATTTTTCCAGTGGTACAAAAGATACATTAAATAGAAACACTCTGACCACATTGAATGTTCCCAGTAAGTATTTCTTTCCAGGTGGACCAATCACTTCCACAAAGCCTTTAACTCTATGCATTTTGGACACATTCATAAATGGTGATTTTCCTACATGTTGGTTTCTGCTACATCAGTGTATAGAGAAGCTGAACATTTCAACCCCTGACACAGTGACAGGTGATGTGTCTGATTGTTTGCTGATGGTGATTTGGAATATTGATGCTTCAGAAAAAGAACTACATCGAACAGAAAATCTGCACAGCTCACAAACTACACAAAGAGCATTTGCTATAAATAAAGTGTCACCTGGGTGCTGCAGATTTGTGCAGAATCATTTTCAAATTTTCCTTTTTGAATTATTAAATAGACCATGTCAGAACAACTCTGATTATTATCCAATCCATATGCTTCAACACCAATCTTTCATGTAATATCAAGCGACTGCAGTGATCAATTGGACCAATCATGAAGGCTCCCTCATTCTGGAAAGTATTCAAGCCCTCCACCACACTGTAACATCTTATGCCGATATGCAAACACCTACGGCATTGCTTACGGAGGAGACCACAGCAGGATCTGCCTTTAAGAGTGCATGCAGGCTGTGAAAATATATTTAGTTCATTATCAAGAACTTTAAGCATAAGTCCAGCTTTTTGCAATTTTAAACCTGTTCAGGTGAGTTAGAAATAGCACTGTTGTCCAGCTATACCTCTACCCAGCAGAATTATGTACCTAACCTATATTGTAAATGAAATGTGCTATGCATAGTTTTCAAAACGGTTGTATAAAAAAATAAAATGCTGTCTTTTTTTTTTTTTTTTAAACAAATACAGTATCTCCTGGAAGCGGAGACTGGTATGTAGGCATGTAGCCACGTGTAATTTATAAAATGTGATAAAATGATAATCTCTCACCTACACTAATACAGTTTATCTAGATAAATAACTCTTAGAATGAATACTGTGGGTGCCTTGAGGGTTTTAAGCATTTAATTAAAATGGAACAAAAATATTAACTGTCTGCTTTGGGGTTTTAGCAGCCTCTCTTGACAAGGATATTCTTTAGTCTGAGAACAGATTTGTGACATTCACTGGGAAACAAATGTGAGGTGGTATCTTTCTAGCCCTCATAAAAAAGAGGCTAAAAATGCATGGTATAGAAATCTTAAGATGAAATGGTTTCCTGAGAATGCCTCTGTTCTGTTCACCACCGCAGCTCCCTCCCAGGGCCTGGGACAGAGGGCGGAATTCAGGGGGCCTCTCTGATAATTGCCGGTGATTAGAGGTAACACACTCTCTCCGACACTTTCGCCATCGTCCTGGTGTGTTGCCATCACTCACAATGACTGCGGAAGCAGAGGGCTTTCTTCCTCTTGACGGTGTGTGATTTTGATGTTGGACACAGGGAGGCGGGCGAAGCAGTGGCAGAGACCAAGCTAGGGAAGAAGGACCAGCTCAGGCCCTGGAGCAAACTGCCTTCCAGAATGAGGGGATTACAGGAGGCTTGACTGCGGCCCACTTAACCCTAAAAATACATCCCAAGCTGCAGTGGGAAAGACATATTCAGTCATGATGCCTTTTAATTGTTCCATTGTCTACTGAAAATTGATTTGGTTTTCTTTGAGTCGGTTTTTCGTGGTTACCTTTCTGTGAGAAACCCTGCCTCTTTAAATACACAGATTGCACACTATGTGTACACAACATGTGTATTTCTTTTGTTTATTTTTGCCCTATTTTATAGGATTTGGGACACAAAGAATGAAAAGAAAAGCCTTGTATTATACTGCAGTGCTACCCTATCGTTGAACAAATTAATCTGGGTATTTGTCCACAATTTTGATAACAGATGACAGGCTGACAAAGCATGAAATTATTACTATAAATGAATGTGATATGATATTTCTATTTTTTGCACAGAGCAGATTCCATGTTCATGTAACTTGGTTTAAAGCCTCTATTGCATGTGTGTAGATTTTCAGCACTCTTGAGAGAGATAAAAATGGTCCAAAAACTTGAGAAAAAATAATGAGTAAGGAGTGGGATTTTTCAAATCACTTTTAGTTCTTGTTTGGAATATTCATTTTTCCCTGTGATTTCACTTTTGGATCTGGAATATGGGATAATTCCTAAGAAAAGAACAATTGTGATGGGACTTAATTGGTATAGTGTGTGAAATAATTTCATGGGTCTGGAACAAAGATGCTATTCAAATGGGCAAACATGAGATGCTATGTTGATAGATAAGAAACCAAAGGCAGTAGGTCAGAGGTGTGTGTGTGTGTGTGTGTGTGTGTGTGTGTGTGTGTGTGAGCGTGTGTCCCTTTTCTCACCATACCTGGAGACATACAAGAGTTATAATCAAACCCAAAATATAACCCTTATAATTTCAAGTGGAAAAGAAATGTGGGCAAATGGTTAATAATCCAAGTTAATCAGCACATTGTTTGATTTCTTCTGCCAGGTGCCTCTTAGCCATCATTGTGGACGAACAGTAGCCCAAAAAGTTGTATTTCAACGTTTCAAAATCATTGTCAGGGAGAAGAAAAGAGAGTGGGGATACTGTTCCATATATTTTCCTCGTGGCCAGTGGAAATAAGCTCTTATGATTCTGTAGTCTTTTAGCCTCCCTCCCCTCCCCCGCTTCGTTTGATCACATTATTCACACAAAGAACCAATGAGCCATTGTGCCATTACCTTAAAATCCTCTATTAATGAGACAGCTACAGTTTTTAATCATTTGAATTAAGCCTTGAATATTCTATGTGCTAATATCCTGCATCCATTTAAGATGAGAAGAAGCATTTTATTATAATATTTTATTTGCAAATAGTGACTAAAACACTGATTTTTCTCTTTGTAAAGTTGTCAGACATTCTGAAGAAAGCATTTTATTCTTCAGGAGTTAATTTTATCTCTAAAAGCATGGGTTAAGAGGAAGGGGAAAAAGGTGTTCTGAACAGTTAGCTGGCAAAATAAGGGCCCTGGGACTTCGTTTTTCTGGCAAAATGTTTAGGTGGAATTAGATACATACACAAATTGTGTGTCAAGCCAACCTCCACCGTTTAACAAAGATCAAAAGCATTTGAGCTAGCACTTAAATGCTAGCTCAACTTATACTTTGTGTCTTCTGGACACAAAGTATAAGTTGTTTGTGTACCTAAACAAATTATACTTTGTGTCTTCTGGAGAATAAAAGGAAGATCTTTGTTTTTGCTTACTCTTTCATCATGGTAAATTTGCTTTTGTTTATTAAAATGGCTTAGAAAAGTACTTTAGATAAAGTTTGTAGCTTTTTTTTCTTTTTAGCTAGTAACTTTCCTCTAACTTAAAGCATGACATCCAGACCACCTTGATTCCACTTACCACATAAACTTGGAAATGGCCTCACTTTTAAAAATTCCTGTATAAGAGGGCAGTGGCATAGTTAACATCTTAAAATTTGCCAAGAAAATTATCTGTGGACTATTATTATTATTTAAATAATATTTTTCTTGTCTGATGAAAAATCTAACACTTGTTGGGATGCTGGTAAAGAAAGGGTTTAAACTATTGAATTCCGAATGCCTCTTACTTAACAAATACAGAAGTTAAGCTATAACATATTAAATTTCAGTAGCAGGAAAGGTTTTTTAAAAATGCAGTTTGGTACTGTTTCCCTGATACAAATTACATTCACAAATGAAAACCATGAGTAAAATTTAGTAAAAATTAAAAGGAATTTATATAAGTGGAGTTTTCACGGCTAATAAAAATTACACGACCCTTTAATAGATTATCGCATCCACGTCACTGATCATATACTTTTAAAACAGACGTAAGAACATACAGGGAATGTTCCTTGACTTGTGTTTCTCACATCTCAGCAACCACTTAATCTTCTATTTAAGATTTTTTCAATGTTCATATAAGAACACCGGCAGTTTTAAGAATTTTGGGGTCTGTCTGAAGCTGAGTTGCAGTATCTGGGTGAAATGGCTATTTTGTTTTGCAGATGAAGGAAGTGATTTTTAATCCACCTGAGATTACAGGCAACATAGAACCTGGACACTGTTTGGGAACATCAGGCTCCCAAACCAGGTCCTCCTTGTAGAAACCGACTAGTCTTCCCAGTTTATTCTAACCTGGGATGTATGACCCCCTCCTTGCCTCACTCTTGTCCCAATCTGCCCCCCTTAGCCACCTCCAGCTGCCCTTTTACTTGAAGCCCTTGAATCCACTTCTTTTTTCTTATCATAATGATGATTTCTGCATAAATAATCAACCAGTCAGTCAAGCATTTGATCCCGTTAACTGGCCAGGGCTGCCCCGACTACAAAATTTTGCTAAGCTCTATCTGACACATTCCTCTATAGAAGCAAATATATTTTTCCCAAAGCAATTATTAGACACTTTATTTTAGTTCCTGATTTAATTTCTTTTTTTTTTTTTTAGTAACAGAATCTAAGCAGCCTGATTGGAATTTCAAATGATTGTCACACTGAATCTGAAAGTCTGTCTTACACAGAATGTAACATTTTTCTTATATTTCAACCAAGTAGAGGCAAAGGGAAGGTCCTTTTTATCTTTCTTTCTAGCTGAACGTATGTTCGATATTATTAATTCAAACAGAAAAAAGAATATCCTACATCTTTGACTCTTTCATAAGATTTTTCAGTCTTTTGTTAGGTTCTCACTTGCTCCCTCTCTCAATATTAAGTATGCCGATTTTCCTCGCTTTCTCGTCTGGTTTATTCTTAAGGGTATGAAATCTCTGTTAGCACCTGCCAGAGCACACAAAAACTAGTTTGTTAGGAAGCAAGCAATTGCACCCTTTTATTTGTTTGTTTACTTGTTTATTTATTTATTTATAAATTTATTTCTAAACAAGAAAACGAGTTTGAGTTATTGCCTGGTTCCTGTTGCCTGTTTGCTTACACTCAGTTTTCTTTTTTTCACACACGAAGAAGCAAACATTGTCCCTGTCAAATGATAAATGAAGCAGAATCGGTGACGTGCGTGTTTGTCAACATAAGCGAGATCAAATGATTGCTCAGCAGGAAGAAGCCACGGGAAAGCCAATGATTTTTGACTAATTAGCAAAATAATAATAATGTCTCCCTAATGATTACCTTGTACTGGGTTGTGGCCTTTCATCAGACAGATATTCCACCAGTGCAAACTAGTGTTTTGAAGACACACTAGTGATTTCCCTTGAAATCATGGATGTGGAGGGTTTCTGAGAAATCTCTTGAAGCATCATTCTGTCCTGTATCACTTGAGTAATTGAGACCGAGAACGAAGCCCTAGTTTTTGCTTCGTGTCATTGTATAACCCATGCGCCTTTTAAGTACTACTTTATAAGGAATAGCAATGCATATTTTTCAAGACCATTTAAAGTTCAAGTTCATTCTCATTCAAGTTCAGAGAGTTTTACCAGAGATATTCATGAGGAGTAACTTGATTGAAAATAACAACGTAAACAAGAATTTTTTTCAACATGCAAAGTTAGAGTGGCTGTTACCAGATGTAGCTATATATATATATATATATATATATTTTTTTTTTTTGCGGTATGCGGGCCTCTCACTGTTGTGGCCTCTCCCATTGCGGAGCACAGGCTCCGGACGCGCAGGCCAGCGGCCATGGCTCACGGGCCCAGCCGCTCCGCGGCATGTGGGATCCTCCCGGACTGGGGCACGAACCCGTGTCCCCTGCATCGGCAGGCGGACTCTCAACAACTGCGCCACCAGGGAAGCCCTGTAGCTATATTTTTATAAATCTTTTATGAAACTTCAAGAAGACGTTAAGGTAGATCTAAATTCTTAGTCCTGGAAATGTCACTGGAGCTGACATTTTCTGTGAAGATCTGTAGTCAACCACTATTTATAGGAAACACAGTGAAGACAAGGGCACCTCTCAGGTCGCAGGTTGTGTGCTGAGCTGTGAATCAACCTGCCTGAGATGTATTCACAGGATTCCTGGCTCAGGACAACGCTCCTTATTCCTCACTTTCCTGCGTGTCAGATTTATACCTTAAAAATAGAGATCAGGCACTTGCCTGGTGGCGCAGTGGTTAAGAATCTGCCTGCCAACGCAGGGAACACGGGTTCGATCCCTGGTCCGGGAAGATTCCCACATGCCACGGAGCAACTAAGCCCATGCGCCACAACTACTGAGCCTGCACTCTAGAGCCCACGTACCACAACTACTGAAGCCCACATGCCTAGAGCCCGTGCTCCGCAACAAGAGAAGCCACCGCAATAAGAAGCCTGCACACCGCAAGGAAGAGTAGCCCCTGCTCGCTGCAACTAGAGAAAGCCTGCACGCAACAACGAAGACCCAACGCAGCCAAAAATAAATAAATTTATTTTAAAAAAAATAGAGATCAAAGGCGAATGAGCTTGAAACCAAGGGAACGTTATCTTGAGAAACTTAGCTTGTCATGTGATGTGTAGGTTGAGAAGTGCTACATGGACCTTGCTCATTTCGGCATTAAAACTGCTTGAATTGTATTAAATGTCACCAAGAATGCTGGTAGATATTGCAAATGATCAGAGGCAAAAGTGAAAAAGCAGACATGATTTGAAGTTGTTTTCTGAGACTAGCAAACTACTTTGTTTTAAATAATTTTACCCTTTAATATAATATAAATTGTTATTTTTTGGCTTTTCTTTTGTGATCCTTTAGCTGACGTATAGATTGCAATAACAACAACAAAAAAATCAGTTTTCTTTCTTTATATCCAGATCACCAAGAAAGAAGTTTTATTGTTGGGTTAGGGTTGTTTTGTGCATACAGCAGTGACTATAGAACCTGTGATTATCTTTTTTAAATTTTTATTTTTTGGCAGCCAAAGCCTGTTCAGGAAGTTCTTCTGGCATCCTTCTCCCCACCAAGGTCACTCTCAGTCCCTTCCACAGGAGAGGTGATTTCTATGCCAGTAACTCGAGAAAAGCCGTAGCAGCATCTTTCCTTTGTCCAACCCAGGAGAGACCACTCACAGGGAGATGGGGAAAGAGGAAGTGGCAGCAGTGATGGGGGACCTGGTACTGAGGGGGAGGGCAGAGAGAGGGGGCTCCGAAAAGACAAGAGCAGTGTTGATAATGTGCTGAGGCGGGGCTGGGAGTAAGAGGATAGAGATCATTTTAATGAGCCACACGGCTGCCCCCGCAGATGCTCAGAGATTTCTCGGAAGTCTCTGTCAACCTCACGGAGTTCTTCTGTGGTTCTCTAGAGCTGCCTGTCTGACACAGTAGCCCTTAGCCACATGTGGCCCTTGAAATGTGGCTCGTCAAAATCGCCTCCTGTTTTAAGTGTAAAATACATCCTAGATTTCAAAGATTTAGTATTAAAAAGGTAAAATGGTTCATTAATAATTTTTATATCAATTGCATGTTGAAATGATAATATTGAAGACATTTCCTTAGAATTCATTTCTCTTTTTTTTTCACTCTCGGTTACTAGGAAATGTACATTTACGTCTGTGACTAGCTTTACAACTGCACTTTCTAGTTTCTGTATTCGATGCTTTGGCATCTTGGGGCCTTGTTGACCCCGAAGGGGCTGTGTCTCCCAGGGTTTGCCAATTTCTAGATAGTAAAAGTTGGCATGTGAGAGCACCTTCCATATATTAATACAAAGCGACGAATCCAGAGCCCCTACCCCCCAGCTACCTCCTTTATTCGGCTCTTACACTCCAGGCCGGTATCCACCTGCCCTAATCATCCTAGGTCCAGGTACCGGACAGCTAGGAAGAGCCCCTATGCCCCAGAGCCAGCTGAAATTATTCAAACTAGCCAATCCCAAACCTGCTTGCCCTGCCTCACCCATTCCTCCCTGTGGAACCCACAATAAAGACTCTCACCCACTGTCACCTCACTCCCTGCCTCCTGACTGACCCTGGTACTTCCCCAGGTGGCTCCCCATGGAATGACCTGCCCCTCCTCCTGGGATCTGTGAATATAACAAACGACCTTTTCAATGGCAGTCGTTTTCTGATCTGTTTGCCTTGCCATAATTGTGTAATGATAAGACCTACATTTTCAAACACTTGTGTCCTCTTTCTGTGGGACAGTACTGCTAGAGCTCTGTTTTTCTAAGTGGGGCTCCACTCTCATCTGTGGTAGAATCACCTACAAAATTAAACATCCAGAATCCAGGGTCCCCTTAGAACTAGCACAGCTCCTGAAACATGAAACATAGTATCAGCTCAATAAATGATAGCTATTATTACTTTAACACCAGAATAACAAGCATAATAATAATGCTAATAAAATGGTTTAATTCTAAAAATAGAAAAGGAGACCATTTCTCCTTTTTTATTTTTAATGCTATATGCTTAAAAATGTATTTATATATATCTTTACTTGTAAACTGGCATTTATGGAGCGTTTACTATTGGCCACGCTTGCGTTCAGTGCTTTACACATCATCTGATTTAGCCATCATCATAATCAGTTGACTAACAAATAAGCAAGAGAAGCAACTTGCCTGGAGTCACACAGTAATGCTGGAGCCCTAGGGGAGCTCAATAATAATGAGGATTATTTGGGGCTGATTGTTTTAAGAAGTAGAAGACTCAGGAAGTTATTCTTTTTACCTTCCCTTAACTGCCTAAAAGAATGTAGATAGGGGATCTGTTCCAGGAAGGGAGCTATCTTCATAGATGCCATAGATAACTATAGTATAATATGAACTTGGTGTGTAGACTGTGGGTGGGGAAGTTGGGGGGTAGCGGGGGAATGGGACCTCGTAAAGTCTGTTTCTTAAAATTCCTCTCTGAGTCTCACTGTTTCTGTGTGGCCCAGCAAACATTTGTGAACCAAACATTTGCTCTTTTCCATCTTCCCCTGAATCACCTTCCTTCCTTCTGAAGTCCCAAGCCCCATTCCGCCTTCTCTTCCTCTCAGACGGCATATAAGCCTCACTTGCCTAACTTGTCTTTGGGTCTTTTCTCATGAAGCCCCCGTACGTACAAAATTAAATTTGATTTTCTCCTGTTGATTTGACTCATGTCAATTTAATTCTTTGGCCGGCCAGAAGAACCTAGAAAGTTAGAGGAAAAATTTTCCCTTCCCCTACTGAGAATATATGTAATTTTGAATAATATATAATTTTTGTATATACTTAAAACTGTTAGGCACAATCCTCATTCAGAAGGATGATAAAGGGGTAGGTGTGCCATTGAAGGATTATAATGAAACAAACACACATGTGAGCACCGCCAGGAGGAGAGCTAGTGTTTCCTCTCTGAGTGTGCTTCCACCCTTCTGTGCCAGAGGGAGCCCAGCCTGACTTCGGTGGTCATCATCCCTTTTCTTCTCTTTCTATACGTGCCACCCACCTGTGTTTCTCTAAACAGGTTTACATTTAGTATTCTACTGGCCTGTTCTCAGACCTTAGACAACTGGGCTCACACCACACAGATTCCACCACAGTTGCTTCTCTTGCCCGATATATGTCTACGAGGTCCATGTGTGTTGATGGGTGTACTTGCAGTCCACTCGTTTCACTGCCATCCTGAATTCTACTGTATGAATAATATTTTGGATGACATTTTTCTGTTTGACATTTGGGTGGTTTTATGTTTTTTGTTATTAAGAACAGTACTGCTAGAAATACTCTATTTTTTCCTGTTCTTGAACATTTTCAGTGATGTGTATTCTTTCTTTTTTTTAAAGAAAAAAAACTAACATTAAACAGTATTAGCTAACTAATATTAACTAACATTTAACTAATATATATATATATTTTTTGCGGTACGCGGGCCTCTCACTGTTGTGGCCTCTCCCGTTGTGGAGCACAGGCTCCGGACGCGCAGGCTCAGCAGCCATGGCTCATGGGCCCAGCTGCTCCGCGGCATGTGGGATCTTCCCGGACCAGGGCACGAACCCGTGTCCCCTGCATCAGCAGGCGGACTCTCAACCACTGCACCACCAGGGAAGCCCCATTTAACTAATATTTTAAATGAATATTAGACTTACAGGAAAATTCCAAAAATGGTACAGAGAGTTCCTACAGACCGCTCATCTTACTTCTAATGTTAACATCTTACTTTACCATAGAACAGTTAACTAGGACGTTAACATTGGTACAGTATTATAACTAATCCGTGGGCCTCTTTGACTTTCATTAGTTTCTTCCCTCATGCCCTTTTTCTGTTCCAGGATCTTATCCAAGATCCAACACTGCACTTAATTTTTATTTTAGAGGGCACATTTTGAACCCATTTCTTCTTACTCCAAAATTTGCAAGAGCAGTATTTCAGGGAGATTACTTTTAAGGCAGCATGTGAAACAGATTTTAGGGCAGAGAGGTGAAAGCAGGAATGCCAGGAGACTGTTGCCACATTATGATTGCTTAAGGCAGAGAGAAGAAGGCGTATGAAGATGAGGGGCCATCTATGCGTCTGTACGTTTATATAGCGCAGACTGTATTGTAACAATGTGTTCATCTGTCTCCCATAGAAGCCCAGGAGTTCCTTGAGGGCAGGGGGCACTAAAGCTGATTCATCTTAGTGTTTTCTTCAGGTACTTAGAAGAGTGACTGGTTAAAGTAGTAATTTGGTGAAGGTTTGTCAAATAAATTAATATGAATGAGAAGGGCTAGCTGAAGGGGAAGCTATGACACACAAGAAGAATAAGAAAGGTAAAGGGAGAACGAAAGTAGAAAAGAAGAGAGAGATCTGCTGATGGGCTGGGGGAGACAAATACAGAAGGTAAGACTTTGATAGCAGAAGAGAAAGAAACCAAGTGGGAATGCACAGGAAAGGCAGCAGGGAGATTTGAGGGATAAGCAGCAAAGGCAGTGGTGCTGTTTTCCCACTGTGTTGCTTACTTAGATTCTGTACATTATCATCCATCACTTAACTTTAAAACCTTGCCTCCTTTATTTATTGCTGTTCAGAGCTTTCAGACCTTTCTCTATCATTTACTCCTTCATCCCCCTCCTTCCCAAGATGCTGCTAAGGATGGTCGCATGCTGCAGCAATAGGATGTCATATGATGCCTGTGCTTCATTGTCACTGGGCCCCTCCTGGTGCTTAGCCCTCCAAGGTGCATCCTGCCCCAAGGCCTTTCCACCTGCTGTTCCCTCCTTCTCAGATTCTCAGACCCTCAATTTTCACAGGCTTGGCTTCTTCTCATCCTCAAAGTTTTAGCCCTGTTCGCTTTACCCTCTATCTTATTATGTTGTTTTATTGTCTTCAAAGTGCCTAGGGCTCTGGGGAATTTTCTTGTTTATTTATTTGCTCACTTCTTTTTCATTTGTCTTCATCCTCTAGAATATAGCTCCATGAGAGGAGGGACCTTGTTTGTCTTATTCACCCTAGTAGAGTGTGAAAGGACCGTGAAGTGATGAACAAGTAGCTCTGCCCAGCGGGTTCAATTTCATCCTGGGCTAGATGGAGACGGAGGCCACACCCATCACTTAAAACATCATTGATCCAAGTGGTAAATGAACTTTTACACTCACTGGCTATGTTTTGCTTTGTTTTTCCACTGGACATCTATTCTTTAAGGATAAAGGAGAGTGATTCCTAAATTTCCAGGGTAAACTTAATTTGGTAATAATTCACTGAAGGGGGATAGAGCTGAAGGAAGTGAAACTTCTGGGCTAAGATAAAATTTCGAGTGAATTTGATATCTCTTAGGCAAGTCACTGCTTCAACTGAACAGCAGATGTATCTTTTGAATGCCTATTAAGTACCAAGTACTGTAACAGAAATGGCAAATATTGAGGACAACAAATTTATGTCTTCTAGAACCTTTCTGTCAAATGAAACTGTTTGATAAGCAAATAACTGGTTGCAAAGCAATTTACTAAGAGCTATCATAGAAGGCTGCTCAGCGGGCTACGGAAGAGAAAAGGACAAGAGGACGGACCTTAAAGGCAGCTCAATAGCATTATACTTCAGATATACAAATTAGCTTCAAATATACAGATTAACATTTTCAAATAATGCTCTGAATGATGGGAACAAGTGTTATTGGGGGGGTTCAAATAAATGTGGCGATATTGGGTTAAAGTTAACCAGTTGTCTCTCTAATGCAGGACTTAACAGAGCCTTTAACTTGCTAATATTTGGTAAGCATCATTGCCTAAACTTGACCACAGTGCCTTTCTCAAAGAGGAACTTATAAAACTAATTTCCACTGAACAAACTTGGGGAAATGTTAATACAAATTATAGAACAAAAGCAGATGGGATGAGATTTCTTCATAATATGTTTAGCTTAACCATTCTAAAACCCAATTCCCTGATGTTCAAGGTTGAGTATCTCCCACTTAAAAATTTTAGGGGTGGAATTCAGGAAGCTCTTCATTACTTTCTTATCCCATATTTCTCCCTTCCCTTATCCTCCTATAACTCCTTCAAGACCCACTAAAATTGCACATACATAAGAAAGAGTTCATGCTCTAATTAGTGGAAGATTTCTGATAGCTCTAAAAATTTTAGAAATTCTACATTAAAGAATGATAAAAGATTAAAAATAAAGCTTATCATACTAGCATCTTGTCTCTAATACTGTTCCCTTATGAGAAGGAATTAGGATTCCTTGAAGAAATGTTTGTTTTTAGGGCTGAGGTACAATGGGTACAAAACGAGTTGGGAATATCTTCTTATTCCACAAAGTAAGCCCCCCCCTTCCCCCAGTTAGTAAAATGATGGGACATATTGCAAGGGTACAGAAACAGCTCCAAGGACCTCTACTGGTAACATCTAAGACAATCTGAGCACCAAAACAATTAAGCACAGTAACAGACCACAGAAAAATAAGAATAGGGATAAACAAATAAAAGAGGGAAAAGGAAGGGTTGTTGCTTACAGTAGAATCCCAAGTGCCTACTGGTAAATATAGAGGAAGTGCTGGAGTTAGAAAATCAGCATTTTGCAACCATCTTGCTAAAGATTGGATCAGTTAAGAATTACTGATTCAGAGGAAGATTTTGATGGAGCAAGATATTTATTTGGTATTAAAATATCTCCCCACAGATTACTTACAGTTGTAAGGGGAAAAATAGTACCAGTATAATACTAACTCCATATAGCTATATATTGACTATTATATATGTGTATATATATATAGATGTATATATATATAGTTATGTACAATTTAGTTTCTGTATAATAGTAAATATATAGTAGCAATATATAATGATGAAACGAGACAAACCTTCTCTGGTTGATCCAACTTAACATTACCAGCAGTAATGGGCAGTCGGATATCGTGGGCTTCCAGGTGTGATAACTTGAGGAAGACACAATATCACTTACGAATTATTCCAGCTTGGAATGCACTAGCTGAATTTTATCATGAAGAAACAGACAAACCCCAAATGAAGAATATCCCAATGTAAATAAAGGGCTATTTTCTTCGAACTTGTCAATGTCATAAGAAACAAAGTTTGTAGGATGTTTTAGATTAAACTTGGCAAAAGAGACATAATAATAAAATGTATTAACTGACTTGAGACTGGGCCTTGCACTGGAGGGAAAAATGCTGTGATGGACATTACTGGGTCAATTGACAAAATTAGAGGACAGAGGATTAGAAAAAAGTATCCTATCAATGTTAATTATACTGAGGTTGATAACTGTAGTTTATAAATAAATATCCTATAAATAAATAGGATATTTATTTAGAAAATATCCTATTCTCAAGAATTAGATATTGAAGTATATAGAGATAATGGACCCTGACATATACAGCTCACTCTCTCAGAATTCGGGAAAAAAAGGTACACAACTGTATCTGTATCTATATCTGTAAAGTAATATCTGTCTTTCTATCCACCCACCCATCTATCCATCTACCTGCTCACCTACCTTCCTACCTAATCTATCTATCTGTATAAATCTATAGATCTATTGGTAATGTCAACCAAAAAACAGTTCAGAAGGCTGGAGATAAGAAAAGAGTTTATTTGGGGTCTTAAGAATTGCAATTCAGGAGACACAGGTTAGGGTAAAAGCAAAAGGGTGCTTGGGGAAGAGAAACAGTCAGAGGCTTATGAAGACAAAGAGCCCCGAGAATTGTGATTAACTCTGACTCGAGTTGGGAAACATTTGTCCTTGAGGAATCATGAGTTACTATAGGGTAGGGGGTCCAATGAGTAGATAGGCTGTTGTGAGTTATTTTAGGATAAGGGTCGGATAAGTATCTTGAGTTTCTGGTAGATGTTCTGGGTGACTTTTTTACGACAACAAGTGGTCAAAAGATCAGATTCCATCCAGGCTGAGACATGCAAAGTTTCACTTCTATAATGGTCTCCTGGCTCCATTTTAGAGAGCTCTCTTAGCAATACTGACTTAATTTTGATTTTTCCTTTCACAATATCAATTTGTTAATCTGTCATCTATCTATCTGTCTATCTATCTAGCTATCTATCATCATCTATCTAACTATTATCTATCCCCCAAATGACAAAGCAAGTGGGTAAAATTTTAATGGATGAATCATGTACAGGGTATAATGATGTTCTTTGTACTATTCTTATGCTACTCATCTTATTATTTCAAGTTTTCCATAAATTGAATATTGTTTCCAAAAACAAAATTTTCCGAATTAACACAGCACCAAGTACAGTTTCTCTGTGACTTGAGGATTAGCTTCATGGGCTCTGGATTTATGGACACCCAGTTCTAATCTTGGCCTGAGCACTTATGACCTCTGTACTCTTGGGTATTACCTTAACCTCCTTATATGCTCCAGGCCTTTTGTCTGTGACATGGTAATAATAAAAGCACTCTTTATAAGGGTTATTGTGTGGATTTAATGAGATAATCCAAATGAAGTTTAGCCCTGTATATGACACAGAGCGTTGTTCAATAAATATTATTGTTACACAAAGAGTATTCAATAGACTCTAGTTAATTGAAGGGGTTCATGGTTGAACCATTTCAAAGACATTTGGAGGGAACAGGGCTTAAATACACAGGGTTGGATTACATGCATTTCTGAAGTCCTTTTCATTGTTATCATTCTTTCATTCTTTCAAAAATACCTTGTATCTGATCTGAAAACAAATAGATTGGATTTTGAATGATCTTTACTCTAGAGCAATCTGTATTTAATTAAAAAAAATAAGCTGACCCTAAGGTCCAACTGAAGATTCTAACTTTCAAAAGAGCTTTCAAATGAAACAGAATTGAACATCATATACTCCTTCCCACCAAAGCAGACCTGGTCTATTACTTTTCAATTACAGCCAGTAGTTCCTATAAAAGAATTAAGACATACTGTCACTCTCTAACATGGTATTTTCTTTTCTTTTCTTTTCTTTTTTTTTTTGAGGTACGCGGGCCTCTCACCATTGTGGCCTCTCCTGTTGCGGAGCACAGGCTCCGGACGCGCAGGCTCAGCGTCCATGGCTCACGGGCCCAGCCCCTCCGCGGCACGTGGGATCCTCCCGGACCGGGGCACGAACCCGTGTCCCCTGCATCGGCAGGCGGACTCCCAACCACTGCGCCACCAGGGAAGCCCTAACATGGCATTTTCTAACTTCATAGTCCCGCTTACTTTGGTATAAAACCCAAGTTGCATAGCATTTGCTTCACTCTTTTACTTGAGTCTCTCATTTAAGGAATTGAGTCTTAGATCAGTTGCATTAAAGCGTTCAGTGTCATCCACTCATTAGTGATGGAATTCAGACTCTCTCCTGGATCTGGTCAGCTTCCCTCACTCACGTCAATGCATCAATGCTGTCTTCCTCTTTGTCTCCTTAGCAAAACTGACCCCAAAACAGGGCTTATCAACTTCAGTTTTTCCTACCAAGACTCCCAATCCTCCAACTCTTTTTGACTCCAATCTTCTATTTTGGCAACTTTTGAAATACTCTCCAGGAGGTGGAATGCAAAGAGATCATGCTTTGGAATCAAGCAGAGTCAGATACAAAATCTTGTCTGTACCGCATCCTTGCTGTGTGCCCTCAGCAGGGAAGGCAGAATAATATTCACACTGGGAGTGAGGTCTTGGGGGTCAGACTGCCTGGATTAGAATCCTGCTTGGTGGGCCTCATATGTTAGGCAAGTAATTTTACTTTTTTCTATGTCAATTTTCTTACTTTTAAATGGGGATAATAGCGCTCACCCCATAGAGCTGTAGGAAACGTTAAATGATATAATTACGTGAAATGCTTAGGAAGAGTAAGCATATAGCAAATACCTTTCCGATTTTTAGTTTTTTTTTATAAAAAATGAAGGACCAAACCTATTTCATACGTTTAATGTAAAGACAAATAAACAATGGCAAGTTAAAAAAAAACACAAAACCTCAGCCCTGTACCTGTTCATTAGTGAACATTCATTGATTCATTGAATGTGTTTACAGACCTTCTTGCATAGACCTCCTACGTTTTAAGGGCTGGGTGTTCAGAGAAGACTCAGACAAGAGTCTGTGCTCCTCTGATCTGTGAAAAAAAAAAGTGCGTTGCTGTTGTTATGAAAGATAAGGACTGAATCTAGGCCTGGTCTATCAATCTTAGTAAAAGAATGTTTTGTTTTTTCTTATCTTCCATCCTTACTTTTAAGGCTATCTAATTTCCCTTTGATCCCGAGTTTAGAATCTCATTTTCTTTTCCACAAACAGTATTTCAATGTATCTAAGTCAGCATTTAGCCAATAAGGGAAATGAACATTTGGGGGCATTTTGAAGTCTAAAAAGGGCTTTCATGTAAGGCTCTGTCTCTGGTCATCCTCTGATGCTGTGAGGGACAGATGCAGCCTATTATCTTCCTGAAATCTCCCACAGAAACATGGCTGCCACAGATTCTTATTGATTAGCAAAATAAAAGATTTAAAAGTAAAAATACTCCTGTCTCTTTTCTTCAGAAAGCCAACAGATTCTAGAATAGGCAAGGACAAGAGCTGGAGGAGGAAAATTGGCAATTTTTTCCTTTGCATAATTTTTCTGACAAAACAAAAAGATTTCAACATCATTTTTGTGACAAACTGTACCCATATCTTTGGAATTTTTTGCAAATTTAGCATCAACCGTGTACATTTTCCAGTCACTTTCTTTGAAATTTCATTCTATTTAGCTTGTTGGCAAAGTGAAAAGCAATTTCTGTTTGCTGGTGCTGCCTTTTCCTTTGCTACAGAAAAAAATGGTAATATTAGAAAGAGGCGGACTCTTCCATTCTCCTGCAGGGAAGCCCCCGTGTGCTGTATGTACAGTCTATCATTCCTATGTTAGCATATTTTCATTTTATTTATACATTTGAATCACTTATTATTTGCTTTCAAGCATTTTGCCAAGGACTCTTAATTGGTGCAGATAGCAATTAAAACTTTATTACTTAAATAGTTTGGAGAACAGGAAAGAAAATATGCCAAAATCAGCATAGTCAATTAAGCTCTAAAACACTACGTGTGACTTTTTATTTTATTTATGATCAGGATTTTGTTCTAATGCTTTGCAAGTAGCAGAGCTGCTCTTTCTAGTTCTACATAAATGAGACTCATGCCTAATGTGTCTCCAATTTTCAAAAACAATCCTTCAAATACAGTGTTCACTTGCCATTAAGGCTGTGTCTACCCATCATGGAATGAATGTTTGGAAAGGAATTACTGGTGCAGGCAGGGTGTTAGTTTTTTTTTTTGGCTGCATTGGGTCTTTGTTGTTCTGTGTGGGCTTTCTCTAGTTGGGGAGAGCGGGGGCTTCTCTTGTTGCGGAGCATGGGCTCTAGGCATGCGGGCTCAGTAGTTGTGGCACGTGGACTCAGTAGTTGTGGCTTGTGGGCTCTAGAGCACAGGCTCAGTAGTTGTGGCGCATGGGCTTAGTTGCTCTGAGGCATGTGGGATCTTCCTGGACCAGGGCTTGAACCCATGTCCCCTGCATTGGCAGGCAGATTCTTAACCACGGTGCCACCCGGAAAGTCCCAGGGTGTTAGTTTTCTAATATGAGAATCAGTTCTGCCCTGCAGGTCTCTTCATCAAAACTTCCCTTTAGAGGAGTGGCTTTTGCTGTTTTTAGGGATGATTTCTAGACAAGAGTCACATTAAGTCTGTTCCTCACGGACAGTCTGTGCTGTAAACGAAATTTTGCAGATAGATGAAAAACGATTTTTCATATAAATGTAATGGTTTGGAAATGTTTATTCAGTGTAGCAGAGCATCAGTTAGTATGTTATATCCCTTGGGAAGACTTCCGAAAGGCTATAATGAATAAAATGAAGAAAGTTGGAAATTTATTAAAAGACCCAAACTATTCAAAGAATGATGAAAATTACTTTGGAAAGTTCTGATGAGTAACTAGTCAGAAAACACACACTCGCGTGCTTAATGCATATATTTGAAGGACCAAACCTGAGTCAAGCATTGTGCTGGGCACTTTCACCTACATTAGCTCATTTAATCCCCACATAATTCCACGGAAAAAGATATTATTATTAGCCTATTTCTACACTTGAGAAAGCAGATAACATTGACTACATAATCATAAAACTGATGTTAGCTTGGATATAAAATAAACTCAGAAAAAAAACGCAGTTAGAGGAGAGATCAGCTACTTTAATGAGGGCTGAAGGTCGCAGGGAAGGAAGCCTTGACTACAGCTTCAGAACCTCTTCACCTTCTTCTGTGCGATCACTCTGTTCCCCTCCCTCATCCCCAGCGACCCAGATCTCTGTTTTCAGAAGTCTCCAGACCCCAACTTCCAAGAATTGTCAAGTCGGGTTTCTATTTTCTAGGACTGCAGATTTAAACTTGGAAGGATTTGAATCCATTTTTTATCTCAGCAAAATAAAAGACCTTTTGTAACCTGGGAAATGAAAGTTTTTTCTCTGCAGACTTAAGGGCGAGATTTAAGACCAATCCTGAAATTCTCAGCGGGCAGTGGTTCCTCTCTGCTGGCTCCCAGGAGAGGTGACACTTTTAAGGGGGAGAGGCTGAGGCACAGCATGGTGGGTCCTGAACGTTGGTCTACGTGACCCCTTCCATCCTCGTCGCTGCTCATGAGTTGGAGATGGTTACACTCGTGTCCAGATGAGAAAGATGAAGTAGAAAGTAACTTACCAAAGATTAGGCAGCAAGTAAGAGAAGAAACTTGGGGGCAAGCTCAGGTCTGTCTTTTACCAGCGTCTGTGAACTTTCCGTGAAGCTCTGTCGACTCACTTAAAGACCTTGAGGATGATCTGGGCATCTTACAACAAACCAAGCAACCTGTTCCTTATTGGCTTGGAGAGCAAATGTAGAGAAGATGGAGTGTGAAGACACGCATAGGCCCATATGAAGCAGTTTTCAAACAACAGTAGGAGAAGAAAGATATTTATTTGAACTTTGGTTAAGTTCTGCTGTCATATAACATCAGTCCTGATTATAGATATGAAGGACCCTGTGGAAATGAGTAGGAAGTATGCTTCTCTCCATACCGAGATGACGTGCTTGACTGTTGTCAGCTGGGCAAACACTTTGAGTTTGAAGACTGAAGGTTGCCTATTTTGGCAAACAAGCAAGAGAACTATTGATTTCTGTTTATGGATGTAGGACAGTGTTATTGCCTACTTAACATCCATTCTCCTTTTTCTTTTCTAACAGAAGCCCACATTTATTCAGAATGGCAATGTCCTTTGCCATCCTGGATCCGATATAGATAGATTGTAATTAGCCAAAGCCAATCACGACAATCATTTTCCTTGCTCTCCTGGTCTCCAGGGCATAAGGGGTGGTCGTGAGACTCAGTTCTGCCAATGGAATCTAAGAAGAAGTCTGTTAAGATTGTTTCTGCAAAGGATTTTCCCTTTTTTGTATAGAAGAATAGACATGGTTCACACCACTTTTCACCTCGTTTCCTGCTTTGAATGCAGATGTGATGCCTGGAGCTGTACAGCCATCTTGTGACTGTAAGAGAGAAAACATGTCTGGCTTGACATCCTAGAGCTGTCCAACTCACATTAGAAACAGCTTGTCGTAATACCATATGCTAACACGTATATATGGAATTTAAGAAAAAAAATGTCACGAAGAACCTAGGGGTAAGACAGGAATAAAGCCACAGACTTACTAGAGAATGGGCTTGAGGATATGGGGAGGGGGAAGGGTAAGCTGGGACGCAGTGAGAGAGTGGCATGGGCATATATACACTACCAAATGTAAAATAGATAGCTAGTGGGAAGCAGCAGCATAGCACAGGGAGATCAGCTCGGTGGTTTGTGACCACCTAGAGGGGTGGGATAGGGAAGGTGGGAGGGAGAAGCAAGAGGGAGGAGATATGGGAACATATGTATATGTATAACTGATTCACTTTGTTATAAAGCAGAAACTAACACACCATTGTAAAGCAATTATACTCCAATAAAGATGTAAAAAAAAAAAAAAAAGAAACAGCTCGTCTTGCTTTTTTGTGGGAAAAAAACCAATACCTATTTTGTTAAGATAGTATAGTTTAGTACTTCATTACCTGCAGCTAAATACATTCCTAACAGGTAAAGATTATAACTACAATCTTAATTGTTACCATTTAAATTAGCTAGTGATTAAAAATATCACATTAAGGATATTTGTGGTAATCTAAATTATCTGCTCAACGTTCCCCAACCATAATCTAAATTGGTTTAATATGGGTCACATAGTAATACAAATGTGGTACATAAATGCAAGTAAACACATGCCAAATCAGGTGAGTGAAAGTTACTTACAAGCCTTGGGGAATTTATTTCAAATTTATTCTATTTTTGAAATAAAATATGCTCTGAGTTGACACTGTTCCTTCTCCCATCCCATATATATGAAAAATTATTTCACACTCATTATCTGCCTATAGGAAAGGCACATCATCACAGCGAAACCAATCCTTTATCCAGTGTCTCCGTGATCCTAGCCTAAATTTAAATGTAGCCTAAATGACACCTGACAGAAACATGCAGACGTCATGGAGTCCTTGCTTATGAGAGACATTAATCAAACAAATGTCATTTGTCTAATTCAGTAGTTTTATATCAGAAGATTTACTTTAAACCTTGTGAAAAAGGAAGACTAAGTGAAAATAGATACAATTAGCATAAAAAGGCAAAACTCTAATGATCGGAGTTCCTAATTATCATTTCAAACATCTTGCTCTAAGCTGGACAGGTCATTTTAAGTCTCCTTCTTTTCTTACACTGACATGTTTAGGAGAACTGTCTCCTCAGTTTTCTCTCCTTCCGTCTTTGAATATCATTACTAATAGGTTAGTAGTTCCAGTTTTTCCTGTGAATTGTTTGATACTTCTGAGAGCACAGAATCACTTTGATAATTCTGAGAATACAAACCATTTTGCAGCTTTCAAGGGAAAATATGTTCAACCTGTGTTTGTTTTTCACTCAGAGAAAAAAGTTGGTGGATGTGAAAGGCCGCTTTCCACAACTATTACTGCTTAGGGAATGATTTGTTATGTCCCCTCTTCAGTAATTTTTATTTCTGTTTGTTTGTTTCTCTTTCCCTTTACATACCTAGATAAAGAAAATAAATGATGTTTTAAGAGTAAAGGAAAATGAATTTTACAGAATCCAAAAACCCATCCAGGTGGCTAGATCAGGTGCCTGAATATCTAATACCATTTGCACTTAGAGCATCAAGGAAATCATCCACTTCTCTAAAGAAAAGATTTCACCTGGGATGAATTTTGCTGCTCAGGTTGTGAATAACCTTTTCTAAAGCCACATGTTCATTTTGCTAGTCCCTTGCTCATGCTGTCTTGTGTTGTTCTTTATTCAAAAAGGAGAGATAAGCAGATATTTCCCCTAATTTTTTTCTTAGAATATTTATTTTTTCAAGAATCAGGCTGGGGTTTGATACATTAAGGAACAGAAAAAAATCTCCCAAGTTACCTGTTTGTCTATACCAGCGGGTGGGCGGGTTCAAGCAAATATCAGTGTGCACGGAAATGGAGTCAGGAGAGCTCCCTTACTTGGCTAAGGAAATTATCCCTAGGTTCGTGTATTAAAACGACACTGAAAAGCACTCTTTTTTTGTTTGATAGCTTCAAAAGAGTAAAACATAGTTTTCCTTATAAAATACATTTGACACTCCCACAAAGTCTTCAAGTCCCCATGGTGAAGTCCTCACAGGTGGTTCACAGAGAATGGGATTAGGCTTTGGGAAGCAGGGGTCGTTTGAAACCCAGATAGGATGAGCAAATAGAGGCTGGGGTTTGATCAAGGGGGACATTCTGATTCTTCTCATTTAGCTCCTTATTAAACCACAAAGGACTTTTCCTTCTTCCTCCCCCTCCCTCCTCCCTCCGTCCCTCCCTCCCCCCTCCCTCCCTTCCTTCCTTCCTTCCTTCCTCCCTTCTTATTGGAGTAGAAGTGCTTTACAATGTTGTGTCAGTTTCTGCTGTACAATGAAGTGAATCAGCTCTATGTATACATATAACCCCTCTCTCTTGGGCTTCCTTCCCCCCATCCCACCCATCTAGGAGGTCGTCACAGAGCACTGAGCTGAGCTTCCTGTGCTTTATAGCTGCTTCCCACTAGCTGTCTATTTTACACATGGTCGTGTAGATATGTCCATCCTCATCTCCCAATTCGTCCCCCCTCCCCTTCCCCCACCCCCCGTGTCCACATGTCTGTTCTCTGCATCTGTGTCTCTATTCCTGCCCTGCAAATAGGTTCATCTGTACTATTTTTCTAGATTCCACATATATGTGTTAATATACGATATTTGTTTTCCTCTTTCTGACTTACTTCACTCTGTATGACAGACTCTAGGTCCATCCACATCTCTACAAATGACCCCGTTTCATTCCTTTTTATGGCTGAGTAATATTCCATTGTATATATGTGCCACATCTTCCTTATCCATTCATCTGTCATTGGACATTTAGGTTGTTTCCATGTCCTGGCTATTGTAAATAGTGCTGCAGTGAGCATTGGGGTACATGTGTCCTTTTGAATTACTGCTTTCTCAGGGTATACGCCCAGTAGTGGGATTGCTGGGTCATATGGTAGTTCTATTTTTAGTTTTTTAAGGAACGTTCATACTGTTCTGAAACCACAAAAGACTATAATTCTCACTTGGTTATATCCTGTAGCCCGTGGCATAAAAAATAGAGTCTGTAGCACTCCGCAGAGAGATAACTGTGTGTGCATGCATATATGTGCACATATGTGTGTACATGCATGTATGTTTATGCATTGTAGGGAGGGCTGCTAGCATTATCCACCTGCCCCAGACTGAAATATCCATCTGGAAGTCCTGGAGATTAAATGCATTGTTTAATAACACAGAAGGCATTTCTATATTAGATCTTCCTTGATTTGCTCCTGACACTTAAATTTGAAAATTATTAAATAGGTAAATAGACGAAAGGTCTTTTTAATATATTTAAGAATGTCCTAATTACGCAAAGAGCCATTTGAAACAACAACAAAAAAAGAGTCTTGAATATGGTACTAAACCGAAAGTGTTTGACAACTCATTTTAACTACCTTTCAGATAAAGAATAAATTCAGTCACTTGTGCTTACAGAAGAGCATATGGTACATTCTGTTGGAGGACAGAGTAACCCTCTGCACACCAGCCGCATTTTAGTTAGAGCTCTGACAGCCTCTTTCTCTAAGGCTTCACGTAGTCTTCCCTTCCCAAGCGATGGGGCCGGATGAAGAGATGTTTGTGCGTCACGTGGTTTCTGATCTTCCTGAGGGAAAGACTTGATAAAACGTGGGCTCTTGTCAGGATACAGCAGCTGTGCAGGCTCCAGCGAAAACCTGCCTGCCTGAGCGCAGACAGCCATGAATCAGGCGTTGTCACACTGCAGCAGGGCAGCTCGGCCAGCAGGGCTGGGCAGTCAGGAGAAAGGCAGTGGCAGGAGGGGCCCGCAGTCTCCTGGGCCTTTTATATCAGGCATGGAGGTTGGGGCTGCGAGAAACTTGGAGCTGGAGCTGTAGTCATCCAGGTATCTCTACTTTTTAAGACTCACCCCAAATTAAAATAATAGGGTCAAAAGGCAAAAGCTTGCCCCTGGTTTTGACTTTGGAAGCAGCATCCCACTCCCTGGTTGGGTTCCAGACACGCAGATGGCTCACCATGGCTGAGATTCATCCTGAGGAGCAAAGGAATTCCAGTCAGGAAAGAAAGACCAGCACAGGGCAGTGTATAACTGGGGGCTGTACTGAGAAACACAGGTGGAGCCCTCCAGGCAGTTCATTAAAACCTTCCTTCCCTTTCAATGAGCTGCTCGCAGGGCTCAGCCTGTGTTTCTCAGTACAGCCCCCAGTTATAGTCTACCCTGTGCTGGTCCAAATGGGTCCTCAGCATCAGGGCTTATTTGGCTTTTCTTCCCCTCCAGGCGGTAGGGGAGTGGGCTCTTCTCAGTTATGTGTCTTCCTTTAGGGACACAGAGCTACCTGCCAGATTCAGGAAGTGATTGGCCTTTAGGAGGCTTCTTCAAGGTTATTCATTCCATTTATCCAGCTAGCAAGTGATCACAGAGTTCTTACCATGTTCCGTGCCCTGTGAGAGATGATACCTGAATTATTACACACAGACTTGCCCTCATGGAGCTCGCCGTCCAGGCAGAGTGAGCCCAGAGCCACGGAAAGCAAGACCGTTTCAAGCAACGTGGGGATGCAGGAACAAAAGATGTACTTGAAGAGCATGCCAAGGAGAGCATCTCATCAACCCCAGCAGCTCTGCGTAAACATTACGCCGCTTCCTTACAGAATCTCAGGCTTGGTGTCAGCAGTTTTGAGAGCCAGCCGGAGCTGGGCAGTAGCCCACGCATCTGCTGCATTGCAGGAATAGCTGGAGATTTTAAAAGCCGTTTCTGTAAGAAGATCACAGTCCTTGACTTCTGATTTCCATGTAGGTTTGCAGTAGTTGGGAGGAAAACCCTCCTCGGGTATCAGTGAGCAGATGGGAAGTGAGACACCCCACTCCTCTCCCAGCATCTGAGGAACAACGCATTGCGAGTTTCCTTTACAAAAAAATAAAAGGAAGAAATCAAGATGACGCTGTAGATAATGCAATGTTCCACCATTTGAACGAGATTTGCAATATTCTCCAGGCCTAACTGCAGAATAACGAGAGTCCCTGGAAGCACGGATTCACGCGACCCACGATAGGAACAAAGAATCATGAAATTCCAATGTTGTCTTTTAAGCTAATGAAATTTTATTAACATTTGTCAGAGTCTTTAGTTTTATTTATGTTTGGAATTGAATTCTGGAGAAAGTTCTCATACTGGAGGTTGCTGTTATGGTTTTTATCAGCTAATTGTGTGTGTGTGTGGGGGGGGCGTACGTGTGTTTTAATATATGTGGTAGCAATAATGAAAAAGAGGAATGGAATGTTAATACAAACCAGCTCCCAGGAGAGCAAGGAAGCACTGCAACTATACGCAGTGGCATCAAAGCAACATTTCTTTTGAACTAAGTAATGCAAATTAGGTTTACCTCTATCCATCTCCCTTTTCGTTGAAATATATTTTCAAAAGAAGTGAAATATGGGTTGTCCTCATTTCCTTACTAAAAACTAGGCCTCACTAAACAAAACCAAGTTTTTGAGGCTGTAAACACTTTGTACAAATGACGATACGTTTTAAGCATATTAAACTAGCATAGAGAAGATGGCTCACCTGAGTCGCTTGAGCTCCTGAATGCTTGCATCGCCCCCTTTCTTTGCCAGGGAAGCAAATTCCTATCGACTCTCACACAGTCAGTTTTTATCGTCACATCAGCTGTGGGCCTCACACATGCCCTCACTTTCTCTTTGTTGTGTTGTTTTCTGCACGTCTGGCTTATTTTCCTTCCTCTTGTCTTCCTGGACGTATTCTCCACGAGCTTGTTTTCCATTTGGAATCTATTTTATCCCCTCTACAGGAGTATTGATCTTCTGTCACACAGACCACCTGCTTCCTGATGTCCCCTCTTCACTGTCACACATGCTATTATTGCATATGGGTCACTTTTGATTATTCCAATGTTGGCTGCAGATTTCCCAGCTGATGCCATAGAGCCTTCTCGTATATTATCCAGGGGGCCCCCAGATAATTCACTCGGAGGCTTGGTTCGAAAAACAAAAAGCAGCCACATTTTTTTATTAATGGAAACAGGACTTTTTGGGTAAGGGTAAGGGGATGGAGACTAGATTAACAAATAAACATGGCTTTTGCACATGACCGAAGAGGGAGAAAAAGCCTATATATTTTCAGGCTTTGATGTACAGCGATTCTTGCGGACAGGCCCACAGCGAAGACTTTAATGAATGGCTCTCCATTCCCGCACTCCCATCCACACTTGCACCACTTCAAGGAACTGGGCTGCTATTACTTTTCTATCAGGTCAAAAGGCCGGGCAACCACAATTGTCGTTAAAAATGTAGGGTTATTTCAGGAAGGTGTAAAGTATGCTGAATCCTATAAAATATATTTTTAGGCAGATCTAAGCCAGTGGATGTTGCCTTTGATTAAGGGAACTTGGTAAAAATCAGAAGATCTTGCTGCTCAGAAGAATCATTTAAGTAAACTAAATCAAGAGCCAAAGTACTTAATGGTTTTAATTAGTCGCTTTGAAGTCTCGGAAGCAGCTACACAAATGTACCTTCCCAAGTATAAAGGGGGTGTGACATTTTCTCCTTTGTGTCCACTTTCTTTCTTGCTAGTAGCCACACTTCAATGCCAGGAGGCTCCTGACAAAATAAGGGAGGGTGAGTTAGAGATGTTACCTGGTGATTCCTCCTCGGGTTTCTTGGACCACGTTGCCTCTTTTAATGGCAAAGTGAATGTACCTACGATCACAAAATGCCCCTCCCGCTGCCGCTCACTAACTCTTCATACATTACAAGCAGCAGCAAGCCAGTCATTATGGAGGCAGCCTGAGCCTCCTTCCACGCTCTAATCCTCCGTCCTCCATGAGAGGTGTGGAGGACAGAGAATTGTGCATGCTTTCCTTTTATCTGCCTCTTGCACTCCCAACAGAACCCTCAAATGGTGTTGAGCTGCCAAGCCATAAACCCTTGAAGTTTCTCAGGCCAGGGAAGTGCCTCGTATGAGAGATGAAAAGAACTGGTGGGAGGAAGGGTAGGAAAGCAACAAACATGTTTTCTACAGATATCCTAGAAGGAGCATCACATGCTGACTTGAAGTTGAACACAGCTATTTCTTAGCTGATGGCTACATATTCTGGGGAGAATGAGGCAGCTTAGGTAGCTGTAGCATTACCAACTTCATTTCAACCTTTCTGGAAGTGGGAATATAAGAATTATATAATTTGTGTTTTTTTACATCTTAATTGGAGTATAATTGCTTTACAATGGTGTGTTAGTTTCTGCTTTATAACAAAGTGAATCAGTTATACATATACATATGTTCCCATATCTCTTCCCTCTTGTGTCTCCCTCCCTATCCCACCCCTCTAGGTGGTCACAAAGCACCAAGCTGATCTCCCTGTGCTATGCGGCTGCTTCCCACTAGCTATCAATTTTATGTTTGGTAGTGTATATATGTCCATGCCACTCTCTCACTGCGTCCCAGCTTACCCTTCCCCCTACCCATATCCTCAAGTCCATTCTCTAGTAGGTCTGTGTCTTTATTCCTGTCTTACCCCTAGGTTCTTCGTGACATTTTTTTTCTTAAATTCCATATATATGTGTTAGCATACGGTATTTGTCTTTCTCTTTCTGACTTACTTCACTCTGTATGACAGACTCTACGTCCATCCACCTCATTACAAATAGCTCAATTTCGTTTCTTTTTATGGCTGAGTAATATTCCATTGTATATATGTGCCACATCTTCTTTATCCATTCATCCAATGATGGACACTTAGGTTGTTTCCATCTCCTGGCTATTGTAAATAGAGCTGCAATGAACATTTTGGTACATGACTCTTTTTGAATTATGGTTTTCTCAGGGTATATGCCCAGTAGTGGGATTGCTGGGTCATATGGTAGTTCTATTTGTAGTATTTTAAGGAACCTCCATACTGTTCTCCATAGTGGCTGTACCAATTCACATTCCCACCAGCAGTGCAAGAGTGTTCCCTTTTCTCCACACCCTCTCCAGCATCTATTGTTTCTAGATTTTTTGATGATGGCCATTCTGACTGATGTGAGATGATATCTCATTGTAGTTTTGATTTGCATTTCTCTAATGATTAATGATGTTGAGCATCCTTTCATGTGTTTGTTGGCAGTCTGTGTATCTTCTTTGGAGAAATGTCTATTTAGGTCTTCTGCCCATTTTTGGATTGGGTTGTTTGTTTTTTTGTTATTGAGCTGCATGAGCTGCTTTAATTTGTTTTTTAATGGGTAGGATATTTGGGGACAATGGAAGTAAAATAAAACCGCCCTGAAAAAAATGAATAGCAACAGAATTTTGGAGGGGGAAGAGATCTGAAACTGTGCCTTTAAGAGTCTCACACATGTCTGCATTTAAAATAAAAGCCTTTAAAACCACAGGTTTTATTCCAGTTTATGGGAAGTGTTGATCCAGACCGGTATCTTCTTGATAATTCTCAGACATGAAAAATCGTTTTAAAGCTCAAGTTAAATGGTTTGTATATAATACACTGTCCCTTGAATAACTCTGCTTGAATTAATTTCAACCAAGAGCATTGCCTATTATAAACAGAACTGATGTTTTCAATACTAAAATTCTCTGGAAATATAGGTCTTTTGATAAAGCAAGAAATGACATGTCATTTCCCCTTTTAAAGGCTTACATAAATCCCCCTTTGTTATTCTGTGGATTTTCCCTTTGTCTAACATACTTGTGGAAGCTTAGACAATAACTGCAGCCTTGGAGCATAATGATTGCAGTCAAGTGTCTAATAGTTTTCCTTTGTTCTGGTTGCAAAGTAAGTCTTTGCCATGGTCCTTGTCCTTGTATTTAAATCATTGAGTTAGTAGTCATGGGACCAAAATACATGTCATTGCAAAAGGGCAAAAGACAACACCCCGTAAAGTCTAAAGAGGTAGCTAAAGTCTTAATGTGGAGTCTTTGAAATGTTTTAACAAGAAGTAATGTGAACCGATTCGATTTTTAGAAAGATAAGGTTAGTTTCAGGGTGGATATTTCAACGGCAGGGGCAGGGCCAAGTATGGAGGGATGGATGAGAAAGGCCTTTGAAGGCCTTTGAAGGAGAGCCTGACTAGTATAAAGAGGCCGTGGAAACGATGGAGGTGAGGGGATGGCTTGGTTGCAAGAATAAGGGGTAGATTAGGAGGACTCGATAGCTGATTCGGTGTGGAAGGGGAAGGACAGGTCCAGGTTCTTGCATATGAAACTGATGGTCATTTACTGAACTGGAAAACCCAACAGGAGATAATGCTCTGAGTTTGAGACATAAGGGGTTCAAAATACTGATGGGACAATCAAAATTCTTAAGAGGACCAGGTTGGAGATGAAGATGATAGTCAATACTTGGGAGTCAATACATGGAAACTGAAAGTAATTACAGGCCTGAAAAAGGATGAGGTTGTACACAGAGGGGCCACATTAAAGTCAGAAGAGAAGGATAAAATGAGAGGACCACCAACACTGAGAAGCAGCAAGATTCCAAGACATGAGAACGCTTGACAAAGGAGGAAGTCTTTGACAGTAAATACTGCGGAGAAGATAAGAGCTGAAAATAATTGATTGGATTTTGTTGTAAGGGAAAATAGGTCAGTGGAATAGAGGGGACGGAAGTCATCTTGCCATGGGTGGGGATGAGGACGTAGAGACAAATTTCTCTATAATTTTGACAGTCGATTTGAAAGCAGTGGGTTCTTCATGCAGATTTTTCAACCTTGCCACATATGAAAATTTCATTTAGATATAGAGGTTATAACAAGTTTAATTTTTAACTTTTGCTTGACTTATGACTATGGTAGGTAGACTGGGTTGAAGAAATAGAACCTGTTATAAGGATACTATCAGAAGAGAATGGCCAGGTCAGGTGAAACCACTGCTATCATATGACTGTGAGCCTTTGCCTTTGTCTCTGTATGTGTTTTGGTTTGCAGCCATTTATAGCTTGGATTCTATGAAGAGGTGGCAAAGCAGAGCGTGTCAGAGCAGCAGGCCAAAATTAAATTATAGAAACCTCGCACTTTGCATTAAAACCTTCACTCAGAGAAGGAGGCTGGTAATCACGTCCAGATTTTCCTTAAAGACAATGGCCCTCCATGCAACTGGCCACACTCAGTTAATTCATGCTGTCAGCTGCCTTTATTGGCTGTGGGGAATGCAGTATTGATTCTTGAACTCAGCATTAGCACAAAGAGCCACCAGTGCATGGTCAAAATGCTGCAATAAAGGGCTGGCAGCTTGAGAAAAGCAGCCGTTCCATTGCACAAACAAGGTCAATTAGAGGACAGTGCAGTGTAATATAAATAGCATTAGCATCCCTCTTCAACTCCGATGATATCACGCTGGCAGAATGACAGTAAAGAAAATAAGGTTTAATGCCGAATAAATATAAAGGCATTTAGTGTAATTTAATTTCAAGCTCTCTATCATTCTAAAAGTGTTAAGAGTAGCAAAATATTTAGTTTCATCATGGGTAGGAATTTATGTCTAGAAAAATGATTTTTTGATAAAACTTTGTGTGAACAAGCCAATTGGTCATGTACAGGAAAGCTAATATTATTAATTTTATTGAGAAGTAAACAATTTCTTGTTCACAGATTCAATGCAGTGTGCATACCTGTCATTTATTATCCTTTTTAGTATTAGAATTTCAAAATCTCTGGAGTGTCGTGAAGAAGGAACAAAATATCTTGGTATTTTTAATTTAAAAGATAGAGAAGATTGAGTTTTTTCCTCTTTTTTAGTTGCTTGAAGTTACTAGGATCTTTTGTTTAAACACTTGCATTCATTACTTTTATTTATGGGAGAATTTTTCCTACCTTCTTTGTCAGTTCAAAATTAATTACAAATGTAAAACTCATCATGCTGTTAACACGTACTCTATGCGGGAAACAAATTATACTCTCAAAATAGATAATGGACAGCTTGGAGAGGTAATTGATAAACCTACACTGCCTGCAATAACTGAATAGATTTCAGAAAAATATATAATTGTTAGGAATGAAAAGAATGTGTTTGAATTCTTCTTCGTAATGTGTGTGCCCAAGGTTGACTAGGAGCAACTCATTTAAGTGTATAAACGAGTTTAAAGAAAGTTTGAATCATGGTGCCTTTGAAATGTCCATTAACCTCTGAAAGTATATATAGTCTCTCAGGCTGATGGTGTCCAATAATTGGTCAAAACCATTTTGTAAAAGAGGAATATTCCAGGTAACCTAATGTTACCGTTGGGTAATGAACCACAAACCAGTTGTGTTCATTATGAATTGGACATGAGTCCCAAGTTACTTTATGAAACTCTTGGAGTAAATGAGTTAATATATCCCGTTTTTACCTGCCCCATACCTCTTCCTCCATCAGCTAAAAGATAACATTTATTAACTCTTAACAGAGACATCGTAAAACTAAGTAAACCAATTTCTACAGATGTTAGAGTGGCAGGATCACTCAACCTTCAAGACAATAAACTAATAGAATTTTAGGTCTGGGAAGGATATCAAGAGGTGATCAAATCTCACTTCTTCCTGTTATCTGGGGAAAGGTGGGCCCAGATACACTAAGCCACATGCCCGAGATCATATAATGGCAATGCAAAACTGGATATTTCCTAAATTTTCTAATTCTTAATTGTCCACTATATTTTCCATTACAACATTTGAAAAGAAACATATCAATTGTACTAAATTAATAATGTTCAAGGGGAAAAATTTGAAAAACTGAGAGAGTCAAAGTCCTCCACTTTCCTATCTCTCAAAAACGGATTACATGTTTTTTCCAGATTCCTTCTTTGTATGTGTGTGAATGTTTTAACTGTAAATATCTATTTCTATCTCTCTATCTGCATCTGTATACAGCAACTTGCTTTTACTTCTTTTAACAATATACCATAGACAGCTTTCTTTCCAGTAGTTTTAAGTCTAGAACACATCCTTTCTAATAGATGTATAACATTCCACTTTATAGTTACAGCTCAGTTATTTAATCTTCTTTTCTACATTTCTTTTTCCAGTTACAATTACTGTGTACTGAATATCCTTATATACTTATTTTTTTATGCTGGTTGCAGTATTTTTTTTTCTTAAATGTTCTTCAGGACATTTACGGCAAAGATTTCTTTTTTAATAAGTTTATTTATTTATTTATTTTTGGCTGTGTTGGGTCTTCGTTACTGTGCACGGGCTTCCTCTAGTTGCGGTGAGCAGGGGCTACACTTCTTTGTGTTGCACGGGTTTCTCATTGTGGTGGCTTGTCTTTGTTGTGGAGCACGGGCTCTAGGCACGTGGGCTTCAGTAGTTGTGTTGCGTGGGCTTAGTAGTTGGGGCTCGCGGGCTCTAGAGCGCAGGCTCAGTAGTTGTGGTGCACGGGCTTAAGCATGTGGAATCTTCCTGGACCAGGGCTCGAACCCGTGTCCCCTGCATTGGCGGGTGGATTTTTTTTTCTTTTTTTTTTTGCGGTAAGCGGGCCTCTCACTGTTGTGGCCTCTCCCGATTCGGAGCACAGGCTCCGGACGCGCAGGCTCAGCAGCCATGGCTCACGGGCCCAGCCGCTCCGCGGCATGTGGGATCCTCCCGGACCGGGGCACGAACCCGTGTCCCCTGCATCGGCAGGCGGACTCTCAACCACTGCGCCACCAGGGAAGCCCGGCAGGTGGATTCTTAACCACTGAGCCACCAGGGAAGTCCTGCTGCAGTATTTCTATAGGATACATTTCTTAGAAATGAAATTGCTGGTTAATCAAATTTTTAAATAAACTTTTAATTTTGGAGTTATTTTAGATTTACAGAAAAGTTGCAAGATAATATATACCCCTCACTCAGTTTACTCTAAAATTAACATCTTATATTAGCATGGTAATACAATAAACTATATTAGTTGTCAAAAGTAAGAAACCAATATTTGTACATTACTATTCACTAAATTCCAGATTTCAGTGGGATGTTTCCCATTGAATTTTGTTGTCCCAGAATTTAATTTAGGATACCAATTGCATTTAGTCATTGTGTTTCTTCTTTCTTCTGGTCTGTGACTATTTCTCACTTGTTTCCCATCACCTTGATAGTTCTAAAGAGTACTGGCCAGGTCTTTTGTAGGGTGGATGGATTGATGTTTGCACTTAAAATTTAATAGTTATTGCTAAATGACGACCAAGATGTTTTAATAATCTATACTCCAAATACTAGTAAAAATTAGTGACTATTTTTTCTAACAGCATCGACATTAGAAGATATTTACCTTATCAACCTTTGCCTACATGGATGGTGATAAATAGAATTACTTTATAGATTTAATTCACATTTACATTGAGAATATTTTCAATGATTGTTATTCATTTATTTTTCATTTCTTGTGAGTTACACATGTTCTTTGCCAGTTTTTCTCCTGGGGTTGTGGTCTTTTCTTATAAATTTGTTCCATTTTTGACATATTTTTTCAAATATTAGAGTCTTGGCCATATTATTGCTCAAATAAGTCAACAAATATTCGTATCGTCGTGTTTTTAAAATTTTTCTTTATGGTATTTTTTTCTATAGAAAAGTTGTAAATCATTTCTTTATAGTGTCTAAACATTTCATCATGTTTAAAGGTAATACTTTTTCACCCCCTAGATTACAAAATGTTTATGGATTTATTTTTATATTTTTTGACTTCGTATTTTACATATCAATCTCTGATGCACCTGAGATTTATTTTAATATGAGGGGTGGTATAGGGATCCAGTTTAGTTGTCTTCTATTTTTCCTAAATAGTTAGCCAGTTGTCCCAAATCGCATTTGCTCTTATGCCTTGTATTGGTTTGGTGAAATGGAACTGACAACATCTAAGAGAGAAGTAGTCGTTGTTTTTGCTTTCAAAACACAGTAGAGCTTCATCTGAAGAAGAGGATGAGAAGTTATATTTCACTGTGTACCTATCTGCTGCCTTTAAAGTCCTCTGTTACATTAACTTTGCTTGATCTCTCAACAGCATCTGAAACTCGCTCCCTCTTGCTCCTTGAAACTCTACTTCTTTGGACTTTCTTATGCTACGCTTCTCCCTTTGATCTACTTCATGGTCCTATTCACTGCAGTTTGGGTTTTGTTCCGCTTATCTTCTCACCTTGAGTGTTTTTCATACATATATATATAGTTTACTGCTTGCTGTGTCAGAAACTACTCTAAGCATATTGCATATATTTCCTTATGGAATCCTCATAACAATCTTACAATATAGGTACTACCATTATCATCACCTTTCCATAGATGAGGAAATTACATGGAAGAATGGAGGCGCTCTTCCAAGTTAACCTAGATTCTAAACGATGGCGATGGAATTTGAACCCAGCCACTCTGGCTCAAAAGCTCACGCTCTCCCTCTATACGCTGTAGTGCCCCTTGAATTATGCAGCAGCTTATTGGTTCAGAGAATTCTTGTATCCCTCTCATGTTTGTTGGTATCAGTATTTGCTCAAGTGAAGAACCCTGGACTCATTCTCGACCTTACCTTCCATATATAATGAATGACCGGTATCATGATTTTTAGTTCCTATATGTTTTCAACCTATTTTCTCTCCTTCAAACCTACAGCCCCTATCCTAAATTTGGCCATTATTATCCTTTGTTTGGGCCTCCTAACTTCAGCCCCAAACCCGTTCAGATGGATTATCAGAGTCAACTATTTAAAAGGCAACTTTAGGGCTTCCCTGGTGGCGCAGTGGTTGAGAGTCCGCCTGCCGATGCAGGGGACACGGGTTCGTGCCCCGGTCCAGGAAGATCCCACAGGCCACGGAACAGCTGGGCCCGTGAGCCATGGCCGCTGAGCCTGAGCGTCCGGAGCCTGTGCTCCACAACGGG
Organism: Aethalodelphis obliquidens; assembly: GCF_003676395.1. Lineage (NCBI taxonomy): Eukaryota > Metazoa > Chordata > Mammalia > Artiodactyla > Delphinidae > Aethalodelphis > Aethalodelphis obliquidens. The sequence goes on along the minus strand of NW_020837977.1, from coordinate 12,016,398 downwards.
AGAGGCCACAACAGTGAGAGGCCCGCGTATCGCAAAAAATAATAATAATAATAAAAAATAAAAAAATAAAAGGCAACTTTAACCATGACATTCCTCTGAATAAGCTTCTCTGAAGCTCCCTGTCCATTCTAGTTTGAGCTTTAAGCTCTTTTACGTAATAGTAGCTTCCTCTGACCCCAGTCAATTTCCACTCTCTGCCCCACTCCCTCCTGGGACGCTCTACTCTGCTCCAAACTGTTTTGCTTGGCCTGTGTCACTCACTGTCTAAGACTCTTCTCATACATCACCTCTTATAAGCAGTCGCCTCTCCAGCCTCTCGCTCCCAGGATAGCTGGATCTGGTGCCCCTTCTCTATCATAACCCTTCATTTCACACGGTACTGAAGTCACCTGCTTGTTTGTCTCTGAGCTCCTTGAAGGTAAACTCTACCCTGTCTTGTTTGTTTTTATCCTCCCAGCATCCAGTGGTACCTGACTCTGCAGAGGGTGCTTGTTAAATGCTTGCAAACCTGAATACCAGAGGCAGTTTTATAATATCCTAAATACTGTTCCTGCCTTATAGTCACATCAGAGGGAATTTTCTGAGCTCTTGAACTGCTTTAAACAGACATTCAGTCACTGAAGGAATACATGTACACAAGTCAACTATGGAAGTCATTGCTTTCAAACAGCAAGTAAAGGAACATTTTCCTGGATGGATAGATGCTATTTCATTGTAAAATAAAATAAAATAAAATTATCATGTAATTAATGAGCTGCTCTGGTAGACATTCTTTGACTTGCTGTTAAATCTGTGCTCTGAATCTCCATTTCTATTCAAATGTAATCCCAGCTGATCTGTATCCCACCCGCACAACATTAAGAGCAGTGTAGAGAGTACTGTCCCTAATAATCCAGTGATGGGTCTTTCTAACGTTGGTTTGTGATGCCATCAGGAATTTGGGGCCATTAAGGAAGAATGTGCAAAAAGGAGAAGTCCAGGGTGATGGGGAATAGAAATTTATAGAAAATGAAATCCATTTATTTAGCATTTCCTATATGCCAGGCACTGTATTATCTCATTTAAAATTTAGAAGAACATTTTTCAGTTTCTCATCACCACCCTCATTTATGAGGATTCTAACTCCAAATGTTATGTATTCCAGAAAGAGCTGTACATTTGGGCAGCTGGTTTGTCCGAGAATCCAGTTACCAGATTAATGGTGACTAATTAATATTCTGCATTGTGTTTTGTACTGAGGTGAATTTGTTTATACTAGAAACTTAAACACACATTTCATGGCATTTTGGAGGGATGTTATTCATTGTAAGTTTGTTCATTTATGTATCTCCTGGGCCTTTAAAGGATTCAAGTTGTGCATTTTCATTATTTGTGGTGGAGATGATTTCTCCCTGCAAACTTCCCCTCCGGGATTTGCATGGAGACTATTAAAGTGCCTTACTGCCTCAAACAGTGTTCCTCTCTCCTTGGGTTAGGCCCCAAGAGATGCAGCAATGATAAATGATAACTCCAAAATCATCTTCTTAATTTATAGACATGACTTTTGCCTTGAAATTTTGCCCCTAGATAAGCAGGGGCAGCAGAAAAAGGAACTCAGACAACTCCTCTCCCTTTACCAGAGTCAATCCTCAACAGTTAGCCCCAGCTTCTGTTCTGGGATATACTGTGTTCCTTGGAGCTCACTGCCATAGAAAGGCCTCTACCTCCTTTTCACCCGAATGTCTCAGGAGACCCAGAGACCTCAGGTCATTGAAATCCTTTCCATAAGCCCTTGAAGTTCAAACCTCTCAAGAACCCAAACATCTCCAGGGCCCCTCCAGGCTACTTTGAAATTTCTTCACATCTACAAATATTTTATTTTGCAGGAAGTTAAAGTGGAGAAAGAGAATTTTCTATGAGGCATAGGGATATCTGTGACCATCTCTGCCAGTATTTCTGCCTCCTTGGGACTTTATCCTCTCTGATGTGTTTGGCATTTGTTTTCCCCTCCCCCGTCTTCCTACTGAGCTCCAATGTGTTGATTCTTTCTGTTCCTTAGAATTCTGCCCTGAAGAAGCTGGATGAATAAAGTAGGGGACCAGCCCTTCCTACTTCCTAGAGGAACGTCTGATTCCTGCTGTTGAGTGAAGTGTCACAGTCTTTATGTCTGACCTTCCCAGCCCTTCAAGGTTGGCTCACACTGGCATTCCAGAAATTTCAGCTGAGTTGTAGGAAATGGGTTGAACTGCCCCCTGTTGCTGTGCAACCTCCTCGGGAGCTTCCTGGTGTAATCTGAAACCAGTCTCTGAACCAAAGGGCAAGAGACACCCAAGAAAGAGGCAGGCCACTCTAGCTTGGCTGGTGGCAGGTTTAAAAAGCAAGGGAACTTACATAGAGGCTTGTCTTGGGTGGCTGCAAGATAAGTAGATTCCAACAGCCCATTATAGAGCACAGAGCAAAAGTTCAATGACATTTTGGATGTCTGGGGGCAGGAAGAAAGGAATAATCTGAAGCAGTAGGTCCTTGAGAGCAGGGAAAGCCCAGGCAAACAGAAGGCAACGTTTTTGAGCTGACAAGCTGGAGATGGCGGATTCCGGAGGCCGTGGGAAGAATGATTGCCGGCCGCCTTGGATCATGAGTATTAGGCTGTGTTTCTCAATCTTCTCCCCTTAGTGGTCTCACCACTCATCCTATGAGACCACAGTCCAAGACTATCTACACATGGATTGAGTGAAAATTAGTGTTAGCAAAGGGAACTTTGTGGGGAGCCCTGTTTCAGATTTCCTTGCTTATTCTCATAGTGAAAATTTTATTTTGTTAAATGTGTGCTATGCAGTATTAAAGTTACCCTTTAAAATAGATTTCCCCTGAAAGTGTGTGTGTATTTATAAATTCATTTTATATTCGTTTGATCTTAGTTTTCTATTTTCTTTTTGTTCCTCCTGGTTATTTTAAATGTTGTCGCTAGCTCTATATTTCATCATCTTTCTACCTTAAGGCCCTTAAATAAAAGTATCTTTTATTAACCTATAAATGTTGTTTTAAGTATGCACACTTTTCTTAATTATGTCTATATAGGTAGACACATGTTTATATCTTAAAAAACAAAACCTTTACTTTCTCAGGAGCAATCAAGCCTAACAAATGAATGAGAATTCATGGTGGTATTTTCTAAAGAAGTTTTTGGAATTTGTAATTTGCTTGACAATAGAAATGAATTGCCATGTTTCTGTAAGTATTTATTCTCAGTGTATTTTGCTTAAATATCAGTGCAATGTGTCTGTGAAAATATAATTATCACCAGCTCCATCATACAGTAGCTGTCAGAATTTTCTCAGTGTCCACTAAATAGATTTCTCTATCTTTTCTGTCTTTATTTAAACACCACCTCATTTTATTTCCTTAGCAGGAAATACTGACAATCAAAAAAGGAAGGAAGGAAGGAAGGAAGGAAGGAAGGAAGGAAACAAGAAAGAAGAAGAAAGGACTTAGTTTCTATCAAATGACCAAGAGAAAGTGTACTAAAAGCTATATTTTTATATGAAAAAATAAGATACTCTCTGTTTCTTCGGCTTATTCTCTAAAATTAGACAACACCAATAAATTAAAATAGAGACAACTTAGTTGTAGTTGAATTGTTTTTCATTATAGAAATGCTGGCCAAAAGGGAACCTGGAAGACAGAAAACTAAACACATTGTTCAACATGGATTGAGATCCTACCACATATCAGTCATTGCCAAACACTAGGAATACAAAGGAGAGAGGATCTTTGTCCTTGAGGAATTTATATTTTCTAGGGAAAACAGAGGAAAAATACCTCTAAAAAAGTAATTTCTGTAACTGAAACTTCCAAAAAGTTGCATCAGAAACCAATGATTGATATATTTTGGTGGAGGCTTGTACCATGAATAATGAGTAGAATTTTTCAGGTGAGGAAGAAAAGTGTATTTCAGGTAGAGACATGGAAACATGCTTGGGGAACAAATGTGACTGTTACAGAACGTCATATAAATGGTATCATAAACTATGTGGTCGTTTGTGTCTGCATTCTTCATTTATCATAATGCTTTTGGCATTCATCCATATTACTACATATATCACTAATACAGTTTTTTAACCTACAGGGACGATTGCATTGTATGGATATACCACAATTGTATATTCATTCACTAGTTGATGGACATTCGGCAAGCCTTTTTGTGAATGTATGTTTTCATTTTTTTGTCTTTTGATTTCTAGCAGTGGAGTTCCTGGGTTGAATGCTAAGTAAAGGTTTAACTATAAAAAATTGCCAAACGTATTTCTAAAGTGGTTGTAGCATTTTTCATTCCCACCAGCAATGTCAAAGAGCATGATTGCTAGATTATATAAAAATGTGTTTAGTTTTGTAAGACACTGCCAAGCTGTCTTCCAAAGTGGCTATAACATTTTGCTTTTGCAGCAGGAGGAAATGAGAGTTCCAGTCATTCCACATCACCACCAGCAATTGGAGTTGTCAGTGTTCCAGACACTCCAGTTTGACCATTCTAATAGGTATATAGAAGTCTCCCATTGCTATTTTAATTTGCATTTCCTGATGACATATGATGTGGAGCATCTTTTCATATACTTATTTGCCATCTGTATATTTTCTTTTGTGAGATGTCTGTTAGGGTCTTTGGTCCATTTTTTAAAAATTGGGTTGTTTGGGTTTCTGTTGCTAAATTTTAAGAGTTCTTTGTGTATTTTGGCTAACACTTCTTTATCAGTTATGTATATTGCAAATATTTTCTCCCTGTATGAGGTTTGTCCTCTCATTCTCTTGACACTGTCTTTTGAAGAGCAGAAGTTTTATTTTATCTTATTTTATTTTTTTTAACATCTTTATTAGAGTATAACTGCTTTACAATGGTGTGTTAGTTTTTGCTTAATAACAAAGTGAATCAGTTAACCATATACATATGTTTCCATATCTCTTCCCTCTTGCGTCTCCCTCCCTTCCACCCTAGCTATCCCACCCCTCTAGGTGATCACAAAGCACCGAGCTGATCTCCCTGTGCTATGCGGCTGCTTCCCACTAGCTATCTATTTTACATTTGGTAGTGTATATATGTCCATGCCACTCTCTCACTTAGTCCCAGCTTACCCTTCCCCCTCCCTGTATCCTCAAGTCCATTCTATAGTAGGTCTGCATCTTTGTTCCCATCTACCCCTAGGTTCCTCTGACCATTTTTTTTTTTTTTTAGATTCCATATATATGTGTTAGCATATGGTATTTGTTTTTCTCTTTCTGACTTACTTCACTCTGTATGACAGTCTCTAGGTCCAACCACCTCACTACAAATAACTCAGTTTCGTTCCTTTTCATAGCTGAGTAATATTCCATTATATATATGTGCCACCTCTTCTTTATCCATTCATCTGTTGATGGACACTTAGGTTGCTTCCATCTCCTGGCTATTGTAAATAGAGCATGTAAATGAACATTTTGGTACATGACTCTTTTTGAATTATGGTTTTCTCAGGCTATATGCCCAGTAGTGGGATTGCTGGGTCAAATGGTAGTTCTATTTTTAGTATTTTAAGGAACCTCCATACTATTCTCCATAGTGGCTGTGTCGATTTACGTTCCCACCAACAGTGCAAGAGGGTTCCCTTTTCTTCACACCTTCTCCAGCATTTATTGTTTGTAGATTTTTTGATGATGGCCATTCTGACTGATGTGAGATGATATCTCACTGAAGTTTTGATTTGCATTTCTCTAATGATTAATGATGTTGAGCGTTCTTTCATGTGTTTGTTGACAATCTGTATATCTTCTTTGGAGAAATGTCTAGGTCTTCTGCCCATTTTTGGATTGGGTTGTTTGTTTCTTTGATATTGAACTGCATGTGTTGCTTGTATGTTTTGGAGATTAATCCTTTGTCAGTTGCTTCATTTGCAAATATTTTCTCCCATTCTGAGGGTTGTCTTTTTGTCTTGTTTATGGTTTCCTTTGCTGTGCAAAAGCTTTGAAGTTTCATTAGGTCCCATTTGTTTATTTTTGTTTTTATTTCCATTTCTCTAGGAGGTGGGTCAAAACGATCTTGCTGTGATTTATATCATAGAGTGTTCTGCCTATCTTTTCCTCTAAGATTTTGATGGTGTCTGGCCTTACATTTAGGTCTTCAATCCATTTTGAGTTTATTTTTGTGTATGGTGTTAGGGAGTGTTCTAATTTCATTCTTTTACATGTAGCTGTCCAGTTTTCCCAGCACCACTTATTGAAGAGGGTGTCTTTTCTCCACTGTATATTCTTGCCTCCTTTATCAAAGATAAGGTGACCATATGTGCGTGGGTTTATCTCTGGGCTTTCTATCCTGTTCCATTGATCTCTATTTCTGTTTTTGTGCCAGTACCATACTGTCTTGATTACTGTAGCTTTGTAGGATAGTCTGAAGTCAGGGAGCCTGATTCCTCCAGCTCCAATTGTGAAATTTTTTGTTCTAGTTCTGTGAAAAATGCCAGTGGTAGTTTGATAGTGATTGCATTAAATCTGTAGATTGCTTTGGGTAGTAGAGTCATTTTCACAATGTTGATTCTTCCAATCCAAGAACATGGTATATCTCTCCATCTATTTGTATCATCTTTAATTTCTTTCATCAGTGTCTTATAATTTTCTGCATACAGGTCTTTTGTCTCCTTAGGTAGGTTTATTCCTAGATATTTTATTCTTTTTGTTGCAATGGTAAATGGGAGTGTTTTCTTATTTTCACTTTCAGATTTTTCATCATTAGTGTATAGGAATGCAGAGATTTCTTTGCATTTTTTTTTTTTTTTTTTTTGTGGTACGCGGGCCTCTCGCATTGCGGAGCACGGACTCTGGGCGCGCAGGCTCAGCGGCCATGGCTCACGGGCCCAGCTGCTCCGCGGCATGTGGGACCTTCCTGGAACGGGGCATGAACCTGTGTCCCCTGCATTGGCAGGTGGACTCTCAACCACTGCGCTACCAGGGAAGCCCTGTGCATTAATTTTGTATCCTGCTATTTTACCAAATTCATTGATTAGCTCTAGTCGTTTTCTGGTAGCATCTTTAGTATTCTCTATGTATAGTATCATGTCATCTGCAGTGACAGCTTTACTTCTTCTTTTCCAATTTGGATTCCTTTTATTTCTTTTTCTTCTCTAATTGCTGTGGCTAAAACTTCCAAAACTATGTTGAATAATAGTGGTGAGAGTGGACAACCTTGTCTTGTTCTTGATCTTAGTGGAAATGGTTTCAGTTTTTCACCATTGAGGACGATGTTGGCTGTGAGTTTGTCATATATGGCCTTTATTATGTTGAGGAAAGTTCCCTCTATGCCTACTTTCTGGAGGGTTTTTATCATAAATGGGTGTTCAATTTTGTGAAAAGCTTTTTCTGCATCTATTGAGATGATCATATGGTTTTTATTCTTCAATTTGTTAATATGGTTTATCACGTTGATTGATTTGTGTATATTGAAGAATCCTTGCATTCCTGGGATAAACCCCACTTGATCATAGTGTATGATCCTTTTAATGTGCTGTTGGGTTCTGTTTGCTAGTTTTTTGTTGAGAATTTTTGCATCTATGTTCATCAGTGATATTGGCCTGAAGTCTTCTTTCTTTGTGACATCTTTGTCTGGTTTTGGTATCAGAGTGATGGTGGCCTCATAGAATGAGTTTGGCGGTGTTCCTCCATCTGCTATATTTTGGAAGAGTTTGAGAAGGATAGGTGTTAGCTCTTTTCTAAATGTTTGATAGAATTTGCCTGTGAAGCCATCTGGTCCTGGACTTTTGTTTGTTGGAAGATTTTTAATCACAGTTTCAATTTCAGTCCTTGTGATTGGTCTGTTTATATTTTCTATTTCTTCCTGGTTCAGTCTCGGAAGGTTGTGCATTTGTAAGAATTTGTCCATTTCTTCCGGGTTGTCCATTTTATTGGCATAGAGTTGCTTGTAGTAATCTCTCATGATCCTTTGTATTTCTGCAGTGTCAGTTGTTACTTCTCCCTTTTTATTTCTAATTCTATTGATTTGAGTCTTCTCCGTTTTTTTCTTGATAAGTCTGGCTAATGGTTTATCAATTTTGTTTATCTTCTCAAAGAAGCAGCTTTTAGTTTTATTGATCTTTGCTATTTTTTCCTTCATTTCTTTTTCATTTATTTCTGATCTGATCTTTATGATTTCTTTCCTTCTGCTAACTTTGAGAAGTTTTATATTTTAATGAAGTCCAGCTAATCTGTAATTTCTCTCATGGATCATGCTTTTGGTATTGTATCTAAAAAGTCATTGCCTTCTTTCATTTCTGATATTAGTAATTTGTGTGCACTCTCTTTTTGTCTTAGTTTTCCTGGCTAGAGGCTTATAGATAACTGATCTTTTCAATCAACTTTTGGTTTTGTTGATTTTCTCTACTGATTTCCTGTTTTCAATGTTATTGATTTCTGCTATACTTATTATTTTTTTCTGCTTACTTTGGGTTGAATTTGCTGTGTTTTCTTTTTCCTAGTTTCCTAAGGTTGAAACTTAGGTGGCTGATATTAGATTTTTCTTCTTTTCTTCTTTCCCCCCAGTTTTATTGAGATATACTTTCCATACAGCATTGTGTAAGTTTAAGGCATATGGAGTAATGGTATTAGTTATATATATTGTGAAATGATTGCCACAGTAAGTGTAGTTAACATCCATCATTTCATGTAGATACAAAAGAAAAAGAAAAAAAAATTTCTTATGGTGAGAACTCTTAGGATCTACTGTCTTAACAGCTTTCAAGTATACCATACAACATTGTTAACTATAGTTATCATTTTGTACATTACATTGCTAGACTTTATTTATCTTATAACTAGAAGTTTGTACTGTTTGACCACCTTCATCCAATTCCTCCTCTCCTCACTCCCATCCTCTTCTTTTCTAAGTATGCATTCAATGCTATAAATTTCCCTTTTAGCACTGCTTTTACTGCATCCCACTAATTTTGGTAAGTTATGTTTTCATTTTAACTTAGTTCAAAATATTTTTAAATTTTTCTTGAGATTTCTTCTTTGACCCATGTTATTTAGAAGTGTGGTTTTTAATCTCCACATATTTTGGGATTTTCTAGTTACCTTTCTGTTATTGATTTCTAGCTTAATTCCATTGTTGTCTGAGAGCAGACATTGTATGATTTTTATTCTTTTAAATTTGTTAATGTGTGTTTTATGACTCAGCATGTGGTCTTTCTTGGTGATTGTTTCATGTGAGCTTGAGAAGAATGTGTATTCTGCTGTTGTTGGATGAAGCAGTCAATAGAGGTTAATTATATCCAGTTGATTGATGGTGCTGTTGAGTTCAACTAAGTCTTTATTGATTTTTTTTGGCTGCTGAATCTTTCCATCTGTGATAGAAGGGTGTTGAAGTCTCCAACTATGTTGGTGGATTCAGTTATTCTCCTTGCAATTCTATCAATTTTTGCCTCACATATTTAGATGCTCTGCTATTAGGTGCATACACATTGTTATGTCTTCTTGGAGAATTGACCCTTTATCATTATGTAATGCCCTTCTTTATCCCTCATAACTTTCCTTGCTTTGAAATTTGCTCTGTCAGAAATTGATACACTACTCCTGCTTCCTTTGATTAGTGTTAGCATGGTAGATATTTCTCCATCCATTTAATTTTAAGCTATATGTATGCAATATATACAACGTGGGTTTCTTGTAGATGACATATATTTGGGTCCTGTTTTTTGATCCACTTTGACAATTTCTGTCTTTTATTTTATTTATTATTTATTTTTTGGTTGTGCCATGTGGCTTGCGGGATCTTAGTTCCCTGACCAGGGATCAAACGTGGGCCCCCTCAGTGAAAGCCCCGAGTCCTAACCACTGGACCGCCAGAGAATTCCTGACAATCTCTGTCTTTTAATTGGTGCTTTTATACCATCTGTGTTCAAAGTGATTATTGATATACTTGCACTAATAACTACCATATTTGTTACTTTTTTCTAGTTGTTGCTCTTGTTCTTTGTTCCTCTTTTTGTCTTTCATTATTTGTCTGCCTTTGGTTTTAATCAAGCATTTTATATGACCCCATTTTCTCTCCTTTTTTAACATATCTGTTATGCTTCATTTTTTCCCCCCATTTTAGTTCTTGCCATAGAGTTTGCAATATATAGTTACAAATAATCCAAGTTCACTTTTAAATAAACTATGCCACTTCACTGGTAGTGAGTACCTTATAATAAGAAAATTACCCTAATTCCTTCTTCCTCATCCCTTGTATCATTGTTGTCATTCATTTCACTTACACATAAGCATTTACAAATATATATATAATTGAATACATTGTTGCTATTATTATTTTGAAAAAATGTTATCTATTAAAAACCAAGAATAAGAAAAATAAAAGTTCTTATTTTACTTTCACTTATTTCTTTTTCAATGCTCTTCCTTTCTTTATGTAGATCTGAATTTCTTACCTATATTATTTTCCTTTCTTCTAAAGAACTTCTTTCAACATTTCTTGCAAGGCAGGTCTACTGGCAATAGAGTCCCTCATTTTTTGTTTGTCTGAGGAAGTCTTTCACTTTTGAAGGATAATTTTGTAGGGTACAGAATTCCAGGTTGGTGTTTTTTTCTCTCAACCCTTTAAATATTTCACTGTACTCTATTCTTGCTTGCATGATTTCTGAGGAGAAGTTGAACATAATTCTTTTCTTACATTTTTTCTCCTCTGGCTGCTTTTAAAATTTTTCTTTATCTTTGATTTCCTGTAATTTGAAAATGACATGGCTATGTGCAGATATATTTTCTTTTCATTTATCCTGCTTGGTGTTCCCTGAGCTTCCTGGATCTGTGGTTTGGTGTCTGACCAGTTTGAAAATTTGGGAAAATTCACTCATTATTGTTCCAGATATTTCTTCTGTTTCCTTATGTAGTTGTCCCACAGTCCTTGGATAGTCTGTTCTGTTTTATTTTAAAGTTTTTACTATCTTTTATTTACAATTTTGGAGGTTTTTGTTGAGATATCCTTAGAGATTCTTTCCTCAGCTGTGTCCAGTTTACTAATAAGCCCATCTAATGTATTCCTCATTTTGTTTCTTTTTAGTTCTTTGTTAGGATTTCCATCTCTCTGTTTCCCTTGTTTATCTGTTCTTGTATGCTGTCTACATTAGAGCCCTTAGCATATTAACTATAGTTATTTTAAATTCCTTTTCTGTTAATTCTAACATCCTTGTCATGTCTGGTTCTGCCACTTGCACTTTCTCTTCAAATTTTGTTTTTTGCTTTTTAGTATGCCTTGTAATTTTTTCTTGATAGCCAGACATGATGTACTGGGTAAAAGCACTGCTGTAAAGAGTTCTCTAGTAATGTGGTGATAATGTGAGTTTGCAGGGGAATAATTGTATAGTCCTATGATTAAGTCTCGGTCTTACCTGAGCCTATGCCTCTAGACTGTGAACCTCACAAGTATTTCTCAGTTTTTTCTCTCCTCTTAAGTCAGACAGGATGGCTAGAATGAGCTGGAGTTCAGTGTTTCCCTTCTCCCATGTGTAAGTGTAGAACTGACTGGAGTTGATTAGTTTCCTCCCCAGTTCCATTATGGTCTGGTAATACCTCAGCAGATTAAGTGCTGGTTAAGTACTTTCTCCTAAGGACAGGCCTTGTTAAGCACAGTTCATTGCAGCACCATTTACAATCGCCAAGACATGGAAACAACTTAAGTGTCCATTGACAGATGAATGGATAAAGAAGATGTGGCAGATATATACAAAGAAATACTACTCAGCCATAAAAAAGAATGAAATAATGCCATTTACAGCAACATGGATGGAGCTAGAGATTATCATATTAAATGAAGTAAGTCAGAAAGAGAAAGACAAATACTATATGATATCAATTATATGTGGAATCTAAAATACGACACAAATGAACTTATTTACAAAACAGAAACAGGACTTCCCTGGTGGCGCAGTGGTTGAGAGTCTGCCTGCTAATGCAGGGGACACGGGTTCGTGCCCCGGTCCGGGAGATCCCACATGCCGCGGAGCGGCTGGGCCCGTGGGCCGTGGCCGCTGAGCCTGCGCGTCTGGAGCCTGTGCTCCACAACGGGAGAGGCCACAACAGTGAGAGGCCCACATACCGCAAAAAAAAAAAACAAAAAAAAAAAACAGAAACAGACTCACAGACATAGAGAACATGCTTGTGGTTGCCAAGGCAGAGAGGGGTGGGGAGGGATGGATTGCGAGTTGGGAATTAGTAGATGCAAGTTATTATACATAGAATGGATAAACAACAAGTTCCTACTGTATAGCACAGGGAACTATATTTAATATCCTGTGATAAACCATAATGGAAAAGAATGTGAAAAAGAATGTATACATATATATACACACATATATATATATAATGTGTATATGTATATACATGCATAATGTATCTATATATACAACTGAATCACTCTGCTGTATGGCAGAAATTAACAAAACATTGTAAATCAACTATAGATAAATCAACTATACATAATTTTTTTTTTTTTTTTTTTTTCCGGTACGCGGGCCTCTCACTGTCGTGGCCTCTCCCACTGCGGAGCACAGGCTCCAGACGCACAGGCTCAGCGGCCATGGCTCACGGGCCTAGCCACTCTGCGGCATGTGGGATCTTCCTGGACCGGGGCACGAACCCGTGTCCCCTGCATCGGCAGGCGGACTCTCAACCACTGCGCCACCAGGGAAGCCCTACAATAAATTTAAAATAAATAAATAAAATAAAGTTTGTTTTATCCATTAAAAAAAAACCAACCCAGAGTACTGTGGTTCATTTCCAGTTTCTTTCTTTTCTCCTCCCCCTGCTGGAAGCAAGAGGGGATTTTTTTCCAGTATTTACAGTGAGAATCTGGTTGAGCTCCTGGGGGTAAAACTTACAAAACGCGTGGGGATCTCAATGTGATAGCGTCTGCCCAAAGTTTTTAACTCTCGGACTTGTCCACACTGAGCTTCCAGCAACTTTTTAATTATAGTTGAGGTTTTCCCACCCTGGCACTGGTCCCTGTGGCAGTTTATGCTCTTGACTATATGTGACTCCCTATACTCAGCCATCTGTCTCTCCAGTGTTGGGGATTTGTCCTGTGCCCTCAATCTCTCTTATGAATCCATGAGGAATTGTTGATTTTTCAGTCTGTTCAGCTTTTTGCTTGTTGCTATGATGGAGTGACTTCCAGGCTCCTTGCATACGGAACTGGAAACCAGAAGTCGAATTATTTTTAAAATTCTATCTTCTCTTTCACTTTCATTAGCTAGATTTCTTTGTTGTAATGGTTATTTGCAATAATCTTCAGGATTTGAGTTTATTTTGGCTTTCTCTTTATTAAGTACTACTATAAATTCTTCTTTTCTTTTCTTTTCCTTTTTTAACTCATAGCTTTTCTGTTCCATAGATTTAATAATTTGTAGACTTTGCGCTCTTTGGCGTTCACGTGTCCCTTCTTCCTTCATGTGATTCCTGTGTCATCGGGTTGTAACCCCATTAGTCTGTGATAGTGTCCTTGAGTTCTGGAACAAGATGTCTCAGGCAAGTCTAATGTTATGCTTCAGACTTGTAATCAGCCACTTATCCAAAGAACCCTGGTATTTACGGAGCACAGTCTACATATAGGAGCACTCATTGCTCCTGGGGGTGTCATTGCCTTCAGGCATTTTAAGTGGACAGAACTAGGGAATACATACTTTTTAAAGAAAAAGTTCATGATTTAATAGTATTTCCAATTCAGATTTAACATTACAAGTTTTTGCTGTGTCATTTTATTTTGATCCCTTATTTTCATACACAGAAATTCTTAATTCCTAACGCAGCAACATAATTATGTATTTGCTGTATTCTACCATATAAAAATGGGCCACATTATTAATAATATAATTCAAGCAAGCATTCTTACTGTTTGATGCTTGTCACCTTCAATTTTATATGTCAGATAATAATATTGTTATCCTTGCTTTCTTTATCTATAGACTACATATTTATTTTTAAACTCTTGATGCCATGGTTTAGGTGTGTCTTGTTCAAATAGCTTATTGTTATAATTTGTGACTGTCTGTGCATGTATACGTGCATATGTGTTTGTATTCACAGAGGCATCACTGCATCTTCCCCCTCATTCTAACACTCTTAGTCTTTTAAATAAAGCCTCAGATATGTTATAAATCTATACTTTATCAATTAAATACAAAATAACTATATTAAAACATGTATTAAATATACTTACTATATCAAATTATATATTATAGTAAATATTATATAATATATACAATTTTGGTTATTAGGTATTTAGGGTGGACGGAGAGGTGAACAAATGTTCTTATAAAATAATAAATATGTTTATTCAATAAAATTTAGAAAATGCAGAAGAAGAGAAAAAAGAATCACCAACTCTCTTACTCCCAACAAACAGACAACCACTGTTAACCATTCATTCATAAATGCACATTAGGGGTTTACTATTTGCATTTTGATATGTTTCTTTCCAGTCAAGATTATACAATTAAATAATAATTAATAATAATGGATTCCATTTGTTAGTGCTTATATTTTACCAGGAAATATTTACAGATTATCTCAGTTAATCCTCATAACAAACATAGGGAATAGGTGATACGTTAATACCACTTTAGAGGTGGAGAAAGTGAGTTTCAGAAATGTTAAGTGACTTGTCCAAGATGTCAGTATTAACATGGCCTTGGAAAATGGGGAGGGGGAGGGTCGACCCTCTGCCCGCGTTGGAGCAGGGTGCGCGCGGCGCGCGGGAGAATTCATGGCAAATCGTTTAATTAAAGCATATGGAATACGGGAAACAAAAGACTTCAACTAGTGCTTTAGTCTCATCTGAAATTCTACAGGCATGTATCTCGTAAGCAGTATATGGCAGAGTTTTAGGCCAATCTGAGAGTCTTGTTTTTCAGTAGAAATTTCAAGCATTAGTTTTGACTACCACTTGCTATGGAATGTTCAGTTGATGAAACTGAAGGTCTTTCACTCAGAAGAAGTAAATCAAGAACCCGAGGCTCGCGTGCTCCTGAGCTTCTGTGAATGGCCCCGGCGCTGCGAACCACCCTTCCGGGTGGATGTCACTGAGATCCCTGGAGCCTCCTGCTGCCGTCGCTCCTGAGTTTCCTGGTGATGTGGTACCTCAGTCTTCCCCACTACAATGTGCTAGAACGCGTGAACTGTATGTACTTCTATGACTATGAGCCCATTTACAGACAAGTCTTCCGCTTCACACTTCGAGAGCATTGGAGCTGCTCTCATCAAAATGCATGTCTTGTCATCCCGGTGACCTCACACCCCTCAGATGTGAAAGCCAGACGGGCCATTAGAGTTACTCGGGGTGAAAAGAAGTCTTGGTGGAGATATGAGGTTCTTACATTTTTCCTATTAGGCCAGTAGGCTGAAAGCGAAGACAAAGTATTAGCATTATCCTTAGAGGATGAACACCTCCTTTATGGCAACATAATACAAGATTTTTTAGACACATACAATAATGTGACCTTGAAAACAATTATGGCATTTAGGTGGGTAACTGAGTTTTGCCCCAACGCATGGTACATCACGAAGACAGACACTGGTGTTTTCATCAATACTGGCAACTTAGTGAAGTATCTTTTAAATTTAAACCACTCAGAGGAGTTTTTCACAAGTTATCCTCTAATTGATGATTATTCCTATAGAGGATTTTACCAAAACCCCCATATTTCATACCAGGGGTATCCCTTCAAGGTGTTTCCTCCCTACTGCGGTGGGTTGGGTTATATAATATCCAGAAATTTGGTGCCAAGAATCTATGAAATGATGAGTCACGTAAAACCCATCAAGTTTGAAGATGTTTATGTTGGGATCTGTTTGAATTTATTAGAAGTGGACATTCATATTCCAGAAGACACCAACCTTTTCTTTTTATATAGGATCCATCTGAATGTCTGTCAACTCAGATGCATGATTGCAGCCCATGGCTTTTCTTCCAAGGAAATTATCACATTTTGGCAAGCTATGCTAAGGAACACCACCTGCCATTTTTTCCCCTTATATCAGTGTTTATTTATTTTGTTGTTTATTTTTTAAACATCTTTATTGGAGTATAATTGCTTTACAATGGTGTGTTAGTTTCTGCTGTATAACAAAGTGAATCAGCTATACGTATACACATATCCCCATATCTCCTCCCTCTTGCGTCTCCCTCCCACTCTACCTATCCCGCCCCTCTAGGTGGACACAAAGCACCGAGCTGATCTCCCTGTGCTATGAGGCTGCTTCCCACTAGCTATCTGTTTTACATATGGTAGTGTATATATGTCCATGCCACTCTCTCACTTCGTCCCAGCTTAAAAATACGGAACGCTTCATGAATTTGCGTGTCATCCCTGCACAGGGGCCATGCTAATCTTCTCTGTATCGTTCCAATTTAGTATATGTGCCGAAGCAAGCACCCACATGCCATTATTAATTTGACATTCTACCCAAAGCCTGGAGAAGGGAGGGATACTTTGTGGAGACTGTTAAAATTAGACTGTGGAATCTCCAATGGAAAACTCATGGGAAGGTCATTGTGTGGCTTACACAGAACCAAAACTCATGAAGAGCCCATAGGCTGGATACTGGAGGGTTGCACTTGACCTGTGGTTTATTTTGACAACAATCAAGTCAGGCCTTTTAAAGATGATATTTAGAGGAATTAAACATCTGACAAAGGAATAGGAGGTTTTTGTTAATAAAACAAACAATTTGAACATGTCATTCTATAGATTAGAATTTCTTAAATGGGTTTCATTGAATTATAAGCTCATTTGTCCATAACAACAAAGCAGTGTGAAGTATTATTCATTGAACAATCTAGTCAGTTCAGGGTTTTGTGTATATCTTACATGGATTACAGTTTTAAAAATACATAGTTCTGTGTAAAAAAACTGAAGTTATACTGAATAAAATTTCATCTGGTTTTGGTCATTTGGAAGATATGTCAGGATGCTGCAGTATTTCAGAGTTATCAATTATTGTTTAATGTTACTTAGAGTTTTGCACTTTTATGGGTGTTTGAAGTTATGGTTGTTTCAATACTGTATAAACAGAATAGTGAAAATCACTCTTTATATTTAAACTTCTTTTCCAGTTACTTCACTAATGAGTTTATTATGAATAGCTCCATTAATGTGTAGTCATTGGTCATTATTGCATATCAGTAATCTCTTGAACTTTGATAAATATTTTGTCATGGTAACACAGAGAAGAATTAAAGCAAGAAGATCTGAATTACTGTCTTGTTTTTAAAAATATCATCCCCGGTGTTTTTAGATGTCACTTCATCTGTCTCATTTTTCCACCTGGAAATTAGGAGTAGTATAGAATGCCAGGCAGCATGTTTCCTTTTGGAAAGGACTCTGAAGCCAAAAAGAAAAGAGAGAATGTGGTGGCCAGAATATTATGAAAGGAGTGTCATATTTCAGTGCTTGAGTTGGAAAGAGAAGACTAAAGATTCGAGCTGCATTGTTAACTGCTCCGCGTTTTTTCTCATTAACAATCAGTTTGAGAATAAAAAGAAAACAAAAAAACACAGCTCTATTGTTATTAGTTTCACATCAAGAGGAAAGCCCTACTATGTGGTCTAAAATCAAGTCTGATTTCCATGTCATGGTGAAGCACATTTTTTCATAGGAGAGATGATGTAGGTCACCTTTGACCTGCTACTTGGTCAAAGAGGGGCACCCCTTGCCCCCATATTCTCGGGATTGTGCGATTTCCCATTACGCCTGATATGGGACAAGTGATTCCTTTTATCTGGATTACATGATGGTGAAAGATCAAATCTGTTGGCAGAAAATATGAACGTGAAAGTGTATAGTCAGCTCTTGTAATGCTCATATATTTATAATTCTCCTATAAGAAAAGCTTAATTTCAGTTAGAACCATTATAATGTTTGATTCTTTATAACAAGGCTATTTCCATTTCCCTCATCTCAGACCTGATCCGGTTACAATAAAATCAATCAAATGAAAAAAAAGAAAATGGGGAGAAATTATACTGGCTGAACTTCCAGTGGAATGAATTATTTTGGGCTAATTTTCTGCCATGGTTGTGAGAAATCAATAGATTTTGCAGAATTTTGAAAAGCAGCCTTTACTGATGAAGAACATGTTTGGCTGCCTGCAACAGAAGGAAAGTCAATTATAGCGGCTTCATACAACATACGTTAAGGTTTTCATCTAACAACTAAGCCTAGACCCAGGGTGGTACAGCACATTCTGTCATTGTTCCAGGCTCTTTCCTCCTTTGTACTTTCCTTGACACACGGTTTTACCCTCGTATGTGTCACCACATGGTCACAGAATGGCTATTTCAGCTCAACCTTCATGTCTGTGTGTCAGGAAGTCACTGAAGTGGGAAGGAAATCCACAGAAGCTTTCTGCTTATATCTCGATGGTCAGAAATATGTCCCAAGGTCACCCTTATCTGTGATCAAGGTTGGAATATGGAGGGTTTATTTTTCTGGGCACATTTCCACCTTAAACAAAATCTGGATTCTCTCTAGCAAAATCCACTACCTCATGTATATTTAACAAGTAGTTACATGAAAATAAATTTCATAATAAACTCAACGTAATCTTTTGAGGCAGAGCAAGATATCTGCTTTTGGGGAAAAAGGAGTATGGGAAAATATAGTGCAGTGCTATAGCACGTGAAACAAAACCCCTTGCTGTTGAAATTTGGAGAGAAACAAAGTTCATCCATTAACAAGGAATTTCCCAGTTGTGTGGTTTGCCTAGAGGATCAGATACTTTGCGAGCTCAGCATTGATCATCCTGCACTTTACAGCTCTCTGCAGTGTCATTATTATGGTTCATTATACTGTTGGCAACTATCTTGGCCAACCTTGAAGATGAGTTCAAAAAGGCCTTGTCCTGCAAACACTCCTCCAGCTCTGCCTACGCTAAGTCAGCTAGGTTTATCTCCCATCAGCAAGTCATTAGGTGAGAAAAGCACTAAAGGAACTCAGGAGCTAAGGATCTTTGGTGCATCTGCTGTCAGTGCATCAGAAGCCTCTGATCTGGGTACTTCTATCCCATCGCCAGTGAGCGTTGCTGGATTCCACCAGCTGTTAATCCCTGCTAAAGTGCTGGTGGATAAGTTAAAGCAGTGTGTCTCAGATTCTTTTCCACCAGCATACCCTTAAGATATGGAACTAAACCTGGGAAGGTGTTGTGTGTGTGTATGAGGTGAGGTAGGGCGACAGCAATGTGTGTGTGTGTGTGTGTGTGTGTGTGTGTGTGTGTAAAACATGCCACCTGGCATGATTCACTTTTATTCTGGGAAACATCCCACAATTTACCTAGTGGGGAGAGGATTCTTCCACTCTCAATTTACAGACTTCTGTTGAAGTTCCAGGGTGGGTGTGACATTTGGCTAATTCTATAGCTGGCCACCATGATTCATTCAGTGACCCAACCGGAGTCAGTGAGATTCAAGGTTTCTTTTCTCCTGAGATTTCTAGGAAAGAGACTCCTGCTTTTTTCCCCCTGAGATTAAAGACAGAGAAGATATAAAATATGAAGCTTTGGCACTCATCTTTTGGTTATAAGAATACAGTCAGTACGGAGGAGGGAAGATTCTGAGAGAGGATGAAGAAAAACAAAGTCTGGGAGACATCTTTTGAGTCTCTGGACAAGCTGTATCTGGACTTTTCATTTATCTAAGCAAATATTGTGTGTGTGTGTGTCTAAGCCACCTGGGTACTTTGTGCCATTTGAAACAAACAAATGAAAATCACTAGCACGAACTCCATATCCTTGAAATTATTTGAAGTTTTGGGTTTCAGCCTAACAATTTACACACACTTAGCATTCTCCTCAACAATATAAATATATATATATATATTTAAATAGAAAATGTGTTTAAATTTTCATTTAAATCACTTCACTTTCTGCATCAAAATTTTCAAGTGAAATTTATTTTCCAGGAGGAGATGTCATATTTATTATATAGTTTCTCATTCCCTTGACACAATTCTGCATGTGCCAGGTGGTAGATCTACTGCAATTTTAGAAACATAAGCTTGAAGAGCTGTGCATACAAGTATAATAGGGAACTTCTGAATACAAAAAGTTTTCAGGACTCAAAAACATGGAATTATAATGGTAGGATAATAGGCTTTGGCACAAGAAGACCCATTTGGGACTTTACAAATAGACAGTACTCACTCCATCCACAAATAAAGCTTTTTTTGTAGAGGAATACATAAATATAAAAACTCCATAAGCTAGTAACCAGTGGGGTTCACAATCTGAATTTTAACAACTTTATTGAAATAGATCTGTGTAAACAGAGGTATCCCACGTTATAAAGTGTGACACCTGACGTGGATGGAAACCAAACATAATGCTAATGCTTCTGGGGAGTGTGTTTCCTTTAAAAAAAAATCCTCAGGATATTATTTCCCTGTAGTACAATGTGTTTTAGGTTATGAACTACCAAGACCAGTTTTTTCACAAAGTTAGATTAAACCCCTGTAGTACAATGTGTTTTAGGTTATGGACTACTGAGACCAGTTTTTTCACAAAGTTAGTTTACACCCCTATTTTTCAAAGGGTTCAGATTTGAGGTGGGTGTGAAAAACGGTATAGATGCTCGATTCATGCTCTGTGAAAGTCCTTCTTTCCTATCCAGAGCCCAGTGTGCATTAACTGAGGAAAATTGCAGATGACCAAGACATCAAGCCTTTCATCAAATTTCTTTCAAGTGAACTTCTGAAGCAGAAGTTCATTTACCATAGAGTAGAATACATTTGATTCAAAGGGGTTATTTCAACATCTGTATGATTCCAGAAATCCTGAAGAAATGAGGGAAATTCAGCCAGGTATCCTGATGTCTTTGTTCACTTATTAGCTAATACTTCAGTAATGGAAGGCATAAGGATTTTTGTCTTTACGTCTTTATTCATTGAACCTTAAGGCAGCACTGAACTCTAGGTACTGTGGGATCTCTTCTGTGGTCACTGGTCTAAAGAACCTCAATGAAGGGCTTCAACATTTCCGCCTCTTTCTCTATATTTTATTTTCATGAGCTTTCTTCACATAGGAGGCTCTAGAATACTATGCAGTGGTCATAAAGTAGAGCAAATAATTTAATATCCCACCTCCAAATCTTCTGCAATAGCAAAATCTTAGCAAGAAAGGAGAGTATCACTCTTCATCTGCAGCTCTTATTCATCTCACCTGAAGAGTACTGGCTCCAACATTTGCTGTTTCGTTTTGAACCGCAGTATTATATTTGAACATACAATGATTTTTTTCCCTTGACTGAGCCCTACTTTGGTGATTTTCTTTTCCAGTCAAACTAAGGAACTTAACATCACTTTGCTACTACAAGGATAAATGGGCAAGAGAAGTGTCTTTCTGACATCAGGAAATATTTGCAGGGATCGTTTGTGTCCCAGGACCCTTTTGGATTTAACTTATCCCCTGCAAAAGAGAAAGTGTTGTTAGCTGTCATTGCTAAGAATAAGACGTCTATGTAGCTAAGAAAATAGCTACAAAAACTTAATATTTTCAGCAATATACGTACTGAAGACATTGAGAGCTATCTAGAATGCTTTATTAATGTTTGAATCACAAGAGGATTTGTTTTTCACTGCATGCAATGAGGGCAAACAAATAAAATTATTCAAGAACTCTGTTTTCCTATCCCTTATTTTCTCAAGTTGTCCTAATATGATGATGTAACTTTGATCCTTGGTAGACGGTAACTATTTGGGTACTCCTCAATCTTTGTATCCACTTAAATGCTCCACAAAAACTATTGAATGTGCTTTCGAGAATCTTATCTTAAAATAATGCCAACATACTAGTTCTTTAAGGATATACAAATGAAAAGGAGTGCTTATGTATTCATGAAAGTGCTGGAATAACAAATAGCACTTATGTGCTCTAGTAATAAAAGGACATCAGTTTTAAGAAAATGGCAGTGCTTAATTGAAGTCTACAAAATACGATTTGATCCTATCTCCCCCCTTAAATCTTCCAATGAGGAGTAATGAGTGGGTCCAGAAACCCAAGCAGAGAAAAGAAAATTTATATTTATTAGATGTCTACCATGTTTTAGGTACTTTACACATATCAGTTCATTTATATTTATATTTTTTATTATAGAAGCAAATGAGGAAACGTGCATTAATCCAAATAATTCTAGTGATTCAAGAACCACAAAACAAAACAGGGAAAGGAGGTAACTTAATTTATGGCAAAGCCTTGATACCTATTTTGAAAAAAAGCGATACGTCTGAACAATGACAAACATGATGCTGTGACTATACAAGCCCTGGTTCCATGGCAACACTGTCCCAGCCAATCGTGAAGAAGGCAGCCTGGTAATGGAAGAAGAAAATAAGATCTAAACTTTCAGACACTCGTTAACCTGTTCCTGTTCCTGGAAATATGTTATATTCCAATTGCTATCTTTACTTCTTATCCATATATCCTCTTCTTCTGTTTCTGATAAAACACAAATTTTAATTTATCATTTGATTATAGGTCAAACAGTTCAAAAGTGCTTCTGAAGAAGTTCTCCCACCCACCAACTCTGTTCTTACTCCCCAGAGGTGATAATTTTTTGTGTCTGTTGTTAGCTTCATCGGTTGTATGCCCATAATTTTAAATAGTATTGTTATACTTTTACTTGTTGATTTTTAAATAGCATACTGTCCTATGATGCCACATGATGCAAGATAAAGATTTAACTCACATAAACTATCAGGATGGTGAGTGCATCTGGCAGGTAATTTGCATTTCTCATACTGATATTAAGGTTACACTTAACCTCATTAATGGACTGGAAGGCATCCCCCCTTTTTTATCTTCTGGGAGCGCAAGCATAACATAAGAGATATTCACCTTTAAACTTTGGTGGAATTAACCTGTGAAAACATCTATTTCAACTTCTTTAATAGCTATAGGACTTTTCAACCTTTCTCATTCTTCCTAAATCAGTTATACATTATATCTCACTAGGATTTTGTTCATTTCATAAAAAGCTTCAAATTTACTGGCAAAAAAACTCAGAATTTTCTCTTACATATTAGTATCTTTGTAATTCCTGTTGTATCTATACCCTTTTATCCCTAATTTGGTTTATTAGTATTTTTTCTTTTTTTTCCCTTAGACAGCATAGTAAAGATTTTTTACTTTATTAGCCTTTAAAAAAATTGTTTTGGTTGACCTTCTGTATTGAATCTTTTTAATTTTATATTCACTAATTAATACTTTTATTACTTGTTTATTAAACATTGGTTGTCGGTGTTAACAATTAGCCTATTGATTCTTTTTTTTTATAATTTACTTATTTTGTTTATTTTTATTTTTGGCTGCGTTGGGGCTTCATTGCTGCATGCAGGCTTTCTCTAGTTGTGGCGAGCAGGGGCTATTCTTTGTTGCGGTACGTGGGCTTCTTATTGCGGTGGCTTCTCTTGCTGTGGAGCATGGTCTCTAGGTGCGCGGGCTTCAGCAGTTGCGGCACACAGGCTCAGTAGTTGTGGCTCGCGGGTTCTAGAGCACAGGCTCAGTAGTTGTGGCACACGGGCTTAGTTGCTCTGCAGCATGTGCAATCTTCCTGGACCAGGGCTTGAACCCGTGTCTCCTGCCTTGGCAGGCGGATTCTTAACCACTGCGCCACCAGGGAAACCCAATATTTTTAACTTTATCTTTTTTCGTTTTAATTTATCTTTCATTATACTTAAATATTTTTTAATTGGAAACATTAGTTTTTAGCTTTTTTCTAATGTAAAAATTTTAAAACTAAATTTTCCTGTAGATACTGTTTTTACTATATGGCACAACTTTTGATAAACTTATTATATCCAAAGTTATCTTTCAGTTATAAAATTATAGTTTAATTATTATAATTTCATTTATCTTTCCATTTTTATTTCTTCTTTGACCATGGGTTATTTAATAGTGTTTTATAAAAATTTCCAAATGTATGGTGCTTTAAAATTTCTTTTTATTGATTTTTTAGAATTGTGATCAGAATATGTGATTGGAGTATCAACCTTTGAAATCTTTGAATATTGCTTTATAATCTTAGTGATAATCAAGTTTTGTAAATGTGTCAGGTTTTCTTGAGAAAATATGAATTCTCTACTTGTTGAGTATAGTTAGATCAAGCTGGTTAATGGTGTTGACACTCCCCATTACTCCAGAAAAACCATGGTGATTTGACACCCTATAGGTGAAGGAAAAACAGAGGTTGAAGGAGGAGGAAGGCGGTTCACAGGGAAAGACCAGAGTCAAGTGTTTATTTTAAAGAATAAAACAGAGTTTCTAGTATTTTATTTTAGAAGTAAAACAGGCTTTGGAGTGAGTCCTCTGCTTTCAGATAAGGCCAAAAATATTTATAGTACAAATGTAAGTTATAATATAAGACATAGACTATGATCCAGCTTCCTATTATACCCCATATTCCACAGCATTTAGGAATTTCTATAGATTATTTTATCTAATCCTCTTAACAAATAAATGAGGTGGAAATTATTACCGCTTTTACAAATGCTACTTACTTAGTAAGAACTTAGCAATTTGTACAACATAATCTGGTTGGTCAGTGACAAAGGACTAGAATGACCTCTGGTCCAACCCCAGAGCCTTTCTCTAAACCATTAACCTCTTCTGTCAAGTACTTGTTAGACTTTGTGGATGACACAAGAAAGGTGAGATTTGTTCCTGCTCTCAAGGAAGGACGCTGTCATCTGATTAGGGACACATGTCTCATGTCCTAAAAATAATTAGAAAATGGAACTAGTTAGTGAACCAATAAAGTTCTAACACAAAATTCATGTGCCAAAGTAAGTATCTAGTACAATGCCTGTGGTATTACAAGACTCACAGTGAGGAGAGGCCATCATTACCTGCAGTTTTTAGGACAAGTTTCAAGGAAGAGGTGGGATTTAAATGGATTCAGGTAGGACTCAGATAAATAGAGGAAATATGTTCAACTGGACTGTCCCACTGAAGGAAGCATTGCTTGATATATTCTGCATAATTTGAGCTGACAGATTGAAATCATGGCAGGATTTGCCTAAGTAGAGTAAAGGGGAGAGGGCTGTCTTGACCAAAGGTGCAATGAATAGGGATAGCTATGATGTCTGGGGGCGGTGGAGTAGGGAGCAAGAGTGGAGGGGGCACGAGGAAGTGGAGGGGGCACGAGGAACTGCAGGAGGCAGGGGTGAATGGGTTACGGTGTGTCAAGGTTTGGACTTGGCCTGAGGGAAAACGCAGAACCACTGTGATTTTCTTTTCTTCATAGGGTGTGATACAGGAAATAATCTCCCTCATGTCGAAATTCTGGTGGACTGGAAACTGTATCACAGGAAAGGACGTCTCCTATTATCTCACCCTCTCTAATACATTTCATCATTTCCTAACCCCCAAAGACTGGAAGATTTTGTTTTGGTTCGACTTAAATCTCTTTTTTCTATATTTTAACTTTATTAGAGTATAGTTGATTTACAATGTTGTGTTAGTTTCAATCACAGCAAAGTGATTCAGTTACACATACACATATATTCATTCTTTTTTAGATTCTTTTCTCATATAGGTTATCACGGGATATTGAGTAGAGTTCCCTGTGCTATACATAGGTCCTTGTTGGTCATCTATCTTATATATAGTAATGTGTGTTAAATCTTTTTTATTGGAATTTTAGTTCATTTCCTCTCTTGTCTTCCCTCCCTGAAGGTGGAAAATCAATTGCGATGTTTTTCAACATAGTTTGATTTTTAATACGTTCTTAATTTCTGAATGGCATTTTTGGAAACTGTAGTTTTATTTATCACGTTAACAGAAATCTGACCACCCTTGTTGCCTGACCTTGTTTTCCCTTTTTGAGGAGGTTGAGTAACACACATAACACTATCAATTTAATGAAAAAAAATCTGTCAAAATGATTTGGCTTCCTGAGGATTGATTCAGTTGACTGAATTTTCTACATTTCAGAAAAACCAGTTATTTTTATGACATGCAAATGCAGCCTAAATTTTGGTCTCAGAATTGCTGAGTTCAGGAAAGACTGCTGAAAGCTGGGAAGCCTAGTCAAGCATTTGCCTTCAGCTGTTGAACTTACGAGGATCTGTTCTAGATAAAACTAAGTGACACTGTGCTGAGAGTAATCCTGACACACATTAAGATGAAAAAGTAAGAGTCTATCTGCTGACTCCTAGTGTTAACCAGAGTTAATTAGGGGCTTGTGAGAGGCCGGCATGAAACAAGCTATTCCAAAGTGAACTGAGATATACTGCACTTCCGCAACACCTGACTTCTTAACAGCAAGGTGAACCTCAAGAACACAGTTCGTATAAAGATTGGTTTGCATTCCGTAAACATATTTACATGTTAGGAATTAAGTGCATGAGTGTGTCAGTTATTTCTCACCCAACGAAGGTCTTGGAGAATTTCTGTTTCCGGAAAAGAAAATTAATAACAATGTCCATTGGAGACCTGATACAGCACTTTTGTATATGCTGCTTTCCAATTTGAGAATTTACATTTTTGTTGCAGTTTTCTTCCAAATGACAATGAGGCAAGCTGTCCAGGTTCTGCCACTGATGTCATCTGAGGGGCTGGGCTGAAAGAAAACAAACTTGGAAAGCCTTCCCACAGAGCTGTAATAGCAGGGGTGGTCACTAATATTTTTTTTGTCTTTAAATGTCGATATTGAACTTTCCTTGACACTGAACCTTGTATTGCTGGGTATTTTAAGTTGTTTATCCAGAATCCGACACACTTTAACCTACATAGTTCTGGTGATAATTGCTGAATTTCCAAATTAATAGGAAAACTGGCACAATACTAGATATCAGAGTTTGCTATTTGTGAAATGCCAATTTTCTGTAATTAGGGAAAATTGCTAATTATCACTGGATCTATTCATTAATATTTGAAGGAAGAAAGATAAAAATTAATAGAAATGCTTTTTTTAGTGGCTAAAATTTTTAAAGGCTACTTGCTGGGCAGTTGTGAGGAAAATTGAGGCAGCTTTACCTAAATTTTGTGATGGAATGTTTAAAATGAGAGACTTATACCTCACTTAACTAGTACTTCCAGTGTTCAAGTGCAAATTGGAAAAGTCCCTACTTAATCGCGTAATACCAGTACCTTTTCATGTAAGGTCAAAGTGGCCCTGGTTTGTTAAATAAAGAGGGCAGAGTCTTCTACATTTATTTAGTGTTATGAAAAGAGGCATTTATTTGCAAGCTTTGCCTAGAGCAATGCTAATTCTCACTGTTATATTACATAATTTTAGGAATATGATAAGCTATGAACGATAGCGTTGAAAATGAGCCATCATTTTCAAAGTTTATAGAACGTTTACCACAGATAGCCTTTTAAGTCTTATTTCTAGGTATGTTCTTTGACCCCAAATAAAAATAAGTACAAATGTAAGTGATGTTTGAAAGATCTTAAATCAGTTTTTTTTTTTTCTTTTCAAGAAGAGTTTAAAATATGTGCTCATTAACATCAGGAAATATCAGAAAATGATAAACTTTTTTTTAAGCCAATGTGTGTTAAAAAAAAGTCATTACGAGATAGTGAATTATTCTTTTATTCAACAAATATTTTCTGAGCCTCTACTCTGAGAATGGAACTTGGGCAGAGGGAGACTAGTGGGTTTTTGGACTAGATGGACAAAAAGGAAGAAAAAAAAGTTGGTAAAGAAAGCTGGTGATCAGGGTCAGGCTGAAGCTGAGATGCGCTTGTCTGTAGGGGAGAGACCAAGAAGACACAGTGATTACAGCAGTGCCTGTGAATTTAGGGTCAGGGAGAAGGTGAGCACAGAGTCAGGGAACCAGTAAGGATGATAAGCTGAAAAATTGGAAAAAATGTTCTGGATGGATGGACACAGGGACATAATTCAGTCCAATTCAGAGCAGTATTGATTGAGTTCCTACTAGGTGTTGAATGTAGTCCATTTTGAAACCTTAGGTAAGAAAAATTGGTGAATACACATGATATTTTACCTGTGATGTCAAATATTCTCTTTCCTTCACATTAGATGGTGGTACTGAAGATGAAAAGTTATTGCTAGTGGACGTCAGACAATATTTTTTCACCTTAGGTCACCCAAGCTTGAATAGCATCTTGTATGGGGAAGGGATCTCAGATGTAACCTAATCTCACCTGCTACCCCATGCTGAAGGCCCTGAGGACAGTTACTCTAGGAAAGGTAGCCCTTTCGTAAGGATCCTGTTGGATTACTGAAGGAAAGGGAGCTTGCCGTTGGTCTATGTTATTCCAGCCTGGAAGCAGAGATCTGGAGGAATAGCCTCAGAACCTTCCTTAACTGATAGGTTTTCCCACACCGTTATCCTAGCTTTGCGCTGGGATCAAGTTCCAGTCTGACGATGTCTTTCCCGATACCTGGCACTCAGAAAGTAGTGCAGTTTCCAGTGTGCCCTGATCAAGAAGAGTCCAGGGAAAGCTGCTTAGGTTATTTCACTTCAGTTCATACTTATCAATATTTATGAGACTGTTTGGCTCAGAAAAACCCCGCTGGCCACTTTATCAGTCCACCAGAGTTCCTAGCTGTAAGCAACAGAAACTTACAGTGGCTGATGTATGGTGAAAAGAAATTTACTAAAAAGATAATTGGGGAGCTTACAAAATCTCTACCAGGGCCAGAGAACTAGGCTCAGAGCTTAAGCAGCCAGGAATGGAGCCCAAGGTGACATTTCAATTGGCTTCCGGTGGAGAGGCCACTGCCCCTGGGGACTGTACCCTCGAGCTTTACTTCCTGCCCCACAGAACTTGGAGCCTGGAGCTGCCCCTGGAATGACAGCAGCCACTGCCTGGATAGCAGAGCCGCTATCCAACCCGTCCTATTCAGGCTCTTGGTAATGCCTAGGACTCATGTCAGGACAATGGCTGCGAAAATGGCACAACTGCACCAGATGAGGGGAGACTTCTCGAAACATAGGCAGAGAGTTCAGAAGCTGGGCAGCCCCAAGACTGGCAAAATTACCATTGGTGCCCTCTTACCTCCTTACTTTATACCCTCTCATCTTAGACTTATGTAAAGACCAAAATTCTCTGTACCATTTTTACTTTTTTAAGATGGCCTCTGGTAGGTAGGGGATTAAATGCTTCCATTTCTGAATAATACTTTTTCTTGCTATTTTAACTACAGACTGCACGCAGGAGTAAGAATATCAAGGACGTTATTTTTAAAAGTAAATAAGTGATAATGACACAGTATCTAAGATTTACTGTGTTTAGCCTCTGTGGGTAACCAGGGATCATCTTTTTTCAAGTGCTCAGAAATCATGGGCATTAACAGAAGAGAAAGTGGAATTGTAATGCTTTGTACAGCATTCCATTGGGGAACTTTATTTATTTAGGAGATAAGAGTTTAGAACCTCTTTCCCTTCATACCTGACCACGCATTATAAGATCCACAGGACAAAATATAATCCTATGAAATATGGAACATGCTTAGTCATGCAGCTCCTTTACAAGACCATCACAGATTCGTGACGACAGACTTAGATAATAATAATGCAAAATTCATCAAGTGCTCACGGCACTGTAAGACATCATCGCGGGTGCTTTATGTCAATTAACTTACGTAATTCACAACCGCCCTAAGAAGAAAGGTTGTTCTTATCCTATTCTCCTCTATATGAGGACATTGAAGCAGAGAGAGCAAGTTACCCACCCAGGCTTCTACATCTCGTTAGTGGCCAGCGCCAGATTGGAAAGCAGGCAGTCTGACCCCAAAGCCCAGAGCCTGACCCACTCAGTCCAGCTGCCTGTTAGAAAAGCACACACAGTGATGCTATCAGGTTTCTCTTTGGCAGGTCAGAAGCTGCATTCCTGCAGTAAGGTACTTTTGCTCTGGTGGTTCGCACTTCTCAGCTGAAATGAGAAGCCGTTTTACTGCCACCGGTACAGAAAAATATGTCGACCTTATTTTTCCTCTCAGTGCGATCTCAAATGCAGGGAGCAGTGTGGCTACCCAGTGTGAAAAATATTCCAAGCATCTCAGCTGATAAATTCTAATGGAGCTCCGATGCCTTTTGCGACTTTGTTCAGATTCGTTTAGTGCACCAAGCATAAACTGCTTAAATCTTTCACATACAACCATTCTATTGCCTATTAATTAGAACCGTCTTTTAATTGCATTGACGCTTCGGAATTAAGTCAATATAGTTACAGGGATAGAATCCCCTGAAGGAAAAATTTCTCTTTATAGGAAGCAAGTGATGTTAAAAACGACAGAAGCAGCAAACAATAAAAATCCCCATAACATCTCCAAAACATCCCCACAAAAATCTCCCTAAATCATTTGAGGATAAAACTCCATTTTCCTAGCTGCAGATTAAAATACACTCGATACTAAGCCTCCGTCCACACCCCTGCTGTGTTGGCTGTCGTTGAAATGTTCTTTCTGTGTCTTCAGCTCTCTCTCTTTTAAAACTGATTTCTTCTCCCCAGTACGTGAGGTAACCAGTATCCTCCTACTGTTTACAGACTCCTCCGTCAAAACAGGAAAAGATCACAAGTCAGGCTTTGCCTTTTGATGGATTGGTTCTATTTTTTATTTCACTGATTAAACATTACCTCATCCAAGCATTTGCATTTTAGGTCATTTCAGCTCTCAGTGTCTAAAGGAACGTCAGTTATTGACAGAGGTTGGGGACATTGGAGGCAAGGCAGGAGGGGTTGCAATCATTCAAATGTCCTGAAGGTAGACTTTGCTTTAACATTCTGGGGGAGATGTTGACGTTGGGCATGGAAACGTTTATAACTTTTCTCCCTGACCTTCCGGAGGGACAAAGAGATAGCAGAGATTGACAGAGACTTGGCCCTGGGTTGCTGGTGGGTCTGGGGCCCTGGCTTCTCCTGCCCTCTCTGGCCGCCCCCAGGCGCACTTGCATCACAGGCTCATCGCCTCACAACCTCCACCTCGGCTATACCCCGATTCTCCCTCCCTCTCACCAAGAACGCCCTGAAGTATATATGCTGATTACCATCACAAGTTATTGTAGTTAATGTTATAAAGTTCCTGACACCTATTCATCAGTGGACCTATGGCTATATTCAATGCTGCCTGGATCCTGCTGCCTCGAAAGATAATCCTACAAACACCCTCATGCCGCAATCTATGGCCTATATTTCAAGTAGTATCACCTCCTTGCTCTCTGGGGTTCTGAGTCAGGCTTTTTATAGTTCACATAACCTAGATTTGTGAGTCACTATGTACAATAAATAGCATTCCCCCTGCTACCACGAGTCTTGGAATCAATGCCAGGTGTCACTGCCGTTGACACCCCTGCTTGCTGACGACAAATGTGCCATTGAATTCATGGTCATCCGAAGTCTCAGTTTCCTCGTCTCTAAGGTGAGATGGTTGGTAGCTTTCTAACACTTTTCTTGGTATCAGTGGCATGTCTCTTGTTTAGCTTTTATTCTGAATGAAAACTTTTAAAGAGCTTGCATTTCATCTTACACCCCAAGGTGCATATTCTGTTTTGCTGTGTTTCAGGATGAAGCTCACACTGAACTGGAAAAGAGGAAAGAGCAAAGGATAGCAAGCTGGGGAAATTAGGGGCCACATGCTCCATCTCATGGTTCTGAATAATGAGAAAATGGGCAGAGCAAAGGGGCAAATAAAGAAGGATCTACTTGTTCACAACTGTGCTCCTATCCTCTGAAGCATGTTGTTGAAGCCTTGGAGACATCATTAATTTCTCTCGCTACCTTCCTCAAGCCTGAGTGGCCAGCCTTGGAAAGGTGCAGCCGGTGTTCTGCTGTTACAGACGACTCTAGAGCCCATACTGGCCTGGAAGAAGTTGGAAGTGAAGTTAATACCCAAGGAATAAGTGAACGCTGGCTGCTATAGCAGAACATTCCAGCAGAGCAAGGGTGACCACTGGGGTAGTATGTGGTCCAGGGTTAGACAGGATGACATTGAAGGGACCTCATTTCTCTGATAGTCAACAAAACACCACACATACGCTAGAGCTACGTTTCCTTGGTTTGCTTGGTTTAATCTGGTCTCCCTTGCTGCTGCTTTCCTCATACCTTGTCTCAGTGTTTTAAGGACCTATTTGGTGTTTGCACCTTCTTTTCCATCTCTTCAACTCCCATTCAGCCTCATTTGTTTTTCTATTTCCCTTTCTTCCTTTTTTCTTTCTAGCTATTAAGGCACCTGTCATGTATCAACCCCCAGGGGCCCGAGTGGCAGCTTCCTTAATTCATGGAATGCCTAATTTTACCCACTACTTTGGAGATGGGGCTAGGTTTCCTTTAAAAAGGAAAAAAAAATTCCCTGGTAGTGTCTGTTTATATCTCTAAGGCTCAAATAATTGAAAACAGTATTGTTTGAGGGAAGATCATTTCTAATGAGCAATACACAAGGAAGAAAATCTGATTTTCCCAAGTGAAATTCCTGACAGACCACGAACTCTGCAAGAAAGAAGCAGAGCACTTCTCTCTATGGTGACCAAGGTACCGTGTCTCTAAGCTGACATCACAGAAAGGTCTTTGTGCATAAATAGACCATGTATTAATAAAATAATATTTATGATTCAGCCTTTTTCTTTCCTTTTAAGTATCAAGCTGTAACCTAGAGGAACAAAAATAAAAGAAGTTGATGTCTACAATATAACTGTTAAGGGGGAATTTGCTCCACTGTTATTTGGATGTAATTGGTACTGAGCGGTTGTAATTGGGTCTGTACTTGTTCACTTCAAGGGTTCCATGCTATTTCTACTTGAACCCATTTTTTTGATACCATTCAGCTCAGCAGTGCCAGCTAACTCTTGTTATGTAGTTGAAAAACTGTGGCCATTAAAAATAGGATACGGTGTGATTTTGTTTTGCAGCACTGCATGGAAAATCAGTTGCTGTTCATAACAGCTCTGTGGTTGGTTGATTTAAAGCAGGGGGGTGACTTGGAATTGACAAGCAGACAGTTTGTGAAAAGGGATATTGTATCTTTAAGGCTTTCTGACTGATTGTGTTTAACTGCGCCACGCAGCAGGCAGTAATTAGGCTGTAGCTTCACGGAGAGGCTTAAAGCACCGGCTCTGGTTCTCAGTTCTCCAGATTTTTTTTTTTAAAGCACAAACATTTTTTGGATTTGGAGCCATGATAATGTTTTAAAACCGTGGGTGTGTAAGTGAGCAAATGAAAAGCTGACCCTAAAGGCTTCCCGTGCAGACTGTCTCTGGGAATCACCCTGTACCGATGGACCCTCGGGAGACCAGACAGCCGCCCTGGGAAGCAGTGAGAACGATGATAGGAGCACAGGGTGCTGGAGAAGGTCAAGGTGCTCTTGAAATGAAAGGAAGGCTGCTCTTATGACATGACACGGTTTCTTCTGGCCCAGTTCACAATGTTAATGAGACTAGTTGAAGCCTGCTTCTAAGATTGATAGACAAAGTGCCTAATAATTTTTATTTAGGGGAAAGAGAAATTTTCCTTTACCTATGAAGTAGAAAAGAGATTTGTTATAGAAACAAATCAAAGAAGCCATTAGTTTAAGGAATACTTTCCATCCACGGCTCTACCTCTCTTGCTACTCCCCGGCCCCCTGCCCCAGCACCTCTTAAAATACCCCATTGCTGTTTTGAAAAGCGGCAAACATTGTCAATTATTATTTTGGTAAAGCCCAAGTTTCAAGTTTTTCAGGCGTTTGTTATCACAGAGGAGCAGTTGACAGACTACACTGACCTTATAAAGACTGAACGTTGAATTACTGGTTGACCATGGTAGCTATCTTCATTTTCAATCAGGCCACACTGGCTGAGTCCCAACTATGTGCCAGATGCTATACTAGGTGCCGCGAGAGATAAAAATTGTTCTGGAACTGTGATTGTGATCTCGCCTGGCACTATGTACAAACTTTCCTTCCTTTTCCTAATTACCTGGGTGAGTTATTCCGTATAGATTTGGGTACCATTTAATTTTTAAATTGCTATGCATGTTGTTCTTTTCTTTGTGTTAAGTCAATTCCTTTTTTATTTTTAAACCTTTCTTACTTTCTTACTGATACCCGTATCAGTATCCATTCCAACACTTCTGTAGATTACAGACATGTACGGGTTACAGACATTTTTGGTTTTAAGTAATAACTCCTCACATCTGTGGATCACTTCAGAGTTTTGGATGTGTTTTACTTCTCAGTACATCATTTGGGTCTCCCTACCCCATCCTGTGGGTGGTAGGGTAGGTGAGAGCACCACTTTGAGATGCTCGGGGGCTGGACTTTGAAAGGGGCTGGGATTAGGAATCAGGCTGGCTGCATTTCTTCTCTTCTCACTAATAACACAATCTTATATTCAATCCCAGAACGAAGCATCTTCTAATTTAAGAGTAATAGAAACATTTTGGTATAACTTTTCTCATTAAACATGGATTCAAAGTCAAAGATAGGCCACCAGAAGGAGATTCTGATTTTTAAAAGTTTCTTCTACCAGTTTTAAGCCAATGTTTGTACTTTCTCTAAAGAGTTTCAAACATTCAGAAGTGTTCTTTTCTCTCGGTTTTGATTTTTTTTGAGGGGCGGGGCTGCCTTGAAGATAAATTACTTTAATCTGCAGGCTAAGTTGCATCAATGTATTTATCTTTCTCAAAATGCTTTGTCCTAAGGTCAGTTCTTCTCTGAAAGATTTGATCTAAATAAATTATCAATGTGTATCAAAATCTATTTGCTATTAGTGTAAACACATTCAAAATAGATCCCACTATTGCTTTGAAAGAAACAAAGATGGATTCCATTCTATAGTTCAAATTTCAAATGTGTATGTGCACTTTTATATACATCTGTGTCTAGACGTCGAGGTCAATATTTCCATAAATTCCTAAGGTTGGTTCATTTTGTAGTGCTGATAAATGCTCCTTGGAATTAGGATGTACAGAAGATCAAAGATTAAACTGCAATTTTTTTTCCAGAGTGACAATGAGCCTAATTCACTGTCAGTTAATGCCAGGTGTTTCTCCCCCTCGTATTAAGTTCTTCAAAACAGTGGCTGCATAGGACACCATTCACAGAGGCTTAGCGCTGGGGAGAAAATGATTACATTAAATCGAATGATATGAATAATTCATGACATCACATTTTGTAATCCTGGTGTTAAGCATAAAACCAGTGGTTTATTTTTCAGCAAAATGTTTTTGTATCATTTTAGATAGTGCGTAATGCAAAACAATAACTGCATACATAATGCAAGAAGGATGGTGGTGAATAGGGTCCTTAATAGTGCTTGCAGCATCATCTGGGGTGTGATCACAATAAACACATTTTGAGCCAATGCCCATGGGTACCCAATGCTTGCTGGAATCTTCTGAGTCCAATAGAATGGCTGCCTTTTAATTTGTTTTTGAATATTACACCTGACCTTTACCACGGATCTGAAAGTCAGTCCTTGTATATTGCTAAAACTACAAATCATTTTGTCCCCTTTCTTTTCAGTGTGCTAGGAGGGCAACTCTATTGGAGGTAAATAGCTGATTTTTTAAATGATGTTTGATTTTCCAATATGGATTTGGAAATATTAGGAACATCCAGAGAGTCTGAACTTAACATTCTTCAATAAAGAACTTAAATATTCTGGAATAAAATGCCAGTTATGTAGCAATTCAGCCAGGTACCTATTAGGAATGTCATTTAAATCTGAGACTAAATAAATGATTCCTTGTCTTACGTGAATCTTCTCCCTATTTCTTAGGAAAAAAAATCTTTTCTTTATAATTATCAAAGGAGATTGAAGGTGGCCCTGAAAACCTTCATGAAGCCGTTTCCAGGTCATGTAATTGTAGAAATACCCTAACATGAGTCTGATTATTCTGCTGCATTTCAGGCTGAAATAATTGTGTACCTGGACCATCTGCGGCTGCCTTTTCCAGCACCTTCCTGTGGACAGCTCCAGGGCACTCTCTGGAAGCCAGAATGGACTCCTGCTGATTCGTCCACATATTTGTCTTGAATGAAAGAATGGTGTGTGCCAGTGGATTTCAAAGCTTTTCACAAACCATCTCCACATCTGAAGTCTCAAGAGTTTATGTCGAGCATTTGTATTACTTACAACTAATTAAATATACTACCCGTGTTTTACAACATGATCACATCTGCTGATAATGTTGTAAATAATCTGTATTATTATTTATTTGAAACAATACAGTAGTAATTAATGGTTGGTCAGTAACCTTGAAATCCTGACCTATTTATAATAGATATTAATTATCACATGTATAGCAAATCTTTTGTTTTTAAGCATTTCTTCACAAAAGGATACTGTAGAACCATGTTAAGGTGTTTTGTTTCAAAATCTTTATTTACTGTGATCCCCAAAATATTGTTTAAATTCCTAGTTTTAAGATTTTAAGTAGACTGCCCAAATGGGTAAACTATGATAATGTTATTAGGGAAAAAATGAAGAGATGTAGCATATGATATGACATTATAATGTCTTGTTGAGAATGTTTGATGGAAAAACAAAATCTTGCTGACCCAATTAAAGGGTGTAGAAATGAGAACTCTGCACTGGATTGGAATATAGAAATGCTGAGATGCCTGATGCCTGCGTGGTAGCTTGGGATCTGTTCTTCTATGAAGGAGATATAAATTACCTAGATCTAACTGAAAGCGGAAATCAAACTCTGTAATGGAAATGATATTCTTCCGAGGAGTGCAAATTCTATGTTAAAGATCCCAAAGAGAATCCTGTTATTTAAGACTATGCCGCAGTTGAATATTGACAGTAATTGGTTTCCTCCCCTGCACCGCCCCTCCCCCTCCCCCGACCTATCTTATTTCTACCGTCTTCTCTAAGGTTATGAATTTTTGAATGACTGATTGGCGGTGATGATGCAATCACTTGATCCCTGAACACCTGCTCGTTCTGGTCCAGACTATCCCAGTGCTGTAGCACAGCTGCTCTACGAGGGGACAAAAATCCCCGGGTCCGCCTTCTTCCCCATTTCTTCTGACCTGGTTTATGGAAACAGTAACTTCTTTTTGGTATAGTCTATGAAAATCAAGAGAAGAATTGTGCATAATGTAATTTCAATTCTGAATACAGAGAATGATGAAAACATTGCTAAAATAAAATCCTATTGACCCCAGTAGCAAATATTTCCGTTTTTTCCCTTTAATATACATAGCTATGCTACACTACATAAAACGGAACACAAGTCCCAGTGCCAGTCTGGCCACTTATCAGTTGTGTGAATTTGGGAAAAATCAGTGAGTAGCTCAGAACCTCATCTGCCTCCTCTGTAAAATGGGAATAGAGAAGCTAGCCTGGGTTTCCTCTGGAAAAAAATGAAATACTGCACAGGAGAATATACTATAATAAGTCTCTATGGAAATAATTATTTTTTAGCTATTTAAAGGATTGACGTATATACACTAATATGTATAAAGTGGATAACTAATAAGAGCCTTCTGTAGAAAAAAATAAATAAAATTCAAAAAAAAAGAAGAAAAAGCTACTGAAAACAGAACTTGTACATTTCAGTTTAAGTGGTTATAAACGTATTGGCTTTCATTATTTAGAAATATCTAAGGTCTATAAGATAAACTAGATTGAATATTCAATAACTAAATAAATGTTTTTAATAAGCCATTAAAATTAGAATATTTTCATCAAGAACAGGGCTTCTGTTGTAATTCATAATTATTATTATGAACGTTACTCAGTGGAAAATATTTTGTCTTCTGTAATAAAAAATTTCAGCTTTGCAAAAAAAAAATTTCTTTTTTGTCAGTTAATAGATTATTAAAGAGTTACTTTAAAAATAAGTTTGTTCAAAAAGCAAAACACACAAATCCATTAGGAATTTCATCTATATATTTAAACTTCTAAGCTAGCCAAGCCAGTGATGTAGCTTTCATGGGTGTCTTGCTTTCTCACACTTTAATGCATAACCTTGAAAGGAATAAAAGTTGCTGAGCTGGCTATTTCTCTGCCTCTCCCCAGAACAGATGTCAGTGGAGTGACGGAGAATTAGCTGTAGCAAAAAGAAGGATGGTCGAGTGGAAACTTGTTCAATAATTAATGCGCTGAGTAACTGTATGAATATTTGCTAAATATTTAGTCAACTCTGTGTATCAGGCAGCACTGGCTGCATACCAAAGAATTTGCAAAGGTAAAAACTGTCAGCCATAGGCATCAAAGATCTGAAGATTTCAAGCTCACACGTCAGAGCTGTGCAAATTATTCCACATAATATAAACCCCAAAATATAAATCCATAACTATCCACACAATACTTTGGGGAGGGTGATAGGAGGTCATTACCTTGTTCTCCACAGTTCTTTTAAAGTGTATTTGGCATCACATTTTAATTTAATAGCTGCTTGCCTGCTTACGTGTGTGAGGGTACAATATTCTGATGCATACGTGAAATGGAATTGTAAAAGAGCTACCAGGTGTCCTCTTGAAATTTCATTCTGTGGTTCTAGGAAAGCACTGGTGGGTGGTCAACTCACTGCTCTATACTGAATGGAAACAGAATTTCCTTCAGCATCTAGAGAACAGGCATTTGAATTCAACTTAATAAACATTTGTTAATTCCTTAGGATGTCTAACCACTCTGCACAAAGAGAAGCTAACCTGTGGGAGTCTTTTGAGTGAAGGATACATAAAAATTAGATCTGTGTAGCAAAAAGAAGTAAAAATAAGAATATGACCTCTGATTTCTGGAAAGGTCATATTTTGTAGTGAAAATTTTTTAAGTTTCAATTTTCCTATCTATTTAATCACTCACACATTATGTTCTGATACGAATTCCTAGTGAAATCCTTACAAATCTTTAAAAACCTCTCCAGAGAGTTCAAGATCTCCTTTTGTAGTAGTACACACATCACCCCTCAGTTCGTTCCAGGTCCTCTGCTTTCCTGGGTGTGGGTGTGAACACTTACAAACAGAAGGTGCAAGTGGCTGCTCTTCTTGGCACCCCCTGCTGGCCAGAGTAGCACTAATGATGGCTCCGCAGAGGCCTCATCTTCTCTATTCCAGCCCATGTGAACCGTTGCCATGGCAGCCACAGCAATAAAAAAGAAAGAAAAAAAAAGGGAGCCCAGGGCTGCAGCATATGAAAGAAAGAGATGACCCCAAATGAGGCGCTGAAATGGAATGCCTCTAGGATTTCCCTTCAAACACAAAAAGATTGATCTTACAAGAAACTGTTCTACCTGGATTTATTCACAGGAACCATGTTCTATTCCTTAATTATGGTTCCTTGTCCATATACCACTATACTTCGATTCTCTGTTTCCTTATTACACTCTGCTTACACATGACCAATAAAGTGAAAAGGGACTGAACAATGGCAAACACAGAGACAGTAAGAAATGTCCTTGACAAGGTAAGAACCAGTTTATGGATCAGGAGACTTACTATTGATGAGACGGCAATGCTCCCCAAACTGATCTTACGGATAAGATGCAATCCCTGTCAGAATTCCAGCTAGCTTCATTGTAGCAACTGGCGGATTCTAAAATTCATCTAGAATTGTACGAGATTCAAAATAGCCAAAACAGTCCTGAAAAAGAACAAAATTAGAGGACTCACACTTCCTAATTTCAAGTTAACAACAAAGCAACAGTAATCAAGACAGTGTGGTACTAGTATAAGGACAGACATATAGATCAATGGAATAGAACTGAGAGTCCAGAAATAAACCTATGTGTCCATAGTCAACTGGTTTTCAACAAGGATGCCAAAACCATTGAATAGACAAAAAAAATAGTCTTTTGAATAAATGGGTTAGCCAAATGAAAAGAATGAAGTTGGACCCTTACCTCACACCATACGCAAAGATCAACTGATTATAGATCAAAAACTCAAATGTAAGAGCTAAATCTATAAAACTCTAGAATAAAACATAGCAGTAAATATTCAGGACCTTGGACTGGGCAGTGAATTCTTAGATATGACACTAAAAGCATGAACAACAACAAGATCAATTGGACAACATCTCAATTAAAAACATTTGTGCTTCAAAAACCACTATTAAGAAAGTAAAAAAACCAAAAAAAATGGAGCAAGTATCCACTAATCATCTATCCAATATTAGGCTTGTATCTAGAGTATATTAAAAACTCTTACAACTCAATAATAAAAAAAGACAAATAACCCAGTTAACACTGGGCAAAGGACCTGCATAGACATTTCTCCAGAGACGAAATAAAAACGGCCAATAAGCACATGAAAAGATGCTCAACAACATTTGTAATCAGGAAAATGCAAATCAAAACTGCAATGAGATATTACTTCACACCAACTAGAAGAGCTAGAATAAAAAAGGAGAACAGTGTTGGCAAGGATGTATAGAAATCAGGACGCTTATCACTACTCGTGAAAATGCAAGATGATGCAGCCACTTTAGAAAACATTCTGGCAATTTCTTAAATGGTTAATATAGATCCGGAAATTCTGCTCCCAGGTATATTCCCGAGAGAAATGAAACTATACGTCCACATAAAAACTCGAACAGTAATGTTTGTGGCAACGTTATTCAGAGTAGCCTAAAGGTGGAAACAACCTAAACATCATCAACTAAAGAATGGACAAACATAAATAATAGGATGGAATATTATTCAGCTATAAAAAGGAATAGGGTACTGATGCATTTACAGCACGAATGAACCTTGAAAACCTAGTGCTAAGTGAAAGAAGCCAGTCACAAAAGGCTACGTATTATACGATTCCGTTTAAATGAAACATCCAGAAGAAGCAGCTCTATGGAGATACAAAGTAGATTAGTGGCTGCTTAAGACAGGGGTGGGGGATGAAGGATAGACAGGTGATATTACAGGCTTCCTTGAGCGGATAAAAATGTTCTAAACTTGGCTGTGGTGATGTTTGCACATATCTGTGAATATGCTAAAAACCATTGAAATGTACATTTTAAATGTGTGAATTATATGGTATTTAAATTATATCCCAATAAAGCAGTTAAAACTGAAATGACTTTTGCAATATTAGAATCAGTTTACATGGAGAGAGGACCAACTCTCATCCAAACTGTGTCCATGTTTCCACGACCTTTCCACAGACCCCTTCTTTGGATCTCCCGTGTTTATGAGCAGCTGCCTCCCCTACCACCCCTCAGAGGTGCTGAAATCCTTAGTCCCTTTTGATGTTTCCAGATGTATAGGGCTATCATTGGCATTCGACCTCTTCTTGTCTAAAAACTCCGGGATTCCTTGGTTTGGAGCTCTGAGCTTTCCAAGAAAACATTCAGCGTATTTGATTAAGTAATGTGAATGAGCAGATGAGAAAAGGCTAGACTTCCTGATGGTCCACATATCCTTGCAAATGCAGTACCTTTTAAATATGGCTTCTAAATAATGTGTGACTAGAGCCTAGACGTTGTCTCTCAAGTCCTCACTAAAGAGACGAGAAAAGACACACTTTCCCAGTCTCCCTTGCAGCTAGATACGATCATGTAACAAGGTTTATAGAGATATGAGCTGGAGTGAGCTGAGGATTCAGGGTTTGTTTTGCTTTCTTGATGGAAGGGACAGACAGCTGACACAGAAAGCCCCTTTTTCTTTTATCCTGCCTTTAGTGTAGATGGGAATGATGGCACTGCACATCCATCTTGTCACCATCTTGTCACTCTGCTCATGAGAATTACAGAGATACTGGCTTTGCCATCTGTGAGCCACTGAACCAATGTTAATAGCCACCTGTCTTCAGACTTCTTGGAAGTAAAGAACTGATTGGCTTAAGCTCTTCTTAATCAGGACTTCTGTAAGTAGCAGGTGATAGTAACCCTTACTGAAGTATCATCATTTTTATATTTGATGTATATTTCTAAAGAGTGGTGGGAATTTCAGACTTTATAGTAAAAGAAGAATTAGAGTAGAAAGCATAGTGAGGAAAATGTTTTGGAGCAGACGGAATCATATACAGAATATATTGTAATAAACGTAATGTTTGCATAGCCAACCCTTGGATTATATTAGCTTCCCCCTTAATAATTTTATAATAGCTACATAAATGTACTCTATATGAGTATAAGGAAGTAGAAAGAGGACTAAACCTATAATTAAAAGGCTGAATTCAAATTCTGACTCTTTATTAGCCTGTGTTTTCTTTTCCTTACCATACCCCTAGTCCCTAGAATAGTGCTTGAAAAATAGTGAATACTTGATAAATAATTTTCTAAGAATAATGTGTATTATGTGTATAACAGATATAAATATAACTCATTAAAATTTAAAAGATGTTACACCTATTAATTATAGAATCATAAAGTCTCAGCTAGAAGGGACAATTGCAGATGAGAAAACCAGGAATTTGAAAATATAAGGTCACGAAGACATAGTATTTGCTCTTATTGTCCAGTGTAAGCACTAATAAAAAAGTAGGCTGACTCTGAGGAAGTCAGAGAAAGACAGAGGGATGAAAGATGACTGAATGATGGCAGCTTGATGTAGAAGCGTGGTTCCCAGTGGTGACCGCACGTGAGAGTCACCCGGAAGATCATTCAGCACCCAGAGGCCGGTTCCACACCCACAGACATTCTGACTTCATTGGTCTGTGATGAGACTTAGGCACTGATATGTTTTGAAACTTCTCCACCTTATTCTGATATGCAACCAAGATTGAGCATCACTAGGCTAGGCGGAAAATTTACAGACTTCGGAAAACGATGCAGCTATGCTTCAGCTGGAGCTTGTCCACTTACTGATTTAGTCACCTTGGGCAGTTACTTATTGTCTCTCAGCTTTAATTTCCTCACCTGTAAAATGGGGATGATAATACCTGCTTCATAAAGATATAAAGATTTATTGAGATGACATGGATAGTGTTCCCGAAACAGTAGTCATTCAATATTTAACATCTGTTAAATCTTTGTACATCATTTCATCGTGCTTTTCATGCTTTGTTGTAGGTCATGAGAAAACCTACAGCCGTTGGGATGGATGAGACGGAAATTAGTGAGTAATAACTAAGACTATTTCTTTCTGGCTTTGGTAGCACAACAGCATTATTATTGGTGGTATCTTAGTT
Source organism: Aethalodelphis obliquidens (assembly GCF_003676395.1). Taxonomy (NCBI): domain Eukaryota; kingdom Metazoa; phylum Chordata; class Mammalia; order Artiodactyla; family Delphinidae; genus Aethalodelphis; species Aethalodelphis obliquidens. The sequence goes on along the minus strand of NW_020837977.1, from coordinate 11,973,398 downwards.
TACCTAATCCTCACTTAAATTTTTTTGGCTAGATATGCAGAGTTCTCCCAACAAGCTGATATGGAAAAGAATGGAGGGGTCATCTGAGGCCAGTTTCATGTCATCTTGAGTCATCCTGGTTAGAGGAAGCTCATTTTTAGAGTTTTAAGAAACTAGCACAAATTTTATGTTCACTTTTTGCAAGTTTCCAGGTCCTAGAATTCCACTAAAATTTTCCTGCTCTTATCTAATATAGTGCCTGGCATGTAATCAATGCTCAAGATATATTTTTAATTGAATTGAGTTTTAAGATAGTTCCTTTTTTTTTTTGCTGACAGTTTTGTTTGCCTCACTGTTACACCTGGTAGTCTTCCAAGATTTGCAGATGGAAGTTTTACTTAGCAGTAAAAATCCTGGTGACTATTGTTCACAGTAGCAATACTAGGGCCTTGCCCCTTCAACTCTTCAATATTAGTTTTACTTTTTGGCTTCATTCAGTTGGTTCCTTAAAGCCTGGTTTACCCAGCCATTTTGTTCCTAGTTTGAGACCATCTGGCATGTATTCCTTCTTCTTTCCTACTTATATCTTTGTGCACATATCTCTTCAAACCTCAAAATATCTCTGGATCATCACTTATTTTCTCTTCTTTCCTTTTCAATAGAATAAACCTCCCCCCACCCCTACCACTGCCAGGTCTAAAGTCCTCCTGGAACTCTCCCAAATTTTCTCCCCTCTGCCTTCGCCCCTGAGAGTATCAACCGGTCCTTATAAGAATGAAACATTTAACCTGAACTTTTTCATTGGTGTCTCCTCCTGTGCCTTCATATGTGTCTAGTTTTCTCTTATTTTACACACACACACACACACACACACACACACACACACACAAATTCAACGTCACTAAAGCTTCTTTCAGTCTTGATACCTCCCTTAGGCTACTGTTCTATTTTTCTCTCTTCTTGACATCCTCTCGTCTTTGCCTTACCTTCACTTTTTTAAAAAATTGAAGTATAGTTACTGTACAATATTATATAAGTTACAGGTGTACAATAGAGTGATTCACAATTTTTAAAGGTTATACTCCATTTATAGTTACTGTAAACTATTGCCTATATTCCCCACGATGTACAGTATGTCCTTGTAGCTTATTTTATACATAGTAGTTTGTATCTCTTAATCCCCTACCCCTATCTTGCCCCTCTCCACTTCCCTCTCCCCACTGGTAACCACTAGTTTGTTTTCTATATTTGTGAGTCTGCATCTTTTTTTTGGTATATTCACTACTTTGTTGTATTTTTTTAAGATTCTACACCTAAGTGATAACAACAGTATTTGTCTTTCTCTGTCTGACTTATTTAACTTAGCATAATGCCCTCCAAGTCCTTCCATGTTGCTGCAGATTTTCCCTTCATTTTTGCGACTCCTTCTCTTTCTTTTCTTTCTTTCTTTTACTTCTTCCTTTGTCCATAGTTGGATGAAAATTAAAAGATTCGGTTCTTATTTATTTAATTTTCCCCCTCCATATCTTCTTGTAGAGTTTATTCTTTCTTACAACATCAACTGTCAGATCACATGTACTGTTCATTTTTTACTTATTCATATTCATTTACCTACTGGCTCATTTAAACACAAAACAAAACATGTGCATGACTATGAGAATGAAAATTAGTGACCTTGCTTTAAAGATCATTTTCCGATCTTTAGTCCTGCTGCCTGCTGGACTTCAGCACGGTTTCCAGCAATATGTCAGCAGTCAAGCGAATTCTCTTGCCCCCAAAACTGATTTCTGCCAGTACGTCCTCATCCCTTTGTGACTTGCCTTGGTGGCTTGGACTAACCCCTTATTTCTTCCTCTCTGCCCATAATGTATTCATCCTACTTCTCTTTCATCACGCTTGTTTCTTTTTCCTCTCCCCAGGAACACTCTAGTATAAAACTCGTGTCTATAGAAGTATTGTATAAGAGTCTCTAACAGGCTTTTTAGGCAAAATCTGTCCTCATTTTAGTCTTCTGGCACATGATTTCCAACTTTTCTCCTGCTACACAAGCTACATCTTCTATTCAAAAGTATCGTTAATGACTTTCTATTACAATACAATAATCCCCAAACTCCTGTACCAATCAGTCAGCACCCTCTAGTTTCTCTGCTTCTTCTCCATCTAAACAAACGGTCCACTTTATTTAGGTGATTATAATTTCCGTATTTGTCAAATACATTTCTGCATCTCCCTTCCATGAGCTAAACCTACCATTCCTTGTAGCTCATGTTCAAGTCCCCGGTAGTCCCAACCCTCCCTAGCCCCCCCATCCTTACCTGAGTCACAGAGCACGTACTGGCTGACACACTGGTTTGCAGCACACCCCTTGTATATGTAATTGTTTAGTATTGTGTCCTGCCTCTGGGAGAGAATGTAAGCTACTTGCTGGTGGGAACACGTGTGTGCCATGTATGAACATCCAAGGAACGGTGTCTATCAGCCAGACAGTGAGACTCAAACAAACACGTGTTAATACTGGTGATTTTTCATTTTCCAACTTCCAAGTAGCATTAAAAACTAAACATAAACCGCGAGCATTGCTGATTAGCCTCTTAAAACGACTGTCTTCCAGAGTGAATAATAATGAGTGTTTTGTTGATGCCCTGATAAAGTAGAAGAGTGAAAGAGAGCTAGAGAGCGGGAGAAAGAGAGGGAGAGAGGAAACATGGGAGACACAGAGAAAGAGAAAGTGAGAGCTATATTCTTTATTTGCTTAAAGAGGAGAAACTAAAATATTTGACTTTTTGTGTTCCTCAAGCATAAGCAATATAATATTTTCTGAAATAATACATCAGGCCTGAGAAAAATAGACACATTAAGACACTTTGATGGTATTGTAATACTCTTGTGTAGTGATTACATTTTGTCTCCCGTGGGAGTGGCTCCTTTATTGCTTTCTTCTTGGTACCCAGTGCCCCTGCCCAGATCCTTAGTGCTCATAGCGATGTGGCAATCCACAGCTGAAAGGCACGTGTGTCTATGTTAAATTGACATGGAAGACAAACGGCCAGGAAGGGTATTGGAAGGAACAGTGTAGGTGAGCATTTTTGCTTGTGGTGACTGCTTAGCTGAGCCTCTCCTTGGCTTCTTTCTCTTCCTACATTTTCTCCCCAGAACATCTTCCTTCAGCTGGATCAGAATTTGTTTTATCTGGTCTCACTCTGTTACACTTACTGGCTAGCTCCTAACTGGGGAGCAAGCCATCTACTTCCTTCTCTGATTTCTTGTAATTAAACTGGAAAAAGAACTACTGCCCAAGGGCCTCTGATTAAGCCCCACAGAAATAACATTATCTTCCTGCTTCATCCTGAACACTTCAAGGAGGGGAACCTGTCTGGGTGCCTCTGCCCGGGGCCTGGCTGATGCTGGTCCCCCTGAGACTGACCCTGGGGGCTAGAAACAGTGCCAGAGGCATCTATCAGCCGCCCTCACCATGGACCGGCCTTCTCCAAAGGAATCCCCTCCACTGAAGTAAATCACAACTCCCTAATGTCTTTTCACTTTTCTTTTAAGCATCAGAAAACTAGAATTTATACATTGTCTAGTTGACTAGACATTTTCTTCAGTGACAAAGTGGTGAAAATAAATATGAATCCTAAAACATTTCAGTTTGATTGATAGTGATGGTACAGCTCCTGGATTTTTGTCACTAGGAGCTGCTTTTATTGGCTTTCTCCTCTGGGATTTTAACATCCAACTGTGAATGATAAGCCATCTTTCCCCCTATCCCCCCAAAAGAAAATCTGAGCACTTTATGCTCACTGGGAGGGGCAGAATATAATTAATTCATGGTTTTACCGTGCAGGGACTTTACCCACCTCTATCGCTAGGAAATAAATGACATCCCAGGTGGTAATATGTTTGCTGCTTGAACGACTTACTGTCTCTGCTTTTGTTGCCTAATCACCCTCCTGACCTCGGTATCTGACCCCCATCTTACCCCAGGATTCACTAACTTAACAGTGATCTTAAGGTATTCTCAAAAAACACACAACGGTTGTGCTTTTGCTTTCAGAAGCTTTTATTGTCACTTTTAAGGCTTATTAATCGAGTGTGTGAAATCTTGGCTCTAGTATCATTGTTCTTCTCATCTAGTTCTTTGACTCATCTAGACACATTCATATATTTTCTGCACACATATATTTTGTTACATTTTATCAATGAGTGTATGCATTTGCTTGGTTTAAAATGTATGAAAAAGCTCTTTAGATTTTTGGAGGGGGCTATTGAATTAGGTGGAGTAACTAATAATCATGGGAATGACAGTATAAACACGATGAAAAATAAGATGTTGATTATCGAAGGTTAGTTTAATTTCTATGGTTAAGTAAAAAAAAATACGCAGACCTACTTTAATTATTCTGGATAACCAATAACTGGTTATAGCGAGGAGACGAATTTTAATGTGAATTAAATATAATCAATTTCAGGCCACATACATGTAAGTAGTAATATATGCACATACTGATGAATGGAGTTTTTAAACTCTCTGATTTAATTTACTCTTAATTGACTTTAAATTTTCTATTTAGTGGTAAATCTACTTTTCTCAGAGGCTAATGGCGTTATAAGAGTTGGGAACAAAAGGCTGTGATCGCTTCTCTGGTTTTTAAGAGTTTGAATGTCAACACGCAAATGTCCATACCTTTTGTTCTTTATACAGTCTGATTTATTCCTAATTGGCGGGGAGCTGCTATGGACATGGGTGGCTTGGGCGTGGAATAAGAAGACAATTGTTCCCTCACATGTGCTGTTGTTTTTCATGTGGGCATCCGTTTAAAATTCTTATGGCTTCCCATCTCCTCCCCCTACCTCCAAAAGCAAAATGCATTTAGCTTTGAGCTGAAGCAAGCAACTCCTAGATCACACAAACATTAACATACCCGGTCATTGTCTCTGTGCTTCCCATGGCAGCCTTATATAATAAAACAAGCCGCGTCAAAGAGGCAAGGCTGTAATATTAGGTAAAATCTAATTTCAGTTTGGTTACCATATAGTGTTCATTTCCCTAAGGGAGGAAAAAAAATTAAATTTGTAAGCTTAAGATTCCAGCTGAAGAAGTAGTAGTAGAAGGTATGAAAGGCTTTCCTTTGCCTTTTATTATTCACTTTATGAATTAGCCTTAGTTTACTTGCTTCGATCTGTGTCGACATATTTCTGAATACTATTAGCATAGCAATCAGGGCTGTTCTCAGGTTATTGAATGGTGTGTTGACTTCCGAAATAAACAGATATGCAGTGTGAAGGGCGAGCTGTCACTTTAGGAGAGCTTTCCTGATCTAAATTAAAAGGCACTTCTAATTGAAAACTATAATAGCAGGAGGGTTAGAGAGACAATGAAACTGCTCAGTCCCTTTCAATTTTCACAGGGTTCTGTTAGTGAATATAGGAGAAAAAGTAAAATGAAAATATTAAATTACAAATTGCAATTTAAGTAGCAATATTAAATTATACCTAAATAGCCATATTAGTCTGAAGCCATTTTAGATGTTTGATTTAAAGGCTCTCAGTACATCTGAGTTTTTGCTGTAATATCCTGAGCTATCTGTTTTATCACTTAGCATGTGAATTCTAAGTTTACAGCAGCAAAAGCATCCTTACTATGAAATAAGAAATAGGTCCTGAAAGACTCCAGATTTGGGCGTATGCTAATTCCAGGTTGCATTAATGCTCGTGTGTCTTTTATCAGACCTGAAGGGGTTTGATAGGATAGGGAACCTCAAAGTCAGGACAGTTTTATAAAATCTGAGATAATCATTCGTGAGTTATCCATGTGAAATGTTTTCAGAAATTTATATAAAATCAATTATGAATTTAAGTAACAGATGAAATTATTAGCTGTATCAGTTATGTGAATAGCTACCAGCTGTCTGAGTCTATATATTTTGGTCCTTTAAGGGTTAACAATTGAGGCCTGTCTATAGCTCATTTCTATAGTAACAGCAAGACGGAGACTTTTTATGGGCACCTAATAATTAGAAAGTGCTAGAAGGTATAACAATATAATGAATCAAAACTGTTAGACTTGTGGGTTTCCATAGAAACATGTATAATTATGATAATCGGTCCCTGGCGTACCCTCAGAATTGTATACATTCAGTTAAATGCAATAAACATTAGGCACTATTTAGTGAGCTGTGATGCAGATTAACAGTGTGAGATATGGGGAAGCTATGAATAAAATTGCTGTACAGTTTATCTCAAACTAATTTCCCAGATTGCTTTAATAGATGTAGTGTGTGGATGTGAAAAATTGGAAGTGTATTTTTGTTAGCGGTAAAGCTAACAAAGATAATATTTCATAAAGCAGCTGATGGTTAATTTCAGTGCAGATCAAAATGGGCAGCGGCACATCAGTCAGTGTGGGATCCCAGGGCCCTCAGAGTGCGTGGCAGATTGGGCCTCCCTTTGCTGATTTATTTCAAAAGTAAATAATAAGTCTTTTTATGACTGTCCCTTTTTCTTTCACCTTTTCTTTCCCCTCTTCTGTCTCCCTATTTCAGGGAGACTTTTCATAGCCCTGTGATGGGGAGAGGAAATCACAGAAGGGAATATTCTCCAGCTCTGATCCAGGACAAGACAACAATTCCTTCTGGCTCCTTTGCACACCTAGCTTTTATTTTTCCTTCAGCTTCTAGATTTCAGATGTATTGGGCCTTAGCACCAGCCAAGGCCCATGAAACAGCCAGTGTTCCATTGTAAAGTGGAGCAAGGAATCGTGTGTGCCTCTGTGTGTGTGTCTGGGGCGGGGAGTACGGGAGGTGGTGCCGCAGGATTTTCAATATTATTTTATTGGTTTTTTTCCCTGTTACCTTACTGAGAAAGTCACAGGCCAGTTTGGAAGATCCCAGACTGTTCCTGAGAGGGGAATAAAGGGGTCTGGATAAAAATGGTGATGTGGGCTGGGAGTTATAGGAGAATATTCTTTTTTTTTTTTAAGAATTGACCATGTGTAAAATAGATAGGTAGTGGGAACCTGCTGTACAGCACAGGGAACTCAGCTCGGCGCTCTGTGATGACCTAGATGGGTGGGGTGGGGGTGGGTGGGAGGGAGGTCTAAGAGGGAGGGGATATATGTAGACATATAGATGATTCGCTTTGTTGTACAGTGGAAACTGACACAGCGTTGTAAAGCAACTATACTCCAATTAAAAATAAATAAATCAATAAAGGAGAATATTCTAACTGACAGAGCGAATGGAGAAAGATGCTTTCAAGCATCTGTGTGTGTGTGTGTGTGTGTGTGTGTGTGTCTGGATTCTCTATCAATAGTGCCATCCTCTGCCAATGTTCAATAACTTGTCAAGCACATTTCACGAGAGATCCCTGAGTTTCCCCTGATGTGGGAGGAGCCTGAGAATCGAGATAGGTAGGCAAGAGATGGGAGAGGCCTTGGTCCAGAGCCAAGATTAGGGATGGAATTACACAAATGTGCTTCATTATCTCTAACTTTGAACTAACTTAAAAAAAAATAAAATAAATGAAAGCCCTTGGGGGTGGAAATGTTTTTCCTAGCCGGCTTCAGAACTTCTCTTAGACATGACACTTCGGTGGTGAGGTCTTTTCTTCCGACTCACGCTGCCCCAGCCTTCCTCGCAGGGGAGCATTTTAGAGTCCTATCCGGCGGTAGATAGAGCCTTTCTTCTCTCCTTTGTGGTTGTCTTACTTCCTAATACTATAATGGTGCTCTACAGAAGATTCTAGTTCCTGCCTGGCAGGAGTTGAAGTACTGAGGGTGTGCGGGCCGGAGGTTGGCTACAATCTCTCCACGACCAGAACTTTCCACCCCTGTTTCTAATGTTCCTTGTCGTCCAAAAGGCCCTTGGAAGGCTTTTCCATTTCTCTCTCTCATCCGTGGCTATATGTATATATATATATATTAAAAGGATGGTAAATAAAAACATGGTATACAACCTGGCTTCTTTTAAGCTCATCTCACATAATTTGCCTTTTTTTTAATCAAACTTTAGCATTCTTCTTCTTTCACAACTCAGTTCAGTGACATTTGGCATATACCATTTATCCCAACATTTATGGTACCATGCCACTGTGTCAATGCATTTTTATAGCTTGTTTTATATACACATATGTGAATATATTAATGAATTATTCAACAAATAGACAGCCAGGATCCACTTAACAAGCACGTACACATATGCACACATAACACACCTAAACATTTATGATGTTATATTTATTTGTACATGTGTGAATGACAACTCAATCCCAGAATATTGCTTTTTACAAGACTCCTCCAGTACTTATTATGGTAAATTATGAATATATGTTACTAGGCGATACATGACTATGGTATTTTATCTCCACACAAAACAGTCATTTGTCTGCACAAAAATAAGAAACAATACCCTTCTGCCAGCGGAAGATATACTCATGCATATATATTGGTTGAATGAGGAGCTCGTATTAACACGTTTGACAAATATTGATTAAATGTTGATTGTATTCAGGGAACTATTTATCTTATGGGGAGCTGTAAGAGTATATATTATGATACTATCTATTCGTGTACATATTTATTTACAAATAGCTGGTGTGTTGTTGCCAACGATTTCAGCATGAAATGCTGGAAACAGCTTTAAATAAAACACATTTATAAGGCATTTATTCTTTATTTCAACAAATATTTATTGAAGTCCCACTGGTGGAGATTGCACAAAGTTCCTGCTCTCTTATAGCTGGTATTCTAACGGCAAAAGGTAGAAAACGGACAAGCAAATAGGTATCAAGTGATGATAAAAACTATGAAGTAAAATAAAACAGGGAAAACAATGAGGAAAACATAGATAAACTAAGGGAACACTTAGAACTTGTGATAAAACTGAAAATTAAGAAATGCCAAAATCCTAAAGTGTCTTTTATACAGACACCCAAGTGTTAGTATTTAGAGCCAAGTATTTTTAAGAGGAAGAAACAAAACTAACATTTGTTGGGTATCCAGCAGGTGCTTGGGACTATGTTAAGTTGTTTTTGCCCCTCACAGTGGGTAATTTACTGCTTATATCCTGCCCTGAAAAGTGGGCAGGTATTATTACCTCTATTTTACAAGGAAGGAGGGTGAAATTCAGTTGCTCGCCCAAGGTCGCACACTGATAGGTTGGGATTTAAACCCAGTTAATCTCCTTCCAAAGCCCATGCTCTGTTAGCAGCACCCTGCCTCTATATATTAAGAACAAAGAATAATTCACATTTTCAGCACCACACAGAAATTTATCTAGCTTTCTTTATTCTTTTCATAGCTCAAGATTTCTGTTTCTCTGAGAGAGGAAGAGCATAACTTGACTGGACACATCCTAACACGAGCACACAGTTTTCCTGAAGGGCTGTTTTCTTCCACTGTACCACACACAGCTATTAGTCTAAGCTTTCTTATTCAAAATCCTTAGGGATTTGTAAGGTAGAAACTCTTCCACATGGCTGAATCTCTACTGCTTATTTTTAGTTGAGCACTGTTGTTGTGAGGGTATTTTTACATTTTCTCTTACACAGCCCTGTATGCTTTGAAAATGAAATTGTTTCTGTCCTGTAAACCTTTGAAGAGTCTTCGAGTGTTGCCTATTTGAGAATCCTAGTTCAATTATTCTGACTGAGTTTACCGATAACTTTGATCAAACAAAAAGGGTTTTTGTTTTTTTTTTTTCTAAACTTATTTACTAGTTGTTTGGTTTAGTGGAATGCTCAGGATTAGCAATATTGTTTAGTGGGATTTCTATGGAGAAGAGCCTGGGGTTTGTCTGTTCATCAGGTTTTTGGAAAGGACAGATGATAGTCTGCAGCAACATTAGAGATAGATCAGCATTTTTCTTTCAGACATGAAGATATATGTGCACTTAAAATGGAAAAAGCAATTCTACTGTACACGTATAGCAGATATCTATATTTGCTCGGAGCTGTCTTCACCACTGGGACTTTACCTAATCAACACTTATGACCATTTGATAACACTGTTAGATATTAGATATAACTAATATTTTTGGTTTACTTGATTCAAAAATACTGAATGGCTTAATCAAAAACGCAATAAAATATAAAATTGTATACTATACACTTACATAAACACACATACATCTTCTTTCTTTGGGGTTTTATTTAATCATCACTAATGACCAGTTTGATGATACAGTTCAAACTAACTCATGTATGGATAGACTCGACTAAATAAATTGTTCAGTTTGAAGCCCTGACCATCTAGATGCTTTTGAAAAGCATAAACTTCTCTATAAAGGTGGGTAGCTTCAGATCTATATGAGGAATGAACAGGTTTATTCAAGAAAAGATTCTTAACATAGGTTTCCTGATCTAATTTTAATTCTTTTCTAAATGCGGAAGCAAGGAAAAAAGTAAGGATTTGTGCTTTGTTTTCCTCGTGATTTCCTCTGTCGTTTTATGAAAGTCACATTTTCTTGTATCTCTTTATTGTTTTCCATTTACAGAACTTGGAAACAGAAAGCTATTTCATATAGCTGCTGTAAAGAGTGATTAATTCCAACAATTAGTATGAGTTTGCATATGGACATTGTGAAATGATGTTTGGTTATAAAATGCCAAGGATCCCTTGTATTATCTTTGGTAACTTGGTAAATAAAAATGCTGGGGCTAATACAGACCTTTCTGTTTGGGCCACATTTGGCTACTCAGGATCAAAACTGTGCCATCTTATTGGGCTGCTTTTGGTAAGTTCTGCTGTTAATAATTCAGTCAGTGGCAGCTTTAGTATTGTTGACACGAAGATGTAAGCACCATAGTGCATCTCCTGGGTCTCTAATTGCAGAGTAGTTAGGTATTCCTATCACACTCTACTCCTAAGTACACATACAGCCCTCAATTTACAAAACAAAACCAAAAACCTATTATTGAAAAAGTGTTAGAAAATGGCCATTTATATAACTCAAGTATCCTAAAATATGTTGCCTAAGCAATGGTACAGTCATTCAGTGGAATGTTATTCAGCCATTAAAAAGCATGTTATAGAGACTTGATAAGATGTACATGATGATGTATTGTTGACTAAAGTGAGTAGCTAAAATATTAACCTATACGTATAAAGAAAAAGGCAATCTGGATCCACGTACCCCAGGATACGGATAGTAGAATTATGACTGATTTGTCCTTTTTGAAATTTCCTCCACAGTTTCTGAATTTCCTACAATAAGCATCTATTACTTCTGTATATTAAAATATAGTTTTACTACTATATATAAAATAGATAAACAGCAAGGTCCTACTGTATAGCATAGGGAACTATATTCAATATCCTGTAATAAACCGTAATGGAAAAGAATATGAAAAAGAATATAACTGAATCACTTTGCTGTACACCAGAAACTAATACAACATTGTAAATCAATTATACTTTAAATATTTTTTTAAGAAATATATAGTTTTAAAAGCAATCAAATTGTTTTTCTACATTATCGTATTAATCATATACATGCAGACATACAAGTGCAAGACAAAAATGTGAAATATCAACAAAGGTTATTTCTGGATAGTGAGATTATATTTGGTTTCTTATTCTTTTCTGTAAGCTCTAGATTTTCTTCAAATGCCTGACTTTTATTATCAGGATTAAAAGATTGTTCAAAAATGCAAAAGGAAAATGGCATGTATTTTCTAACAGTCAGTGTAAGTGATTTATCCCAATATATGTCCCAGAATATAGTGACCTGCCTAACGAGCTCCTGGTAGAAGACCCTGTGATATTCATGTATTAAATCAAGTGTTACCATTATGTCATAAAGCAATCTTGTACAGTCCCCAACCCCGCTGGCAGTTGCATTTGTACAGTATAAATATAATAAATATTATTCCCCATTTTTTTAAGTCATGGTATCGTAAGTTCGTTTTCTCCAGCACCATCAGGACCCTCCCGTCTTCCCGCAGGAGGCTTTGGCTTTCATTGCGTGTGCTTCTGCATCTCTTTCTCTTTTGTTGGTGCCATTGGCAGGAGTTTGTTTCTAATCATAGCTGCTGCTGTTAGATGCAGTTGCTAATTTGAAGCGTTAGCTTCCCCAAACTGCAAACTCCAGTTTTTCCTTTGTGTCACTGAAAGGTTATTTGAAAACTACTGCACCCACCCCGACCCCCAAAGAAAGCAAGAAGTTAAAATTAGCAGATGGAGCCAATTGAAAATAAGAAAGAAAAATAGGCCCGATTTAAGGGCGTCTGAGCCACACAGAGAAGACAGATTCATTAACGAATCCCTGTATTCTGAATGTGGGAAGATCATTAGTCACCTTTTGGTTTCTCTTGAATTGGGATGTACAAACTCTTTGTTTTTGATATGTTATCACACACACAAAAGTCAGGTAATGAATCCGTTTTTTTGAACCAGCAATTGTTTTGACACTTGGACCTTTTTTCTCATACACCAAAATAAAAAAAGGAATAAATAGAGCACTTGAGAGAAAAATCCCTGCCAATTTTGTAGTTTGATAACAGTTACAAAAAACAACTAAATTAGCACCCGTATAGACTGTCAGTGTAGACACAATTTAAAAATATTCTTCCTCCTAAAAGACATGTGTTTCCCTATCTTCTAGAGAAAGTCAATTTTCTTTGTTTTCCCTTTATGTCCAAAATAGTATTTTTGCATCCCCCCTTCCTTCACTGTAACTTTTGATTGAATTCATTGTATAGAGGAGAATGAGTCCAAAGGAGAAGGTAACAGCAAAAGCCACAGACAAATCAGCATTCTTTGTAGCTTTTCAACTTATTTCTGTGGCTGGAGTTCTTGCTTGAGCTCAGACCAGAGGCCATGCCTACTTAATACAATCAAGAGAGCACACTGTACTATTTTTAATATCTTTGAAGTGTGGTAATTATTACTAATTATCATCTCGCTCAGCAGTTAACAACTGGTGGCATTAAGCTAACTTCCTGCACCTCCCCGGCCCTGTGGCTGCGGAAGGGTGGGGAGCGTGTTACTTGGTGAACACCTAGAAAGGCATTGTTACCTTGGGAGGGGAGCCCTATAGGGACCCAAAGAATCCTAGACTTCCGCTTTACAAAGTTATTTCTCGATGTATTGATCCAAGAATTTATTTGGTATACTGACTAAATGCGTAAAACTCCTTGAAAAATGGTCTCCTTCCAATTGCCCCAAATAAGTATCCTGGGTGCTTTCAATTGTTTGTCTCCTTTTGATTTTTTTCCCCCTTTCCTTTCATCATCCTGAGTCTACAATTCCTTTTATGTGTGAGGGGAGGGTCTAATGTTACTTCCTTATTCAAGTCAAGTAACATAGTACTATTGCCATTACTATCAGTAATAATAACCATGACGATAACAATGATAACAACTCTTCATTATTAGGATGTGCCGGACACTGTTTTAAGAGCTTTATATTAAATAGTCATTCAATTCCCACATCAAATCTGTAAGATGGGGACTGTTATTACCCCCAACTTCCTATATAGGACACTGAGGGCCAGAGAAGTTAAGGCACAAAGCTAGCAAGATGCAGACCTGTAACAAGAACCAAGGAACTTGGTTCAACACTTTTCATAATTCTTTACCCCATCTCAAGGGTAAAGTCTCAGACGTAGAGCCTTGTGTAGAATTAGTGCTTCACAACGGCAGATTGGATCCAATAATCCACATTGTTTTATAGAGTCCTCCCTACCTGTAGTGATACATTTTATAGGTCCTTATATGCATAGCTCTGAATTCTCATTTACACTTTGGAGTTTGGAGTGGTTTCTTCAGCTTCTTTTTTACTGACCATACTAAATAAGACTTCTGCTATTTATGGAAGCATACATTAGCTTCTTCTGTTTTCTATATTATAGAGCAAGAAACAAGGAGGGGAGTAGATGACATGGCAAATGGAAACTTCTCCAACGTCTTGCTTCACCAGTTCAGTTTATAAATATCTGGGGTTTTTTTTTTTTTCCCAATTACTCTCTAGAGCAAGGAAATCATCGCATAAACAATGAAATCCTACATGTTCCTCTTGAGGTCCCCACATACCAAGGGTTCAAGAACCCTCGTGGGCTCACTCCTGACACAGAACCAGTGCTGCCTTGAACACCTAGTTCTAGGGGGATCTGGAATTGCAGCTCTGCCGTTGCCTGTTGCCGCGACGTGAGAACAGTGTGTGAGAGACACAGGTCTGCTCTGCCTGGTTGCCTGTGATGCTCAGATCCCTGCCCACTGCATGAGTGCCCACATTCCAGCTCTCCACTTCACACCCACAGGCTTGGCCGTTGTTCCCCAAGCTCCGGCCACTGTGCCAGCATGGCTGGGTCAGTAGAAGCTTCCAGAAACTGTCATGTACAGTGGAAAACGGACAAACACACACAAACTCTGTCTAATGAGCACTTAATCCCTTGTAGAGTGAACAGATGCTAATCCAGATTATTGTTCTTCCCCCCTTTTGGGCCTGACATGGAGCAACCACATTCACCCCAATGGGTCTCCTTAGATCTGAAGACTCCTGAATATCTTTTGTAAATTGGTCATAGATCCCCCCTTTCTAGGGGGAGAGATTTTTGATATGGAATTCTAAAAACAAACAAAAGAATTCCTGAACATTCCTATTCAGTTGTCCTTTGAATACCAAGGGTGGTTATTTACCCCTTACATTTACATAATTAAGAAAAAATATTGAAAGAAATACCCTAATAGGCTTGTTGCTAGTAATCAGAGATCTCCATTCCTAAATCTAAGACTGCCTAGCATTTCACCTACCCACTTTGGGTGGAGTTCATCTGAATTCTGTCTGGATGAGACACCCACCCCTTTGATAAAGTATAAAATAGTTGGAAGAACAATACATAGATATAGCCCGACGGAACAATGAGCAATAAACAATAGATGCACCTAGAAAGACAAGTGTGCTAACATGAACGTCATACCTAATAGTGTGCAGGACATTCCTATAGGTGACTGACATACATAGTAAGATGCCCTGCGCAGCTGAAGTTGTGTGTGTGCGTGCACATGTGAACACGTGTGTGTGTGTGCACGCACGCATAATAGCAAGAGAAGTGCTTAAAAGAGAAGTGGTTGCTCTCGTAAGAAGGTCACGTATAAGCTCCCTGGACATAAATGTAGCCACTCTTCCATCCATGTGCTGGACATCCTTTTTCTAAGGCTGGGTGAAAGTCAGCATTTCAATGCAAAACCTTTTTGCGTTATGGTTTTTTTAAAGAAGCCAACAAATCCAGGCAGATTTTGATAAAGGGAAGTTGTCAAGGCTTTGGATACATGAGCAGGCAGGTAGGTGCCCGAGCCAACCGTGACCTTCCCCTCGGAGGCCATGTTCCTGCCCAAAAGGGGACGGTGCAAAACAGGGAGGAATTTGGGTGCCAGCCTCCTACCATGTTCTGGGCTCACTTCTGGAGGCTGGCGGTTACCCTGCCACCTTAAGTAGCAGTGCCCAAAATGTCCTCTTGAATGATAACAGGTTAGTGCCAGAGAGTTGAACATAGGCCTTTCTGATCTTAAAACTCATGTGTCAGTAGTGCCTTAAAAACGAGATGGGAAGTAGGTGTTTTTTTTGCGGTATGCAGGCCTCTCACTGTTGCGGCCTCTCCCGTTGCGGAGCACAGGCTCCGGACGCGCAGGCTCAGCGGCCATGGCTCACAGGCCCAGCCGCTCCGCGGCATGTGGGATCTTCCCGGACCGGAGCACGAACCCGCATCCCTTGCATCGGCAGGCGGACTCTCAATGCGCCACCAGGGAAGCCCGGGAAGTAAGTTTTAACTCAAGATTTATTCTGAGCAGTTACAGCAACTGCACTTAACACGATGTTAAGGATTCCGGGGTCACTCTCAGGGGCCACTACAGGAGGACCCTGGATGTTTGCCATCAGTGGGGGAGGAGAGAACTGAAGTTCTTGGGTTGGACAGCTCCTCAGCAATGCTGTTCGAGCCTCTCCAACCGAACCAGCGAATCAGGAACAGCCAAGTGCTCCCATGCTGCCTGTCTTCCAAACAAACGAACCAGATTATCTCATGTTAGCAGCGTATAAAAAACAAAACCCAAATTTCATTTAGAGCAAAACTTGCTTTTGACAATTTCTATAAAAAAATCTGTTTCTTTCTAAGCAAATAAAAAATTAATAAGTCCAGTCTGACGCACATACATATACAAATACTTACATCGCCCTTGAGGACTTGCTGCGTTTTCTTCTCTCGAGTTTTTAGAGAGAGGGAAATTTGCTAAAGGCAGAAAGACCCTGACAGATATTTGTGTGTTCTGGATGATACCTTGTAACAGGCTGTAAGAGGTATGGTGAGATGAATTCCATTTAAGAAAATGAAGGCAATGGGAAGAGAATAAGGTGATCCGTTTCAATTTGGAGAATCTTCTGAAACAATTCATATAAAATATGGCATTTACTGTGGGGCTGGGAAGCTGGATTTGCGATTCTCTTGCAAGGAGTGAGAAAGATCTTCTAGATATGCACAGCAGAGGTGTGTACAAGAAGCTGGGTTGAAGGAGTCAATACAATGCAAGTTCTGAAAACAAACAAGAGGCAGGAAATTACAGAAAAAACCCGTAAACATGATGAAACACAATGCTTTTTCTGTCTTAGAAATTATAGAGCTCAAAATCAAAATCACCAGTGTTTTTCTACCTTACTTTAAGTAATGTTAAGTAACAGGAAATTCACTGTTACAATACATCCTTAAGCTATTTAGACAGTTTATACGTAAACCTTTTATTGCTTGAGTCTCTGTGCTAGATTTGTACAGATATTCAGCAGAGGTTCTTAGGAGGTTACCGTCAAAACATTACACATCTGCATTTACAATATTATTCCAAATATAATTCAAAACAGAAGCAAAGAGGTGGTACTGAGAGTTGAAAGAAAGGAAAGGCGAGGAAATAGGGGTATGGGAGCGTGATAGCCCTCTACCTACTTAGCTCCATTAGCAAGGAAGAAACAAAAAGAAGGAAAGAAGGGAGAGAGGGAGGGAAGAAAGAGAAAGAAAACATAGTATAGTTAAAGTTGTTTTCTCTCACAGCTTCTACAAAGTGTTAAAGCAAAATTCAGAGAGGCCACTGGAACTTGGGGTTCCAATGTCAGTGAAGGTTAAGTGCTGTAACAAACAACCTCAGGTTCTCAATGGCTGAATACAGTAAAGATGAATTGCTTGCACACATTGCAGCCACGAGGGTAGGGAATCTCTCCCGCAAGCATGAGACACAGGGACCTGGGTCCCTTTCATCTTGTGGTGCTGCCGTCTTTACCTACTATAGGAGCGGGAAGTATGATGAGGTTCTCATGAGGGTGAGCCCGGAGGTGGCAGACGTTCTCTGGGACAGAACAGAGTCATATTGCCCACACCTAATTAAAAACAGGCTGGGAAATGTAGTTTAACTCTATGTCCAGGAATTGGAAACAGATTTGGTGAGCATCTAGCCAGCCTCTGTCACAGTACGGTCACTTCAGTGTGTGAACAGGTAGAAGCAAATGACAGAGAAGGAGAAAACATTTTCTATAGAAGCTGAAGTTTCTTTATCAAATATTTTTAGACCTGAATTCTCACAGGAAATGTCGATATCTAATGAGTAAGATTACTCTTGGCCAAGAAACTGTTTTCAGTTCTTCCTAGGCTCACGGCTGTTCAACTGTCTATTGCATCCTCTGACGAGTGTCAATGAGTCCCTTTACATCATTTCCCCTTAGAAATTCCTGACTCTGAGTCCTTACCTTTGTCTGAGAGCTTGTACAACAGGCAGAGTCCAAGTGCATTGGTCCATGTCACCAGGCAAGGAAAAGATGGAGAGATTCCCTTGGAGATGACATAGAATATGTTCAAGAGCTTCTTTTCAGTTCGGTTCAGTTATGTCAGGTTATTCTGTATTCCACATATTAAGAAAAATTTTATGCTTAAATTTTGATAAAAGCTTACTTTTTGATTTTGACATTTTACTAGTCTTACACAGGTAGATATATTTGTTCTGAAAAAGTTTTGTGTTTTTCTCCTTTAATCTTCCCCAACTGCAAATCATTTAATAAAAAAAAAAATTTGAAACTTTCATATTTCAAATCAAACGTTACTCTTTTACGGTCTTATGTGAAGTGAAGTGAAAAGAGAATGCAATTACTAGAGTAAATTTAGCTTTTGTATAAAAGAAATCTATGGTAGAACTAAAATTATTATAATAATGTAGTAAATATACAGATCGTAACTTGCTGCTATATTTCAGTATGATCATTATAGTGTTGCTATTACTAGGACCAATTTACTATAGTTTTACTAGGCAAAATATTAGTTACTCTATTTTTCATGTAATAACTATGGTTTGTTAAGGTTTTATGACAAAACTAGAATGCTATTATAATGAATTTTATTACATTGTACTTATAAGTGGTAGAGAGGGACTGTTAGCTTATTTTCTTGCTTGGTTTTGCACTTATATTATGACCTAGAGCATGTTACTTGAGTTTCCTTCATTTTTTTTTCCACTGTGGAAAAAAAGGTATTCATTAAAAAAAAATCCCATTAGAAAATATAAACTAAAATCCAGTCCTCATTAACTGCACTTAGATTCACATCATGGACTAACTGAAGTGAAATATCAACCCTCCATTATAGAGTATATGTTGGGATACTTTCCTTCACTACAGTGAATTAAGCTACTCATAATAAAGAATGTATTTGCTCTCAAAAATTAAATAATAAAAACTGGACCAAGTTCCAGGAGGTTTTTGCCCTCATTCCTCTTTTTCCACAAACTTTTTGCCTAGTCTGACCTCTTCAAGCTTCAGTTTCTTCCCCTCTTTCCCTCTTGGAAAGGGGTATCTTTCATTAGTCACTGGGTCACCCTAAGATGTCAAACTTCTATGCATTCTAAGCAAAGACAAAACTATTCTTGGGGTCATTTATGTTACTAACCACCCATTTCAAAGGTACTGCTCCATTACTGGTTATAACCGATGTTAAACAGCATGATTAAAAATGAAATCGTCAAGTATTATGCAACATACAAAAGTTGCTATTGTTTTAACTGTCTTGGAATTTCTAATGGCTACACATTCTTCTGGAAGGGACTTAGTCGCCTTTGATGTACATTGACTTTTAAATTTTGTGTGCTAAGTTATTGTTCTAAAAATTAAATGAAATAGTAGATTGACTTAAGACCAGCTATGTGCCGTTTTTCCCCTCTGAAGTTTGGAACCATTAGGGAGAAAGGATTGAGATGGAGTGAGATCAAGACATCAGCTATATTAGTGAAAAGTTTTATTGGGAAAGTGGTTTGGCTCCATGGCCAAGTCCTTCTAATATTCACACTCTAAATAACCTCCTTTCCACTCCCCAAGGCAGAGCTATAACATATCCCTGACTAGACAGGTACTTCCCATATAGCAGAAAGATGAACAAGAACATGTTGAAGGCAGGTTGCTCTAAATAGATGAAGGGACTGAGTCAAATTTATCAATCAAATAAATTACTACAAAGAGTAATGAAGTGGAAGTAGGGCAACTACTGCCTCCCCGTTATTTTGGAAAAGTTTAAGAAAAAAGCAATCAGCCAGAAAAAAAAGTCCGTAGAAAGATAAATGGTTTTCAAGTCAGATTACTTAGATTTGAATTCACTCTCTCCCTATTAGCTCCATGATCTTGGGCAAGCTACTTAATACCTCCTATCTTCATTTATAAAGTGAGGATAAAAATATCCACTTCCTTGCACAGAAGAAATGTAGCTTTATATGCAGAAACCCTTTCTTTTTCCTCCTTGGTTTCCAAGAAGACTGTCTTTCCCAGACCATGTGACTGCCTTCTGACCGATGAAATATTTGGAGAAGTGAGGTTCACTGTTTCTAGACCCATCCCATCACACTTTCTGCACGATCCTCCATACTTCATTTCCTTGGGCTCCAGCCCGATCCAGTGGAGGAACTCAAAGCGTCTTAACAATAATCCAGTGTTGTAGTAGGATTCATATGGATGTTATAGAGTGAAATGTATCCCTTAAAAGATGTCTTAATTCTTATAACTGCAAAGTAATTTTTTGGGTAGATTTCCATCGGAATGAAAATAGGGAAGAAACAATACAATGAATTGGGATTGGAGCTAGGCAGAAATAAGGGAATTGAAATAAATAAACAAGGTAAAAGATTAATACTATTATAATTCATTAGTGAAATATAATCAGAAAATAGTATATAACATTCTTACTAAACTTAGAGCCATTTCTCTTCTCTTTAAAAGTTTACATAGAGTATCAACTTTATATAGCGATAAACTAGAGTGACAACTCCTAAGGGGGAGAAAAAAACTTGACTAGCCTTCCAATGATTCCAATGAGACTAATTTTTGAAAGTCTTACACCACTAAAGGTGATTTTTTTTGGCTTGGTGGTCATGTTTACTTGCTCAGGGCAAACTGGATGTGTAGTATGGGGTCATAGTTTTAAAAACTTTTCTTGGGCTTCCCTGGTGGCGCAGTGGTTGAGAGTCTGCCTGCCGATGCAGGGGACACGGGTTCGTGACCCGGTCCAGGAGGATCCCAAATGCCGCGGAGCAGCTGGGCCCGTGAGCCATGGCCGCTGAGCCTGCGCCTCCGGAGCCTGTGCTCCGCAACGGGAGAGGCCACAGCGGTGAGAAGCCCGCGTACCGCAAAAAAACCCAAAAACTTTTCTTTTTGTCCTAGTGGGCATCTCATAGGCACTGCACTTTAAGCTCCCTGAGAACAGGAAGACAATTTGTCTAGTTTGCTGCTGTATTTCTTACAATTAGTACATGAAGAAATGCAACGTGTTTTTTAAAATAGAAATATAGCCAAAGGAATCTGTGTAACATCTTGATTTACATGAGTAATATAACTTAATTTTAATTTTTTTTTAAGTCGGGAGTTCCCTGGCAGTCCTGTGGATAGGACTCCGCTCTTTCACTGCCAAGGGCGCGGGTTCAATCCCTGGTTGAGGAACTAAGATCCCACAAGCCTCGACGCACGACCAAAAAAAAAAAGTTAATTCATAGCCCACATGCTCAAGAGATCATGGGGTGGTTTGAAGTAAGAGAATGGTAGAGATGAATG
This sequence comes from Aethalodelphis obliquidens, assembly GCF_003676395.1. Classification (NCBI taxonomy): domain Eukaryota; kingdom Metazoa; phylum Chordata; class Mammalia; order Artiodactyla; family Delphinidae; genus Aethalodelphis; species Aethalodelphis obliquidens. The sequence continues at coordinate 11,952,364 of NW_020837977.1, read as the reverse complement.
GTAGAGAGATGAATTAAGAAGTCCTTAATAATCCAGGTACATGATGTTTACAGTTTTGAATGAAGTTGAGACGGCGGGGAAACAAAAAATAGTGCAAACTTGGGATGTTTTAAATCTTATTCCATTGAAGAGGAATGAGGGAGAGGGAAAAGTAGAGAATATCCTTCGGATTTTTAATTTGAACAATTAAGGGTGTGGATAGCAATGCTACTGACCAAGGTAAGGGACAAAAGTAGTGAAGCTGTGAGATTAGAGGAAGAAGCCAAAAATATTACAGTCAGTCACAGTACATTATATGTAGTTGGAAATGGATAATAGCAATTGGAAATATGAGTCAGGAGTTTAGGAGAGACATTGGGAAGGGTTAGACTTGAGAATCAGAAATACTTTTCACAGAACCACACCTCATGCGGCTACCGAGCATTTGAAATGGAGCTACTGCAAAGAGGGATGCCCTGTAAGCGTAACATACAAGTGGATTTGAAGACAATAAAAACATGTACACTATCTCATTAATAACTTTTATACTGACAGCATGTTGAAATGAAAATATTTTGGCTATCTTGAGTTAAATAAAATATATTACAGTATGTTTCACCTTTATATTTAGTTTAGATTTATTTTATTTTTTTGTAGATTTAGTTTTATTTTATTGTAACCACTAGCAAATATAAAATTATGTATGTTGGTTGCATGATATTTCTATTGTAAAGTGCTAGGCTAGTATATTGACAGGAAAAATAATTGATGGTTTTCTATTTCATTTTTTTTCATTACTTATTTTAAGTAGTCTAGGTATTGTAAAAAAGAAAATCCTAAAAATACATTTCAGTTAACTGAGTAACAGGACTATCACAATATAAAATTCATTTTACAGAGTAACACTTGTGTGTTTCATGCCTCTGTGAGGGAGGTAGGAGCTCTATGCTGCCCTTCAAGTTCCTACAATGAAAAGATCAGTGCTCTGTGACATATTTGCATCATGCAAATGCTGTGTGCATGTGCATGTGCACATGTGCACGCATATGTGTGTGTGTGTATACAATGTACATAGACATGGAATCTGCTATCTTCTTTTTATACTTTATATGTAAAACATTGCTTTTTAGGTCTCCCACATTTGCATGTATTCTTTCTAAGAAAAATGAACCCAAGTTACTGCAACAAAATTTTCTTCTGGCTTTTGACCAATGGAACGAGGAAGCAATTTTCCCAAGTATATTGTTGAGGGAAAATTGTTCATTTAAAAATCTGGGAGTTAGATTACACAACATCTATAGCTAATGGCAGAAGTTTGATTGTTACTTAATCTATTGACCTTACTCTCTCCTTTAAATTAAATTTATGTAATAAAATAATCCAATACTTTTACTCTTTCTCATCAAAACATCCAGAGAAGATTCAGAATGAACGTCACAGCATGGGTAGAATTCATTTCATCTCATGTAGCTAGTTTACCCTCTCATTCCATGTGTCCTTGGCAAAAGCCATTATTTCATTCTATTGCCAATATTGCCTTATGTCACATAATCTCTTGTACTAATATGTTCTCACTAACAGATAGAATCTCATATAAGAAAAAAATTGAAAGCTACCTATAAACTTCCTGTAACATGCTCTTTGGGACAGGAACAATTACGATCTTTATAATTTCTTTATTTAAAAAGAAAGAAACTGTTAATATTTCTTCCCTCATTTTAATTCAACATGTAAATTTCTGTATTGCTGAAAAGAAAAGGCACAATTGTACAATATACAACCAGTAGAGGATATTCAACAGTGACTTAACATTTTCAAATATAGATATGATTGTAATAGATTTAAATAAAACATAACCCAAACCACATTCATTAAAATCCTTGCCTTATAGGATTTTAGTATTGAGTTGGTCATATTAGCTAAGGATTTCCACACCTAATTGCTAAAGCAGATATTCTTTTAAATACTAGTTATGCAGCTATAACTAAGATTATAGATTGTTAAATAAAAAGTACAAATCCTTGATTATCTGCTTCCTGCTCCAGTGAATTTGTTCCCCAGGGAGTTATCTATTGTTTTTGTTTATTTCTTAATTCAAACAGAAATTGATTACAAAAAATTTTTCATCTTCACACCACCCTTTGTTGGCCTCTTCCCTAAACTAGAGAGGTTGGTAAAGCAAAAGAAGGGTTCAGTTTGTTTTTCAAAAAGAAAGCAAATATTTGTGGTTATTTTATGACACAGATAAATGCCTCCTGATGCTGTATTAAGAATCCTAACTCGGGTCACCCACAAGCAATCTAATATCAATGATTTTTAGGTTTTCCCAAGCTTGATCAAATTTGAACAGTGGCTTAGTTAATATTTTTGTTGGTTCCTAAGCCCCTGAAAACCCAATTGCTCCATGATTCTATTTAGCTGCATTTAATACAGTCATCCAATAAATATATAACTTCAAACTTTTTGGAGCCCAATAACAACAACCACCAACAATAAACAAACAAGACAGCAAAGTAGAAAACACATTATTTGATCTTGCGTAATAAATTCTGAGGTCAGTTCTGCTCTCCCGAAAAGTGAACAGGGAAGGGGAAATGCTAGAAAGTTCAATTCTGTGGGTTTGTCCTGTGTTGTCCCAAATAGCATGATATTCTATTTTATAACATTTTAATCTAATGTAATTACAAACGTTCCATTAAAATGTGGGAAAATGTAACATATAAGATGTAGCATGACACTGCGTTTTAAAAGGGCCATTTTATCAATATAACTTGAATGAATTGTCAAGCAAGTTTACTCATAAAGTCAATCAAGATTGTGATATTTTTCTGTTATTCCTTTTAAGTCTCCATTTTACCATAATCCCCTATAGCTATCAGCTACCCTCTTAATCTACTCTACACTTTTTGGAAAAGGGAACACAATAATAATGAAGAGATTTAGTACTATTTTTCTAGAGTCTTTCAAGCCCTTTATTTTCTTAAAGATGTCTATATAAATTAACATGCTAAAGAGTATCTTTACTCTAAATGTCAAATGGGTACCTAAAATAGGTCTTCAGCAGGACTTTTTTCTTGGCAATATTGTTATTGTCCCAAATGCCTTGGAAAATTAAACTGTGTATTTTGAACCCTCTGTTGTCTGAACTAATTGCAGGTAAGAAATGTATCTCAAGATGTAATATATACACTTGTACTGCTGATTTAACTTGGACAAAGTGTTCCTCTCAGCCCCTAAATGCAGGTAAAACTCTATTCAGATAATTCTCCACAATGGGATAATATAACCTTTTTAAAGGTTCCTATGAGAGGAAATGTTATACAAGACCCTGTGGATTAGTGTTTGTAAAAATAAAAACACACAAATGACTTCACAGTTCTGTCAATTCAAATTTGCAGCCATTCATCCCCCTTTGATGCGCCTTGAGATGGGACCTCTAGGTAGATGCATTTTCCAGGGCTTAATGAATCCATGGCAGATGGTGTTCGGATCTCCAGCTTGGCACGTCTTTACCCTCTATTGCGTATTTTGAGCACCTGTAGGCTAAAGTCTATGTCACAGTCTTTCTCTTTTGTATTCCCAGTCTTGATGTCTTTTCTCCCTTCTACAGTATCCATAGTGTAACAACGAATGCAGCAGAAGTTACTTTGAGTGAACAGTTCTCTCAGAGGGGAGTACATGCATCAGGTCATGCCAGTGGTGCCATGATATGACCCTTAGTGATTATTAGAGTGAGAAGGACCATTTGAAGTCCAAGATAAAGATGCTTCTGTCATGACTGGATTGTGAACAGATATGCTCTGTAGTAGATATGATGGGAAAGTCATGTTATTGCCCCAGTATATCTGCCTGGTAAATAACAGATGTATGATAAACATCTCATACTTAACATGTTCAAAATAAAAATCTTTTTTGTTTTTTTCACATCGGAGAGGAGTCTGAATGGAGGGATGGAGAAGGTCAAGAAGATAGAAGAAAGTTGGAGAGGGGAAGGCCTTCAAAGCCACATTAAAGACTGTTTTTGTTTTCTCTTGTTTTATTTTTTTTACATCCATCCACAAATATTCTCTTAGTACCACCCCTCTGCCCATCAAGAGGCCAGATGAGAGAGAGGCCACTGAGGCCTGGGGTTCTGCCATGCAACAGAAACACATTTGTTTAGGTTCACATCACCAGTACCTTCAGACAAACAGAGAGAAATATGAAGGAAGTAATTTAGGAAAGACTCCCTTAAATTTTTCTGAATGAAAAGTAAACTGTTTACTATATTCATTCCTTATCATCTTTTTAGGCTCTTTATCTTGTATTTTCCTTGGTTTACACAATATTACATCTAGTTTAAAAAACCAGAAAGGGGCATGAGCTTTGGAGCCCCACAGAGCTGGCTGAAAAATCTACCTCCCCTCACTGTGTGACTTCAATTTACTTCACTTCTCTGTGCCTTACCGGTTTAACCGTCCCCTAAAATGGGATAATTGTATATCATTCTGACCATAATACGTGGCAAATAATAGTGAAATATGGCAAACTTCTCAGAGTTGTGACACAGAACTGAAAATAATAAATAGGAAGCAAATTAAAATTCTTAAACAGACAAATTCCTTAATCAAAAATAAGGGTTCAGTAGTTAGGAATAACATAGAAAGGACACAGCTGAAGAGGGAATTGGTAAGTTAGAAGATAGGACAATTGCGTTCTAATAACCAATATGAGTGTATTTTTGTAAGTATAGTTACGTTGAAATAAAGTTTTAAAAAGCAAAAAAAAAAAAAGAAAGCATAAAAAACATAAACATATAATAAAAATGACTTACATATATGTAACTGACATATCAAAATAGAGGACATATATAAAGGATGAAGACTAAGAATTTTCTAAAGCTGAGTAAAGAAACAAGCTGCAAATTCAAGAAGTACTGTGAACCCTACTGATTCAAAATGGATCAATGTAAAGAAAATCACAACCAGATAATAGAACAATTGTTGAAAACCAAATACAAAGACAAATATCTTAAAAACATCCAGAGATAAAAGATACATTATTTTGTAAGAAGCCACAATCAGACAGACGGTCAATTTCTCAACATAAAAATTAAAAACCAAAAGACGAAGTAATGCTACCCTTAATGACAAAAATTGCCAACATCACATTCTTCACACAATGCGTAACTTCCTAAAGAAATAAAGGTGATATAAAAACATTTTCAGGTAAAGAAAACCTAGAAGAATTTTCACTAGGATATGCAATCTAAAGAATATTTTTCAGGTAAAAGGAAAATAATCTAAAATTAATATTTGGAGATGCAAGATGGAATAAAGAACAAAATTAACAATCATTTGGGTGACATAAGTTAATATTGTTCGTTAAATAATAACTACTTATAAACTTTTATAGTAACAAAAGATTTGATTCATTGGAAATATATAATAATTCTAAATTAACATGTAACTAATAATGTCGCTTTAAGTTTTCTTAAGCCAAAAATTAACAGAGCTACAAAAAATAGATACATTTATAGTCATGGGGAGATTTTAATATACATCTTTATATAACTGATATAAAAATCAAAAAGAATGTTAAAATATATATAGATTTAAATAGCATGATTAACAAAGTTGACATAAGTGACAGATACAGAATATTTAACTGCCAGACTGAAGGATTCATTTTTCTCCAAATGCACACAAAGCTTTTATGAAAATTAACCATATGTTACACCATAAAATAGATCTTAAAATATTTCAAAGAATTGAAATAATACTTAATATGCTCTCTGATCACAGGAAAATTAAAAAATAAATAACAGGAAAACAAACAAAAAAAACCCTGTATTTTAAAAATTTCAAATACGTCTATTACTAATGGGTTAAAAGAAAAAAATAGAATGGAAATTTTAAAAATATTTGAATTAGTTCATATTAAAACTTATTGGATACAGTTAAAACCTTAAATTTATTTATTAAAAAGAAGAAAGTTTAAAAATCAGCATAATTTATGGTGAAGTATTGTTACGTTTTCCCTGTGAGAACAGAACCAAGGGAAAAATGAAAAAATATTGTCATTTTTCTTTTCAACACAGTATGGAAGCTTTGGTTTGAAAAAGCAAGAAAAGGTATATTAGGATAAGGATTAGAATCAAAGAAGTAAAACTCTTTTTCTATAACAACAGGATTTTTTATGTAGAAAAATTTTAAATCTATAGATAAATTATTATATGTGACCTTAACAAGGTTTTAATTAACAAATAATTAGAAAATAAAATTTAAATAATTATACAATTTACAGGAGCATACATCAAACTCCTAAGAATTAATCTAACAAAAGCTGTGAGAGAGCTCGACCCAGAAAACTATAAAACTTCACTGAAAGGAAGTAAAGGACACCTAAATAGATGGAGATATATATTATGTTTATAAATTGGAAAACTCTATATTAAAGAGAGGTGAATTCTCAAACTGATCTATAAATTCTCAGAAATCCTCATTGAAGTGACAGATTTTATTTGCGTGCACATGCGTGCGCATGCATGTATAAGTTGACAACCCAGGTTTAAAATTTATACGGAAGTGCAATGGCCAAGAAGAGCTATAAGATATTTGAAGAAAAAAAGCCGCGTGGAAGACTGTAGTCTACTAGATATCAAGACTCACTCTACAGCTATAGGATTTTAGGGCACTAACATAAAGGAAAAAATTGATCAATTTGTGTGAAATCAAAATCTTCTGGTCATCAAAAAACATCGGTAAGAGGGTGAAAATGATTGTTTAAGAGTGTAGAGTTGGAGAGACTTCCCTGGTGGGGTAGTGGTTAAGAATCCGCCTGCCAATGCAGGGGACATGGGTTCGAGCTCTAGTCTGGGAAGATCCCACGTGCCGCTGAGCAACTAAGCCCGTGAGCCACAACTACTGAGCCTGCGTGTCACAGCTACTGAAGTCCAGGCACCTAGAGCCCGTGCTCAGCAACAAGAGAAGCCAGTGCAGTGAGAAGCCCACGCACCACAACAAAGAGTAGCTGCTCACTGCGACTAGAGAAAAGCTCCTGTGAAGCAACGAAGACCCAACACAGCCAAATAAATAAATAAATTTATGAGTGTAGAGTTGGAGAAAATATTTATCACATATATAAATGTAAAAGAGGCTCTTGTACAGACTATACGAGGAATTCTCCTTTAATTCAACAAGAAACAACTTGGATACCTCAATAGAAAAAACGTGGGCAGACGAGCAGACACTTCAAAAAAGGAGGGTATCTAAATGGTCAACTCATTAATCATCATGGAAATGTGAATGAATTAAAGTCATAATGAGATACCACTACAAAACATCAACGAGCCAAAATTAAAAACACAGTACTCAGTGTTAAAAGAACATGGAGCAATAGGAAGTCATATGTCGATGGAGAGAATGTGAATGTAAATATGAGTAGTACAACTATGAAAAATGGAATAGCATTGATTAATTTAAGCATACATTTACCTTGTGATGCAGCAATTCCACTCACAGGTAAATAATCAACACGCATATGTGCGTAAAAATATACCCAAAATGTTTACATACAAAATATCCGTAACAGCGTTATTCACAATTGCCAAAACTAGACACCTGTCCTAAATATATTGTAATCTAGCCATACTGTAGAGCAACGAAAATAAGTGACACTACATATATGCAATAACATGGATGAATTTTATTAAAATTATTTTTGAGTGAACAAGTGAACACTTTAGATTACATACTCTGTGATCTCATTTACACAAAGTTCACAAAAGGCAATACTACTCTGCGGTGTTTAGAGGTCAGGATAGCAGTCACCTTTGGAGATGAAAAAGAGAGACATGACTGAAAGGGCATGAGGGAGGATTCTGGGGTGCTGATAATATTCTAATGTTCTGTTTCTATACCGTGGTGGTGGTCAAAGGGGTGTTTACTCTGGGAGAATTCACTGCACTCTACACTTAGGATTTGTGAACGTTTCTGTGTGTGTTCTTTTTTTTTTTTAAGATTCAAAATTTTTATTTTTCTGTGCAAACATGCAAGTGACATGATTCCTTCAAAGCCAATAGGCCTAGACAATGAGACTTGCTTTAAAAAATGAGACAAAATAAACAAACAAAAAAGCAATAAAAAACCTGCCATCTATAAGCCCAAAAGAAGGAGAGAGCTACAGACATGCAAACACAGGAAAAGTGTGTACTAGTTTTTTGTTTTGTTTTTTTAAATAAATGGAAATAATCTATCCATTATCCATTCTTCCTCCGATTTTCTTCTTCTCTTCCCACTGTCAAAATCTATGGCTCTGGCTTTTCTGTTTTCCTACTTAGTTTTATTTTATTTTATTTTTAAAATTTTTATTGGAGGATAGTCGCTTTACAGTGCTGTGTTAATTTCTGCTGTACAGCAAAGTGAATCATCTATACGTATACATACCTTCCCTTTTTTTAAGGTTTCCTTCCCATTTAGGTCACCACAGAGCATCGAGTAAAGTTCTGTTTCAATAAAGCTATTAGGAGAGCAGCTTTCTTTGTACTGTCTTACTCTCATTGTACTGTATTAGCTCACTCCTCAACTTCACTGCCAAGTGTCTGGAAAATAATTTCTCCTTGATTCTGTCTCTCTTAATCCCACTCGTTCTCCGCCCATTATGTTCTGGCTTCTGCCCCAGCGCTCGGAAAGTGCATTCACCACAGTCACCGATGACTTTCTAATTGCCAATTGTGTACTTTCAGTCTGGTCCAGCTTGACCTCTCCGCACCATGCGACGCTGCTGAGCAGCCCTCACTTGTAGCCCTTTCTTCCCTTGACCTCTTCCTCATTCTTCTCTTTCCTTGTGGACTATTTGAATTGTGTCCCTCCTTCCTTGCTGGGCCTTCAAATACTGGTTTTCTAGTTTCTTGGCCCTCAATTATGTGTTTTCTAGTTATAATTGTCCAGGTTGCTCTAAAATCAGAATTATAAACTGGTGTAGACATGTTTTCTGTAGTTCAAACAATTTTTTAAAAATTAAGAACTATTTTCCATTGTATAAAAATCAGCAGATTTCACATAAAATACCAGGCTTCTGGAATCAGAAAACTGAAAAAGTTTGGTAACCCTAGAATTCAGCTTCTTGAGGGGGCAGAGATCTTCTGGAACTAAGTAGTACGAGATTTTAGCCCAACTCGGAACCTACGCTTACCTCTACTGTTTAAAATAATTTAATTTATTGAACTATAGTTGATTTACAATGTTGTGTTAATTTCTGCATCTCTACATTTTATAGCCTGTTTAGAGTATGTAGGGCACTTGAAATTCTCACCACTGTAACACAGGTCTCCTTAGAGTAGAGCTTTTGAAATGGTGAAAAAAAATCACCCGGGAAACTTGTTCAAATGCTTCTACCCTACCCCCCAGGAGAGCAATATGACTGGTATTGGGTGGAGTCCGGGAAAGAATATATTTAAAAAGTCCCAGGTGACTCTGTTGCAAGTAATCCATGGAAGACACTATGTAGGGGATTTCTTTAACTTTGATGTCTTGAACTCTTTCAGTTCTTGGTCATAAGTGCTTCATTGTCTTCTAGACAATACAGCTGTACAAATAAGTAATCATAATAAATATGTCCAATCGTTCCTCCCAGGCAAGCTGAGGCCTGAAGTGCCCATCCTGTGAAAGTCTACAGACTGAGTCAGGTGTGGGATTATCGACCTTTTGGATGTTGGGTCAAGGAACTGTCTTGCTGAACAGGAAGGCCGTTGAAGAGTTAATCAGTAGAATTAGGCAGAGACAGAGAGGTGTAAGCCAAAGGGACACTGATGGGGAAACCAGAGGACAGTGGGAAATTTTGGAAGAGGCATGAGGAGCTGGGCTTGTAGCAGGTGGTTGCCTTTGAAATAAATCCTCTAGTATGAGCACAGACAGCGTAGCTAAGTAGGATCATAATGTGACAAATGTTATACCAGAGTACTGTACTGTAAAATGAGGTTCCATCAGCTCTAGAGTCTGAAAGTAGTCCTGGCTCATTTAATGAAACACTTAGTTCAGTATCACTTGTTTGCGGCATCAGTCTGGGTAGCTGTGTTGTCCAGCAGCTGAATAGGTACAGTGCTGTTTACCTGTAGCTACAGAGCTGAATCACTGTTTTGATCCAACACTGAATCATTAAGGTAGAAAAAAAAGAGAGCGGAAGGATTGAGGGTAATGGTGAGTGATTTCAGAGCTAGACCATGGGTTCATTGCTTAACAGTGAAGCAAGAAGAAGCTAACTGACAAGGAATGAAAGGGTCAAGGAACCAGTGGCCTTGGTGACATTAGAAAACAGATGGGTGGGGATGAGCGAAAATGAGGGAAATTATAGTAAAAGAGAGAGCTTTTAATGATTAAAATCTCAGAAGCCAGTTCATTTAGGACAAGGGATAAGTATGTTACTGAAATGGGGTAGACTTGAAGGTCTTTAGAATTGAGAGGATTAAGGAACTTATAAAGCAAGGAACACAGTGTGTGTGACATAAACATATTTCCATATATAAATATCAGAAAAAAGAGGTTGTCTCCTCTTCTTTTTTTAATGGCTTATTCCTGTTATTGCGTTAATTCACCTGTACCCCAACTCGTGGTCAGTATCACTTTAAAGAAAATACTTTACATTTTTAAACTTTTTTTTTTTTTTTTTTTTGCAGTACACGGTCCTCTCACCGTTGCAGCCTCTCCCATTGCGGAGCACAGGCTCCGGACGCACAGGCTCGGGAGCCATGGCTCACGGGCCCAGCCGCTCCGCGGCATGTGGGATCTTCCCAGACGGGGGCACGAACCCGTGTCCCCTGCATCAGCAGGCGGACTCTCAACCACTGCGCCACCAGGGAAGCCCTGTTAACTCTTTTTTTAAATCAAATTTTTATTCCCCGAAAAGATGACAATGAGCAGAGCAGTTCAGTCTAAAATAAAGGAGGGCTGAGATAGCGACCTCATACCACGGAATGCCATAGTTTCCAAGAAACTTTTTACATAAGTCATACCACTTATTAAAACAAGTCATGATGTAGACTGGGAAGAAATTATCGTCTACTTTTAATAGATAAGGAGCATGAGAAAACAAACCGAAGGTAACAACTTCATATGACAGAATCTGCACTAGAATCCCTGCACCTCTATCTTATTTTTAATATTTTAGATACTTTATAAATTAATGAAGTTATTGGGGATGCATTTAGTGTTGCTACATTTTTTTACAATTATCATTTTGACTTATCATGCATTTTCCTATTAATACTCACTAGAAAATTGAGTTATTTGAAGTCATCAAACAGATAATCCAGTTTAATTTCTCCTTAGGGAAAAAAACAGGAAGACTGGTAAGACTTTTGCTTTTAGTGTTACACAACTTAGGTTTACAGGATAAAGTATTTAACTAATAGAATTGATAGGAGTCTTGGTTCTTTCACCTTTTTGGATTTTTGGTACTTGGTGTGTGTGTGTGTGTGTGTGTGTGTGTGAATTCTCATATGGAGTTCTAATTGTTTATATAAAACAGAAATATCAAGAGTCACTTCTAAAATTCTTTATTTTACTTATATAAATAGAATAATTTATTTATAATTTATTTTTAAAATTTTCTATTTATATTTGATGTTTCAACCCTCATTTTCCTGTAGAGTTTAATACAAGAGGGCTCTTCATTGACTACCTCTGGAAGGAAAATTTTACATATGGGTGCCGGTCTCAAGAGTGAATTACACAGACCTACTAGAGAACGGACTTGAGGATATGGGGAGGGGGAAGGGTGAGCTGTGACAAAGCGAGAGAGACGCATGGACATATATACACTACCAAACGTAAGGTAGATAGCTAGTGGGAAGCATCTGCATAGCTGGGAAATCAGCTCGGTGCTTTGTGACCACCTAGAGGGGTGGGCTAGGGAGGGTGGGAGGGAGGGAGATGCAAGAGGGAGGGGATATGGGGATATATGTATATGTATAACTGATTCACTTTGTTATAAAGCAGAAACTAACGCACCATTGTAAAGCAATTATACCCCAATAAAGATGTTAAAAAAAAATAATAAATGCAACAGACTGTAAAAAAAAAAAAAAAAAAGAATGAGTTACAAAGGGAGAAAGGTCAAAATGCCTGAGTTCTCTGTTCTTCCCTTTCTCTCAATACGCTCGCATGTAATTTCCCAGCTTTCTTCTCTATACAATAAATCCTAGAGGAGCAAGATGTAAGGGAAAGGAGGTAAAATCTCTATTAAGAAAATGGAGTTTCGGTGTAGTACCTAGCGCTTCTTAGCCTTATACCTATAAGCCTCATAGTTACTGTACTCAGTTTTCACATCTATAAAATGGATCAAATAAGAAAATGCATATGGGAGCATTCTGTAAAATACAAGGCACTCTGCAAATAATGTGTTTGTTGCGGAAGAAAATACAGATCATAGAGTCAGATCTTCTACTGTGTTACCCTTAGCAAATCACTTGATCTCTCTGAATCTTAATTGCTCATCTGCGAAATATAGATAACACATTGTCAAACATTGCCTTGATAAACTTGAGTTCAAAAATCAGACCATGTGTAGAATCTTTATTTCCATTTATAAATGATGCATTTTAACCTAGAGAACAAGGAACAAGATACCTTGCACAGTGTCTGGGCTTTCTTACAGACCAAAACATATTTTCTTTCACATGAAATTGTACTGGAATGTTGTGGTCACTAGATATTTTTAAAATGTGCAATAATATGCAAATAAATGGGCAATATCGAGCTGGTTGAATATGCACAAAGTATATAATGACCTTCCCATCAGATTTTTCTCTTTATATAAATTGGTAGTTTTTGTCTCTAGTTACAAGTAATTTTTTTAAAAGGAAACATATAGTTCTTCTTGGTAAACATATATCAATAAATACTATTAGAACTGGATACAAGGAGTTTCAGAAGCCAGAGTACATCCTAACTTAGAACGAGCCTTTGACCTGGAAGAAAGATGTGACATGAAATGTAGTCAGATACGATGAAAACACAAAACTCAGTTAGCACGACCTGTTTGCATGGTTCTAAAAGGGGCAGGACAATCACTTTTTTTTCCAGGTTACAAATAATTTTCACTTGCTGTGGTGGAGACAGCAAGTTTCTAATTCCACAGCATTTGTATCAGTTACTCCCTAACATGTACGATCTCCCTTCTTCCCACCCATGCCCCATTTTGCTGTCAGTGATCTTTATCAAAAGAATCCCCCTTTTAAATCCTTCAATGGCTCTCCACTGCCCTCAGGATAAAATTCATACTTCATATCAGGGTCCCTGTCTTGGTCTCTGCTTTCATCTTCTCTTGAGATTCTATTCATGTTCCTCCAGTTATAATAACATACCAACAGCTAACTACAGCTTTGTTCCTTTACACATGCTTCTCTCTCCACCAACCCTCCTTCCTCACCCTTCACACCTTCTGAATATCCTTCCCTGACCTTTTTCTATTTAAGTTTTATTCCTCTACATTCCCATACTATCATGTGCTTATCTTGATCATGCAGTTGATCTTATCCTATCGTATTTATGACTTATTTCATCTACTAAAGAATAAATGTCTTAAGTACCGAAACCTTATCCCTTTTATAGACACTTGATGTCAAACGCAGTGTAGGAAACACAGTAGGTGCTGGTAAATATTTGCTGAATGAATGAAGAAAAGGCAATGGGCATTAAACAAACACAAACACTGGGATAGGTTCTTGGGCGGTACTGATACGGACCAGGTTGAGTTTACCAAATCCCTAGCTAATTATTGGGACGTTTAGAATGTGAATACAATATTCCCTTTTTAAAGAGTATTTAGAAAAATGTGAGGAGAAAAATCAGCGGGAGTTCTCATTCTGCCCCTCTGTTCAAGGTTAGAGGGGTATTTTGAGATTAATCAAGGTTATAGACTTGTAGTGGAAAGAGATAACTGGAGTGAAGTCCCTACCTGTCTTTGCTTTCAGCCGAACACAGATTTAGTTTTCCTATTTCTTCCGCTTTCCCGAGGCATTGGCTAGCCCACCCCTGAGATTAGACCAAATTTCAGGTGGTCTTGATGAAGCCCATGAGGAGATAAGAACAGCTTTTCAGGACAGATGATTCATTTTCTCAAACTTCACCCATTTGTGCACTGAGGATAATAGTATAGGCTGCCTCCTAGAGATGTTGCAAGGATTAAGAGATAGTAAACATAAAAGAGCGTTGAACGGCTGCATGGGGATTCGGTCTGAGAAGCAGATGCTCCTTCTTATTTTCCCATCCTTCATCTCCAGACCACGTCCTGAATGTGCAGAGTCTAAAGGGCAAGTGGAAGGAGTGGGGTGCAAGCCCTGGGACTTTATTTTCAGGGCTGTTCTACAATATCATGGCCAATTTTTGTAGGTTATTTAAGCCAATGACATTTTCTGAGCCCCAAGTGCACTAGACCTCACAGACATATAAGCCAGATCGGAAGCTCCAGATGCTGCTTTAAAGGAAAGTTTGCTGGACCGAGGAAGCCATGATAACTCCATAGCAAAGGACATGAGAGCTGCCCCACTTTTGAAGATCTGGGTTAGGATTATCCATTTGGCGGACTTTGAGGGCCATATTTTAGAAATCAGATTGCCTTGCACAATATAAACACTGGAAAAATAACCACTGAATCCATTTAAACACATTGAACTGAAGCCCTGTACTTTTCCTCAAATAACTAGACTTTTTCAGGGCTCTCTTCTCAAACTGTATGCAGACACGTGTTTGGGGGCTGCTTGCTGGTGTCCACACTGTTGTACCGTGGTAACCAATGATAGCAAACAATGGACATGGATCCAAAGGACAGCAACAACAACAAAGAAAATCTGCATTAGTTGTAGAAAGTGGGGGAAATTGAAGTTTAATAGTGAGCTAAGTAGTTAACAAGGTTTCAGAGATATAATATATGTGAAGTATTTTTATCTAGGTGTAAAGGAAATGGATAGAACTAGAATTCTGAAGAAATCTCAAGAAATTACGAAAATGATTTAGAAAATATTTTTTCTATAAAAATAGAATTATTTTTCTATGCAAAAATTTCCTAATTTATTGATAATTTTTTAAATGTTAGAACACATTAATTCAATCATTCATTTTTTTTCTGAAATTAAAAAATATTGTCACTATTTAGACACAAAAATGGAATTCTTATGACTTACACTTTTTCTAGGGAAGCTTTCCCTTTTGTGTGAGTCAAAAAGCAATTTTCCTCAATACGTCTGATCACACAGTAGGACATCCAGCATACTCTGAGACACAAGTCTTATAGAAGTCTTATATTTTAATTATTTGGATGCAAATTTAGTAAAACGTGCAATATTTTAGGCTCTATACTTGAGGCAGTGCATTTGTACTCTGGCTAAGGATTTTCTTAATAAATCTTTATTCACACAATTGCTGGTCTTGGGGTTAGCAAGACAGCTCACTTCATGTATGGTAATACATAAAATAATTGTAAAATAATATCAGTGTAATCTCTCATGATCCTTGTATTTCTACAGTGTCAGTTGTTACTTCTCCTTTTTCATTTCTAATTCTATTGATTTGAGTCTTCTCCCTTTTTTTCTTTATGAGTCTGGCTAGTGGTTTATCAATTTTGTTTATCTTCTCAAAGAACCAGCTTTTAGTTTTATTGATCCTTGACACTGTTTTCTTTGTTTCTATTTCATTTATTTCTGCTCTGATCGTCATGATTTCTTTCCTTCTGCTAACTTTGGGGTTTTTTTGTTCTTCTTTCTCTAACTGCTTTAGGTTAGGTTAGAGTGTTTATTTGAGATGTTTCTTTTTTCTTGAGGTAGGATTGTATTGCTGTAAACTCCCCTCTTAGAACTGCTTTTGCTGCATCCCACAGGTCTTGGGTCATAGTGTTTTCATTCTCATTTGTTTCTAGGTATTTTTCGATTTCCTCTTTGATTTCTTCAGTGATCTGTGGGTTATTTAGTAGTGTATTGTTTAGCCTCCATGTGTTTGTATTTTTACAGATTTTTTCCTGTAATTGATATCTAGTCTCATAGTGTTGTGGTCTGAAAAGATAGTTGATATGATTTCAGTTTTCTTAAATTTACCAAGGCTTGATTTGTGACCCAAGATATGATCTATCCTGGAGAATGTTCCATGAGCACTTGAGAAGAAAGTGTATTCTGTTGTTTTTGGATGGAATGTCCTATAAATATCAATTAAGTCCACCTTGTTTAATGTGTCATTGAAAACTTGTGTCTCCTTATTTATTTTCATTTTGGATGATCTGTCCATTGGTGAAAGTGGGGTGTTAAAGTCCCCTACTATGAATGTGTTACTGTCGATTTCTCCTTTTATGGCTGTTAGCATTTGCCTTATGTACTGAGGTGCTCCTATGTTGGGTGTAAAATATTTACAATTGTCATATCTTCTTCTTGGATTGATCCCTTGATCATTATGTAGTGTCCTTCTTTGTCTCTTGTAATAGTCTTTATTTTAAAGGCTATTTTGTCTGATATGAGAATTGGTACTCCAGCTTTCTTTTGATTTCCATTTTCATGGAATATCTTTTTCCTTCCCCTCACTTTCAGTCTGTATGTGTCCCTAGGTATGAAGTGGGTCTCTTGTAGACAGCATATATATATGGGTGTTGTTTCTGTAGCCATTCAGCCAGTCTATGTCTTTTGGCTAGAGCATTTAATCCATTTACAATTAAGGCAATTATCAATATGTATGTTCCTATTACCATTTTCTTAATTGTTTTGGGTTTTTTATTGTTAGTCTTTTCCTTCTCTTGTATTTCCGGCCTAGAGAAGTTCCTTTAGCACTTGTTGTAAAGCTGGTTTGGTGGTGCTGAATTCTCTTAGCTTTTGCTTGTTGGTAAAGTTTTTAATTTCTCCCTCGAATCTGAATGAGATCCTCGCTGGGTAGAGTAATCTTGGTTGTAGGTTTTTCCCTTTCATCACTTTAAATATGTCCTGCCACTCCCTTCTGGCTTGCAGAGTTTCCACTGAAAGATGAGCTGTTAACCTTATGAGGATTCTCTTGTATTTTATTTGTTATTTTTCCCTTGATGCTTTTAATATTTTTTCTTTGTATTTAATTTTTGATAGTTTGATTAATATGTGTCTTGGCATGTTTCTCCTTGGATTTATCCTGTATGGACTCTCTGTGCTTCTTGGACTTGATTGACTATTTCCTTTCCCATATAAGGGAAGTTTTCAACTATAATCTCTTCAAATATTTTCTCAGTCCCTTTCTTTTTCTCTTCTTCCTCTGGGACCCCTATAATTTGAATGTTGGTGCGTTTAATGTTGTCCCAGAGGTCTCTGAGATTATCCTCAGTTCTTTTCATTCTTTTTTCTTTATTCTGCTCTGAGGTAGTTATTTCCACTATTTTATCTTCCAGGTCACTTATCCGTTCTTCTGCCTCAGTTATTCTGCTATTGA
Source organism: Aethalodelphis obliquidens (assembly GCF_003676395.1). Lineage (NCBI taxonomy): Eukaryota > Metazoa > Chordata > Mammalia > Artiodactyla > Delphinidae > Aethalodelphis > Aethalodelphis obliquidens. The sequence continues at coordinate 11,934,977 of NW_020837977.1, read as the reverse complement.
TTCCTTCCAGAGAATTTCTAATTTCATTTATTGTGCTGTTCATCATTGTTTGTTTGCTCTTTAGTTCTTCTAGGTCCTTGTTAAACATTTCTTGTATTTTCTCCATTCTATTTCCAAGATTTTGGATCACCTTTACTATCATCACTCTGAATCCTTTTTCAGGTAGACTGCCTATTTCCTCTTCATTTGTTAGGTCTGGTGGGATTTTATCTTGCTCCTTCATCTGTGTGTGTTTCTCAGTCTTCTCATTTTGCTTAACTTACTGTGTTTGGGGTCTCCTTTTCGCAGGCTGCCAGTTTGTAGTTCCCGTTGTTTTTGGTGTCTGCCCCCAGTGGGTAAGGTTGGTTCAGTGGGTTGTGTAGGCTTCCTGGTGGAGGGGACTAGTGCCTGTGTTCTGGTGCATGAGGTTGGATCTTGTCTTTCTGGTGAGCTGGACCACTTCTGGTGGTGTGTTTTGGGGTGTCTGTGACCTTATTAAGATTTTAGGCAGCCTCTCTGCTAATGGGTGGGGTTGTGTTCCTGTCTTGCTAGTTGTTTGGCATAGGGTGTCCAGCACTGTAGCTTGCAGGTCATTGAGTGTAGCTGGGCCTTAGCGTTGAGATGGAGATCTCTGGGCGAGCATTCGCTGTTTGATACTATGTGGAGCTGGGAGGTCTCTGGTGGACCAATGTCCTGAACTCGGCTCTCCCACCTAAGAGGCTTGGCCTGACAGCCAACCCGAGCACCAAGAGCCTGTAGCCATACGGCTCCCAAGTCTACAGTTGCTCCCAAAGTCCACCTCCTCATTTGGGATGATTTGTTGTCTATTCTGGTATTCCACAGATGCAGGGTACATCAGGTTGGTTGTGGAGATTTAATCCGCTGTTCCTGAGGCTGCTGGGAGAAATTTCCCTTTCTCTTTGTTCTCACAGCTCCCAGGGGCTCAGTTTTGGATTTGGCCCCGCCTCTGTGTGTAGGTCGCCGGAGGGCGTCTGTTCTTCGCTCAGACAGGACGGGGTTAAAGGAGCCGCTGATTCGGGGGGTCTGGCTCACTCAGGCCGGGGAGAGGGAGGGGCACGGAGTGCAGGGCGAGCCCTGCCGGCGTGACGTTGCACGAGCCTGAGGCCCTCCGTGCGTTCTCCCAGGGAAGTTGTCCCTGGATCCCGGGACCCTGGCAGTGGCGGGCTGCACAGGCTCTCTGGAAGGGAGGTGTGGAGGGTGACCTGTGCCCACACACAGGCTTCTTGGTGGCGGCAGCAGCAGTCTTAGCATCTCATGCCCGTCTCTGGAGCTCGTTTAGGCGGCGCTCTGAATCCCCTCTCCTTGCGCCCCCCGCAACAATGGTCTCTTGCCTCTTCGGCAGCTCCAGACCTTTTCCCGGGCTCCCTCCCGGCTAGCCGTGGCGCACTAACCCCCTGCAGGCTGTGTTCACGCCGCCAACCCCAGTCCTCTCCCGGCGCTCCGACCGAAGCCCGAGCCTCAGCTCCCAGCCCCGCCCACCCCGGCGGGTGAGCAGACAAGCCTCTCTGGCTGGTGAGTGCTGGTCTGCACTGATCCTCTGTGCAGGAATCTCCCCGCTTTGCCCTCCGCACCCCTGTTGCTGCGCTCAGAGCCTCCGCGGCTCCGAAGCTTCCTCCCTCCGCCACCCGCATTCTCCGCCCGCGAAGAGTATTCTAGTGTGAGGAAACCTTTTCTCCTTCACGGCTCCCTCCCACTGGTGCAGGTCCCGTCCCTATCCTTTTGTCTCTGTTTTTTCTTTTTTCTCTTGCCCTACCCAGGTACGTGGGGAGTTTCTTACCTTTGGGGACGTCTGAGGTCTTCTGCCAGCGTTCAGTAGGTGTTCTGTAGGAGCAGTTCCACGTGTAGATGTATTTCTGATGTATCTGTGGGTAGGAAGGTGATCTGCACGTCTTATTCCTCTGCCATCTTGAAGGTCTCTGATACTTACTTTTTATTACAGTGATTCTACCTTTGGTTTACAACACATTTTTCCAGCAATTTAACTCAGTATCTCTCTGCAATCCCGTGTTGGGCTAAAGGCTAAATGGATACAATTTTGCAGCAACTTCTCAAATGTGTTTCTAATCAGCATGCTGCAGCACCTTTCCATTAAGCAGATATTTCCCATTTTATATTCTTTACTCGAAAGATCATTACTTTGCATTTACCTATAGTGAACCATATTTGCTGTATATTAGCCCAGACACTTAAATGTTCTCAAGCTTGATGTATCCCTCACAATCTTACTCTTCCTTGCTTTTCTAGTCATTTAAAAAGAATCTGCACACAAGCAGTGTAAAAGGGTGGTGAATCCTATCTAGTCTACTTTATATCTTATTTTCTTTTTTGCAAATTCGGATGAATTCTGAAGAAATTTAATAGAAGGAAAGGAAATAATGATGAGACTGACTTGGTATCTTGGCCCTTTGGCTCTGACATGAGCACCATTGTTTTACTACATATCATGATAATAATAGCAGTAAAACAAAATGTATGACAGTAGCTAAAAGGAGTTGTCCACAGTGACCTTCCCAGTAAATTTGTGATTATTATTTCCCTGCCGCAAAAATACAAGGGGAACTGTGAGTATACATATCAGTGAATGGATTCAAAGACTTCTATATGACCTTAGGCTGTGTCGATAGGGGTAGCCTGTAAGAAATTATTGAATCAAAAAGGAATGACTGAGATTCTAAAAAATAATACTGAAGGAAAAGGATTCAGTAGTTCTTGAGCTGTAAGGTCTACTTTATTCAGATTATTTTGTAAATGCAATAATCTATGTAAGGAGTATTACAATTGTGGGGATTCACTGCTGTTATGTGCTATTATAGCCAGAGAATCCAGAATGCCTATATCCTTCATATTAATAATCCTTCCTAAAGGAATTACCCCCATGATAACCAGCAGCAGACTAAGTATGAAGGTAACTTTTCATGGCTTTGTATGTGTCTAATAATTTAACAAAGAGTTTTTATTAACATTGGATTGGAGGGTGTTTCTTGAGCCTAAAGATTTAAGTGGGGACTCAGTAAAAAGATCTCATTCCCATATTCTGAATCCTGGAGCCAATCTCTGGAAGCAGAGAAGGGGTGAAGGGGAAGAAACAAAAGAAAAAAGAAGAGACTTTGTGTCTAAGAACCCATCCCACTCTGTGGAGTGGAACAGAGAGAGGTTTCCCGAATGGGCCCCAGGATGTAGGTCCTTCCAAGCTTCCGTCTACCACACAGAGGTAAGAAAGGAGACATTTGTAAGAAAGGGAAAATAGAGTGTGTTACATCTGTCTTTATGTGTTTTAAGGCATGGTGATCCCACATCATCTAATGAATGTCCTGGCAATCACAGAATAATTAAACAAAACTCCTTTTATTATCCCAATAGAACCCTCAGAAGGGGAAGCTCCTTGGTGTGAGATTTTGGTGGAACATTTCCCTAGTTGAGTTCATTGATGTATAAAGAGGGACACTTATTTCAATTCTGGGAAGGGACAGGTAAGACAGTGAAAATGAAAGAATGCCTGAGTTGTTTTGAAGGGAAGGTAGGAGCTAACCAGATGATAAAAATGGGCAGGGGACATTCTAGAGCAAAGGGACAGATGTAGAAAATCACTGTGTTTTTTTTGTTTTTTGTTTTTTTTTTTACTGTGGAATTATAAGCAGTTTGATTTGGCTGGACCATACAGTAGAGCAATCATGTATCAGCTGTGCCCTGGATGGTCTAGAGAGCATCTTCTCAGACTGATTTTAGAACTCTCATCATGAGTGAATGTAGCCATCTCAGAATTCTTTGGCTATTCTCAACAATCTCACTATATACTACTTTTGTGAAGCAGGCATTTTCATCCTGGGTGTAATTTGGAAAAGTTATTGAAACTCTTGTGTCTTAGTCCAAGCATATATAAACAGGGAATATACAATACTTACTTCATAGGTTTGTTGGAGCACATATGGAATCATGTCTTTGAAAAGTGCTTTGCAACCTGCAAAGTACAATACAAAAGTTACGATTATTAAGCTGATGAGATTTCTTTCATGTCATATTTTGAACCATATAGCCAAAAATTAAAAAAATATATCCAAAAAATATATATATATCCATTTAAAAATGCAATATTCAATAAACACAAATCATTTAATCTTACTATGTGCAACTATTTTTTTCATAAAGTTCAACTCAATAAAAGTAGTTATATTTAAGAAAAACTTTAAAGCACAGATGTTAAATATATGGCACATGGGACCTAATTCCTCAATTGTGTTCCCAAGGCAGACATCACTAATTGATAACACTTTTTCCACTGTGTCAGAATGGAGCTTCAAAATTCTTCTCAACATTCCAAGTAGCTAAAACTTGGTATCTATTATTATTTTGATATCTATTGATATATCTATTATTGATATCTATTATTATTTTTGATAATAATATCTATTGATATCTATTATTGATATCAATATCTATTGATATCTATTATTATTTTTATTGGATTAAAGCCAGAAGAGGAGGCAGAAGACTTTTTTCTTGCCTGCAAGCTATCCTTGTAAACAACTAATTCAGAGGGGAAAAGCTCTGTCTTTAAACATTTTTAGGAATGAGAATGTGAGAATTGTGAAGTAAGTTTTCTTAATGCAACAAGAAGGATACTTTTAAAAACTGTTTTTTTTTTTTTAGTATCTCAGATTATTGATTCCTTAATTTCCTTCAAATTCAACATAGTTTCAAAACTATTGTGTTAGTTTTAAAGTGATGGTTATAAAATGACTAGGTTTGTGCCAAATAATAAATATATATTCAAGTAAAAACATCTTTGAATAGCTCAGAACAATTTTGTGAATGGAGTCTAGAATATGGGCAGATGCATTAAAATGCCATAACCATGTATACACATAGTTACCAAGTCATTGTTGGATACTATCTTCATGCATCATTTTGATGCTGCTTAATGTAGGATATGCTGAAAAGCTATTATTTGGTCTTTTCAAAAATACCTAGTAAATAACCTTCTGCCCAATTACAATTTTCCTTTAGATTCAAAAACTGAGGCTTTAAAGATGTATAATGGTTTCCTTTTGAATGTGTAACAAAATATCAAAAAAAATTGCTGCTTTTAAATTGGTAAGTACTTGATAACAGACACACTTAGAATGGATAAGTGTGGGCCAGGGGAAATGAGACACGCTGTGAAAAGAAACATTCTTAGCTTTATGCAGAAGTTCTGCAATGGAGGGGATAAAGACGAGGATGCGAGTAAAGTGTACTCGCTCTGACATGGGGCCCACCTTCCTGTAAGACCATCACAAATGTGCTCAGTAAGCAAACTGCCATGTTAACAGTTTTGAGTGATGGGAAGCAATAGCTGTAGGCCACTCCCTCAGCCCCTCAGTCCCACTAAGACCCGGCCTCAGGGGTTTTCTCTCCCTTCGTAATGGAGGTTCCTTCCACTCTGCTGTACTCCCGAGGGATGGTTATTTTTGCTGAGCCAGGGGACAGAATTATGGCACTAAGATGTGAAGAAAGTGGATTGTTTTAAGGTTAACGGAGGAACAGAATCCTACTTACCGCCATCTTGCATGCGAACGCAGTTTTGCCAAGAAGCGATATTTGAATAGCTATGTGGGTGAAAAGGGCTGCTCTGTCTGTGATTTTAACTAATATGTGACATAACACTGGATTCAGATACGTTCCATAATTAAGGGCGCATTTTAGACACCCCTTCATCTGTGGCTCAATAGATGGATACACTTCCTCCAATGACCCAGTCCTTTCAGTTTTATTCATTTAATATATGCAGTGCAGAGAGCTAGAGACCCAGTCCAGCAAAATGCCAGTTTTTCTTGGCTAGACAATAGGAAATAGACAGAGAACCGATAACTCTGCACACTCAGATGTCCTGGGGGGAGATGTCAGTTCAGATCAGATCTAAAAGGCAACCTCATGGAAATAGAAGAGAAAAATACTCGTATCCCAAACTCTGTCAAGCATTCATCAGCTCTTTCAATTTTGTAGCAAGAATACTGATACATTATATCTCACATATAGTCATTTATTTCTTGTAAGTATGTAAATAAACAAAGAATGAGCAGACATGGACTCTGAAAAATTACAGGGAAACTATCCCATGACTTTTGGGATATAATTTTAACCTAGTTAGCCGTCTCCCCATGATAACAAAAGGGGAAGCAGTAGAACATCCTAGTTAAATATTTGAGCGTCAGAGTTGGAGAGACAGACTTGATCCAGTGCCAGTTCTCGCACTTACTAGTTACATAATATCGAATTCTTCATCTAGCTAAAGAGGATAATAACAGAACCTATAGCACTGGCTCTACTGGGAGACACATTGACAGAGCACTTTCAGTGTATGCATTATACTTCTGTATATGTGCATTTTCTGAAAATACCTATGGATAATGTAAGGTGTGGCAACTAACATTTATGTTTTAGTCATTCAGTCAAACACACACACACATTGAGTGCGTTACACACTGATGGATATAAAATAAGGGAAAATTTGAAAACATCTGAACTCAGATGTCTTTGCTTACTTATCAAGACATTTACAACACCAGCAGCTTGACTTCCATGGATAAAGAGTAATGTATATAAACAGTGGCACAAGGCATTGATGCCATGACAGTTAGGCAACCTCCAGCGTCTCAACACACAACAAGTAAAATGTCTATGTTCAGGGAGAAATGTTTTCTAGGTATCAGCTTCTTGAGGCTGTGGCTCCAAAGGAGGTTAGTGCCCCGAGTAATGAGAACAGTTGGGAATCTCTCCCCTTCTCTATCGCCTGAAGGTCAGCAGCCATCTGGTCTAACTCATGCTGGCTTTCCAATTGAGAATGAAAACAGATTTTCTCTCATGTCCAAGAACAAAGGGCATGGCTGAATTGTGGAAAATGTAGATGACACAGTTGCCTTCATTCATGCAGAGTGTGTATCTCAATTTTCTGTAAATGCATTCTTGGGCAAAGTGTCCTGTGATTAAGAGGCAGAGGTATAAGGGGCAGTGGAAAGAGAGGGAAAATGAGCCATGCACCAGCATCCCCTTGGAATGATAAAGCAATTACAAAAATGAGAAAGTTCTCTTTGGTTAATCCAAGTGCTATCTTTCAAATAGAGAATAAATCCACCAGTCAATGAGGTGCCTACTCTTTGCAAATCACAGAACTTCAGCATTCTGTGTTATGAACCTTTTCCTCTGCATTTGCGTAAAAAAAAAAATTGACACCCTGAATAGGACGCTGACCAACAGATTAAAATCACTTACCGTGAGTCTCCTTTTATTTTCTTGGCAGGCCACGTGATAACCCAGCAGCCATGCATCTTTTCCCCTTTCCCAGACACTGGTTAACATATATTATCTGGTGATAAAAACTGTCCAATTTTCTTATACCAAAAATTACAAACATTGGGAAAAAATGCCGAGCTTGTGTAAGATGTCTTATCTGTATTAAATACTTCGGACACATTACAGAGCTCCACGTACTTGGTGAAATCTTTAAAATAAATATCCAAGTGCCAAATACCTTGTTCTTTCCAATTTATTTGAGGGTTATTAAATATGTTACAATTAATTTTATATGATGTCTTAAGACATTCCATTTATATGCTCAAAACTACAGGGTTTCCGTAACGGCCCTAAGTAATTCTATTTTGCAGTACAAGGGACATTGTCAATGTTCAAAGATTAGAAAACACACCCTCTTTGATCTTTGCTCCCTATTGAAAGACAGCATTCAGACACCAGGAATGCATTTTTCTTCAAATAGTTGATTTCTCCTAGAGGAAGATATGATTAAATAGAATACTGCAGGCTTAATAAGGCAACAAAAGAACCGGCAATTTCCTTTTCGCTCTCTTCGTTCTAGCATCTCAGAGCTGTTTGCCTCGGGATTTAGGAATTGAGACAGAACAAATTGCTGACCCCAGAGCTGAACAGCCACTTTAGTTATTTTGGTTGCGCCAGTTTTGAAACAGAACGTGGACCAGAGGCAGGCGCGCTTTGCAGAGTGGGCATTTTGTACAGTCTATTTTAATTGATGGTACAGCATATAGATTGGGCATCTGTACAAATGCTTTTAAAAAATGGAAAAAAAAAATTATCGGGTTCCTGCAAGTAACGAAACTAGGGTTGAGAAAGGAAAATGGCTTTCACTGCTACTGCCCGCGTTTCTTGGAGTCTCTCCTTGTTTGTAACCCTTTTCTGTAACCCTTGATTCATGTAGTCATTCATTCGCGGTGCTGTTGCCAGTTGTAAGGGTAGGCACTAGAGTTTTGCTTATGTTCACAACCTCTTTTAATGGGGATTACAGTCCATGGATAAGACCTCATTGCTAGATATTTAGGGCCCCAACCCAAAGTCTCAACAAGTCTAATGCATTATTCCCCTTAAAATAAGCTTTGGCTAATTTCAAAACACATTTCTATTTATGCCTGTGAAAAAGAAAAAATAGCAGATATCTGTGGCCAGGGTCTCTCCCACAAGCCTTGTCAAGGATCACTAGATGGTCACAGTGGCCTCATCTAACTCTGCCTTCCAGTCTCTCTTCCACATGATAGCTAGAGTGATTATACAGGCACTTTTAATGCAGCCTTCTAAGCCAGGCATGATCTGGCCCTGGGGAACACTAGAGCCGTATCTCAGGCTCAATGCCCTCCAGCTACATTAGCTTTCTCTCCGTTACTCGTATGTAACTGGGCTTTTGCAAATGTTCTTTCCTCTACAAAGTTCTCCATCAGAATCAGACCTTCCAAGCTTGGGTACAAAGCCTCCTGAAGTTCACGAAACAGCATTTTCATAATTTGTCTCTATTCATTCCCAAGTAGAGATCCGAATCTAAGCATGATCTCCACATCTGTGGAAACACTCTGCTTCCAAACTTTTTTATTCTAGATTTGGTCTCATAAGCTGATGCTAGGAGAGGCATGACAAAACTGCCAAAATTGGTTAATAATGTGAATCACTTGTTATTGGAATTTTACTCAATAGAGAAAAACTGCGAAAACCTTAATAATATATTAATTGAGAAATTTGAGTTCATTACAGAAATATAATTTTTCAGAATGTTTTCTTTAAAGTAATTTTTCAATTTAACAAATATTTATTGAAAACCTTCCTCAAGTAAAGAAGTTCAGAAATTCTTTGGTAATGATCAGACTTTTTAAAAATGTTTTATTTCAGCAGTATTTAATTTCATTTGTGATTTCCCTCTCTCACTGATACCTATATCAGTGATATCTCTCTATTACTAGATAGGGAGAATACACAATGAATAATATTTGGTCACTTCCCTAATTCTCCCTAATTGTATACTAACCTGCATTGGGGTCATGGGGTCATTGTCCTGGATTCTAAGAATATAATATACCGAGCTAAATAGACACGTTAATTTCATGGAGTTAGAATCGTGCACAAGAAACATACACTACAATTTGTAATCACATATTCTGGAAAATGGTGTCAAGGAAAGCAAAGGTAGTATGAGATTACATAAGACTTCCTTGGGGTCGGGTGGGAGGGGCATGGACTGGTTGCCCATCCTCCTGCCTCCCATTCAGCGGAGGAGATGTTCACACTGAAGAAGGAATAAGGCTGAGCTAGATGAAGTGGGGTGAGGATGTGGGGGTTTGCTCAGAATGAGGGAATAACGTGTAAAAGTGATGTTTAGCATCACATAGGCTCCAAAGAGCAGTTTTTCTTATATTTTTATTTACTGTTACTAAAGTCACTCTCCCACTACTTTTACTAGTCTCTCTGTAATACTCCCTCATCACCTCTGAACAATTTCCTTCAGCCTAAAGCCTTAGGCTAGAGTCAGCAGTTCCTCTGGGTGGATTCGTGGTCACCTGTACCTAATGAAATTTGAGATGCAGCAAGGAGACCTTCAAAGATTTCCCCCTCTTATTTCCCTTATTGGCTTCACATATTTATTCTTCTGTTTCAGGCCATGTTCCCTGAAGAAATGTGTACTCCTCAAAGAGTAGTAAACCTATTAGACCGTAATGAATCGTATGTTAGATGCTACTCAGGAAACCACTTTAAAACTCAAGGATATTAAGCCAGAGGAAGCCATCCTATTGAGAGATGTATTATGGATCTTGAAAGAGGTCCCCTGTAGACAGGCACTTGTTTATGTGCATTTAACTCTAGACTTTGTTCATTTATTCATTCAAGAACTATTTATGGATCCCTTGCAATGTGCCAGGTATTAATCTTGCCACTTGGGATACCTCAATGGACAAAACAGTTGTATCAGTTTTTCACCACCACAATAACATGTGAACAACCACAAAATCAGAGCATGAGGCAACAGTAAACGTGAGTTGCAGGGTTCAACTGGTGTGGCATGGGTTTGGCCAGTCACACCTGCGGTACTCATGCGTCTGCAGGCTTTCTCATCAAGCTGGGGGTCAGTTGGCTGTGACTGATCTCAGATGGCCTTGGCTGGTACAGCTGGGGCAGCATAGTTCTGTTCTACGTGTCTCATTCATTATTCAACAGGCTAGTCTAGTGTGTCCTGGTGGTCATGGAAGAGCAAGGATGAACAAGTCCAATCATGTATGTGCTTTTCAAGCCTTTGTCATATTTCTTAACATCCCACTGGCCAAAGTAAATCTGATGGTCAAACTTAGAGGCAGAGTGGGAGACCACTGCAAGGTTATGTGACAAATGTATAGCTATAGAAGGTGCTATGTACTGAATTGTGTCACCCCAATATTCATTGAAGCCCTAACACCACTACCTCTATTTGGAGTAGAGCCTTTAAAGAGGTGATGAAGTTAAAACGAGGCCTTTAGGGTAGGCCTTAGTCCAATCTGACTGGTGTTCTTATAAAAGAGGAAATTTGGACATACAAGGAGACACCAGGGTTGCATGCGCACAGAGAAAAGACTATATATGCAAGGACACGGCAAGAAGGCGGCCAGCTACAAACCAAGGAAAGAAGCCTCAAGAGAAACCAAACCTGTCAACACCTCGATCTTGGACTTTTCGACTCCAGAACTGTGAGAAAATAAATTTCTAATGTTTAAGCCACCCAGTATGTGGCATTTTGTTATGGCAGCCCTAGTAAATTAATACAGGGAGGGATGGAAAGTAGAAGCCATTTTTTTCACCATATATTACAACAGACAAAACTCCATGCACTCTTAGACCCTAGATTCCAGAGTGGAGAAAGAACCAACACACTGAATAAAACCAGTAAATTACATAATATATAAGAAGGTGACAAATGCTATGGAAAAATTAAAGTTAAGTAGGATTAGGGCACCAGTAGTGCTGAAGGTAGAGTGAAACAGTTAGGGTAGGTATCACTGAGAAGGAAAGAATGAGTGAGCGCTTGAAAGATGACCTCTTTCAAGGGAGTTAATCCTGAGGCTATCTGGGGAGAGCATTCCTGCAGAGACTGGAAGAGTACAAAGGCTCTGAGCTGGAGCATGCCTGGAAACTTGGAGGCACAGCAAAAAACCAGGGTGGGTGAGAAGAGTAGGAGGCGAATCAGAGGCACGACAGAGGCCAGCCTACGTGGAGCCTCCCAGACCAAGCAAAGACCTCAGGCATCGCAAGGGCCTGAAGGACTTCCTCCACGCCTGGCTTTTTCTCATTTCTCAGTATCTCTGCCTACCATTTGTCCTGCAAATTCCCAGTTTCTGAGAACTGGCTACTAACCTGGTCCAAGGTTTGCCTTTTCCCATAAGGTTGAGATATTTGAACCATATTCCTCATACTACTCAGACTGTATTTCTGATCATGAAGGGTTTTTTCCCCCTCAACTACCTAATGTTTGGCTTTCTTAAGTTGGTGAAATTAATATGTTAAAATGTTCTTCATTAGATACATCGTAAAAATGCTTGTTAATGCTCGGGTCATTGAAAAAAGGATTTGAGACACAGGACCATTGCTTATAAAGTGCTTAGAACTGAGTGCCTGGCATGTAGCATTTGCTCAATAAGCACAAACTATTATACCTTTAGTTGTATTGCTTTTTATAGCACTGGCAAGTTGGTTGATGATCACCTTGCTAGCATCCAGGATTTCTGGATTTTTATCTACTGCTTATTCTACCTGAATGAGCTTCTGCTGACTGATATGTTTACGCACAAATTTCGTATACATGTCCAAACTGAGTTTTTCTCAACTACATGTTTATAGATTTATGAATAGTTTTTTATTTGATCCTCTGCACACTACTGTTCAAGTATGGATTGTGAGATCATTGCCAGTTAACTCATGTCTCTCAGATTATAAATCATGATTTAGAAATGTTTCTTACTGATTTTTTTATGTAACTTTTAATGTTTTTCAAGGATGTCTATTAGTAAGTAATAAGGAAGGCTACCAAGGAAAATGTCTATTTCTCTTGCCACTCACTTTACTTTGTATCAAGTTGCAACCTCACATAATAATTTCTTATAAAAGATTAAAATACTGATGGTTTCTAGTGAAATAAATAAAATGTTCACTAGCAACATTTTCCTGTGATGAATCAATACTCATTAGTTCATTAGTTTCAGTAGCTAAATAATTTTTATTTGAATCAGTAAAGTTCTATACTGTCATTATGAGCTAAGATTTTATGCATTTTGTTAATATTCAGGAAACATAGCTAAACTAGTTTAAATAAGGAACATTTAAAAATTAAAGAAAAGGAGAATTTTCCTCATGTTACATCATTATCAGATATTTATCGAATGTCATGCTTCAGGCACAAGAGATGTGGTGGTGAAATAGACGTAATAGATTTCTGTTTTCATAGAACTTACATTTTAGCAGGAGAAACAGATAATAAATGAGTAAAGAAGTAGGTAAATCATTAAGCAAGACAACTTTAGGTGGCAAATACAATAAAAAAGAAATACTACAAAGCAATGAGATGGAGAGTGACTTTCAAAAATGGTAAGTAGGGTGGTTGGAAGTGACCTTTGAGGAAGGACGTTTGATCTGAGACCTGAATAATAAAGAGTTTGTCAGGTCAAGATCTGAAAATAGAAAGCTCTGGATAGCAAGGAGGGTCAATGAAAAGGCCCTGGAGGTACAGCAAGTTTTGGTGGGAGTGGACAATAGGAGGGAGGGACCAGGGAAGGCAGGGTGAGTAAGTGGAGATAAAGATAGAGCTGCTAGCTGTACCCAGTTTATATGGGACTGAATAGGCCCTGCAAATTCTTTGCACATTATTTTGTTTCACTAGAATAGAAAGCATCAAAAGGTTTTGAACAAGGAAAACATGTAAATTGATTTAGAGAGCTACAGAGAGACCTGTTTGGAGGCTATTGAAGTAGCCCACTTAAGGAATGGTTGATGATGGTTTGGACTAAGATGGTGGCAGTGGACATAAGAAGAAGTGGGTTGATTTGGGATATATTTTGGGGCAGTGCTAATAGGACTTCCTGCTGAATTGGGTGTGAGTGGTGAAGGAATTCAGGAGGATTCCTATGTTTTTGACTTTGCATGTAAGTTGGTGATGGTGCTGTTTACTGAAAGAGGGAATATAGGGAATCCCTATTTACTGGTGTAGGGAGAAGTCTTAGAAAAGAAGGTATATCGAGCATCCTCGTTTGGGCCTGTTAAATTTTAGATAGCTTTGACGTACCTATGGGCATTGGATTTATCACCTTGTGGCTCAGGGGAGAGGCCAGAACTGGGCATACATGTTTGTGAGTCGCTGAGGGGCAGTGGATGAGAATACAGAAATATACACTCTCACAGGACAGTCACTATGCTGCCCCATGCAGTTTGACAGAACCCCAACTTTAAGACTCTGAAAGGCCAGAACACCAGAAAATTCTAGAGTTCCTCAAGAACTGAATCAAATATCCCTTTACTGTCCTATTGCCTTTGCCTTCCAAACTCACAGTAATCCTTCACAGGAACAGTCTCCTCCCTGCAGTGGTCCATCACTCCCTTCTGGTAGTGTTCTACATATTTCCTCAGCCATCTGAAAGCTTATGGTCCTATTTTACAAAAATAACTGTGTAAATCCATGGAAACTTATTGGGCTCCAAACTCTACCCACTGCTGTCTTTGTATCACCAGACTCCATATTTGAACTCTTATGGCCCCTCAAATCTTTCCACTGTGTGCTAGGTGTCCCAGATTCTTTTCTTGCACAAATGTTGGTGGAGTAATGATGAACACCATCTGGAAGGGTTTGGTTTTCTTCTTCCTGTATAATAAGAAAAAGGAAACGGGGAGTGGTCAGAATTGTATAAAACTAGCTCAGTTGATTCCCACAATTACCTGAACTCCTTTCCTTGACAAGGGAAAGTCAGGGTGCAAGGCCAAGTTCCCAGGTCTGGGCTTGGGTGTGAGGTGTGTGATGAGGTGCAGGGTGGAGTCAACAACAGAACTGAGATCATGAGCTGAACAGAGAACCAGGAGAAAGGTTTTGAAATAACCAATTCAATAGACTTTTGGTGCCAGGGGTATTTTCTGCTTCTAAAAAGATGTTCATGGAAACAAAAAATGATCCAGCAATCCTTGCTCCATCCCGGATCCTTACTTCATTCCTCTGTCACTCCCACAGCAACAAAATATCCATAGCATCAACATGGCCTCTCAAAATATTATGTAACAGATCTAAGAAATAATTTCTAGGGCGAAGTTGACATGAAAACTTGACAATTTAAGGAAAGCATCAATATGAGGGGATGTATTAGGCCAAGATGAGGCATGTGGTATCACGTTGGAAATTGGGGACACCGGAACAGAAGCAAGAGTTCTAAATTAGATGTGTTAGTGCAGTATGGGCCTGGCAAGCACTGTGTGGTCCTCTGGGACGGAGCCATGAGGTCTTTTGTTTGGCACCTGTGGCCTTGGTACCTGGCTGATGAGTTGTCAGTGAGTCAGGGCCCAGAATCACTCTCTGGCTTTCTTACCTCGACCCGCTTTTTCTTCTCCTCTTGTCACTTCAGCCCATCTGAGGTGCTGCCCAACTGGAGCAGAGTTCCTATGACAGAAAGAAGAGGAAGTCAAGCAACTGACATCCTGATGTGTTGGAAGCAAGAGATTTCTTCCTGAAAGTGACATCCTCAGGGACAGAGGACTTATCCAGAGTCATCGAGTCCATTAGCCCCTTCCCATTTCTACAGATTCACAAAAAGAAGTGTTACAGATATATAAACAAAAACAAACAAAACAAAAAACAAACACTTTTTAAAGGACTTGAAGTTGTAGGTGATGTTATCAGTTCATTGCTATTGAATGTTGTGACTTTAAAGAAGGCCAAAGAGAAATTGTTAAATAATACAGTTTGGCTTTCTGGATTATAGGTTGAGACCCTGAAACCTAGGTTCTTTGATAAGGGACTGGCAGTATAAGGGTCAGGAAGAATGTTAGCAGGAAGCTTCTAAATTGAAGGAGAAAAATATTCAGATAAAACTATTAAAACAATTCTTATGAAGGAATATTATTGTATCACGGAAAGATGGCAGTAAGAAGAAATGCCCAGTAAAGGAGTAAACAGAAGGAAAGACAATTGGAAGCAACACAAAGGATCCCAGTCACATCAGACTACTCACATCCCCTTTCTTTTGATTTACACATAAAATGGTCAAGGAGAAACAGAAGTCTTCTTAATTTCCAGAAGTATTCACAAAACTCTTTCCTAGTTTCCCTTAATGGATAAAGTTTAGAAATGTGGCCCGATAGCCCAGTGAGGTATACTCACAGCTGATTAACTTTCAGAGAATATATATTCTTGTTACTCCAAGAGAAGTCTCTAGTAGCAGCCCAGACAGCCTTTCTTCATCTGCACCTGCATCAAGTTGGAATGAGGACTTAGATCGAGTCATGAATCTTGATTGAGTCATGAATTAGATTGAGTCATGAGTCCAACTTTGTGACTGACTCAAAATCCAAGAGTAACAGCTAATACTAAAATAATGGAATGAGGGTTGAGAACGATATGAACAGGCTAAAAGGGAGACTTAGCCTGTGAGATAAATTTTAACAGCGATCAATGTAATGATCTGCCATCAGCTTCAGAAAGTCAGCTGAATGGGTGCAGACAAAGTGCAGAATGGGTAGGACAGACTTCAGGCGGTAGAAAGATCTAGGAGCGTTAAGGCAACTCTAAGTTCAATATGAGTCAGCAGCACAACCAGGCTGTGAAAATAAGGCCACGTCTGATTCCCCCACTCTATGAACAAGTGATTAGATGGGGCGTTCTCAAACCTTCTTTCCATCTCTAAGGGTCCACCGTTCTCTCCTTGGCCCCATGGTAGAACTGCCACTACAGTTAAAATGTAGCTGTGTATCTACAAGGAAAAATGTGTGTGCACGTGTGTGTGTGTGTCCACGTCCAAGTGAAGGTGTCTGTACATGTGCAGATGTTCACACAAGCATGCACACGTGTGAAGGAGCAGTGCCTCACCATGGGCAAGGATCACAGATGCGGAGAATGTGTTCCCATCCCCTTCCCTTCTCTGCGTTAGGGCGTCTCCCACCACAGTTCTGCGTGTAAAGCCATTGCCCTGGGTGCAGGTGAAACCGTTCTTGTCTGACTATGTGCAGGAGAAAACTGAGCTTAATGACGGGGTGACACATAAACATAACAGGAGAAAAACAAATGGAGTCTGAGACTAGCAAACCTGAACTTAAACCTGAATTGAACCCTCACAAAATCAAATTCTTCCATGTTATTATTTTTTTTGCCAATATTATTTTCATAAGGAGCAAAAAAAGGCATTCATTCAAAATACAAAACTACTGGAAATAGGCAGGTTCCAAGATGGAGATTCCTGACTGTTGCTGCATTTTCAGCCAAGCAATGCCTTTGTGTCTTCTGGGGGGAAAAGCTATTTTTCCCCCTGTAAAGCTACAAAATAGTTTCAAGGAAAGCAGCTCTGAAAGACTATTTCCTCCATTTCCCATTCCTGTAGAATTTCCATGAGGTTTTTATCTTTCTGATTTTGTAAGAGGTAAGGACTTTTTTTTATATAGCTGCAATTTCAACCTTCTGAACATTAAGCTGATATAAATGATCTACAAGGCTAAAAAGTCTTTGATTAACAAGCTAAGGAATTGCAGGTATTAAAGTTGCCCCCCAGAGGGAGTACATATCGTTTCATGAATGCATTAGTTACCTACTTCAAATTACAAAGAAAAATTAATTAAAAAGTATATGTTTATAAGTAATGTGTGTTCCCCTGAGTTCATTCTAAAAGCCACATATATGCAGAATCTAATAAAATTAAATGACATTTGCTGCATATTTTACTGCAGCAACATAGAGAAAAAGATAAAAGCAGAGGCTACCTAATGTTTCATTCTAGAGAACTTCCGAAGCGCCTGAACTGGTCAGGATGTATTTTAGTGCCTGACACCCACTAAATTCTCTGTGTGGCTGAGACAGGTCTGCAGCTGCTTTGGGGAGGGTGATTCAGGGCTCCTGTGAACAGCTCTGCTTCCATCTCACTCTTGGCTGCGCTCTGAATTGGTCCAGCCATGCCCATGTGGGTTCTGCAGAGTTGGTGGTGATAGAAAGATTCAGCAGGCTTCATTTACTGGGAGACATCTACACTGGGAACTAGCAGGCAGCCCTGCTGGTGGTTGGCCATTTTAACAAGTCCAATCCTAGGCACAGTCTTTTCCTTCTCATCTGATCTGTCAGATGATATGGCCTTAGCATCTCTGGACGTATTTGTATCTAGAAGTCCTAAGAGTGTTCTGACATCCAACACTTGCCCATATTTTGTTTATTCCATAGATACCTCATTTCATTAAGCTTTCTGTACCTCTTTTTTTTTTTTTCCTTCCCTGTGCTTTTCCCCTTTCAGTTACCATGGAAACCATTTCCCTGGTAGGGGAGGAGCCTAATGGCATCCAGGAGTGTGAAGTAAAGTCAATTTATATCATGGTTTGTGAAATATTGGGAGTTTGTAATCGTTGTTATCACCACATATGGTAAATCAATCTCTCTCTAGAGCAAATTTCTAAATATTGATATGAGTATGGGGGTGATAAAATTATAGAGAATCAGACATCCCAGCAACGTGCATGGCAACCTTTAAGATATACATTTCTATTTTGTGTTTGTACAAATAGAAAATGAAATACAAAAGAGGCAAGATGTACTATTTATGGTTTTTTATCTATTTTAAATTCTCCAAAGGCATGAAATGGTCTCTAGTATAAAGCATATGGTTGTTTTAATGATACAAATTAAGAAGTCCTGTCTGATCACTTATAAAGTTTATATATATATCATGTATGTGTGTGTAAATGTGTAATTTTTTACATATAGCTTATATATAGCAGAGCAGTTATGCCATCTTCATTCTCACTGCTATCATTATCACTTGAAATCAGCCGATATTTGGACAACCATGTTAATTCAGAAAAATGCAGGCTTTAAAACTTTGTCAAAATATGTGCCCTTCACACAAGCAAGTAAGGTGATTATATTTTAAGGTTTTAAAA
This sequence comes from Aethalodelphis obliquidens, assembly GCF_003676395.1. Lineage (NCBI taxonomy): Eukaryota > Metazoa > Chordata > Mammalia > Artiodactyla > Delphinidae > Aethalodelphis > Aethalodelphis obliquidens. The sequence continues at coordinate 11,916,578 of NW_020837977.1, read as the reverse complement.
TAGCTTGGTCTGTCCCCCCTGCCTGAACCAAAATTGTTTATTTAGTTTCACTAGTAGCTTCTTCTGCTTTCTGTTTTCTCTCAAAGAGCCGTGAATGACAAGATGACAAAATACTGGATTATTTGTGCTCTTGAAATAGATGCCACCTGAGTTGTGACAGGTATTTTAAGTATAATCTTCTGCATTCACTTAACACTCTGATTTGAACATTGTCAAACCTTGGGCATCTTCTTGTCTGCTTCCCACGAAAATGAGTCACCTCTTGGGTGTGACGGCAGAGCTGGAATAAAATGGGAATGCACAATGTAGGTGCCAAGGGACCAGTAAGAGAGGGGTGTTAGAACTGTGGCTAAAACTTTGGCTGGCTCTAAACACAGATGTAGAACAACCAGGGAGACTGTGAGTATTTTGACTTTTTTTTTTCTGAAAGAGCACCCTATGTTAATTTTAATGAACAGAGAAATGGTGGCTTAGCTGACATTTTTGAAAAGCAACCGTTCTTCTTAAACGATTTCTGCGTGTTGCTCTCCTAGCATCTTGTCCTCTTGTGAAGACGGCCAGCGTTGACCAGGTCATTGAAATACTGCGTCATCTCATTCCCTTTTTAGATTAGGGAAAACGTTGAATATTTTATGATCTTTCGAGACAAAGAGTCTTCAGCTTAAAAAGGGAAGACATTTTAAAGTAAAAAAAAAAACCTCAAACCATCTTATTTGAGATTTTTATAAAATGTACACAAAAAAATTAGAAAGTGGAATTCTGTGCAGTTAAAGACAATAGGAAAAGCCTAGAGGGAGGGGATGGAAGAAAGGCCAGGACGATCATTGAACTTACGCATTAAAAAGTGCCTATGATTTCAGCAGAAACAGAAACAAGCCAGGACACTGCCGGTTGGCGTGTCTGTTCGTTTTTCATCCTTTGTCCTCCTCTGCCCAGAGACGTGCTGTTGAAAGAAGCACCACCATCTCCCCCAGGCTTTGTCTGAACCACATGAGTTGGTTTTACAGTTGCTTCTTACCAAAGAGTAAATTCAGTGATAAGTTTGCTGTTATTCTAGGAAATAGAACATGCCCAGAGAGCGGATTCAGAACAAGTTGGGGAAGGGAAGGTGGCCTCAGAGGTGACGAGTTGGAGCCGGCTGAGTGGAGGAAACCACTTCTTCCTCTGAGATCAGCCACCGTTCGGTCAGAGGGCTCGGCGCTCCGCTTCTTTCCGAGGAGCTGTTTGCAGTGCAGCCGGGATGTGTAGTGTGTGCAGCAATTCTCTTTGAGGAAACACAGGCCGTCACAGAAACTTCCAGAAGCTAAGGACATTATTCGTTTAGATCTCTCCAGTGGGAACCCTTTTTGGTATGGGCTGACACCAGAGCACAGGTGCTACTGTCTTCAGTGAGGCCAATAGAATCAGGCTGGTTATGCCTCCTCTCAAAATCCTAGTGGATTCCATGTGCATCAGGGTGTCAGTATAGAAAATATCTGGATCCATCACTCAAGGTTAATGAGAGAGAGAATATAGGTTTTTTCTTCTTCTTTTTTAATAAGAAGAAACCTTCACTTTTAATAGTATGACCCTTAGGTAAAATTGGAAAAGTTCCAAAGTTCTCTCCCTATGTTTATTATTTGTTTGTTTGGCTTTGGTTTTGGATAGATAAAGGTTATGGATGATTTGAGGAAAGGGAAACATTCAAGAGCCTGGGTCTGGTGCTGAACAAAGTCCACTGTCTTTTTTTTTTTTTTCGGTACGCGGGCCTCTCACTGTTGTGGCCTCCCCCGTTGCGGAGCACAGGCTCCGGACACGCAGGCTCAGCGGCCATGGCTCACGGGCTCAGCCGCTCCGCGGCATGTGGAATCTTCCCGGACTGGGGCACGAACCCGTGTACCCTGCATGGGCAGGCGGACACTCAACCACTGCGCCGCCAGGGAAGCCCGAAAAGGCTATTTTTCAACCAATGAATTGCTTTTGCACCTTTTTCTAAACTCAGTTGAGCCTATTTGCATGGGTCTATTTCTGAGTTCTGTATATCTATCCCTTTGCCAATACCATACAGTTCTGATTACTGTAGTTAAATAACAAGTCTTGAAATCAAGTAGACTGATTGTTTCTACTTTTTTCTTCTTTAAAATTTTTTTTTACTCTTCTAGTTACTTGACCTTTCCATATGAATTTTAGGAAAACTTTGCCTCTACCAAAATCTTTCTGGGATTTTAATAAGAATTGAGTTACATCTATCAGTTTAGGTAGTACTGACATATTTACTATGTTGGGTCTTCCATTCCATGATCATCATCATCCTTTCCATTTATTTAGATCTTTAAAAAATTCCTTTCATCAGTGTTGTATAGTTTTCAGCATACAAATCCTATGCATATGTTGTTACATTTACACCTATTTCCTTTATTTATTTATTTAGTGATTGTAAATATTTTAAATTTTGGTATCCACACATTCATTGCTATATAGAAATACAATTGGATTGTGTGTTCTAGGGCGTGTTCTTTGAACTTGCTAAACCTACTTATCAGTTCTAGGAGGTTTTAAAGATTTCTTTGCATTTTTTACAGAGACAATCATGTCATCCGCAAACAGGGGCAGTTTTCTTTCATCCTTTTAAATCTGTACGTCTTTACTTCCTTTTCTTGCCTGATTGTTCGGGCTGAAACTTATAGCACTATGTTAGAAAAGAGTGATAAGGACAGACATCCTTGCCTCGTTTCTGACCTTAGTGGAAAGCATTGAATATTTCACCATTGAGTGTAATGTTAGCTGTAGAGTTTTTTTTTTTTTTAAAGATGTCCTTTTCAAGTTGAGGAAGTTTCCCTTTATTCCTATTTTTAAGAGTTTTTATCATGAATGGGTATTGTGTTTTGTGAATCACCTTTTCTTCATCAATTTCTCTGATCATATTATTTTTCTTCTTTAGCCTGTTAAAATGGTAGACTACATTGATTGATATTCAAATATTAAATCAGACTTGTATCCTTGGAATAAACCCCATTTGGTCATGGTGTATGATTCTTTTTGTCTATCGATGATTTATATTTGCTAATATTTTGTTAAAGATTTTGATGTCAGTATTCAATGAGGCGTATTGGTCTATGATTTTCTTTTTTTGTACATTCTTTGGTTTTGTAACTAACTTCATAAAATGAGTTGGAAAGGGTTCCCTTCTCTGGAAAACATTGTGTCGAATCGATGTTGATTTTTTCCCTCTGGAAAGTGTTGGGAAGTGTTCCATCACATTATTTCTGTGAATATATTTTGTGAACTACAAGCCAAATTTTCCCTACTTTCTTTTACCCTCCCTCATTGTGACAACCAGATATAAGGTCTCCAATAGTTCAAGAGGGATTAGAGCAAGTATAAAACTAAAAGATTTGAAAGAATGTGGATCGAGTTTTGTTCACCCTTACCCACAGAAAAAGAGAAGGAAAAAATAAACCTTCTGGGCTGGGGAAAGCAAAAAGAATTCAAAGAGAAGCTTAAGTAATGCTGATAAATGTTTAATAATCAGCTTTTGCCGGGGCGGGGGGGAGTTGTAATTTGTAATGTTTTTCTTTAAGGTCTGTGCTATAAATATTCTTACCATGGCTAATTTCAAGCTACCAATGTGCCATTACTCAGTGTGGAGTTGGGAGGGGCTGCTAAAAACTGGCCTCACAAGTTGACGTATGCCAGCTCCTGCAGCACTGTGAGTGATGGTGGCCTGTGAAGTTCTTTGAGAAAGGACCTCACTGACTCACTCCACTATTTAGCTTCAGGAGGAAACTGTCAGTAGAGCTCCCACTAACTGTGACTATCTAGGAGTCAAATAGGCCAAGTCTGTTCTACTCCTGAACAATCAAATTTATTTCAAGAACTTCTGGGGATTCTCTCCTGCAATGATAATGACATGGAAGAGGTAAAAATGGGTGTGCGGTGCTGTGTCAGGCAGGCCTGAGGAACTTTCACTAAGTCTCTTCGGTGATAGAAATAGAGGAGAGAAGCTACACTTTCCTTCTGTTCCTGAGAAGGGCAGAGCATTTGGCTCCGTGTGAGAGGCTGGATATCAAAGCAATCTCACTGTCATGAGAGGAAACATGAGAGCAAAACTCAGCATGATTTGTATATAACAATCAAGTGTGGTCATGGATATCTCAATGAATGTCTGTGTAGATGTCAGAACCAAGCACAAGGTATGGCAGTTAAACATCTCACTGAAAACCAGCTCAGCGTTGATCATAACCAAGGAACAAATTCTAACTGTGCCTTCACTTGCTGTGTGACTTTGGGCAAGTCATTGACCTCAATTGCCTTGGTTTCCCCATCAGTAAAATGTAGATAATAATGTTGCCTACACTAGTGTGTAATGATGATTAAATAATATATAATTCCCCCAATATGGTAGACACCTGAAAATACATAGGTTGAACATATTAAAAAAAAACTTATGTATATCCTACAGTTCATCTCATTTGCTTCTAGATACATTCTTCTGCCTTCAAAAAGGAAGAAACGTGAGAATTTTCAAGGGCATTTGTATCCTTTCTTCTCTGGAACCCTAGAGATTCAGACTAGGATGAGGGCATCTGGGGAGGCAGGAGGAGAGAAAATGTGACAACATTAGATGACATCCAGAAGAGTCAAATACCCAATCATTCATAACTTAAGCTGGATATAGGGTAATGTTTTTCATTCTTTATTTTTATTAAATTTCAGTATCCTTAAGTACCTCCATGAACCTGTTTGAATTAGAAACTATTGTGCTTTTATTGACATTAATGACAATTTATAGAATGAATACATTAGATGTGAGACACGCATCTACGGAAGTGTCACTACACTTACATTCATAGAGTCAAAGCAAGATGGTGGAGCAGGCACTGCATATTGGGAATTCTGGGTGAGGGAGGCTAGTTGTGAGGGAGATAGAGTATCTATTCCAAGCCCTGTAACCATGGCAGTGGTGTTTGGTGAGAATTTAAGACTAAATTACATTTTTGTAAAAGGAGAGAAATAGATGCCTTGATCCTCTCAGTACTTTCATTGGTGGATTGGTGTCAGAAAAATCTTTCTGTATGGTACTTTGCATATTCTCTACAGTATAATAATGTCTTCTAAGCCAATCATTTCTTTAAACTGTGAGAGAAAATTATTTATTTAAAGAAAAAGATATTATTGCTTTAGGGCCTCCAATGATGTGTACAAAATACAAATTCAACAATTAAATTACATCAAATTAAATTAACTCTGGCAGCTGTAATTTCCCATAAAAAGCACTGCAGAGTATCGGGCATGAGAGAATGTCATGTAAAGCCTCTTATTTTTTTCTTATGGTTTTCGTTATTTAATCTTTTCATTCCCGAAAGAATTAGAATGCTCAAATATACTTTTTATATAATTTAAATCTTTCATATTAAATGTATCTATTTGATTTATCTACAAAATGTTCTATTTGGCAGTATCTCATTAATAACTTGTCTGTTTCAAATGAAACATTCAAAAAACTAACAACGCATTAGGAGTACATGACAATAATCTAGTAACTATCAATAGGAACTGATAACTACCACAAAACAAATTGTCATCATATAATATCGATTATAGCTTGTTGAAAATATGTATATTTTATATTCATACTTCCATTTGTATCTAATATGAATTTAATGCTATGAGCTCCTTGCAGCCTGGAACTGTTTCACTTTGGGTATCTAGCAGTGGTTGACAGATCATACTTGTAATCTGAGTTCAATTGAATGACTGCTTTGTACTTGGGAGGTGATTTCTCAGTTTTAGTTCTTACAGTCTAGTTTGAGTATAATATTCAGACACAACACCCTTAGGATGACTCATCTCCTCCCCCCGACCCCGTCTTCTTCTTCTTCCTCTTTTTTCTTCATATGTGTATTGTATTTGTCTGAATTTTTGAATTTGATTTTTGGACTACCAGTACAGGATGTAACTGACTTCAAGAATTAAGGATTATCTGGAACTATCAAAGTTACAAGCAGCAATAATTCTGGGTGGTATGTACAGCAGTATATATACCAAAATTCTTCATTTAATTTGTTTGGATAATGACGTTGAAAATGGGAGCCAGGCAATTTGGGTTATATTCCTGGTTGTGGAATTAGCTTCTTTTCCAAACTCAGAAACTTCACCTGATGCTTTTTGCTTTAGTTTACTCATATGCAAAGTGCTGATAATATGACCACATGATAATATGATAATATGACTATCCAAAATAACTTGTGAGGTTCAAAATGAAATATGTATAAATATATATATTATACATACAAATATTTTTAAAAGTAGAGACATATAAATGTTAGCTGTTTTATTTTATTTTTTATTTTTATTTATTTATTTTTTTTGCGGTATGCGGGCCTCTCACTGTTGTGGCCTCTCCCGTTGCGGAGCACAGGCTCTGGACGCGCAGGCTCAGCGGCCATGGCTCACGGGCCCAGTCGCTCCGCGGCATGCGGGATCTTTGCAGACCGGGGCACGAACCCGTGTCCCCTGCATCGGCAGGCGGACTCTCAACCACTGCGCCACCAGGGAAGCCCTGTTAGCTGTTTTAATTGTCAAGGTTGTATATAAATTGGTTAATAAAACACAGTTATAATTTTCAGTATGAAGCATTATAGTTATTTTATTATGTAAAGATTGTCACTTCTTCTAGAAACCTGATAACAATGTAAAATGTGATTTTATGCATTCAGTATCTGTGATAGAAAGTCTTGAAAGATATCAATATTCTATTTCAATAAAAAACAAGTTTTGCCAGATATCCAGACCAACACGGTGTTCTCTGCTGCCATAGGCTTGCAAAATTGAGACTGCATTAGCCCTAAAAGCAACGGCGTCAATCACCAGGAATTTTGCAAGCTTTCACAGATCTCTGAGGAAGGTTTTTCCACCCCTTTCCACTTGCTCAAGACTGCTTGGAATTGAATTTAGACTTGTGAGGAGAAAGTAATAGGTAATTTTTCCTTTTAGTAATGTCTGTGTGTGTGTGTTTGAATGTGAGAGAGAGAGAGAGAGAAAGAGAGAGAAAAAGAGAGAAAATCATTGACACAAGAGTCTTATAGCTTCTTTCCACGTGTACTTTGCCTATTATGCACTAGAAGTTTTGGTGGCTTGGTTAAACAGATTTTTGGTCATCACAGCCATGGGGAGCAAAGAATATTTTAAAGGTAGTTCAGGATAATAGTTGTAATGCTGTCTAATGATGTTGGCCTATTTCTGTGCTGGAATTCCCAAGGAATTTCTGCAGAATTCTCCATTGTGTCTGTGCTTATTATGCAATACTGCAACTGCAAAGGGAGAACAATAGCATTTCATTTCTCTGACATATATTGCTGGTTTTTGGTACTCAGCCATGGGCAGGTCTTTTCCTAATTGGGAGGAAAAAGGCAATGTGTGCAGGGTAATTTCTAGAAAACTAAGAGATTTTTCTAAAGACAGCCCCAATCGTGCAGGCTCTCAAAAACAAACAAACAAAACAAAACAAGCAAAAAACCCCCCAAAGCCCCCAAAACCCACCAGATGTAGTCTGGTTCACAAAATGTACTGATTTTATGAGATGTTTTTAGAAAAAAAAGAGGAAGAATTCAACTTTGGAAGCTATTGTCAAGAATCTTTTCTAAGTAGCATGAAAAGGAATTGGAGTCAGAGCCTTGGTTCGGACCCCAGGTCAGCCACTTAGCAGTTACTTTGTCTCTCTGAGACCTCCGATTAAATCTCACACATATGAAGATGAATCTTTGTTACCAATGAGTGAGTAAACTGTGATTGTCAGGTCCCCTGAAAGTAGTTTCGTTTAATAACATTTACCTTGGTGATGGAATTTGGGAAGTTCCGGTCTCCTTTACCCTCTGTCACAGGACATGAGGGCTGGGAAGAATGCCGTGAGGTCTATTTCACAGGCCTGCTTTGGGTCTCAGACCTTTATCCTGGTTGAGAAGAAGGTAGTACTTCCATAGCCCACAAATCCTGGAGTCAGGTAAGCCAGTTGGGCTGGGATCCTGTAGAACAGGGGTTCCTGGCCTTGGACGTACACGAAGAACCTGCTAAGAGCCATTTTCCTAAGCCCCATCTCTGGAAATTCTGATTCAAGGGTCAGAGTAGGGGTCCCGAAATCCTATTTCCGACAAGTTCATGGTGATGCCAACACTGCCAGTGAGTCGCTCCCTATTTCAGGGGCAGTGAGCACACGGCTTCCATAGGCCCAGAGCGTCAGGGAATCATCTTCTCACACGGAGAAAAACCTTTGCCCCCCAAAAGGAAAGAATGAACAAAATAAAGAGAAGTACCAAATGTCCTCTCCCAGGCCCTGCATGAGACACCTTAGTGCCCTCCAGGCAAGGTGGTCTCTGCAGTGCCCTGTGAGGAAGAAAGCCCAGAATAGGGAACAGGGCCCCTGAGAAGGGGAATGAACACCATGCCAGGAACCTGGCTCTGCTACAGGCCTGAGTCCCTAAGGAAGCTCTGACTCTATTTCCAGTGCTTTCCACCATGGAGAGCAGGCTTACAGACGCCTCTCCTAGGCTTCCTGTATTACATTTATAACAAATCAGACAAGTGAGCGTATTGTTGGAATTCATCCCAATTCATTATAGGAGCCTGTATCCAATGTACTTGGACTGGAGCAGATTCATAGAAGTTTAGTAATAGCTGCTGGATGAGGGTGACCAGTCCTCACTGGTCATCTTCAGTGAAGAACTGGTTTCCATTCTGCTACCACCTGTTCTGTCCTTCTTTCTCAGGGGTCAGCCCCTCCCTTACTTGACTTCTCCGACAAGTTTCACTCTGATGATGGCTCTTAGCGATTCTGACCCGAGGGAGGAGACGTACTATTCACAGACCAGCAGCCTCCTCGTGTCACGTGACAGTTTGTCAGAAATGCAGACCCTCAGGCTCCATCCCAGACTTATTATGACATCAGAAGCTTCATCTTTACAGAGTCCCCAGGTGATTCAGATGTACATGCACAGCTGAGAAAAACTTGTGTAAAGGATAACAAAGCGTTGAGAAAAAACCCTGCACTGCCCCTCGGTGGTCTTACCCACTTTTCTGGCTCTGCTATCAGCTACATTTCATGACTGTAATGTGACTGTAATGTGTACCATGTAAGTTCCTTGAGGGCAGGGATTAGGTCCGTCTCATTCAGCAGCATTTCCAGCCCTTAGTCTAACATAGAGTAAATGACAAATGACTACTTATTGAAGAACCAAAATCACATCAGGCTCAGGTTTCTCCCGAGTCCTAGAACCATGACTTCTATCTGGGTATTTCCAGAACTCCTTTTTCTTTTCATTCTTTCTTTCTTTTTCTACAGACACCTCTAATTTGACATGTGAAAATTGATTTCTTGCTTAAATATGCTACACCAGTGGTATTCCTTCTCTCTGAGAAAAGCACCTGTTTCTAGAGTCATAAACTATCCTTAACCGCACATTCAATCAATTATCATATCTTGACTTCCTAATAATTATGGGATCCACACCATTTTTTCTAAGATCATGGATGCCCACTCTCTTCCTTTATTTTTTTGTTTAGTCATTGTTTGCCTGATTTATTTTTTATTTAAAAATATGATTTATTTGCTATTCATGTTTCCTATCAGTACATGACTACTACATGTAATTTATTTACTTATTTATTTCTAAGCTATGAGGTATAATTGACAAAATTGTAAGATCTTTAAAGTGTCTATCATAATTTGCTAAATGTACACATGGTGAAAGGATTCCTCCCATGTAGCTAATTAACACATCCATCACCTCACATATTTAACTTTTTAAATTTTTTGGTGAGAATATTTAAGTTCTACTTTCTTAGCAAATTTCACTTACACAATTCAGTGTTATCAACTCTAGTCACCATATTATACATTAGATCCTGAGACCTTATTCATCTTTGGGTGAAAGTTTGTACCCTTTTCCAACCTCTCCCTATTTCCACCACCCCAGCTGGTAACCACTTTTTTACTCTGTTCCTGTGAGTTTGACTTTTTTTTTTTTGGCGCGGTACGCAGGCCTCTCACCGTTGTGGCCTCTCCCATTGCGGAGCACAGGCTCCGGACGCGCAGGCTCAGCGGCCATGGCTCACGGGCCCAGCCGCCGCGCGGCATGTGGGATCTTCCCGGACCGGGGCACGAACCCGTGTCCCCTGCATCGGCAGGCAGACTCTCAACCACTGCGCCACCAGGGAAGCCCCTCACTTTTTATTTAGATTCCACATATAAGTGGTACCATGTGGTATTTGTCTTTCTCTGCCTGGCTTATTTCACTTACTTTAATGCCCTCAAGGTCCATCCATATTGTTGCCAATGGCAAGATTTCCTTCTTTCTCATGACTGACTAATATTCCATTGTCTATATATCACATCTTCTTTATCCCTTCATCCATTGATATCCGTTGATAGACACGTAGGTTGTTCCCACATCTTGGCCATCATGAATAATGAGGCAATGAACATGGGAGTACAGGTATCTCTATGATAATCCTATTTTCATTTCCTTTGGGTACATACCCAGAAGGCTCGCCTGATTTACTTTAATGCAATCCTTTATTGCCACCTTGTCTATTGTCTTACATCGCTCAAATCTATGTTTTACACTGCCTCCAAAATGATTGTTCAAAAATGTAAACCTGATTGAGTCACCTTTTTCGCTTAGATAGCTTCTTGTGGCCTTGAAAATAGAATTTAAACTCTTAGAATATTTTCCAAGGTGTTTCATTATCTGGTTCCCACCTGCTTCTGTACTCTGATATTTTACCTCTTCTCTCCTCGAACTCTGTAACCAGCCTCCCTCTGTGACTTGCGTTTCTATAATGAATGAGCTTGGGTGCCTCTTGCATCCAGAATTTCCATCCTTTCTACACCTACTTATCTTGAAAACCTTCAACTTTTCCTTCATGACTCAGGCCAGTGTCTTTGCCGTTAAGAAAACTTCAGTGCTTCTGCTCTAAGTCAGGTGCCTCTTCCACCTGTTCTTACAGATCTTGTGTACATTTCCAGTGTACCACTTATCATGTCATATCACAATTGTGTTTATTTATCAGGTCCACTTATGAGCTCCTTTAGAGCAAGTGCAGAGACTTTCACCTGTATATCACCATAAGGTAGCATCTGCAGGGGTCATTGTAGATCTTTATCATACACGTGAGCACGCATGCACACACGCACAACACACACGCAGTTTAATTGATGAATAAGTATGTTGGAGGAAGCAATTCTCAAACAGGGGCTTAGAGGGAAGCTGAAGATTATAAATACCTCTTGAGAGCAGGGGTCATCTCTTGTTTACCTTTGAGCTCTCAGAGCTTAACACGATGCTTGGAATATAGTATGCACTCCCTAAATATTTACTGAGGAAATAAAGGGATATATAGAACAACGGAAGAATAGATAGTTTCAACAGAAGTATTGCTATAAAACTTTGATTACCTGCTTGATAGGGGCGTCATTGCCATCTATTTCATTTCTTCTGCCCTTTGTCTTCTACTCCTTGAAACTCGGCGTGTTGGCAGATATGCCCACAGGCCCAGGCCTAGGCCAGTTCTGAGCTAGGTATGACAGGGATTATATCAGTACCCTCAGTCCTATACTCCTGGGATTCAGTTTTCTTGATTACCAAGGCCTGGTGCATCATGAATAAGTTCTGGGACTGTGTCAGCAACTTATTAATAACAGCCTTGGGTGAGCAGGGCACATTTGGCAGGGTTATTTCATCATCCCTCCTATCAGTTTCAATTTCCTCTGCTGTATGCCAGTACATTTCACTTCCCTGACTGGACTTCCTCCATAGACAGCTTGTAGGCAATTTTGTGTTTCTTTCCATTATCACACCCTGCTACCTGCTCTGTTCTTGAAGTATTAGATTTACCAACTGCTCGATCATTTCTGATACTGAATCTATGCACCTCTGTTTACCTCTCTCCAAGCCTATATTTCATGAGGTGAGATGCAGGAGTGATGATGCTCTTTTATTTTAAATCCAATGAGGCAAATCTGGTGGTCATTGGGCCATTCCAGGTAAACAATTTTATCCATCAGACAAGTCTATTCATGCTGAATACCTGTGTAACCATATTTTATTCCTAGACTTATTTTCTCTATGTAGACATTACCAATGTTTTCACACATAGTTAGCAATATATTTTTATACTGGTAAATTTTTTTTTTTTGTGGTACGCGGGCCTCTCACTGTTGTGGCCTCTCCCGCTGTGGAGCACAGGCTCCGGACGCGCAAGCTCAGCGGCCATGGCTCACGGGCCCAGTCGCTCCGCGGCATGCGGGATCTTTGCAGACCGGGGCACGAACCCACGTCCCCTGCATCGGCAGGCGGACTCTCAACCACTGCGCCACCAGGGAAGCCCCTATACTGGTAAATTTTTGAAGGCCCTCTTATACATCATCCTTAAAATGAAATAAATATCCATGGGTTCATACTGATATAGCTATATAATGAAATAAACAAATAAATAGGGGGAAAAGGAAAGCTCTTTCTTACAGAAGAATTCCAATTAATAAATGTGGAAGAAATGAGGGAAGTTGAAAATCACCAATGGACAGCCAGTAGAGTAATAATTGTCACCGTTAAGCTACACCGATGGATGCTAAAATTCCTGGGCAGAAGTTTGAGGAGAAATATGGTGTTCATGCAGTCTCAAAGTATCTCCCACCAAATATTTATTAATTACAAAAAGAATTAACATTACCATGGAGACATCTGATAGACACCATCTTATCAAATAGTCAAGCTGAACGTTGTACCCTGATATGATTCACTGAGAAGGTCACCTTTCTGTGGTAAAATTGCCCAAAATAAGTAATCTTAAAGTAATCACAAGAAAATTTCAGGAAAATAAATCCACCTGGAGGGCATTCTGCAAAATACCTGACCGGTACCCTTCCAAATTGTCAATTCATGACAGACAAGAAAAGCTGTCACAGACCAGACAAGGAGAGACAAGGAATTGTCACAGATTGAAGAAGATTAAAGAGACACAACAATTTAGTGCAAAAAGGATGATGGAGGAAAAACTTGTAAAAATTTTACTAGTCTGTAGTTTCATTAGTAGTACTACACCATGTCAATTTCTAAGTCTTGTTGATCAACCTATGATTATGTAAGATGCTAACACTAAGGCAAAGCTGGGTCAAAGCTACACAGGAATTCTCTGTACCATTTTAACAACTTTTCTGACAGTTCATACCTATGTCAAAATAACGAACTTAGGTTAAAAGAATGTAAAGCGCTTAGAACAGGGCCTGGCATATAGTAAATGCTTGACAGACTCACCTTGGGGATTGCCAATGTCATTGTAGCTTTAGCCTGCCTGGGCTGCCTTGCCAGGCCACACCCAGAATGTGTGTGAAATCCAGTGCACATATCTGCCCTCTGCCCCAAACCTGAGCCCTATGTGACAGCCCCTGTTACCAACACATAGTGCTTTCCAGAAGAGGCATGGAAAAACTGAGCTCTGGAGCTCTGTCCTGAAATGTGTAGGAAAATAAAACAAGAAATTCTTATTGCTTTTGCTTTACCTGTTCATCTACTTTAATAGATTGCTTGAATTTCTCTGAATGTAAATAGAGAATCTTAGCCAGATCGCTTTGAGATAGTCAAGGTGGACTCATGCACAGGTGGCCATATTTCTCCCATAGTCTCTCTGGGACAGCACTGCCTCAATAGGTAAGAAAAAAAATTGTTTGCAAAAAAGCATTTGACAAGGTTTGACGTTGAAGATTTATATCTAAAGCAGACCCAGGGAACAGGAGGTACAATAGGATGTCGTAGCTGAAAACTAATTTAAGAGTAGTAGACAAAAGACGGCCATAGATGGCAAACTCGGCTTCGAAGGGGGTTAGAAATAGCATGTTTTCCAGAGCTCTGGGAATCAGGCCTACACATCTGGGGACATGTGCAGAGGAGAAAGATCATCGAATTTGCTGGTGATACTAACGTTGAAGTCTTAGTGAATAATAAGGTGCAATATTATCAGATTGAGAAGGATTTGAATTGAGGGTGATTAAGGCAGAGGATGCCGAACGCTGTTCAGGTATAAAGATACAAACTAATAAGTACGGGATCAAGGAGCCAATTACGCAGAACATACACCCAGAAAAGGATTTGGAGGATATTGTGGGGAAATCTGCCAAACCATCAGCATAGGGCACAACTGCATTAGAAAAAGCAATCCAGATTTACTAGGTTATCTCATCAAAGGGGAAGGAGAGGAGACGAGAGCGTGAAACTGCACATTTGTTAGGCATTTACTTGATGTCTAGTTTGAACATAGTGTCCACTGCTGGACTGAACAGAAAATGAAAGAGACTAGGCTTGAGGATGGGGGATGCAGTAAAGGGAAACCCTTAAGTGGGAACCTATTTCCATTTTAGTCGCACTGGGAAATGAGAGGTTTACTAGCGGAGGTTTTAAAAATGGGGTATTCTCAAGAAAATTTTTGAAATACAGAAAATGGTGGACACATTATTGTTTAGTGGCATACAGATCTCCTTTAAAGGACTCAACTAGAAAAGCTGACTGTGCTGCCGATGTGCTGGTATATGCGCACACAGAGGCAAAACCCAGCCCCAGGGTTAATACAGGGGAAGCAGAGCAGAACTGTTTAATGCTACATCCAAGAAAAAGCTGTCAGGAAAAGCTGGGAAAGTAAAAGTGCAAATGAACTGAAGAGACACTTCAACTTATTTTTGGTGAAGGAGGTGATTAAAAATCATTGCTAAAGAAAAAAAAGAAATCACAGGGAAAAGGAAGTGTGAACAAATTTTAAGTGACCAGTTTTGACAAGCAAAGTTTTCCTAATTGCAACATCTTCCTATATATACGAGAATGTAGTTACATAAACAAGCCCTGAAGTTTTCCACCTACTTATATTTGTGTGCATTGCCTCTCTGATTCTGCCACAGGGAATGTGGATCCATTTTAATATAAGTACAGTGTATGCCAATTCCACGCAGCTCAGTCTAGCATTCTGCTTCACACGGTCCACTAGACTTAGTATATATGAGTGAAGCATGGAGTTCTGGCTGCATTGGCACACAGAGTAAAGTTAAAGCAGAAGCAATTTTACTGGTGATTTAGGATTAAAAAATAATTTTCCTCTGAAATATGCAGACAAGTAAAGCAAAGTACTAAGTCTTGTTTACCCTTTGATGCAGCTATGTGGTTATCTCAGTTTTCCACTTTACTTTGTATGATAAAGAATCGCAGAATTTTCTAGCTGGAAGGGACCTTAAGAATCATCTAGTACAATCCTCTTAAGTTCCCGATAAGGCAAATGAGAAACAGAGGGATTAAGAAATTTACCCAAACTTGCAAAGGTACTTAGAAGCAAGCCCAAAACTAGATTCTTGATTCCTAATCCAGCATTCTAACGTTCAAAGTTGTGGTCTCCTAAATGTATAAAGCAAATGTAACAATGTAATCCTGAATTTCTGCAATTTTGTTTAACATACGTCTTATTTTTTTATATTCGTCTGAAGTAGGGCATCTAGAGTTTCTTGCAGCATTACAGTGTAGGAGCCAATTGGAGAGCAGCATGTAGGTCAAGAGGGGCATGCCATCTCTAGGACAGCAAGAGTGACCCTTGACTCTTAAGCTGGGAAGGGACACACCAGTCCTTGAGAAGGACCCTTCATGAAGAACCGTATGCCGTAGAGCAAACGGTGACCTGGGGGTCAAAACTACTTTGTATCTAGTGAAGGCTTTACTAAAACAAATGCAGCTTGGGCAAATCAAGAGTTTTTCATCCCCCTTGATCCTCCTTAGGTGACAGAATAGGATTAGATCTAAAATTTCCTAAAAATGTAAGATTCTAATATATGATTACAGTAAGGCTGCTTCTTATATAGAGGATAAGGAGGTAGAGAAGATGAAGCGAAGAGAAAAAGCGTAGCAGTATAGAAAGTGAAATGTAGAATGTAGAGTGGGTCGTAAAGATGACACTGGTGTGAGAGGATTTACACTTGGACGTTCTTTAGGAGATCACCATACTGGGAATCAACAAGCAGTTTCTCCATAAATCCAACACTGCAAGTTTGTTCTTCTGAAGCAGACTACACTTTGGCGGGCACGGGGAGTGGGCATCACATAGAAGATTTAAAGTACAATCACCTTCAGTGTAGCAAGATGCTCACATTATGAGAAAAGTCCATGCTCCTGAGACTAACTGAAGGAATATAGCTCATCTCATGGTCTCCAGGACCTAGGAAGGGGAGTATAGAATCCAGTGCAACAAGGACAGATGGTGAAATATTTGTACAACTCTCAGTTAGGAAAGGTTTTATTTATTATATTTATCCTTCAAGAGTACTGGCTTACCTGAGCTTTGCTCACTTATTAATTTGTCATTGTCTCCTGCCAAAAAGTCTCTATCTTATTAAAATCTCTGAAGATAAAATATTAATATCAACATTACATAATATCACATGTGGATTTACATAATTACTCTTACAGCAGAAGGACTCTACCTATTGGAAACTTTTCATGTATGTATATTCTTTAAATGTTCTGTCAGGAGAATTTTGCTTTTACTAATGCAGATATGTTAAATTATTCAAATAACACACCGGGTAACATGTTCAAAGCAGGGTGAGAGGAGTGGAATCTTGCAAGTGGCATTTCATTATTTGGTACTGAAACGGGAGCAGCCACAACTATACCTGACTTTGAACTTCACATGTTATGGTAAGGCCTCCATAGTAGTTGAGATTGCCGGCAATACCTGTTTTCTGAGTGTATGGAGCTATAATGTTGCATTATTTTGTACGAGCAATTCATCCACATTTCGGAATATATGTACCACCAGGCATGGGACTGTGGGATCCATAATTTATTCTGCAACATTTTGAGCTCTGCTAAAGGATAGTTATAAAATGTTTGGTTCTTTGTGCTTTTTAAACGATGTAATAAAAAATTAAATAAATGATGTAGCAAGGCTCCAAAGACATAGCTTGAATTCTTATTCATTAGTTTGAGTTTAGATGGCAAAACTTTTAGAACTAGCTGCTATTAATCACCATCATAGTTCATATATAGACCCCTCTATGTATATTTTCTTGCTATTTTTTTCTTGTAATTTATTCATAAAAGGCAATGTTTTGATATTGCTTAAAGGATACTGTTATTCATTTATATGTGGCCATATTTGTATTACAAAGCTTACACTATACAGTAATTTTGGTGATTAATTAAATATTGAGTATTTAATAGTAAGCAAAAATCAGAAAATATTTTGGTGATTACATAATTATAAGAAATCCTTATTGTGTTTAAACATAATATTTAATATTTTAGCTATGTTTTTGTACTCAAGAAGTAGGTTCACTGATATCTTATGATTAAGTAGATATTTGTAAGATGCTTAAATTTTAATTTTAACTAAATATAATGAATAGACACCACTGATATTTGAATAATTATACATGGATGCTTCCTTAGTATATTATCACCTGGGACATTAATATGAAAGAGTAAATTTGACTAAATTCAATAATATTTGGCTATTTAATATTAACCAGAACACTTTTACCACCTTTAAATGTTAGAAAAAATACAGACATTTGTGAAATTATCATTACATTAAAGGTAATGCAGTCTATGTATTTTTCATCACTTTACACATTGAGGTAATAAATTTCCAAGACTACTGGTTGTGGGATTCCACTCAGCCCCAGATTATCTGGTCAGTGTTGAAATTAACTAGATAATGGGTTTTAAATGAAAAGTATAAGTTAAATCTCAGAAATTGTTTTAAAATATGCATTTGGGATATAAAATAGGCATTGAATAATTAATGATATTCAGACTGAAAAGGAAGAGAAGAAACAATGAAAATTCCTGCAGAAGCTTTTCACTTACCTAGGCACCTTCACCCATTTTACTCAATATTATTTTTTACTAGAAAGGACCATACCAAATATAACCCACACACAAAAAAATAGTTTTGCTTCACTTGCCTCGCCTACAGTGCCAGGGGGATGGATTTAATGATCTTATAGGCCTTTTCAATCTCTCTAATATTTGTGAAATGGCAACTGTCAATGTTAAACAAGAAATTGCTGAAATAGCACAACTTTTTGAAATGGATAATACCTCATAGGACAAGAGCCCGGAAATGGAAAGAACAACCATAAACCTCACTGAAACTCATCTCAACAGGATGCCAACTTTACTCTTCAGCTAATAAAAACAGCCAACTTTAAAAATGCTATCTCTGCTATACAGTAAAACCTTGTTGTTGAGCCATTCTAAATGTAATAGTTTGGATCTACCAACCCCAAATTCCCAGCCCATCCCTCTCCCTTCCCCCCTACCCCTTGGCAACCACAAGTCTGATCTCTATGTCTGTGAGTCTGTGTAGCACAGGGAACTGTATCCAGTCTCCTGGGATGTATCATAATGGAAAAGAATATTAAAAAAGAATGTCTCTATGGGTATAACTGAGTCACTTTGCTGTACAGCAGAGACTGGCACAGCACTGTAAATCAACCATACTTCAATAAAAACAAAAACAAAAACTAAAAGGAAGCAAAAAAAGTGCTATCTGTCAGTGAGTCTAAATCAGCCACTTTGAAAATCTCAGAACCAGCTGTGTATGCCAAGGTACAGTGACTTTCTTTTTTTTTTTAATTGAATTATAATTGACGTACAATATTATATGTTACAAGTGTACAATATGGTGGTTCACAATTTTTAAAGGTTATATTCCATTTATAGTTATTATCAGTGACTCTTTCTTAGTGTACATATTTTTCTTTCTTTCTTTCTTTCTTTCTTTCTTTCTTTCTTTCTTTCTTTCTTTCTTTCTTTCTTTCTGAGCTGAGCAGCATGTAGGATCTTAGTTTCCCGACCAGGGATTGAACAGGGAACCACTGGACTGCCAGGGAAGTCCCCAGTGTTCTTATTTTTCGTTTTGAGTTTTGTGGTTGCTTGACCATTTGGTTTCTATTTATGTCTGATTAGGGAGTATGATCGATTATGTATATCCTAGATGTAATTAAGTTTAGTACTATATATTAAACTCTATTTGTTGATAAATGCAAATATGTATTCTTGTGACAACATTTAAAGATTTCTATAGAAAGAAAACATTTAAGCAAAAGCACTTTCAAATTCTTCTGGTATGTTAGGCAATTAAAAGCTCTCTTTCTATTTTCCAACATAGAGTCTGAATTTCTAAATATTATCAATATTTGACAATTTTCTCTTTTTTTTAGTGGCAGTTCTGGAGCAGTGATCCTTGAGAGAAAGAATGCACAGAGAAAGTAGTCCAAGATACTTTTATTTTCCTGCTAGAGGCGTTTGACAAATTCTAATGTTGTGCAAAGTGATAGACAAGGAAACCAAGCAGAAGTCACTGCACAGGAGCTGAGTTTTCAGTAGTCTTCTAGTGTTGAGGGTGTGTGAACTAGCTTTCAGGACTTGCCAAAAAGGAGCCTAGACCATCAGTTAAGATGCACAATAGTTAAGCCTGGGAACAGGGGAGAACTAGAGGTAGAATGTGACTTAAAAAACTTCAGTTCGGTTGAGTCATTCTTTCATTAGATGAAGGTGATCTGCTCCCACTCAGGCTGCCTACCAGAAGATGAAGTATATATCCTCCAGAGCCTTCTCAGTTTTTCTTGTACACTATCTGTCATTCAGTCAAAAAAAAAATTATAGGCACCCGAAAGGGTCAAGAGAAAGAAAACTGATACAAAATTTCCAGATGACCCAATCATTGAAGTTATCAAACACAAACTGTAAAACAACTGTACATGTTCAAGAAAATAAATGACAAAATGAAATATTTCACTGGAAGCCTGATGTCCAGAAAAAGAGTGAAATGGAAATTATAGAATCACAAAATGCAGTAATGAAAATTAAAAACTAGTAAGCGGGTTTGAACTGGACACAGAAGAAGAGTGGTTTTGTAAACTTGAAGACAGGATAGTAGAAGATATCCAGACTCAAACATGAAGATCAAAAAGGTTGGAGAATTTGTAAAAGGGCATAAGAAATATAATAGAAATGTGAAAAGGTCTAATGTATGTTCAACTGCCTTAGAAAGGCAGGAAAGAGAAAGTATGACAGAAGCAATATTTGAAAAGGTAATGCAAAACCATATTTCCAAACCTGAGAAGAGAAATCAACTCATAAATTCACAAAGAAATATGAACCCCAAGTAGAATAAAGACAAACAAACAAACCATTGCTGGACACGTCATAATAAAATTTCTGAAAGGGAAAGGCAAACTAAGAAGTTAAAAGAAGCCAGAGGAGAATAAAATCCATTACCTTCAAGGAGGAAACAATATGAGAAATAGTTTTTTATAAGAAACAGTAGATGCCAGTTGCAATAGAATGACAATTTTAAAGAGCAGAAAAATAGATGACAACCTAAAAATTGTATACTCTAGAAAATTATCTTTCAACAGTGCCAGTAAAATATAGAAATTTCCAGACAAGAAAACACGAACATAATTTAAATCATTGCCAGTGCATCTGAATTAAAGGATAAAATTGAAAGGACTTTTCAGGCAGAAGAAAAATTATTCTAGACAGAAACACAAGGCAACTATGTGGGTAAAAATAAATGAATATTGACTAAACAAAATGTAAGGGTAGCGTTCTGAGGCCTCAAATGAATATGGAATTCAAAGGCATGGTAGCAATAAAAAAAAATGTGGTAGTTTGGGGAGAGGAAAATGTGTATTTAAACTATTTATCAAAACTGACGACATATTGGCCGTAAAACCAATCCCCAAATCTTTCAGAGAATGAAAATCATTCAGGGTATGTTTTCCAATCATAGAATTAATCTTGAAAGCAACAGCAAAAAGTTAACTTAAAAGTCCCCCCAGTATTGGAGATTAGGGAAATTAGAGGCAGCAATTAACAAAAATATTAAGAATTCTCAGTGGGTAACAGAAAACATTTTTATTGTATAATAATAAATACATCAATAAATATGTCAAGACTTGTAAGAGGCCGCTAAACAGGTAATTAGAATGAAATTTGTAGTTTTAAATGCATTATATTTGAAGAGTAAAAAGGGTGAAAATTCAGTCATCTAAATATTGCCTCAAAAAGTTATTAAAAGGGCAGCCAAAAAAAAAAACCCAAATAAAATAGAAGGAAGGAAATAAAGGCAGTACAGAAAGCAATGAAATAGAAAGCAAACAAATGGAGAGAATTAATCATACCGCAAATCAGTCACTTGAAAGAATAGCATAATTGATGAATATCTGGCAAGATTTATCAAGAAATAAAAGACAGTACAAATTCCTGATCTCAGGAATAAAAATAAAAGAACCACTATAGATTCTTCAGATCATAAGTATAGACTGATATTATTAAACTTTTTAATTTGAAAATTTAAATAAAAGAAAAATTTGCTAGAAAAATAGTATTTACCAAAGTTGATAGAAGACAAAATAAAACAAACTGAAAACTCTTTATCTAATAAATTGAATCCCTAGTTAAAAGCCTCTATAGGAAGAGCATTCCAGGCCTAGATGATTTATTTCACCATTAACTTCTTTCAAATATTTGTGGAAGAAATAAAATCATTCTTATACAAATTCTTCCAGGGGATAAAAATAGAGGGTACATTCCAAAATTGAATTAATTATGAGATCAATGTGATCATAATACCATAACCTGACAGGTATATTGAAAGAAATGAAAATTACATTCCAACCTCAATTATGAACATAGACATAAAAGTCTCAAACAACATATTAGCAAATTGAATCCAGCAATAAATAAATAGAATAATATTTCATGACCTAGTTGAGCTGATTTCAGGAATGCAAGATTGATTAACTTTTGAAAATCAATCAATGTAATTCAGTACATTAACAGAATGCTTCAGAGAAAACATACGATAATTTCATTAAAAGTGAAATAATTTTATAAAATTCAATACTTGTTAGTAATTTTAACAAATAAAGTCGAAGCAAAATTTTCGTAATCTGATACATGATATCTGCAAAAACAGATAAAACCTCTAGCACACCTCAGACAGAGTTGAAATGTTAAGTGCTTATGAAGAATCAGACAAGGATATTCACTACATCTTTGCTAATTGAAGTAAGGTTTGTAGATTGACATCATGTGTATCACTAGGGAGCTTGTTAAAAATGTAGAATCCTAAGCCCCACTCCAGACTTACTCCCTTAGAATTTGCATTTTTAAGAAGATCTCCAGGAGTTTTATATGCATATTGAATTATGAGGATTTCTTTAAACCACTTCAATTCCTTATGGTCCTATGGTCTATGTTAAGACAGGAGGTCTTAACAATTGCAATAAGAGAACACAAATAAATAACATGTTATAAGGGCTAAAAAGAGGAAATGAGGTGTCATGATTCAGGACAACAGGATAGTGTATGTAGAAAATCTGAAGACTCTGCAGAGACGTTATTAGAATCAATAAGTGAAGTTAGCAAAGCTGCTAGATGCACATTTAATATGCAAAAATTAAAAGTATTTCTATGTACTAGTAAGAAGTGTTAATAAACTTGGAATTTTAAAATGGTACTTAGGGAATTAAGAAAAATATTTTATGTGCTGAAACCTACAGAACATTATTGAAAGAAATTACAAAAACCTAAACAAATACAAAGATATACCATATTTTTGTGTTGGAATATTTGATACTGTAAAAATGCTAATTTTCTACAAATTGACCTAAACAATGCATTGCAATTCCAATAAAAATTCTAAAAGTTTTTTTGTGGTGGGAAATAATCAGCTTCAAAAAATAAGATTCCGAATTAGTATGAAAACGAAAAGTTTCAAGAATATTCAAAAAACATTTGAATAAAAGGAAAGAATTTGGAAGGCTTACTCTACTTGATATTGAGACTTACTAAAAAAACTATTGTAATTAAGACAGTATGGTAAGCACATTGGGCAGGCGGATGGACCAACAGAACAGAATACGGTCCAAAAATATATATAAAGTCATCTGAATTTTGATGAAGTTGCTACTATAATGCAGTGAAGAAAGGATTGTTGTTTTAATAAATGATGCTGGGTAAATTGGCTATCCATAAGGGAATTGAACTTTGATGTTACCTTACTCCATTGGAAAAAGAAATTCCAGATGAACTATAGGCCTAAATAGAAAATCTACAATAACAAATCTGCTAGAAAATCACTTAGAAGGATATGTTCATGGCCTGGGGTGGGTAAAATTTCTTAGACTAGACAAAAAACACACTTGCCCATAAAGAAAAGATTGGAGAACTCTACTTCAATAAAATTAAGAATTTTGTTCATCAAAAGAACACTATTAGGAAACTGCAAATGCAAACCCCAGAGTGAGAAATATGTCTGGAATGCATATGTCCACCAAAGATCTCCTGTCCAGAAGAAACGCTTACAAATTAATAAGAAATAAACCACAATCTAATAAATAAAATAGAAAAAGCATTCACTTCACAAAAGTCGACATCAAAATGGCCAAATATGAAAAGGTGCTCAACCACAATTAGTCATCAAGAAAATGCTGATTAATACCAAAATGTGGTACTGGTATAAATCCACCCAAATGGCTGAAGTTATAAAGACCGTCAATAGCAATATCTTATCAGGATATGGGACCAACAAGAATTATCGTACATTGCTAGGGGGAGTAAAAATTAATTTAACAACGTTAAAATCATGGCAGTATCTGCTAAAACTGTAGATATACATACCTCCTTGATGCAGGGATTTCTTTCCTAAGTGTATATTCAACAGCAATATATACTGTGTACAGTAAAAGACAGGCAGACGGATGTCCGTAACATTATTTTCAATAGCCCCAAACAAAAAAATAACTCCAATGCTCTTCAATACATGACTTTATAAATTGTAGTATGTTTATAAAGTGGACTATTATCCAGTATTGAAAAATAACAAGCTCTTTGTACATGCCACAACATGAGTAAATTCAAGCACTATTTCATTTCATTAATTTCAATTTCACAAGTGGAAAAAACCCATTACAGTGTCATCAGATCTTTTCAAATGCAGGAAAGAGACCATTTTGTCAAGTAAGCTATGTGCAATCATAATCAAATGGGAGGGGCACATAGGGAGCCAGCTAAGAAAGTAATCTGAGAGATCAGACTCAAAGCAGTCCTGTGTTTTTGTTTTTTTTTTTTTTTTTTGCGGTACGCAGGGCTCTCACTGTTGTGGCCTCTCCCGTTGCGGAGCACAGGCTCTGGACGCGCAGGCTCAGCGGCCATGGCTCACGGGCCCAGCCGCTCCGCGGCATGTGGGATCTTCCCGGACCGGGGCACGAACCCGTGTCCCCTGCATCGGCAGGCGGACTCTCAACCACTGCGCCACCAGCGAAGCCCAGTCCTGTGTTCTTTAACTGCTGGGAGAGAGTGGAAAGGGTCTGAGACAAGAGAAACAGTCAGATCGCCTCCCCGTTGGGAGTAGTTTCATTGCTGTTATCATTCAAGTGCAGTAGAAGTAAGTTATACCAAAGAGAACTCAGGAATGTGTGTTTCCATTTCCATTTAACTAATTAACTAACTAATGTGTGTGCTTGTATTTTCAGACTGGTAATTGTATTAGTCACCTATTGCTGCATAACAAGTTACTCCAAGATTTAGCAGTTTGCACAACAAACGTTTATTATCTCAAATCTTCTCAAGGTCAGAAAACTGGGAGGGATTAGCTGGATGGTTCTCATTTAAGGTTTCTTAGGAGCTTACAGTCATGTCGTTGACCCTGGGCTGAGGGTACCTGAAGGGGCTGGGGAATCGACTTCTAAGCTCTCTCCAGTGGCTGTCAAGAGAGGAGGCTTCAGGTGACTCTGTGTGGGCCTCTTAGCCTGCTGACACCTCACAGCATCTGGAGAACTCTACAGTGAGCAATTCCCAGGAGGAAAGAAAAAGAATGCTCAAGACAGGAGCTGCAGGCTTTTATAACCTAATATTAGAAGTGACGTTCCCATTCTTCTGGCATCTTTTAATTGATCAAAGCAAATCACAAAGTCCAGCCCACACTCATGGGGAAGTGAGTTAAGTACCATCTCTTGAGGAGAAGAGTATCAAAGAACCTGTAGATGTATATTTAAGGTCATATTGGCCAGACATTCACATGTTATGAAATTCAAACTATATCGAAATCTCCCCAGGACACCAGTTCTGTTTTCTTGGGGTTATCCGTTTCTTGTGTGTCTTGGAGACAGTCTATGAAATTACAAATACTGTTAACAGTTGAACTCCTTTGAAAGCTCTATTCCCAGTATTATAGACCAATCAGTCTCTCTGGCTTTTATCAGTTCAAATAAGCACTGTTTTCTGTGAGGGTGTGAGGAAAGGGATGGAGAATGACCTTCTCCATGCCTTCTCCTCTAAACTCTTGCCAACTTTGGCCCACTTATAACTGTAGTATATGCCTTTTAAAACATTGGCTTAACAAAAGCTATTTAATTGTAGCTCTTTTTCCCCCTTTGGGACGTTCTTTGTGACTTTCTCTCACCATTAGCCAGGGCCTTAGGCAGTTACTAGAAAGGACTAAATTGAGTTGCTTTTGTTATTAGCTGTGGTTGTGAGTCAGCTTACTGCTTCTAAAATAATTATAGAAGGAAGCCATTATTTTGAATAGAAATTTGAGTATATTTAGAAGAAAACGAACTATGTATTTTCTCCTGGCTGCTTCTGCTTCCCAATCTCGTTTCAAAGAAGAAAAGGCTTAAAAAGATGGCAAAGAGGGAGGGAGAAAGAAAGGGATGGATCAAAAGTAAGAGAAAGTGAGAGCTACAGACTCAGAGATGTGAAGACAAGGACTTGAAAGGAGCATGACAGTGCTCAAAGATTGGGAAAATGACATTTGAAATTTTATAGAACATGCAGTTAAATTATTGTATTGAGATTTCCCCAAATGATAGGATTTGTGCTGACATACTATGCCAATCCGTATTAGCCTAAAGAGATCAATTCTGAATAGCTTCATTCTTTTAAAGATATGTAATATGTTCTGTGACTCTTCCTGGGGAAATGATGCAGGATAATAAAATCATTGTTTGTATATGTGTGTTCGTCCTAGATATGTCACACATGGTTTTGAATCCCAGTTTTTTAAAAAAATGAAATCTAAGCTGAAACTAAAACATAAAGCATGCTTCCTTTGACCTAATTTATATCTAGCTAATAAGAGATTGATTTTTCCCCTATTGTTCTAGTATTTGAACATTGTGGATGTGTCCCTTGTATCACAGATAGTTCAGAAAGTTTTCATGTAAGTAGTACTTATGAAGAAACCATGTCTTACTTGTTGTTTTGCTAAACTCCATTCCAATTTAAGCCATCTTACATCCTTTTTGGAAGTAGGTAGAGTATATTTAAATTGGTAAGTATTTACTTTAGAATTTCACAGATTTCAGCAGACAAGCTATGAAAATTGTCATCTGTGACATGTTTGTGATAGAGTTTCAGAAAGAATTTTATATCTCCCCAAAGTTCTAAAGCAAGGAGTATAGGTGAGATTATTTTTAAGAGAAAATTTGAAAGCAACTCTTTCTGAGTCTTTCAATCCCATTTTTACGCTGGTTCTGGAATAATTTTGAGGGTTAAAATATAACTCTCTACAGTTAAGTATAATTTAAAAACAGTGCACAGTCAAAATGCAAACATTTAAACAATTCTGATAATTTTATCAACGTGAAAGGCCAGTCTATCACTAACATCCATTTTAGATTAATTGTTTTCTTCTATAGCACATCTTTAGTCATGAATACTTTAAGTTCAAAAACTCCCAGTAGCTCACAGTTTCCTTAGCCTGGCATTCTTAGGGCTTCAGATTCTAATCTTGATCTATTTCTCCAGCCTCAGTTCCCATATATCTCCCCACACTACCCTAGACCTCCCATAGTCCAGGCAAAGTGCGTTTTTCTGGGGTCCCCTGGCACTGGTACCAACAACAGCAAAAGTGTTCTGCTGACCCCTTAAATATCACTGGTCTTTCAGATGGTCTAACCATGGATCCAGGGTAAAAATGGCTTGTTGACGCTTTATTCTTTGGTTTTCTGGACTTCTCTTAGGACCTAAGCCTAACACAGAGGTGAGGATGCCTAGGACATTCCTAAGTGAATATTTGACTTGAATTCAGATGCTGGATATCAGAGAGAGCCAAGTGTGATCTAACTGTGGTGACAGCGTATTGAGTGCTCCCAGATGCAACTAGAGATCTTTCTAGTGTTAGTAGGTGAGTGATAAATGCCGTAGTCACCTAGAGTTCACCAAAAGATGATAAGATTACCTGATGAGAGCTCTTGGGAAACATCTCCAAATTAGAAACTGAAGGTCAAATTTTCAGGTTCACTCTTCCTGTGTCTTATTAAAATTTATTCTTATTATTACAGGATGCATTTCAGCTGAAAAGATATTATAACACATTTAGGATGACAGGCTTAGCCTCCATAAAGTGTTATTATAACTTATTTCTTAGGATGAAATTGGAAAATAACACGATCTACTTCCACGTTGCTACTTCCATATTCCATAGATTTTCCTAGGAATCTAAAATCTGGAAATGACTTCGCCCTCATTCCATCAACCCAGTGTTTCCATGAGGCATAACTACAAAAAGGTTTTCCTGGGTGCCCTCGGGGCCTGAAGACCCTTTTATGTTAGGCTTGGACTCCTTGTCTTCCGGTCATCATTCAGCCAAAGCATCGTCTTGGTTCTCCAATTTCATAATCTTTTAGTATTAACAGGAATCGTATTTGGTCTTTCTACCTACCACATTCAGCCCTATGAATTACCTACAAGGTTATCTTCATTAATAAAACATAAAAATAAAAATCAAATGACAACAAATGGACAAGTTAATCTCTCTCATTTAAAAATCTGTTGGTAACCTGTTGCCTCAACAGAAAATATATTACATCCCTTATAATGTACTGTTAGCATTTTGGGTTTCTTCTCTCTTTTTCTTTCACATTCCTCCCATGCTCCTAGACTTACATTTTTTTCATCCTGATGCTTTGAGTACACTCTTCTTTCTGTCTGACGTATCCCTGCCCACTTGGGGGTTTTCCCTTGTTGAGGACCATGGTCTTTGGACAGTGCTGACATGCCCCAATCCTCTATTTTTCCTTGCTAGAGTTCCCAGTCCCAGAAACTGAGGCTTGTGGGTTTTTTCTTCTTCTTCTTTAAATCTTTCATCTCACAATCCATGTGATAAAGTCAGTCTTCTTACTCACTCCCTTCCCCTAACTATGGAGTCATCCATTGGCCTTTTGTTTTCACAATACCTCTGAACCCTAAAACACATTTATTTATTTATTTATTTGGCCACGCCGCAGGACTTGTGGGATCTTAGTTCCCTGACCAGGGATTGAACCCAGGCCCACGACAGTGAAAGAGCCATCTTAACCACGGGACCTCCAGGGAATTCCCCCTAAAACACATTTAAAATGCATTACTAGCAACCATAAAGTTTCTACAGTCTCTAACTGTATTTGGTATGATGATAAAGGAAGGGGTTGAGACAAGAATGCCCTCTTGGTTTACAGCATGGATGGCTGGATGGTCATGGAAACCAACTGATAGAATATTGAGAAAAAGCCAACAGTTGGTTTTGGACATGATGAGCTTAAAGTGCTTTGAGGATGCTCGTAGCAGTTGCTCAGTAGGAGCTGCTCAGGAGGGCTACGCTCAGAAGAAAGTGCTGTCCCAGGGACCAGACTGGAAGTTGGCCTTCAATCTGTCTCTCCATGCTGCTAGAGTGATGTGTTTCGAAAACACAAATGCGAATAATGTCTAAAATTTGTCAACAACTACCCATAGTTATCAGGATAAAATCACACTACCGTTCCTTAAATGAACATTATCAAGGAAAACATCATGTCGTTGGGTTTTGTCATCAAAATATATGTAATATATTTTCTGTTGAGGCAACAAGTTTTTGTTTTTGCTAGAGTTCAGCTTTCGGTAATGACAGATTGTCAGCTCTCCAACAGGACATCACAATTAGAAACTCTAGACAAAATATTTAAAAACAACTATTTGAAGGCACTGGAAAATGAGCAAAATAGAGGATACACTATGATTCCACTTACATGAAACTCTTAAACATGCAAACCAATCTATACTAACAGAAAGCAGGTCAGTGGAGGAAGGTAGGCAGGTAGGAGAGGAGGGTAGGGTTACAGAAGGGCACTCGGAAACTTTTGGGTGTGATGGATATGTTCAATAGCTTGATTATAGTGATGGTTTCCTGGATGTGTGTGTGTGTGTGTGTGTGTGTGTATACATCTACGTACAGAACTTGATGAATTCACATAGCAGTGTGTTTTATTAATTACTAGAGTAATTCTTGCTTGTTAATCTAAATACACACTGAAATACTACAGGCTTGGGGGAGAAGGCTGGGGGTGTCAAAACTTTCTCCTTAAACCACAACAGTTACTACCAGTAACCATTGTGATCAGTCGCTGAGGTCAGCTAGAATACACAGAAAGAAATAAAAACAGATTTATGGGGTTCATCCCTGGTCCCTCTTATCAGGGGAGAGGGAAGAGTGGAGGCCGGGAAGGTAACTGATGGTCCCATGACCATCCTAGACTAAAACAGTTCTTAACTACTTTAGGAGATGTAACCCAAGGGGCTGAGTGCAGGTCTGAAGGAGGTGGGGAAGCAGAATTTATGTGGTTCGATCTCCTCCACTGCCTCAGGGAGTTTACCTTCCTCTTTATTTTCTACCTTGTCCCTTGGGTCTTAGCTGATGCCCCTTGAGTTTTTCTTTGTCCTGAGATTGGTCAAGGGACTTTTCATAGCACAGGGGAGGGATCTCATTTTCCCCTACACCCAGCCAGCCACACACTCGAGGCTGCATTACTCACAATGCACACACCCACAGGGGCTACCTTCAGTCCCAGCAACTGGGTGTCTGGGACTCAGAGGACTCAACATGGGCTTCAGCAGAGCAAAACATCATCCCAGTATTCCCTTCTTGTCCTAGAAATCTAAAAAAAAAAAATGTTCACCTTATATAAGTTATGATAAGTCATGTAATTTATACAAATCTCATATACCTAGAATCTCATATACCTAGAACCTATAACAATAAGTTCAAGATCAAGCATTTACCAGAATTCATTGAGCATTTTATTGGATTCCATCCTTTCAGGATATTTTGGCTTCAGAGCTGGCTGCTCACCTGGAATTGTCACCTGCTGAAAGGCTTTAATATTGTTTCTTAAATTATAAGAAATAATGACCATGGTGCTATGATTAGAACTCAAGGGGAAAAAATCAGGCTAATGTTCTGAGAGCAGTAGATGGAAAGGGAGTACACTCATAATTCCAGGAAGAAAAGTCACAGCATTAAGCTACTCCGAAAACACCCCCCGGATTCTTTCTTCCATGGAAAGATCAAGGCTGTGTTGTTCTTTTCCTTCAGGGCTCTTTAGGAAACAGAATCTCCAGTCTTTTGAGTCCTGAGGCCTAAAGCCCCTTAGAGAGTTTTGGGAGGATGATGCACGAGGAGATTTTACCCAATATATGTCTTCCAACTACAGAAATCTTGGCCCTACAATGAGTGCTACCTATGACTGCTCTAACCAATAAAGAAAACCCCATTATTCTAGAGCAAAACTAGCCTCCTAGATTTTTCAGATTTTGATTTCTTAATATGAATCCCTCTTGAAATGTTTATTGCTTTCAATTTGGGTTGAAATTATTTCCAATCTGCCTAATAATCCACAACCTAAATTATGCCCGTTGCTTATTTCTTTCCTGGAGTCCAATTTTGAGCCTTTGAGAAAAATTTGGGAGACTAAGGAGAAAGAAGTCAGATTGGCTGAAACAGCCGTGGATAAACCCGTCAGCTTTTTTGCTGGTCAAGGGACTGAAAGTTAGTTAACTGACACATGACTTTGGGGTTAGGTAAGAGAGCAATCCTATCACATCAGACCAAATCCTTAGAGATGGGCTGTGCGATGCTGTAAAATGGGATATGGCTCCTCTCCACCAGGTGAATTACGGGAGATGTTTTCCTTATTGATTTGCAATATCTCTTGGTATATGAAGACAACTTGTTTGTAATCAATTTAATTGAAGAATTATTGGCATACCGTAAATAGCACATAAAGTGTGCCACGTGACAAGTTTTCCTTTTTGTTTGTAGGGGGGAAGAATTGATTGCTTTCCTTATTGTTTGTAGGGGGGAAAGAAAGAGAATTTTGTCATCTGTAAAGTAAGATTACATATACCTACCTAGCATGATGGAGGAGAGGATTAAATGAGGTTATAGATGACAAATTCCAGACCCTGCTGGTACATGTATATACTCAAAATATGACAGCTGTTATTGTAATGCTTATTAACAAATGAGAGAAAGTTAGAGCCAGGAAGTGTTGCTGACTGTTCTTTAAGGCTGTTATTTCATGTTCTGCTTTTTGTTTTTTAAGTTTTAAATTCATAGTGTTGGTTTAACCTAAATTATGAATGTCTTTGTTTTGGCTTCTTTTCTGGGTGACTCGTTTGGGAAGAAATGAAGAGAAGTCATTCAACAAGGCTGGGAGTGGGAGTTTAGGGTTGAGTTAGCAGGTCCATGTCCACAGTCAAAGCAGGCAAATGGAAAATCCAAATTCATTCATCAAGGGGGGAAAGATCGGACCGTGTTTGATGATCTGAGAGTTAGTTGACCCCTAAGAGTTAAGCCAGCCTTGAGCACCATGCTTATCTCAAAGGCAAGCAAGACCCGGAGGACAGGGGACTATGGGGTTTTGAGGCATTAGCAAAACCAAAGAGAAATACAGAAAGAATCTGATCTTAGAGCAGAGGGTTGTTTGCCTTTTGCCAGATTATCAATTTTCATGAATACTTGATACACAGGTTAGAGGTGGGATTTGAAGAGATGGTGGCCTGATTCTGGCAGAGCAGAAATAGAGGGTGTAGAGGATAAGGAGGCCCTTGTACAGGTACAGATGCATTAGCATTCACCACCTCTCAAATACATCAGGTACTGTGGGAAATTGAACTGTAGTTCTCAGCTCTCTTACGTACCACTTAATGAGTCAAGAAATAGTTACTTGATGTACTGGGAGGACTGAACCCTTCACGTGGCATGTTAATTTCAAGGTGGCACCTCTTATTATCATAGGAACTAGGCAACATGAGGGACCTTTTGTAGCATCTTTAATTCTCCTTGTGAATCATTTGTGATAGGAGAACAAAATCAGGTCACCTAAAGGAAATGATTTAATCCCAAAAAAGAGCCACTTAACAGGCATATATTATCACCATTCAATGGAAATTAATAAAGTGTTAGTGTTTACAATGTTCCTCTCAGCGTAATGCAAATGGAAACAGCATTCATTTACACTGGAATTTACATTGCATTAGGAATTTCACCCACAATTGAAAAGTATTATTAGAGGGAATATTATATTATATTATATTATACATATTTAAAGAAAAAGAGAGAAGAGGGAACATCCCCAGACAACCCATTCCTAGCTTGAGTATCATATCAGTGGCGTCATAGTAACATAATCACCAAATTCGGCTTGCTTGTGGCCCCTACCTTCATGACTATAGAACATCAGCTCTCCTACTAAATCACACCAGTAGTTTCTGAGAGTACCCTGGGGCTATGTCACATGTATTCGGAAATGCCTGCTCTTTTTCTTTCATTTGATATCCTCACTGAAGCCCATTGACTAGAAGTCCTTTGATGAAACCCCTCCATGCTGGCCTTGCTGTGGTACTGGGAGGGGATCCTTCAGACTCTCCTTGGATGCTATTGAATTCCATGTGTAAATGGAGAGAATTTCATCCCCCACTTCTGATACTTCACTAGTCACTGGGGCTCTGAAACTGCATCCCTTACATCCTAAATCTCATGACATTCCTCCTTCAAATGGCCCTTTTATCATCTGTTTGCAGCTAGTCCTTTTCACTCTAGATGGGGCCTTAGAGATAGTCTATCAGACTGGTTGAGAACCATCTCTTCAAATAAAAGCTTCTCCATTTTTTCTTAATGTCCTTAAATCTGCCCTAAGTATGATGCACTAACTGCTTCTTTTTCCTTTAGCCCAGAAGGAATCTAGTACATTGTCTAAGAATATACATGAGGTCAGGAATTGTGTCTGGGCTCTGTGGCTTACTTGCTAAGTTTTATTTTCCTTATCTGTAAAATGGTACATACCTTACAGAATTGTTTTGAGAATAAAATGAGAAAAACCAGTACCCAGAGTAAACACTGAAGAAGCTATTATAAGCTTGGAAAATGCTCATTTCATAGGGAAGAATGGAGGACCTTGGTAACAGTAAATGTCAGACTTAGATCTTAGAGCAGCGCTTTCTTTACCCCCATCATCCTCTGATATATATATATATATATATATATATATATATATATATATATATATAATTTTTTATCTTCTGTCATGTATTTTTTCATACATGATAGTTATGAGCAGCAATATCTAAGTATCATATAAAATCATAGATATAGCCACCATAACCCTTCCCATTGCCTTGAAAGGAGGCACAGATTCTTCACGTCTGTCCATGCTAAGTTGTGGGTGCCACAAGCTAGCTGGCGTCTATGGCAGGATGGGGGTGTTCCATTCAATCTTGAGTGCAAAAGTTGTGTGATTTTTATGATACCCAATGGGAGAGTTCAGGTCAGAAATGGAAGCTGGGGTCAAACAAATAGACATGTGACATGTTTGAGAACAGGGATATGTTTGGGTGTGGAAGTACAGGCAGGGCAGGACGGTAGGTCCGTGAAGAGTCAGTCCAGGCACCCAGGCAATGGCGAAGCTTACGCTTCAAGGCAAGCCTGTGGAAATAATTAAAAGATAGAGACCAAACCAGAATGAACTAATGATCACAAACAAAACCCTTTATGGCCACACACTTCAATTACAAATCACTGAACAGTAGTGAGAATAAACTTGTATTTTAAGTCAATCTGTATGTGCTCACTTTTTTGAAGATGATGAGGAATTGCATGGCTTTTCTAAAATCAGACGTTGCAACAATGTGACAGATTCTATATTCTAACTGAAACCCACTGAACTAAAACTGGTGTTCTAAACCTATCTTAGGAGGAAAAAAAACCCCAAAACCATTGCTTAAAATGGCTAATTTTTCTTTCATTCTAAGATTCCTTTCTCACTCCCAATCTTTTAAAACATCAGTAATTCATCACAAAGAAAATAACCGTCTAAACAAAAATTCTTCTTCCATGTCTCAAAAGCCGTCTGGACCCCACCTCCCCCAAACCCCATTAATTTTGAGTCCTAGGAAAAATGAGAGTGTGCTGATCCAAAAAAAAAAGCCCATTTATTTCTATAGGATCTCTTTTAAGATGGGTCCAAATTATATGGCTTGCTTACAAGCACCACGAGAGAATGTGCAGCTGAAAACCCCATATATAGCCCCATCCAAAACCAGCAACACTCTCAAAGGAAAACATGCTTTAGACTCGGGGAGGCTTTTAATTGCTTATGTGCCTCGTCCCCTCCTTAGTGCTTACATGCTGCGGAAGCTGCTAATTTATAACAGTGGTTTAGCCACTCTTGCCTGTCCCTCATGCAGGTAGACTCTTAATGGCCTTCCAGGTAAAGATAATTAGCTACTTTCATGCTTCTGAACGTATCAGTTAAAAGGGTACTTCAAGAAATAAACCCAGTGTATTTTAGACTGACTATGTTATGAAAGCAGATAAAAGTATCGTGTAGACCAATGCGTTAGTGAAACCAGGAATGCCTTGACCTGTGAATATACCTAGTGAATATACTATTACCTCAAAGCCTCTGGTTGAAAGAAAGAAAGAGAGAAAGAAAGAGAGAAAGAAAGAAAAAGAAAAAATACAAGTCAGGCAGACCTAATTCAGCCAACCAGCAGTTTAAAAAGTTGGAAAAGAGGTAAAAGGGAGCCTGACACCTATATTTCCTTGCATTGAAGAATGAGAACTTCCAGTAAGCTTTGGACAATGATTTAGAAGCAGGGAAACACAAAGGAATTGAATTTGCTATCCCTACATATTGATTAACAGTTTTTAAGCCCATCAGTTATACTTTAATTCTATGTGTGGTGTGTTTAACATGAGCTCCCAATCCACCTGATTGGATCACCTCACTACCCATAAAAGAATCAGCAACTAGTGGTTAAAATTGTAATTAGAATCAGGCAGTAGTTTGTCATTGGGACAGGGGGTGGGGGGTGGGTGTGGGGGGAGGAAACCCTCTTGCCTCTTCTGTTTAAATTTTTCAGCATAGATGATGAATAATAATTATATTTCAGCCAATTACCTCTGAGATGATAGAAAGTGAATGTGCGAAGGAATAATCAAAGAGTTTAGATATTTGAACTCTATTTTTTCCTTTTTCATAAAGTGGTCAGTAAAATACAGAAAGTAAGTTTCTTATTCACACAGTCTCTAATTTCAATAAAATTGGAGAGTCGTCAGAGGTGGGTCCTGTCTTGAACATCCAATACATATCTCATCACATTTCTGTTCTGTGGACCAAGAGTCTTAAAGAAAGAAACAAATAGTATCTGTTTTAGGATATAAATGAACACAAAATTCTATTTTTAAAACCATTTTAAAATAGATTTTCTTTTTTGTATGATATCGCTGAAATAGATGTTTTCTTTGGGGGTTTTATAACCATGGTTTTTTTGATTAGTTTTACTGTAAAATTTACTCCCAGGAAATGGACACTGTTGGGATCCTTGTTGAAAGCATTTAGCTTATTTATAGGTACAAATCTTTTAATTATTTTCTGGTTAAAAGTGTAGCATCAGTTCTAAGACACAGAGGTCTTAAAAACTATAATGCTTTTGGATTAGCTATCCTGTTATAAAAGATACCGTGATACTGGTTTTAAGATGTGACTTAAAAATCAGTCTTTGAAAGTCCAGAAATTAATTAAATCTAAGATGTATAGAGAAAATTTCAGTGTTATATGAAATATAACTGGAAGACCATCCAACTGAGTGGAATAGGACATTTGGTAATTTAGCATATGGTGCTACGAGTTGAATTAGTTCCCACAAAATTCACACTTGGATGCACAGAAATGGGAAAAGCTAATGTGATATTGTGATTTATAATAAGAAATATATATTTGGTCTTTCTCCCCATTTCTGGCACAGAGTTTCTCAAATCCTTGGAATTTCCTAAGTTATGAGAACAATGAAGGTGTCTTTTGTTATGTTAATGAGGTGGCTTTTGGAAAGCACCTAGGGATGGGGACTGATTGCCAAGAGAACCTACCATGTGGTTAGAGGATTGGAACTTTCAGTCCCGTCCCTACGCCAGCCTCCAGGGAGGGAGAGGTGTTGGAAGTCCAATCAAACACCAATGGCCAAAGAGTTAATCATTCATGCATAGGTAATGAAGCCTCCATAAAACCTGAAAAGGATGGGGTTTAGAGAGTTTCTGCATTGGTGAATGCATGGAGATGTGGAGAGAGTGGCATGCCTGGGGAAGGCATGGGAGCTCCAAGCCCCTTACCGTGTGCCTTGCCCTATGCATCTCTTTTATCTGGCTGTTCCTGAGCTATATCCTTTTGTAGTAAACTGGTCATCTAGGAAGTAAAATGTCTCTCTGACTTCTATGAGCCACTCTAGAAAATTAATTGAACCCAAGGAGGGAGTCATTGGAACCTCTGAGCTATGGCTGGTCAATCAGAAGCACAGGTGACAACCTGGGCCTGTGACCAGCATCTTAAGCAGGGGGAGCAGGGGGGAGTCTTGTGAGCCTGAACCCTTGACATGTGGGATCTGATCTCAGGGTCAATAGTGTCTGAATTGAGTTGAATTTTAAGACACCCAGCTGGTATTCCAAGAATTGCTTGTTGACGGAGGAACACCCCACACTGAAATTGTGGGCAGAACCCAAAAGAGCTACATATCTTTCCCTTTCACAACACTAGACAATTTCACTGAATCCACCCTTACTGCATGCACACACGTGTGAGTGCACAGACTAAAACCAAACCAAAGCAAGAGGCATGCATGATGATGTTGATAGCCTTTGGCCATAAATCTCAAAGCAGATAAATGATGCATGATAATGGTTTCACCCGCTGTCTGAGCCAACATGGGCTTCATCTCTCTTTGAGCAGGTTTCTGTACTAAATCTTCCCTCTCTTCTTTTCTCCTTCAATCCATTTGTTCATCCCAATCCATACCTACTCTTACTTCCAGTCATTGCTAAAAGCTACTGCCCCTTTAACTGTGTATTCTTACATCTTTGCTCATCTCTGTGGATCACCTGTTTCTAAAACTTCAGTTCATTTCTCTTCTCATTTTTCTGCCCATATTAGTATCTTGGTTCTTTAACTCCTGTGCAGTGATTAGTACCTATCTTGGTGTAGTAGAAATAGCCTTGGCTTGGACTTTCATATTTGTCAATTACTAAAGTAAACTTCTTAATATCTCTGGGCTCCAGGTGCCTGATATGTAAAATGAGGAGAAGCTTGACAGGACCTTCAAGCTCTAAATCTTGTACAATCCTTCCTACACAAATAGCTTAGCATTTTCATAATGTCCCTTGCTCAGCAGCAATTTCACGAATGGATGCTCTGTCTCTCTAATTAGACTGCAAGATTTCCAGGAGCGTACACGGGGACTTCTTTTTCTGTTCTACCTTCTAGCTTCTAGCTGGTTCTAAGTATATTATAGATATTCAATAAATGTTCATTGATTAGTTTACTGAAGCCCTTTTGGGCAGATTTTCTTTTCACATCATTACTACCAACATCATAGTGCAGAAGTGAAGACGTAAAGCGGTTACCAAGAAACTAATAGAAAAAATTAAAACAACAATGCAATAAAAATGACTCTCCTGTGGTACCTGATAATTATCTATATTTGTAGTTTGTTCCATGCCTCTTAATAATTATACCAATCATTTAAAGTATAACAGGGGTAAAAAATTGTGGGGATAAACTTAAAGATTGCTTTGAAGAAATGATTCTTAATTTGGGGAGGGGAGGAGACATGGAGAACTTTGAGAATCTGACGTCAGCTGTGGGCTTTCTCCAACATGGTTTACAGGTTCCTTACAGCCTGTTATGTAAACACCATGTTTTCCTAAATGCCGTACATGGATCCCAGGTTTCATTTTTAAAGGGTCTACTTTAAAAGGAGTGTGCTGGGGGGCGTCCCTGGTGACGCAGTGGTTGGGAGTCCGCCTGCTGATGCAGGGGACGTGGGTTCATACCCCGGTCCGGGAAGATCCCGCATGCCGCAGAGCGGCTGGGCCTGCGCGTCCGGAGCCTGTGCTCCGCAGCGGGAGAGGCCACAGCAGTGAGAGGCCCGCGTACCGCAAAAAAAAAAAAAAAAAAGAGTGTGCTGGGAAGGAAAGTCATTGCTGCTCCACTTAAAGCCCTTTTGAAATGAGAAAGTCTCTTTTAACATGTGTGATTGAAACAGAGGTGGCCATATCTTAATTACCGATGTAAGACCTGGTTTAAACAAAGATATAAAGGCCAATCAGACTCCTTCTTTGGGAGTTTGAAATTGAGGCAAAATTTTTAAGTCAAGTCAGTTGGTAGGGTATTCTAGAATTAGAAATCCATTTGGTCTTGGGAGATGGAGTGGACAATTCTGAACCATGCATTAACTAAAGAGGAAGTAGAGGAATTTTGGTAAACACCAGAAATAAATGATGAATAACACGCAGAGAAGCAAATCAAGGGCTCACATAGCCTGTAAGTAAAGGAGAATATGACCTGGGTTCCTGGTAGCTTTCCAATTCTCATGAGACCCATTTGTACTGCATTTACTATTCCTGGATGCTGTCCAAACTCTGAGTCTTTGACAACCCTTTCCTATCTCCCTCATTTCCACCACACACACACACACACACACACGCACACGCATGCACTCACCATTTTCTTGAACTAATTTGAAATTGGTCTGTTTCTCATAGCCAAAACCTCTCTGACTACAATAAGCAGTAATCTAAGATGTTTTCTATGCAGTTTATGGTAGAAAATAGGATGCTTTCTCAGGGTGGAAATGTTGATGATGCCGTTAATTCTCATAAGAGAATTAGAAGGTGAAGGTTCTATGTAACTGTTCCTGAATGCTTAATATTTAGATTATTCCCTCTGAATAATTTGTAATTTATTTTATAGAAATAAGGAAAATGATACGGTAGCTAAAAGTTTATTAGTGTGACAAAGAATTAAATAAAAAAATAAACTTTTTATGCTTCAAAAATAAAATGTTTGATGTAATTTAAAAAAACGTTTGGGAATTCCATTTCGGTCCAGTGGTTAGGACTCTGTGCTTTCACTGCCCAGGGCCCAGTTTCAATCCCTGGTTGGGGAACTAAGATTCCACAAGCTGCGTGGCATGGCTTAAAAAAAAAAAAAAAAGCCACTGTAAATATAAAGAAGCAAAACAATTTTCTAATGAATGTTTTACCAAATAAAACATTTATGTAGTAGCAATTGTGATTTCGATTTGAAGAGATAGATCTTTAATAAAAATATTTTATATGTGAAAGCATTTACTTTTTTATCATTGTTCATATTTCATGTTTATAGTATCTTTTCTTTTGAACGTTTTTTCAGCTATTTGACTATGTCTTGAAATTTTATCTCTACTAGTCTCAGATAGTCTTGAGCTTAATTAATTCCATGGTATATATTCAAATGGCATATAGTAAATATTAACTCAAATTCTGTTAACTTTTACAGGGCTTTTTATGGGCTACTCCAGTGCTCCACCAGGGATTACACTCAGAAACGTATCCTTTCTTCTTGAAAAATAATATTTTGCACAATGCTTTTTTTTTTAACATCTTTATTGAAGTATAATTGCTTTACAATGTTGTGTTAGTTTCTGCTGCATAACAAAGTGAATCAGCTATATGTATACAGATATCCCCATATCTCCTCCCTCTTGTATCTCCCTCCCACCCTCCCTATCCCACCCCTCTAGGTGGTCACAAAGCACCAAGCTGATCTCCCTGTGCTATGCGGCTGCTTCCCATTAGCTAACTATTTTACATTTGGTAGTGTATATATGTCCATGCCACTTTCTCACTTCATCCCAGCTCACCCTTCTCCCTGCCCATTTCCTCAAGTCCATTCTCTATGTCTGCATCTTTATTCCTGTCCTACCCTTAGGTTCATCAGAACCTTTTTTTTTTTTTTTTAGATTCCATATATATGTGTTAGCATACGGTATTTGTTTTTCTCTTTCTGACTTACTTCACTCTCTATGACAGACTCTAGGTCCATCCACCTCACTACAAATAACTCAATTTCATTTCTTTTTATGGCTGAGTAATATTCCATTGTATATATGTGCCACATCTTCTTTATCCATTCATCTGTTGATGGACACTTAGGTTGCTTCCATGTTCTGGCTATTGTAAATAGAGCTGCAATGAATATTGTGGTACATGACTCTTTTTGAATTATGGTTTTCTCAGGGTATATGCCCAGTAGTGGGATTGCTGGGTCGTATGGTAGTTCTATTTTCAGCTTTTTAAGGAACCTCCATACTCTTCTCCATAGTGGCTGTATCAATTTACATTCCCACCAACAGTGCAAGAGGGTTCCCTTTTCTCCACACCCTCTCCAGCATTTATTGTTTGTAAACTTTTTGATGATGGCCATTCTGACCGATGTGAGATGATATCTCATTGTAGTTTTGATTTGCATTTCTCTAATGATTAGTGATGTTGAGCCTTTCATGTGCCTCTTGGCCATCTGTATATCTTCTTTGGAGAAATGTCTATTTAGGTCTTCTGCCCATTTTTGGATTGGGTTGTTGGTTTTTTTGATATTGAGCTGCATGAGCTACCTGTAAAGTTTGGAGATTAATCCTTTATCAGTTGCTTTGTTTGCAAATATTTTCTCCCATTCTGAGGGTTGTCTTTTCATCTAGTTTATGGTTTCCTTTGCTGTAAAAAAGCTCTTAAGTTTCATTAGGTCCCATTTGTTTATTTTTGTTTTTATTTCCCTTTCTCTAGGAGGTGGGTCAAAAAGGATCTTGCTGTGATTTATGTCCTAGAGTGTTCTGCCTATGTTTTCCTCTAAGGGTTTTTCAGGATCTGGCCTTACATTTAGGTCTCTAATCCACTTTGAGTTTATTTTTGTGTATGGTGTTAGGGCGTGTTCTAATTTCATTCTTTTACATGTAGCTGTCCAGTTTTCCCAGCACCACTTATTGAAGAGGCTGTCTTTTCTCCATTGTATATTCTTGCCTCCTTTATCAAAGATAAGGTGACCATATGTGCGTGGGTTTATCTCTGGGCTTTCTATCCTGGCACAATGCTTTTTAAATCCTTAGATAATTCACAGATGTTTCTACTTGCTGTGGGAAATATCATGGAACGTATGGAAAAAAGGAGGGAGGCTCTGAATGGTGTAAGAGCCACACACTGTCAGTGACTCTACAGCTCATGTATTCAGAAGACTTGCCAGAATAAAAGAAAATTTTTTTGATTTGCCAGGAAATAGACATAGAAGGGATTCTCCATCTACTAACCCGTGGGTTTTGTGACTATCAAGATGATGAAGGATGATTTTCTTCCACTCATGCGTGTTTGCTTTTTGTGAATTTCTGGTCATAGGAAGATGAAATGACCTCATCTGGAACCAAAAAAGCACAAAACAAAACCAAAAAACTACACAATTCCTGTTTACCTGTTGTAGTGGTAAATATTTTGAGGTATTTGACTAAAAGAAACCTGATTAATTTGTCCAACTTTTTATTGTAAGAAATGTTCTTAAATGCGTGCAAGACAAAAATACTGCATCTCCTTTTCAAAAATTAATCGTTGATTAAAACAGGCAATAGTGTAATATTTAGAAAACAGAAGTCTATGAGAAGACATATGGGGTGAATTTTTGACTCAACCCCACCAGGAAATCGCCCAGTGTCTTTGAGCAAGTTCTTGGCCTTCATTATACCTCTGCATTCATACTGAAAACAGGAAGGATAATCCTCTCCCTATTTCATGGGAGAGTTGGGACGATCACAAGAGGTTATGGAACAGATTGTTGGAAATGGGGGGAACCTTAATGGTCATTCCAGGCCCTTTCATATTGCGTGTATGATAACTAAAGCCCAGAGGTATTAAGTAACCAATTGTTTTCTCATTCTGCATACATAGTCTCCTCTATATACTTCTATTAGAATGTTTAAGTCACATGTGTTAATTCTCTACTGTATATCTCCTGACTAATCCAAATGAACATTGAGAACAGAGACCATGTTGTATTCATATTTGCCTTTTTACACCCATTTTTCTCCTAATTTACTCTTGTTCAACATTCCTTGGGGAAGACTGTCCTGATCCCAAATCCCTGTTATACATTTACATCACATCTTATACTTTCTTGGTAGCACTATCACAATTGTAATTTTACATATATATGTATTTTACATCTATAGTCGTAAATTTATACATAATTATACATGTATTTGTATAATTTATATGTATTATTTGTATGTATTATAATTTATATGTATTATATAATTTATATGTATTATATATGTATAATGATTTGTTTAAAGTTTTTCTCTCCAACTTGTTATGTTGCAGTTTCCTCATCTGTAACATGTCAGTAATGATGGCATCCAGCTTTTATAGAATTATTTGGAAGAACGTTTGATTTATTAACAGTGTACAGAACATATAAGAGAACTCAATGAATTTTATTATTATTATTACTGTTACTATTAATTTCCAGGCAATGTGTTTGTCACTGAGGATGATGGTAGAGATTAAAATATCTCTTCAAATCAGGCTGGACACAAAATAACTTCAGGTTTAATAGGTTGTAAGGTTATCTCTGTGCTGCACCACAGGATAGCTCTTCATCTCTTCATTCTAGGGGCAGATAATTCTATTCAGGTATAGTAACAGCAAGGCAGACCAAAGAAAAAACAGAGAGGGGATCAGAGCCATTTATTGAGAGCCATTTTGCTTCTCCAGTCGCTTAAAAGTGTGTATGATTGTAGTCTAGAGGTATCCTGCTGAATACATGCCTTCTAGAAGGCAGTCAGTCATTTCTCTCTCATATATACTTGAATTTCTGCTAGATCCTGGAAGTTCACAGAGAAAAAGACAGACAAAGAGACTTTCCATTGAGGGGAAGACTTCACTGTAGCACTGATGCAAGTTAAGCCAAAATGTAGAAGACTGAGGCTACTACAGGACAACAGAATATTTCTGAGAAACCACCCATTCATATCTGCTAGCAAAGGAATGTAGTAAAGAATTTATACTCTATGATAATCTGAAAAAAAAAAAAAGAAAACATGCAGTTCTCAGTATTACATGTAAAAAGGTGAGCATTTTAGAGGGGAAAGGATCAGTATTATTTTTGTTCTACCATCACACTCGTGAAATTGGGTAGCCTGATTCAAAATAAGCACTCAATAAATTGGTAACATCTTCAGAGCTGATAAACAATGACAGGTTAAGTACCTTGCAAATTTAAAGCCAATTAAAATTACTGACTATTTTGTTTCATGAATATGCCTAAATTTGAAAATTGAAACTACATTATGTTCAGTTCTCTTTTAAATGAAGAGATAAAAGTATTTCTTTTTCAGTGCTTAACAAAGTTAAGCAGTTTTTATAAATGAATACAGTTGACAGATATGAGAGAATTTATGGAAGGTAGCTCTGAACTACTGAAGGGAGACAACATTATAAGTTTTGATAAAGGAAGGGGAAAAAGTTACTATCATGATGCAAGAGAATTTTGTGACTTTTTCTGGGAAGTAATTTCTGAGTACAGTTTACTCCCTGAATTATTTTACAATGGCTCTAACCCTGCCACATAAAGGTGATGCTTGACAACTGTGACCAATCCAGTAAATATTGGTGAATAAAATATTTCCAGTTTTAGGACATGCATCTGCTAAAACTAAAGGCACTCATAGAATAAAAATCTTTTAACTGGATATTCCACTTTTCCTAGAGTGTTCAAAAATATCATATATTTCCTTCCTGCTTATGAAGAATCAGCTAATTTATTCCTGATAAATTGTTTTCTTCCTGAAGTTTGGTGATTTTTGAACTTCTGCAGTTCACTACGTACTGTTTTTTAAAGAGGATACTGAGACATAAATAAAAGTTAAAAGTAACAGGGAGTTTTATCCACCCCTACAGATGAGAGAACAAATAACTATTTTTAGGGATATTGTCAACTGGGAAACATTAGAATTCTCTGGACTTAGTTATTTGACTAGATAATTATGAACATTTGTTTATTCAACTAGTATTTATTGCAATTATCTTCTATGAGGGACATTGTATTAGGCACTATAAGGAAACAAAAGTTGAGTGAGTATATTTTTTGTCCTCGAGCTACTTCAAGTCTACTTATGGAAATATATGCACACAAATAATTTTAGTAAAAGATAATATTTGGTACATGATGATAGAAGTATAATGAAAATAGAGGTGAATTGAGACAAAGATGAGTTTAGTTTAGGAAGCGACAAATATTAGGCAAAACTTCATGGGAAGAGTGACATTCAAGGTTTACCTTGAAAACTGAGTAGAATTTTAAGATAAGTAACATGAGGGAAGGCTTCTCAGTGGAAGTAGAGAGGACAATCGTGGAATTGCGAAAGTTCAATGCATATTAAAGGACCAGCAGAAAACAAGTTAATTATGTGTTTCTTTGGTGTCTAATCCTGCTCTCTACATGAAGTAGCTGCTTATTGGACTAAACTGAAGTGAGCTAGAATTCAACCTCCATAAACCAAGAAACATTTCCCAACACAAGCATTCTTTTGGGACAAGCGTAGTTCTA
Organism: Aethalodelphis obliquidens; assembly: GCF_003676395.1. NCBI lineage: Eukaryota > Metazoa > Chordata > Mammalia > Artiodactyla > Delphinidae > Aethalodelphis > Aethalodelphis obliquidens. The sequence continues at coordinate 11,871,805 of NW_020837977.1, read as the reverse complement.
TAAATACAAGGTGGTTAGCACTTCCAGAAATCAACTATTCCGTTTTCCTGCCTTTAGGCCGGAAGGTACCTAACGTTTTCTCTGCTTCAATGATGTACAGAGGAAGAACTTTCTGCAAGTTTCTTGTGGAAAAAAAAATTAACTAATTTTGATGGAATATCAGTTATGGAAGGTCCTTCCCCACATGCCATTTAAGTATCCTTCAAATTCAGCATGCAATGACTAAAGACATGACATATAGAATTAATTTCATCATAATCTGTAATATCTTACTAGCATTAATATGTTGAGAAAACCATAAAAGAGTGCAGTCTGGCTATGTACTTTTGGACAAAGGCTCTAACTCCGTACCTTGATTACTATAAAATAGTCCCTTAGGTCCTTTTCAACTTTTTTGTAATAATATCTTTTTAAAACAACAAAATGAACATTAATTTTATTTTTTCTTTTCAGTTTGAAACTCCTCCAGATTGTCAAGATTAAAACAAAGGAGCAGAGCCATAAATCTGAATGAAGACTTAAAAGTGAAAGGAATGTGTCAAAACAATATTGTTCTCCTAAATCCCTTTCTAAAGGTGTAAATTGCAATCTGACATAACTGCCATTTGGAGTTGCCATACTGAGTTGTTTTGTTTAACAACGGGTTTAATCAGACAAATAGCTCTTTAAAACAAGAAAACAGATGGGCCATCAACTTTAAAATGTGGAAGCCCAGTAAAATAATCTGTTGGCCTCAGGCCAGGAAATTGTGACCCAATAGCAGGAGAAAACATGGGGGAGAAATGTTTAGGAAGTTGCTTGTTAATATGGTATAAACACCATGAACAGAAATAGATGTTACCATCCTTGAATAGTTAGTATCATCTAATTTATAACAAAAATCATCTATTTGGACATTGTTGATAAATGTTTGGTAGAATTCCTTCAATTTATAATAGCCATTTACTGAATGTAACAGGAACTTCTAAAACTATCCATTAATATCCATGGACCCGTGGTGGTACCGGGACTCATCAATTTGTCCCAATTGTTCCATTTCTGAAGCCCAGTAGTTGTAGTTAAGTAGTTTTTGATTTGAGTCATTTGACTGCATGGGATAAAACAGGATAGCAGGTGAAAATTTGAGATTTAAAATGTTTGTCCACCTTAAAAGTTAACTTCTTTTGAAATAATGTGACTTCTCATTTAAGCAGAAATTTTCCATTCATTTGCCATTCTTTCTTTTTTTTTACCTAAAAGTAATGCTTTATGCTATCCTACTCTCAAATTTTCCATATTGAAACAAAAACTTACAATTGTTATATATGTGGACCTATTACTTTGAACCATACAAAATTTTAACTTGTTAGGTAAAAACGCAGTTTAATATTACCAATTACATATGGAAATTTTTGTAATTGGAACACACAGTCCATGAATTCCTGACAGTAACTTCCTTATTAGACAGAAGCTTTGTACTTTACTTTTACTTCGCATCTCTTTATTTTTCCCATAGCTGTCTAGCGCTATTGACAGTTTAGTAAGTGTTTGATGAATATTTGGTGATGAATTGTTGCCATGTTGATTCAGTAGACGGTGGGCTGACTTCTAAGTGGCTCAGTCACACATGGAGATATAAGAAGTATTTAGCTATCAGAGAGAGCAAATAAACAGACAAAGAGGAGCCTGTGTCAGAAACAGAGAAATGTGTATATATATATATATATATATATAGTGTGAATGGAAACGTGTGATGGTTCTGGGCTACCTAAAATCAAGAAATAAAAAAGTGCAAAATTTCTATTCAAAGCCATCCTGGAAGAAACATGATAAAATATTTGTTGTCTTCAGGATGACTATTGTTTTAGTGCACACCCCTAATTAGTTCTTTCTGAGCTGAAAAAGCTAATTAAAAAATGCCTACACACTGCACGGGACTGATGCGGATGTGTGCTCCTTGATGAATGGACTCACCACCCAGGATTGTCATCACATCCAGACCCCTAAGGAGGGAAGATTCAAGACTCTGTGTGCTAGGTGCAATCCCAAAATGGCAAAAAATGGGTAAATTAATATGCATACATATGTGCGAATCAAGATGAAGATGTCAGTTTCAGGTAGCAGAAAGAATTTACCAGCACTGACTTCTGTTAGGCAGAAGCCATCAGGGAAGAGGGAGTAGATTTTAAATTTAGACATTCATTTAGATTTTTTTCTTTTTAGTAGGGTTGCCAGGCTAAGTCCCATGTAAAATCAAGCCTTTTCAAGTAAAGGAAATGTGGAAAGAGAAAGTGGTCCATGCTCCCTCATCTTGTCCACGGAATGTGGAGTTTCTGAAAGCCTAGGAAAGAAAAACCTCTTCTTCCTCTGGTTCTTTTCAAGGGCTAAGACAGAATTTTGCTTAGGGAATACATTGCTCTGTCCTTAGCCAGTATTTTACTTTTTTGTTCCTTGCTGAACATTAATCTGTTCGTACATTTGGGGGAAAAGGTATAGAGTCAGTAGGTATCAGTGTGTATCAGTGATATCAGTGATATCAGTAGGTATCAGCCCCAGCAGAATGACCCCAAGGTGGAGGCGAGCTATCAGAGGACAAAGAGCACAGACTTCAGAGTCAAGTGGACCTGAGTTTGAATCCTGGCTTCTCTACTTTCTACCTGTGTGACCTTGGACAACTTACTTAACTTCTCTGAGAATTAGTTTTCTCATCTGTAAAATGGGAATAATAACCCTTACCTGTTGTGCACATTAGGTGAAGCAATGTATGTAAAGCATCTAACACAGTGACATATACTAAGTGCCCGATAAATGGTAACTATTTAAAAAAAAAAAGGGATTTCAGACAGTGGCTTCATTCCCCAGCTGCAGGGTGATCTTGGGTGGTCTCGGCCTGCAGCGGCTTGAAGCAGGGTTTTGGTTCCTGGCCAGTGATTGAGGTCGGGTCTCGGCGGTGAGAGCACCGAATCCTAGCCACTAGACAAGTGGTCGGTGAAAAGGCCCTGGCCCTACAGCTTTGCAGAAAAAGAATTCCCACAAAGACGGAAAGTAGTGAAACGACTAAAGTATTTATTAGGAGAAAAGAGTACAGTATGTGTGGATAGACACACGGGCGGGCTCAGAGAGAGTCGAGCCCTCGTGGCAGTTTAAATCGCTTATATGGGGCATTTCTTCCATGTTTCCTTTAGCAAGTCATCTTGATTTGCCTGGTTCAGAGTCCGTATTCGGTGTATCTCAGGATCTTCCCACGTGTGTGCGTGCATCTCTTAGCCATGATGGATTCTACCCAAGATGCCTATGGGTAGTGAGCATCAGTTGGCATCAGTTAGCATCACTTCCGTTTTGGCCTCCAAGGAGCCTTTCTGCACATGTGTAGTCGGGGAGATCTCCTGACTTGGAGAATGAGAAATATGTGGTCTCTTGTCTTCTATCTGGGCAGGCCCCAGCCTCCTCTCTCAATTGTCCTGTTATTCCCGTCTCTGAGTATCGGTCCACAGGGAATGAACTCAAACCGTTTGCCCCGGGGCTCATCTGTCTCCTGACTCAAGGGAAGCCAGCAACCCACAAACATCAAGTACTGAGGTAGACATATTCTGCTGTGAAGACCTCAGGGAAGGTTAGATAAAAGCAATGCTCTTGGACAGGAGGGGTGGGAACACAATGGAGAGGAAGCTAAGCCCCAGACAGACGCCCAATATTTCCTCTTAGCTTCTCTTGTGGGACCTACAGCAGAGCCCATCCCCTGCATCTGAAGCCAGTTCCCACCCTTAAGTTCACAAGCACTATTGCTCCTATTTTCAACTCAGACTTTCCCCCCAAATTACTCCTAGGTCCTCTCCAGTCTTGCACTGGTCACCAACATTCAACTGTTGCTACCCCAGGACTGACATGCATGCCTTCCTCCTACATAATTTGGGAACTTGCCTCATATTTGACAACAATTATGCCCTTTTCTCCTTTCGACAGTAGCCTTAGGTCCTCACTGAATTGACTAGATATCATTCTACATCTGCTACTTTCAAGATATTATTGTCATGAACACTATTTAAGCAGACGAATTCTCCTTTGCATTTATTATCTGAGGGAAAGGCAGAAAATAGTTTCCTTCCTTGACTAATCCTCTGTTTAGAACTAGAAGATTAGGTGATCTTTAATTTTATGTTTTCCATAAAACATCCATCCACCCATTTATTTATTTAACAAATATTTATTGATCACCAATTCTGTTCTAGGTATTGTCCCTAGTCCCTGAAGCTAGATTGGAGGGTCACGATGACACAGTTTCTGTTTTCATGGAAATTGTAAGAGATTGGCTACCAAAACTGATCTCACTTAATGTGTAGACAGATATTTTCTGACCACACCATGTCTACTTGTAGTTTATGCTTCCTTGATTTTTCATTACATTTCTTTCCTTATATTATGGAGGAAGCCAAGTGTGTGTCAGTACTGAATATATCATGACATAAAATTAAACTTTTAGAAAAATTCATTTTGCTTAAATTTTCTGAGGCATGAATTTGGTAAGCAGTATCTCTGTGATATAAGCTAAACTGCATGAAAACTGTAAAATCTCTCTCTTCATCACTTTGCAAATGTATCTTTTTGAGAATGTAAGTTCCTTGAGGGGAGGGACTTGTCTGTTTTGTTCCCAATTATATTCCCAGGACGTTAATAGTGTCTGATACATCATCACCCCATATATTTTTGTATGAATAAATGAATGAACACACATCCATTGCAAAAACAAAATAGCTACTTTCTAAATTTTCATTCTGAATTATAGAAAACAATATATCTTATATTATATTCTCTCTTCTAAGGATAGCTATCCAGAATATCATTTGCGTTGGTAATGTGTATTCACCATATTTCCTCATAGTTTTCTCCTGCCTGACAGAGAATATATGGCACCTGTACTCTTGGGAAAGGAATTTTCGAATCTACTGAATTTTTTTCTTTGCCAAGATGATACCAACTAACTGGTAGACTGAATGCATCAAACATCATGTGCTATCCTGTCTCCCTAAAAAGGCTGTTCATGAAAGCAGAGAATACTGCTGACTCCATCAGCATCTTCAGTATCTGAATTTACTCTTGTCCAGGCTAAAAAACATTTCCAGTCTTTTGTACTCATTTTTCCCCATGACACAGTTTTGCATCTCTTCAACACTCTTGTCATTTTCCTGCTGATTATAATACTAATGGTTCCTGCTAAAGGTCATTTTTACAGAAGGTCATTTTCAGGTAATGAGAGTTCAGTATTTTAACCTGAAAAGGAATCAGAGTGGTCTAAGTGGGTGGTGTGAGTGGTGTGTGTGTCAGGGGATAACTTCCAGGCAAAATCCAAGATGGAAGATGCTCTGCGGGGAGGAGATCTTGATGTTCAGGTTCCTGCCTTATTTATCACTAGTTTGATACGGTGGCAAAGAATGTTCATCTCGACGTGACTTGCAGGCCTTGGTCATGACCTGAGAAAATGTTTATGTTTGGGAATGCAGTGATGCTGGTGCTTTATTTCTCCTCCTCTCTCGTTCTTGGTATTTCAGGATGGTTGAAGTCAAGACACTGAGGAACGAGTGACAGCCGAGGCTGCTGCTTCAGGCATCGGGTGCCTCATGGGCAATGTTTTCCAGGGGTTGGGTGTCACTGAGGTATTGTCACTAATGTATCCTGAAAGTTCCCTTTAATGTCAAAGGTGATGATGTAGTCTTAAAACCAATAAATGTGACAACCTGAGTCCTTACATGCAGACCTGAAGCCAAGTATTTGGAAAGTGTTATGGGGGCACATATGAGAATAGAGAATTTCTCTGTGGAAACTGCAGGAAGATATTCTGAGTACTTTTCACTTCTTCCCACAAAACTTGATCAAAAGCGTAGAGAAAATAAAACTTTTGTGATTCAGTTCCAAGTGTTTCTTTAAAGGAGCTTCTGAAGATGGTCTAAGAGGCAGATATATGAGCTCACTTTCAAGCTAATGTTCTCAACTTGTGATGTGATCTCACTGTGGTTAAAAAAAAAAATAGGTTTCAAGGTACAGAAAAGAAGAATAACTATTGAATAGGTTATTTAGAATGAAAAACTGGACACAAACTGTGCTGTCCACTTTGAAATCGTATAAAAAGCAGTAATGCGGATGGCACTATGTAGCCAAAGCTGACTGATATGTCTTTCCATTGAAGATAACAGAAATCCCACTGTGAGTGCTTGTTGGGGCTTCTTTGAAAATTCTGCATTTCCTCTGCACACCCTCAAACACACTTGTGTCTCATGGCCTTCTCTGACATTGTCCCAGTCTTACAGGAAACACTGGAGACTCATCATTTGTTTGACACGACGAACTCTCCCGGGCACCAGCGTGTAGCTCAGCAAGGTATAACTGGGAGTTTTTTCTTATTGTCGCTGTTGAAACTATAGAGGATTAAAGATTTGCCAAAGTTCAATCTAGGTAATCCCTTCTATAGGATTAACTCACTGAACGGCTTCCCTGGTATATTTGTTTTAGGAAAAAAAAAAACAGATTTCAAATCCCTAAATCTGGAGGTAACATTTTATTTATTGCACAGATAACATCATTGATAACTTGTGAGTGTGTCTGTGTGTGTGTGCTTTTTCCATCTTCACAGCTTATCCCATGAGAAATCTAAATGAAAATTAAAAAAAAAACACCTCTACTTTTTCACAAACTATAATTATTTTAATTACAGGATAATTATATAAATAATGTATTTGAATGTAAGTTTCAGTTTTCTTTGTTTTCTAAATATTATCATCTTTCAGTGTTTTCACACGTGTAAACAGGAAACATTTAAGTTTAGATGAAGAGCAGGTGAAATGCCTATGATACAAGTACAGACAATCAAAAGATGATTAGGCTATTGAAAACTGCCTAACTACGTACTAATTTTTAAGTGAGCAGGTGTACTTAGTCATTATAACTTTAAAATGAAAATATATTTGAATTAAACCAAGCCCCCCCCCTTCCCAACATTAAAATAACATTAGAGGTCTGGCTGGTACCGACTAAATCCAGCAAAGGCAAAAGAGGTGGAAATTCCACAGTGAGGTAGCCAGCCAGTCCAGAAGTAGAGGAGGCATTAAAGAAAAAAAAACTACAGGCTTCTAAAGAAATGTTGAAACAATTTCACAACACTTTATTGACTCTCTTAAAATACAGCCCAAACATCATTAACGTGTTAAAAAGATTAATACTTTGGTTATTGTGAAAGGATGATTAACTTTCACAGGGATTGTACAGTCAGGAAGATCTTATAATTACCATGGGTGGAAATCAATTGGTGTTTCTTTTTATTTTTCTTTCTCGATTCAGTTGTTTTTCTGGTTGCCGCTGAAATGCATCAATGCACTCTCAGCTGCTCATGTGGAATGCACAAAAACCTGATTCTGAGTCAAAAGGAGATGGTAAACTTGTGACTAAAGCATGAACATTAAATTTGAAAGTGGTGTGACATAACATAATACTCATTTAATTCACATACGGCTGCACCTGAAATTGAAAGCCCAGTTTTCATCAAAAGTTACTGCAACTGTATAAAATAAACTTATCCAGCATTTCATACGGGGCCAATTTAGATCTGTTAAACCCTGTGGAAGAAGGTAAACTGTTTCTAAGTATCCAGAGCATTTTTCAGTTTAATAACTTTGTCTTTGGTGTGCAAAATTATACTTCGGTAATCTGAAAGTCTAAGAGCTTGTGAAAAGAGAAAATACACTGCTACCAGTTCAAATATATATGAAAATAATCTGGATGAACTCCATGTAAACTATTTGGGTGGATGTATCCTGTGATGTAATCAACTTCCAGCTCTGTCTACTGAGCCTTCAAATGTCGTTAATGGTTTCATCCTCCGACCCATAATCCCATCTGTTCTTCCATCATTGTTACGCGTATTTTCTTCCAGTGTCAAATTACTGGTAGGCTCTACTCTGCATGTACTGCAATGGGTTTGCTCTACTGAGTGTCTCGGTAATTGTTTCAGATTTTTGTTCTATAACAATTTAGTCAGTTTTATGCAACTTCCTGGTGCCCTATTCTGTTTTTTTGTCTTACCGCAAGAGGAGTAAAGCAGAGTTGCTTTCAATTCCATCTTTTATGCGTTGGCATGCTGCATTTGTAGAAAAGTGTTATTGGCAAATATTTCAAAAGCCTAGGGAATTGTGTCCATCAGAAGTCATAGATGGCTTTCCTGTAGCTGCAGAAGAGAGGTTGCTGGAACAGTGAATGCTGGCATTATAAACCTCAAATTTGAAGAAACTCAGGAGAGAGAACTTGGAGGCTGAGGAAAATGAAGGTAGTGTACGAGCTTACACTAGGCTAGGAGAATCCTTACTGCGGTCCAAGACTGGTGTCGTCAGTACAGCAAAGGAAACCATTACAGAGTTCAGCGGGTCTTGATAATAACAGCGGGTCTTGTTAATGATTCCCCAGGGGGCATGAACTGATCCCTTTGTTTATTCAAATACCACATCATGTACAGGTAGAAAAATCTAAGCTTTAATATGAATTGACATAACAGCAGTTCCTGACCTCAATCAATGCTTGTGAGTTTCTGACACATCCAGGACTAACCTGTACTATAGAACCTCAACAAACATGTGTAGTTTGAAATAATAAACAAATTGACATCCAACTCCAGTGATCCTCTACCCGTGCGTTTGACTTTCCTTCATTGCTTTTACTGTTTTCCTCCTACAGGCCTGATGCCGTCTGGTTTAGTCCCTTTCTCTCCTTCTTCCTCTCCTCCTCAGATTGGTTGAGTGTAAGGTCTGTGGGACTCCTAATACTCATAGATTTCCAAGATATTCATCAAATTAGGGTCTTCTTTAACATAGTCACAAATCTTACTTTAATCCTTTTGGTACTCAAACACAGTCCTGACGTCGTCTTTGCCTATGGAAAGGGAAGTGGATACAGAAGGGAACACTGGCTTATTTCTTAACACTTACAAATTAGACATTTATGCAATATTTAATAAGGAAATAAACCAGACATTCATACTGTTCGTAATGAAAGCCAATAAAAGTTAAGCTCAGAGGGTTGAATGATCTGCAAGAATATGCATCCAGTAAGTACTGAATTTGGACCCAAAATGAAACCTAGAACCAGGCTGTTCCTATGTGCCATGCAATCTTCCCACTGCCGTTTTCTTAAAAATAGAAAACTTCAAAAACAATTACTGAATACATTAGAGACAGTAAAATAAGGAAAACAAACCATAAACAAAAAATTAAGAAGATTGAAAAATGGGCCAGAGACAAAGGTATGCATACCTTATAACTGATTTTTGAAATCCCATTACTAATTTTTGAAGTAGATCAGATCAGGTCACCAGAAAGCTATGAACTTAGACCATATTCGTTTTCCCTCTGTGGACATGCCTTTCCTGAGTTATCCTTCCTTCTTTCCTTCAACTTTCATTCAGGTCAGTTGAAAGGAATATTCCTATTAAAATCACTTTGGGTTACACCTCAGTGAAGGCACCATCCTTTGGAATGAGGCACACATCTATCTTTCTTGGAGCGCTAATGAGATTTTTACGTTTCTGATTATGAATTTTCTTATCTCATGGCTTACGTTCCTTTTTTAGTTCACATTTTATTTTATTCATGTCCTTTATTACAAGGCATCCCAAATCTTATTATAAAAAGAACTGTGAGGTATAAGTGAATGAATTTATTTGTGTAACCCTGAGGTCGACTGCCAACCTGTCCACCGTGGGTTGGCTCTGTTCTGACTCGACTGTATTCAAAACTGGGTCCTTGTCCAGTTCGGTTAAAGCACTTACCTATGATCAGCAGGTTTGAATTTTTTATTAGCTATTTGGGGTATTTTGGGGAGGAGGTTACACTGTGCCCAGAGAACTCAGCCCCTCTCCCCTTTCCATCTCCTTCACAGGTTCCAAATAACCATTCTGTTAGAAGGTGCAGACATCCATTCACAGAGGCCCAGAGCCTCATCCACTGCCCCAGAGAGGATTTCTCAAAGCTTCTCCCCAACAAAGACTGGGGACAGGATATGGTCCCTCACAGAAGGGATTCTCCTACCCACCACAAGAGAAGAGCTTTGCTCTTGTTAAACAAGTAATACCTACACTTTGGGAGAGCTCTTTTGCGGTTGTTATCTATCAAGAAAATTCTACCCGTTTTCATGCCTTGTTTTACCATCACCACTTCTGAAACATGATGAGAATTTCTGTTTATATTCTTTCTTCAAATGGTGAATGTGCAGTATTCTTATTTATCAAGCAGAAAAGAAGTCCTTTCTTGAAATATCCCCAATCAAAATGGAGAAAGAGGTGTGAGCTGATTGCAGAACTGCAACTATTTGGTTTCCCATTTGAAAACAGGTCTAGGAAAGAATCTTACACAGTAGTTATAACATAAGGAAATGGTGCATGTTGGGGCTCAAAGCTAGCTGCCCCAAATACGCCTTAATGGCACATTAATTATTTTGAATTAAAATGACTTGAGAAATAGCTGGTGACAAAAAATATGATATTAAAAATAGCCCACTCTGATCCCCCTCTTTCCCCCTAAAAGTGGGAAATAAATCTTCTGTGTGAAGGTGTATCCTTCCTATACAGGGAGGATAGAAAGCATCCTTCTCAGAGTTAGGGAATTCAAGGCTAAGAAAGCTGTATAAACAACATTGGATACTTTTTCATTACTCTGCTACCACAAGCACATTACTCTACATTTTCATTACTCTGCTACCACAAGCACCCTTTTGTTTTGTTAACTTCACAAATAATTTTTCTATGTCTAAAACTGATATAGAAACAGTCTGCTTTGGTCACTTCTGGGGTCCCATTTCTATGAGACCTCCATGTGTACAAATTAAACTGTTTTATTCTCTTGTTAATCTGTCTTGTGTAAATTTAATTAGTAGACCAGCTAAAAGAACTCAAGGGGGATGGGGGAAAATTTCCCCCAACCCAGCATGCTCCTGGGGCCCACTCAGACTCCAGGGACCTTCCAGCAAGCAATGCTCTGGCAGGACTCATGCTCTCAAAATTAAGCCTCAGTCACCAAGAGATACCAACACTGGCCAGCACAGTACTTATAAGATGCTCCGTGTGCACTTGTATTTTTTCCTTTTCGGGTCCACAGTGCCACAGTGCTCGCATACACAGACACATGAAGCATGACGCAAACTGAAAAATCATCAACCACAAAAGACAACGTTTTTTTTAATTGCTTGCTTCCTGTGCAAAGCTGGCAAATTGAAAATCAGTCCAATTCTATTATGGTGAAGGAGTTACTTTGTAATCACAGACCTAGGGAGGAAAAAGAGGGCTCTTTTTCTTTTTAAAAAAAAATTTATTTAATTTATTTGTTTTTGGCTGCATTGGGTCTTCGTTGCTGCGTGCGGGCTTTCTCTAGTTGCGGTGAGCGGGGGCTACTCTTCGTTGCGGTGCACGGGCTTCTCATTGCGGAGGCTTCTCTTGTTGCAGAGCATGGGCTCTAGATGCGCAGGATCAGTAGTTGTGGCACGTGGGTTCAGTAGTTGTGGCTCGCGGGCTCTAGAGCACAGGCTCAGTAGTTGTGGTGCACAGGCTCAGTAGTTGTGGTGCACGGGCTTAGTTGCTCCACGGCATGTGGCATCTTCCCGGACCAGGGCTTGAACCCGTGTCCCCTGCATTGGTAGGTGGAGGATTCTTAACCACTGCTCCACCAGGGAAGCCCAGGGGCTCTTTTCTTCACAAATAAATCTCCACCACAATGCAGCTGACTTTGTTTGAATTTCATTTTCCACGTTGCAAGTGGCAAACGGTCCGGTCTGTGTTGCTATGTGTTATGGCTGCCTTCCCCCCCAAGGGAAAAGAAATGGGCAGTGGGTACTTTTTATTGTTGGAAAAAAAAAAAAAAAGCTTTAGCAATTCCTCGTTAGTGGGTTTCACAAATATGTCAGCCATCCCCTACATTTTTAGACGTTTGTGCTCATAATTTGTATTCATGCATGTCTTTTCAAGCACACAATCTGCGTCTAAGCTCTTTTTCATAGCCAGGCTTCTCAAAGGGTTTTATACACACTTTCTCCACTTCCTCATTCTGGAATCATGATTTCATCTGGTCTCAGGCACCCTTTTTGAACTGTGTATCACTTGCTAAGATAAATGATAGAGTCCACGTGCCCAGGAATAAAGCACGCCCTCCCCGATGTCGCCGTCGCGTGGCCCACGCGTGAAACTTTCTCTTTGTGAGACTTCCCATTTCCTGCCTTCTTCTACTCCACCTGACTTTCCTGGGTTTTCTTCTCTTACTTTCTGGTCATTCCTTTTTCATTTTCTTTCCCATTCGCTTCTCCTCTAACTTAGTTCTAAATCTCCTGTGCCCAAAATGGAAGTCACCAGCCTCGTATGACGACTGAGCACCTGAAACGTGGCCGGTTTGAATTAAGATGTGATGTGCGTGTAGTATACACACCCGAATTTGAACACTTAGCAGGAAAAAAGTATGTTCATTATCTTATTAGTAAACAGTCAGCTCTCATCATGTGTGTGTGTGATGTTCTAAAAAGTCTCCACAAAGTAGTGAACACTGAACCATCTTCCCTAGGAGGAATACAGGAATAGGGGCCTGCGATCCTCTGGTCACAGCCCGAAGTCAATACGCAACCTTGTGTGGTGTGTGTTTCTGTTTGAAGACAGCTTATGTCATATGTATTGTTGACTCATTAGCATTGAACTCACAGCACTGAACTCATGGCTGAACAGAGCTTATCTAAAACGTGTATTTTCTCCATAGGGCACATGCAGTCTTCCTGTGCTTAGGAAGCTATAGGCAGAACTGCAGCGCTATGCCTGGGGTCCATTTTAAACAGTGAAATTACCAACAAAAGGCACAGACATATAGATAATGTGGCACTGAATAAACCGTGAAAAGTGTGCTTGTTTTAGGGTATGAGGGCGAAACAGGAAGCCAGAGCATTGTCTTGTTCGACCTCAGTCGGGAAAGTGCACATCTGGTGACCATCCTCCCTCTGCGCATGTCTGCAAATGATTGCGAAAGTGCTGCATGTATTCACGTTGGAGTTACAAATAGATTTCAGCTAGTAGGTTCACTGACAAATACAGAATCCACAAATAAGACCAACTGTATTTTATATTGATTACGTATTGAAATGATAAGAGTTTGGATGTATTGGGATAAGCAAACTACATGCTAAAAGCATTTAGTTTGTTTTTTTGACTTTATTTCATGTGGCTACAAGAAAGTTTAAGAAAATGTCTGCGGCTGACATTGACTCACTGGGGATTTCTCCTGGTTATAAATGTAGGAGTTCGTAAATGCTGTGGTGAATGTAGGCATTTCACAGGACTGGTTGCTCACCCCAGGTTCCCTCTCGCATTCTTGTGACTTGAGATACCATGTAGAGGCCAAAGACTCCCCGGATCTTAGGGTCGCCCTTCCCTCAGCTTTTTCTCCCACTCCTACCTCCACAGCGTGTTCTCCTGGATCCAGCTTTAGTACACGTACAAAAGCCCATTAATTCCTCCCAACTCCTCTGCCTCCGTGCTGCTGGGTCCACCATTACTATTGGCCCCCACTATCTGCATGCCCCCTGCGTCCTCTCACACTCCCAGGCACAGCAGCCTGAATGACCTTTTAAAACGTAAGTCAGGGACTTCCCTGGTGGCGCAGTGGTTGAGAGTGTGCCTGCCGATGCAGGGCACACGGGTTCGTGCCCCGGTCCGGGAAGATCCCACATGCCGCGGAGCGGCTGGGCCCGTGAGCCATGGCCGCTGAGCCTGCGCATCCGGAGCCTGTGCTCCGCAACGGGAGAGGCCACAGCCGTGAGAGGCCCGCGTACCGCCAAAAAACAAGAAAACAAAAAACGTAAGTCAAATCACAATCACACCTCTGCTCAGAAACCTCCAATTGACTTCCTATCTCACTCACAGTGAAATCCAATTATATTCACCAGAGCTGACAAGACCTATGGGATGTTCCCCAACCACTCCCTCTGGGATGCGTCTCCTACGCTCTCTCCACTGACCGTTCCATTCCATTCCATTCGCACTGGCCTCCTTGCTGCCCTTGGCTTCCCGATGCCCGGAGACCTTTCCACAAGCCACTCTTTGCCCAGAATGGCTCCCCCAGTGCATTATGGCTGTTTCCTTCATTCAGACCTTGGCTCACGTGGTACCTGATCAGAGAGGACCTTGCTGATAACCCTCTAAAAAAGGATTTCTGCATCATCCTGCGTCTCCTTGCTCTGATTCATTTTCTCCTCCTGAGCTTTGTTGTTCCCCTCTCTCCCACTAAGATATAAATTGTGTCAGAGCAGGAACTTGGCCTTATTTATTCACAGCTATTTCCCTGCTGCTAGATTAATACCTGGCACATAGTAGGTAACCCCCAAATGTTATTTGAATAAAGTTTCTATCTACTATTCAGATTTTTTTTTTTTACTATTCAGATTTTTATAGTATCAAAAACCTAGTTGACCAACCTCAGTATCTCAACACACGTCTAATAATAATGTTTAGATGATGAATATCTTTAGCTGAAAGCAGCACTAGCTTAAGTTGGACAAACCTTGGTTCAAATACTAATTTTGCCAATTATTTTTTCTATGGCCTTGCAAAAGCTATTTACTACTCTAAGTCTTAGTTTTTCTTTTTTAAAGTGGGCCTAATAATACTCGCCTTACCGTCTTCTTGTGAGGAATACAAAAAATATTATCTCATGTGTAAATTCCCTGCATGAAGACTAGTTTATACCAGGTACTCAGTCACCAATGTTATTCATCAATCTTTTACTAAAAGCCCACCATATGCCAGGTGCCATATCAGACTCTGGACAAGTAAATCCTATGAGATGTAAATTTCTTTTAAGAAATAGCCTAGCGAGTATGAAAAAGGGGGATGGAGGATGGGAGGGAGAAGACACTGTTAGAAATGAGCTTCAATATGTTAATGTAATAAAAGTACATGTGATTACAATAATGTCACAACAGAAGGAGAGCTCGGTAATAATGGAGAGTGAGGTGGGCTTAGGACCATTTCATAACGGAAGTAATGCCTGAACTTGAAGATGCATTGCGTTTCATAGGCAGGGAACTAGGGCAGACGATGCTCGGCAGATAAAGCAGTGGGCAAAGGCCCTGAGGGGTGAATAGGAAGGGGCATTCAGGAGATGGCAAGCAGTTTAGCATGGCTGAGCATAATATCCAAGGGATTCAGTGGAGTCCAGATTCAGATAAAAGGGCTTTTGATGCTACATAAAGGAGTTTGAATTTTTTCTTATAGGCTGGTATAGTGGGTTAAATGGCGCCCCACCCGAAGTTCTATCCATATCCTAGTTCCTAGAACATCTGACTGTTTGGACAAAGGATCTTTGCAGATATAACTAAGGAGGTTGGCATGAACAGATCATCCTGGATTTTCCAGATGGGCTCTCAATCCCAGGACAAGTGTCCTTAAAAAAGACACACAGGATATTTTTATTTATTTTTTTATTTTTGGCTGCAGCAGGTCTTCGATGCTGCGGGCGGGCTTTCTCTAGTTGCGGTGAGCAGGGGCTACTCTTCGTTGCGGTGCGTGGGCTTCTCATTGCGCTGGCTTCTCTTGTTGCGGAGCACGGGCTCTAGGCGCATGGGCTTCAGTATTGTGGCCCACAGGCTCTAGAGCGCAGGCTCAGTAGTTGTGGTGCACAGGCTCAGTAGTTGTGGCGCACGGGCTTAGTTGCTCCGCTGCATGTGGGATCTTCCAGGACCAGGGCTAGAATCCGTGTCCCCTGCGTTGGCAGGCGGATTCTTAACCACTGGACCAACAGGGAAGCCTCACACAGAAAATCTGAGAGATAGAAGAGAAGGCTGTGTAAACTTAGGGACAGAGATTAGAGTGATGCAGACACAAAGCAAGCATTTGGAGCCACCAAAACTGGAGGAGGCAAGGGACGATTCCGCCCTAGAGCCACTGGAGAAAGCAGGGCCTTGCTGACACTTGACTTTCAGACTTGGCAACACTGAGAGAATAAATGTCTGCTGGTTTAAGTCACTAAATTTGTAGTAATTTGTCACACAGCCTCAGGAAACTAATTTAGCAGGGATTTTAGACTAATCCTTTTTTTTATAAGCAAGATCCTTAAGCAGGACGATCCTAAGGAGATCTCTGAAGGTATGTGGTAAATGGATCCAAAGGTGACTTGACGGTCACAGCATTTAGGTCAAGAATCCAGACCAAAAATGATGGGATTTTAAACTAAAAGCTAACCACTGGTGTGGACTAGGGGCTGAGGGTTGAAAGTTGGCAGATACTCAAGATGCTAGAAGCATAGAAGCTGCAGGATGTGTTCATGGCTTGAGACGATGAAGGAAAAAATATTAAAAATGATTCCCTAGATCCAGCTAAGCTGTCTCAGTGAAACGGATGCCGTCTCCTGAGAGAGGGATTCAGGAGGAAGTGGCATTCTGCTTCTCAAGTGCCTCTGGACATGAGGTGGAGTCAGGAGACACTTACAATAAAGGTCTGGCGCTCAAGAGAGATGGAGGCTGTAGATGCTTGTTTGGGACTTACCGGGACAGGAGTGGTAGCTGAATGTCAGGGAGGACATGAACTTGTTCTGAGAAAGTGTGTAGAGTGAGATGGACAGCACGTAAAGACAAGACACTAGAGGGCCTTTAGACCTAAGCAGACATGGGAATGAGTGAAGAAGGCTGAAGAGAAGCAACGGAGAGAGAATGAGTAGCTGAGGGCTTCCCTGGTGGCGCAGTGGTTGAGAGTCCGCCTGCCGATGCAGGGGACGCGGGTTCGTGCCCCGGTCCGGGAAGATCCCACATGCCACAGAGAAGCTGGGCTCGTGAGCCATGGCCGCTGAGCCTGCGCGTCCGGAGTTTGTGCTCCGCAACGGGAGAGGCCACAACAGTGAGAAGCCCACGTACCGCAAAAAAAAAAAAAAAAAAAAAAAGAGTGAGTAGCTGAGAAACAATGGAGATGCGTGAAAAGGGAGGTAGTCAGAGGGGTTTTGGACCACCCAGTCATCGAGGACAGGGGAAGAGTGGCTTTTGCATTTGTCCAGTTGATGTGCATTAGAGACTTTTTTTCCAGAGCAGTGTTTACGGTGTGGTGAATAATGGGGCTGGACTGTTCCTGGGGTAACATGTGGAGGAAATATAGAGATCTACAGAAGAATATTCTTTAAAGAGCATCACAATGAAATGAAGAGAATCACACATTGAGAGAAAATCCATGGGCAATGGAGGGATTCTTTTATTTATATATAAGAAGAGGGATACTTAGGCATGTTTATAAATAGCAGAGAAGAGCTCAGAAGGATCCAGTAAAGAAGGAGAGGCTAAAAAAAGAGGGGGGAGGAGAAATAAATGATACAACTATAGTGAATATGGAAGAGATGAGAGGGGATGGATTTGACCAAGGAGAAGTCATGAACGAAAGGAGAGGCAGATCTTTCTAGGAGATGGAGGAGAAGATAAGTCTGAGTATAGATCACAGTATATCTACATAGTTAGGGAGAAGAAAATTTTCCTTCTTATGGCCTGCTTTTTTCTTTCTAAAATAAGAGCTAGTCCTTTCCATTGGGAAGGGGGCAAAGACAACATCTTGAGAAATTTGGTAAAAATTTAGAAATTTCCGTAAGAGAACCTGAGTGAAGACTAACACAAATTTATTTCTCTCATCCTTCATTGAAGTTCACTCATCAAAAAACTATCTCTCTGCTGATTCATGACCACTCTTCCCTCAAGAGTTGACTCAAGGATTACTTCCTACCTTCTCTGATGGACCTAGACTCTTTGCTATCCAACTACATATGCCTATAGATTAGACTATATCATATTTCAGTATACAATTTTTACTCTGTCATATTTGTTAAACTGTACCAGGATTAAACTTTGCTTTATACCCTTTTGAATTCTTCCTGTGGCTCACAAACAGTGCTGAAATATAATCTAGCTCATCTATCAGGACCCATGGCCTCTATCAGTTTGCTGGGTGTACTTCTGACTTATGTGTTTGGTATTGGAGGAATTATTAATAGCATCCCCATTCACTCTCAAAAGTGTCCTAGCTTGAATGATAGTTTATATGAGAGACCCAGGGGAATTCACTTCCAAGAGAGAACATAGGAGCTAGGACAGTAGAAGTTGGGAAAGGGTACTCTTACTAAACCAAGGGACTGATAGCCAAAGGGGATGAGGTGAAGATGGCACTGAGCTGCTTTTGAAGCCTACAGAATAATAGAATCCAAGTTCTACTCATAACCCAGTCAATTCCAGAGTTGTTAGAGAGCTATGGATACCTTTACAACAGTACCCAGCGCTATAGATTCTTTCACACACGGGCATCTGTACTTGTTCCAAAATCCAACACAGAAAAACCAGCAGAAGATACAGCTCTCCTACTGTGCTGTCTCCCCTCTCCCTGCACTCCTCCCTCTAGCTGAGTCAAGTTCCCGTCCTCATGTTCTCTTAATAGAATTTTCTTTTCCTGGAAGAAGAGTAGAAAATTTCTGATTTTGTCACTAAGGTCAATAAAGACAGTAAAAAAAAGCATTATTATCTTTAGGAATAATTAGCCTTAGGAACCATGGATGAGAAGACGAACTATAATTTATTGATACTCTATGTATTATATATGTAGGTAGGTGGGTATTCTAATCAATCTAATGAAAACCTCTGACCTGAGTAACATAATCTGCATTATATAAAAGAGGAGACTGAGATTCAGAGAGGTTGAATCAACGTGCAAATCCACACAGCTTGTTAGTAATAGAACAAGATTCAGGCCAATGTTCATAGACTCTCCAGCCCCCTCTTTCAAAAAACAAAGGAATTAGGGAACTCAACTGGATCAATCAAAGATCTTTGATATCAAAATAAATGGTCACCATTCAAAAGGAAGCCAGGCAGTGGCTTCCTTTTACTTGAAGTTCTCCTTCAGTATAAGTTAACAGTGATTTACTTTGCTTTCTTGCCTCTCACATCACCTCCTTTTGCACATGACCTGACAATCCTCTTTTTGGCCAGCTGTAATGTCATGAGATTATAGGATTGAGACTCGATCTCGGGTCACGGTGTTTGAATGTCTGTAGGAAAGGAATTTGTATTGGGGAAATCATTTTCGTTTGAGAAACTGTATAATATTTATTGATTGTGTCTACTGCCAATGTTTATATCCAATTCTAAGATTTCTGAAAAAAAATTCTTGTTCCTTGCTGCTCAGAAAAAGTTTACTGAAAACACCAGTTCACTAAAAGCCCTGAAATCTGCAAAGTCTGTCTTCTGCTAAAACAACTGTTACAAGTACAAAGGGGCTCCTGCTGACATGCAGTCATGAGGATAGTGAATGGTACCCTTGCTGGCATTTGCCTAGTTGACAGTGGGCAAGCTGAGCGAGTTACAGCCTGCGTTCGTCACGTTTGGGATAGTGCTCTAATGATTTGTTCATTTTAATAAAGACAGATTTTGGTAAAGTAGGAAAAAAACTTATCTATATTTGAACTTACCCACATTTGAATTTTGTCACTGCCATTTGCAGACACCCTGTGCTTTAACAAACTTTGGTGAAGGAGTAATTTCAAGGCAGTTAAGATAACTGGGTCTGAACAAGGACTGTGCAGTGGTTTCTGTTCATTTGTTTTGTTCTGTTTTATTATGGACACTATGAGTTATGGGCACTCCAAGGAGGATGACGTGTTTCTGGCACAGCCTGTCTGTTCCTTTTCACACAGGGCTCATCTTAGACTCCAAGTCACACTGTAATTAACAACACCAAGTAGCTCTCTAGAACCCTAACACAACTCATTTGTGATAAATGAAGTTACTCAAAATCTCCCGAGTATAAAAGTAAATGGGATACATCTTAGACATACCTACATTAGGCACATGTATGCATTATTGACAAATACAATTCATTTAGGAGTGACACGAATTCACTGATGAACATTATGTTTTCCACCAAGCATTTTTTTTTAGCTTAAGGTACTCAGAAAGAGTCCATTTCCCATAGTGTTAATGTTGAAAGCTACGGCAATGACACCACAATAATGCCCATCACTGTGATGTATAATATAGATGTTATTGCACATAATAGAAAGCGTTCTTTGGGTGTAATGCATTTTTGTTGCCTACATGCTGACACCAAGCAGATATAAATGTGCTTTAATGTGTTTCCTTTTAAAGGGCTAGTGTAGACACACCCTCGCGTATGCAATTTTGTATAAGGTTTGGTGAGCAGCTCACTTTTACTAGCTGCTTTCTAGATTCACTTTAGTACTCCTAATAGCGCTAATTATAAGCTGCACAGTCTTCTATTCCTTCCTTGCTGTTCTTTGTCATTGCACTGCTCATAGACATTTAAACAGTGGAAGCTGTTTATAGTTCATTAAACGCTTTAAGCTGTTGTTCTAAAGTTCTATACTTTTCTTGTATTTTCCAAGTCATTTCCCTCTGCTGTCATATGAAACCATGTATCGCAATTCAATAGAAGACATCAAGTATGCACGTTTTGTGGATAGCCAGCAGGGCTAACAGCCATAAATGGATCAAAGGCTTCGGCTCTCTATTTTATTTTGTGTTTGGTATGGCGTTTGACATAGAATGTTTTAGTCTTTCTGTTTTAAATGATCCTCTCTAATTCTTTTTAAAGTAGAAATTTTGCTTCTTAAATAAAAACACTAGCCAAAAGGGAGTAGTAACTCATATTATGATATGATACAGCATAGAAAATGCGACTATTGGAAAGCTAAGTATTTTCCTATAATATCACAGTAGGAAGAGATGGGGTAATTACTCCAATAAATGACCCACTAGGATGGTATTACAATTTGAAGAAAGAGAGATTTAGAGGCATTAAGACTGCCGTGGGATGTGCAGGAAACCATAGCGGTATCAGAAGGAGGCTGTCTCTTTGATTTCTGTTGGATAGGTCACACTATGCCTTTCACGTCTCGATGTTCTCCTGGGCAAGCCCTGTATCAACCATGTTGTTGGAAGGTAATGTAGAATGGCTAATTTAGAATTCCTTCCCCAGAGCACGCCATGATCTTTTTGTGAAAAAATGGAAGTGAGAAGTTAGGGATTTAGTCTTTGCTGTTCAAACCGTATGAAACATTGTTCCCCATTGTATCATTTATTAAGCAAAGACTCACTTTCATCCTCACACTGGGTGTGCTTAAGACACATGGTTCTGTAGTAGAGACAAGAGCAACTTACCAACAACCAGGTTTAAAATACTAGAGCAAAATAGGAAGAATGGTGCAGAGAAAAGGAGGCTGTAGGTTAAGATTGCATTTCCCAGGGCTTCCCTGGTGGCGCAGTGGTTGAGAGTCCGCCTGCTGATGCAGGGGACACGGGTTCGTGCCCCGGTCCGGGAGGATCCCACATGCCGCGGAGCAGCTGGGCCCGTGAGCCATGGCCGCTGAGCCTGCGCGTCTGGAGCCTGTGCTCCACAACGGGAGAGGCCCCGACAGTGAGAGGCCCGCGTACCGCAAAAAAAAAAAAAATTGCATTTCCCAACAATGAGTAATTTGAGAACCCAGAGGGTGTCTTCTTCTCTAGGAAGAGGCTAGCTTGCTTTCTGTGGTAAGGGGGCTAAGGTGCAATTGTGCAGGTGCCCTACTGTAAGCAGGCAGGCTCCTGTCAAGGTCAAGTGTATGAAGATGGAGTCTCATTCCTGTCCATGCAATATTCTTCCTTCCTGACCTTTTCTTTCACATTTCCCCTTATTATTATGAGATCAAATGATCTCAAATGATCTCACGAGACCAAAATTATCATAAAATCAGTCAATAAATAGACTTACAGTGGAAAATTTTATGTACATATAACATAAAAATAGCAAATTTCATTTAACAAATTGGACTCTGTGAACCCTAAGATTTGTGATCCAATATGTATAGTTGGTAACAAATAATCAACTCTTTGTGAGTGTTGCTTCCCTTGATTTTAATTCCTATTAATAAATACTTAACTACACCATTTGCCAACACTATATGACGCTGTTTGCATCAATGGAATGAGGACTCAGAGCCCCCCACCAATCATTTATATTACATATTACCGTAGGATATAATTTTCAAGAATATATTTTTTCTCAGGAAGCTGGGCTATATTTCCGCATCTTTCACTTACATTTTTGTATAAAACCTTGTGAATTTATCTCAATATCTCTATAAAATGGGGAAATGGTATCAAATATAACAATGATATGAGGTCAAATGAGTATTTTTTTAAGTCCAAAAGCACTTTGTAAACTACATAAAATGCTACATAAATGTATGTTGTTATGATTCTTCAAACTCATAAACACATTTTCCCATTGTGTTAGAAAGTTGAGACAAGCTGGGACCTGCAACCGGGGACCCTTTGCTGCAGGGCCTGCACCTGGACAAACGTGTCCTCTAGCAACAGATACAAAGAAACTATGAAACTATAAGGGACTAAAAATAACTGCATGCACGTGCAGTTGGGGTAAATTATGAACAAGATACAAAAACACCTGTACCGTTTTTCTAGATGAACCTATTTGCAGGGCAGGAATTGAGATGCAGACATACAGAACAGACATGTGGACACAGCGCGGGAAGGGGAGGGTGGGATGAATTGGGAGATTAGGATGGACATAGCTACACGACCATGTGTAAAACAGACAGCTAGTGGGAAGCAGCTATAAAGCACAGGAAGCTCAGCTCAGTGCTCTGTGACGACCTAGATGGGTGGGATGGGGGGGGGTGGGGAGTGTGGGAGGGAGGTCCAAGAGGGAGGGGATATATGCATACATAGAGCTGATTCATTTCATCGTGCAGCAGAAACTAACACAACACTGTAAACCAATTATACTCCAAAAAAAAAGGCCCAAAACCCAGCTGCCACATCCGAGGTGTCGGGAGCAAAAGCAGGGTACTGCACATGGTACCACCAAGGGGATGGGCAGACCACCTAAGCCACCGTTCCAGCCCAACCCACAGGTCCACTCCTACCCTCACCCCATTTAAAGGACCAGCTCCCCTCCCCCCAGGGAGCGAGCAAGGAAACCTGTTATTGTTTTCACTCCCTCGTTCTAATAAAGTCTTGCCTGAATTTCTCGTCTGGACTCTTAACAATTTCTATTGATTAAAGAGTCCGAGAACCTGGGTCGGTAGCAATATCAGGCATACCTTTGAAGAAATGAATTGAAAAGAAACAGTGAGAAGAAATACAGAGCTGTCTGAAGGAAAGTAGCTGAAGTTGGGAACAATGGTCATCTCTGATGGGCGTGATTCTAAAGGAGCTTTATTTCCTTTCCTTCTATGCATTTAATAAACATATTTCAATGACCACGTCTTTAATAATAAAACAACCTTTTCTAAATCAAATTACAAAGAACAAATATATGAATTTTTGTGTCTGAAAATAGAATAAAAACTGAAATGCATGTAACTAAGAACACTTTATTACATAAAGACCTCATAAAATAGGAAAAGTACCCAAAGACCTCAATAGATAAATAGTCAAAGACCGCAAAAAGACAATCTCTTCTGAGGACAAATGGCTAGGGATAACATACGGAAATAAATATTCATCATTAATCAACAAAATGCAAATTAAAACGAGGTAACTCTTTATAGATTAAATTAGCAAAAAATGTAAATGATCAGACCCAGTACTTTTGCAGGAACAGTAAGACTGCAATCCTCATGCATTTCTGGAGGTGCTCACCTATGGGGTGTTTATGCAGTGCCCAAGAATGGTTTGGTGCAAATCATGTCCCACCACTTTCTTTCTTTTTTCTTTTTTTTAAAACTTTTAAAAATTTATTATTTTTTTAACTTCTTTATTGGAGTATAATTTCTTTACAATGGTGTGTTAGTTTCTGCTATATAGAAAAGTGAATCAGCTATACATATACATATATCCCCCTATCTCCTCCCTCTTGTGTCTCCCTCCTACCCTCCCTATCCCACCCCTCTAGGTGGTCACAAAGCACTGAGCTGATCTCCCTGTGCTATGCTGCTGCTTCCCACTAGCTATCTATTTTACATTTGGTAGTGTGTATATGTCCGTGCCACTCTCTCACTTTGTGCCAGGTTACCCTTCCCCCTCCCCGTGTCCTCAAGTCCATTCTCTACATCTGCATCTTTATTCCTGTCCTGTCCCTAGGTTCATCAGAACCATTTTTTGCTTTTTTAGATTCCATATATATATGTGTTAGCATATGGTATTTGTTTTTCTCTTTCTGACTTACTTCACTCTGTATGACAGACACTAGGTCCATCCACTTCACTACAAATAGCTCAATTTCGTTTCTTTTTATGGCTGAGTAATATTCCATTGTATATATGTGCCACATCTTCTTTATCCATTCATCTGTCGATGGACACTTAGGTTGCTTCCATGTCCTGGCTATTGTAAATAGAGCTGCAGTGAACATTGTGGTACATGACTCTTTTTGAATTATGGTTTTCTCAGGGTATATGCCCAGTAGTGGGATTGATGGGTCGTATGGTAGTTCCATTTTTAGCTTTTTAAGGAACCTCCTAACTGTTCTCCATAGTGGCTGTATCAATTTACTTTCCCACCAACAGTGCAAGAGGGTTCCCTTTTCTCCATGCCCTCTCCAGCATTTATTGTTTGTAGATTTTTTTTCCAAAAGACTATTCACTCGGTGTGTGCAGAGTGTAGGGACACCAAAGGGAGGAGGGAATCCTGGTTGAAGAAACTGGGACTAACAGCAGTCGGCTCTTCTTACACCTAGTCCAGAGGAATCACGAATGAAAAGAATTCTTGAAACACAGAAGAATAGTTAGGTATGTACGAAAAGAGTCCTGGAGAGGAGAATTGACATTCCGTCAAGGGACACCATCAGCCTGAGGCAACCTCTTAAGGAGGGAGCCAGGGGAATAGGTGCCCTAACCCAGGGTTCCTAACAGGTCCCAACCTCTGTGAGGAACGGGGCTGTACAGCCGGAGGTGAGTGGCAGGCAAGTGAGCAAAGCTTCGTCGGCCGCTCCCCATTGCTCCCCACCGCTCACATTACTGCCTGAACCATCCCCTAATCTCCCCCTACCCTCCGGTCCATGGAAAAATTGTCTTCCACGAAACCGGTTCCTGGTGCCAAAGAGGTTGGGGACATCTGCCCTAACCTCATTTTTCTCTCTTTGTCCCTTGCCAAGTTTCCCCATTGGCTGAACCCAGCTATTTGTCTGTGTGGAGTCATTTGGTGCAGCCCACGTGGTTCAACCTCGTGGCACAGAGAGCAGGGTGCAAAAGGAAGAGGAACGGGTCTAGAGAATGCCTGTCCCAGGCCCTCTTTGAAAGAGAGGCAAAAAGCAGATTTTGCGGTGCTGTAAATCCCCACCAGACCTTCCTGTCTTCTCCAAGGACTCTTTGGGGGAAACAAATACATTTCTTGTCTTTTCCTTTCAGAGTACCTCTACCAGTTTCCTTCAGACCTAGGTGTCAGTGGGGCACAGGCTCTGGACATCCAGCCTCTGTAAAGCATCATCAAAGAACTTAAATAGAGTCACTTTTTAGGGGTTAGTCTCACACTCAGTAATACTGCTGGCTAATAATCACTGGGCTGGGACTGGCATGTTTGGAGCAAGTGGTTGAGGTCAGTCTACAGAGCATCAGAGGAAATTCAATGAGATTCTAAGACTATATATAAGGCAGAAATGACTGTGATGGGGTTTAAGACCCCAGCATCAAGGACAAATCACTCCATGGCTAATCCATGGTTATGGACCAATGGTTAACTTCTACTAGATTAAGGAACACTCTTGTCAGAAGCAAACTTCAGGCCCCAAAAGTACAAAAAAGGAGTCCAGAAAGCTCAAAAGAAAAACTGGTAAATTAGGCAGGTTAGTGAATATTGAATTAAAGACTATGTATTTGACAAAAAGATGGATACAAATATATAGCTATCCCATGGCTATAATAACTGAATAAACTTGAAAAATAATTAGAATTCGCTATTGCATTTATAGAGAGTTTTGTTTCGTTTTGTTTTGCCTATGAATCTTTTCAGCGCTAAGGAATAAATGGATGAAAAAGTCCAATGAGGAACAGGTGCATTAAACTAAAGATAAATTTCCTCAAAGCCATTATATGAAAAGTGTGTATACTTCCTCCATAAAAGCTCTCAGATTTAAAATACAACAGAAAATGATAACCGTGAAAATGACAAATCCCAGCTTCTTCTCATGTTCATCCCAGGATACTTTTGGTGCCCGTTCTCATCTCCTCACTTTCTTTCTCCCATTGTCTGATTTTGGCAGCTCCACTTCTCCCGTTCCTCTCTGAGTCTTCATTCAGATTGGCTCCAGGAAATGAAAAGAAAGAAACGGACTTGTAGTATGTCTCCTTCACCCCTGCCACGTTTCATATCCCTTCTCACTGGGAAACTATTATGCAGCAAAAGCAGAGGAGACTCACTAACATTGTGATGCCGGGAATGCTTTGCCTTGTGAGTGAAGTCAAAGGAGAGGGAATATACATAGCTTGATACCCAGAACAATCTCAAGGGTAAACAACGGCTATAATCATCCTTAGTCCAGGTTCTTTTCTCTGGACTTCCTCAGAAATGATTTTCTTTTCTTCTTAATTCTAAATGACCAACAATCTAGAATAAAAAGATTTTTTAAAAAAATCATTTTCATCTTGACAATACGTGGGAAAATATTACTGGCCCCAACTTTGTAAATAACGGCTTCATTTAGATTTACTATGGCTGCTTATATTACTAAATAATCATCATTATGTGCTTATACTTATTGAAGTAGATTATCAAAATGCATAACATAGTCTTTCCATTGACTCTTTCACATTAATGAGTTGCTATTTAGTAAATTACTGTTTCCCGTCACTAAAACGAAGGAAGCCAGTGGCCTGAATGATTTTCCAAAGTGCCTATTAATAAGCACCCAAGACATATATTAAAATACTGGAATGCAAAGGTCTTTGGGAAGTAGATAAGCATGTGAACTAGGGTTTTTAAAAATGTGCAGTAAAGCTTTCATGGCCATAGTGTATTGTCCAAAAAATTCCTCTCCCTAGGTTTGCTTATCACTGATTTTCACTACCTTTCAATTTGTGGCAATTTTGCAGTGACTTTGACTGAAACAAGGCTATTTTTATTTCATTGTTTTGTGGGGAAATACTAAATGACTATTTTTAGATCAAGTATTTTCTGATCACTTTACTCCATTTTTCACTTCACTATGTTAGAAGCACTGGAAGACAGAAAGAACCTGCACCAAACGTAGGTGTAAGGTTTTACCTTTCAAAATTCTTGAGGTATTAATGAACCTAATTGTTGAAAAGCATAAACTATTTAGTGCAGTGGCTATCATTCTTCCTTCTTTCCTTCCTTCTTTTCTTTTTAATTTTTATTTTATATTGCAGTATGGTTGATTAACAATGTTGTGTTAGTTTCAGATGTACAGCAAAGTGATTCTGTTATACATATACATGTTTCTATTCTTTTTCGAATTCTTTTCCCATTTAGCTTATTACAGAGTATTGAGCAGAGTTCCCTGTGCTATACAGTAGGTCCTTGTTGGTTATCTATTTTAAACATAGCAGTGTGTACATGTCAATCACAAACTCCCAATCTATCCCTTCTTAGATGTTGATAAATCTAAGATTTAATATTTTTAGTTTTTTAAGTTAGACATTTTATGTAGAGATAATTGAAGATTCACAAGCAGTTATAAGAAATAATACAGAGAGAACCGTTACCCCATTTCCCCCAGTGATAACATTGTGCAAAACTATAGTGCAATATCACAACCAGAATACGGACATCAACACAATCAAGATGCAGAACAAATGAACTTATTTACAAAACAGAAATAGAGTCACAGATGAAGAAAACTAACTTACCATTACCTAGGGGGAAAGGGGGGGAGGAATAAATTGGGAGATTGGGAGATATATATATATCCCAATAATATATATATTAGAGAGATAATATATATAATATATATTATATATATATAATAATATATATATAATAATATATATATATATTAGAGAGAGAGAAATATACAAGTAAACCACAGGAATCAAAGAAAGTGGGTGGAATCAGTCTGATTTCAAGACTCACTATTTAACTACAATAATATATATATATTTTTTCTAGGTTTTAAGTTATATTTACATAACTTATAGTCTACTGATGTCATCATTTTACCAGTTCAAGTGAACTATAGAAACTTTACCTCCTTTTATCCTGCTCTGTTTATGATATAATTGTATTTATATTTCCTGTACATACATTTAGAACCACATCAGGTAATATGACAATTTTTCTTCAACCATCAAACATAATTTTAAAATCTCAAGGAAGAAGGAAACCAAATTGAGCTGACCCATGTTTTTGCTTATCATGTTCTTACTTCTTTCCTGAATTTCCAGATTTCCTTCTTTAATCACTTCCTTTCTGTTTAGAGAACTTCCTTAAGCAGTCTTTTAGAGTAGATCTGCTGGCAATAAATTCTCTCAGTTTCCCTTCATCTGCGAATGTCTTGATTTCTCATTTATTGCTAAAGGTTTTTTCACTCAGCATATGATTTTAGCTTGAGTTTTAATTTTATAATTATTTTTTTTAGCACTTGAAATATACTATACCATTATATTCTGGTCTCCATGGTTTCTGAATGAGTAATGAAAGAGTTTCATTCAAACTCTTTTCCCCCCTATTTGTAAGGTGCTCTTTTTTCTCTAGCTGTTTTAAATGTTTTTCCCTTGCTTTTAGTTCTCAGAAGCACAAGCACGATATGTCTTGCCATGAATATATTTGGGTTTATCCCACCTAAGTTTTCTTCAGTTTCTCGAATCTGTAGGTTTATATCTCTTACCAAATTTGGGATTTTTCAGCCATTATTTCTTTGAGTGCTTTTTGTCCCAGTCTGATTCTTCTCTCCTTATGAGGCTCTGATGCTATGAATGTTTACCTCTTGTTATAATCCCTAAATTTCTGGGGCTCTGTTTATTATTTTTTTCTACTCTGTTTTCTTAGACTGAGTAATTTGTACTATTCTATCTTCCATTTCATTGATTCTTTCCTCTGTCCTCTACATTCTGTTCCTGGCTCATCCACTGGTCTTTTTATTTTGGTGTTATTATGTTCTTCAGCTCTAAAATATCTATTTGTGATTTTTATGCCGTCTACTTCTTCACTGAAGTTTTCTATACCTTTGCTGAGTCTATTTTTTCATTTGTTTCGAGCATGTTCTTCATTCTTCACTGAAACATTTTTATCAGAGCTGCTCTAAAATCATGATGAGCTCTTTCTACGATGTCTGGCATCTCAGTGCTGGCATCCGTTCATTGCCTCTTCTCATGCATTTTGAGATCTTCCTGGTTCTTACTTTGGCAAATAAATTTCTATTGAAAATTGGACCTTTGTGTATCATGAAATGAGACTCTGGATCTTATTTAAACTTTTTGTTTTAGCTGGTCTTCTATGATCCTCTTCTGGCAGGGGAAGAGGGTGCCACCTCATTACTGCCACGTGACCTCTGTAGACCTTCTAGGTAGGGAGCTCATTACTGTTGGACATGAGTGAGATTTCCAGCTCCCCACATGGTTTCCACTGATAGCTTATTACTGCTTCATGGTGGTGAAGGTGTTGAGTCTCCATTGGGGCTTCTGATACCACCCCAGTGTTGAGAGGGATGGCCATCTCATTCATGCTGGGTGGAATGAAACTTCGGGATTCCCCTCTTGTCTTCAGTGACATGGGAGGGGAAATGGGGTATCATTACCAGATAGACCAAAGTCCCAGCTCCCTATTTGGTCTTTTCTGATACTATCCAGGCAGAAGTTTGGAGCACCTCCGTATAGTCTTATGAGCATGGAAGTCTAGGATCCCTACTTAGCCTTAGTTGGCATGGATGGGGGTGGATTCACTTTCTCTTTTCTTTCTGTAGTATTTGGCTACAGTAGAGTGTTACTGTCTAAAAGGTTTCTTTCTTGGTTGGCTGTCCCTTTCCTGGTTCTTTGGGTAGAGAAAGCAGGTTTTTCTTGAAACTTTTTTGTGTGTCTGTACCTGTTAGATTTCTGGGTTGTCAGCTTCTTCAGTTTCTAGTCTGAGGCAAGAAGGAAATCCAGAGAACTTGCCCCTGTGTCATTCCTCAGGTCCCGAAGACACTGCCTGGTCTTCTGTTATTTCTCCATCTTTCAGATACTTCTTACGTTTGTTTTATACATAATGTCCATTGTATAATGTTCATTGCACTTAGTGGAAGGAATAGAGAAAATTGTGCACATTTCATCTTCCCCAAAGTGGAAGTCTCCAGATTTTTATTTTTTAAAGATGGCTCTTCTGGTAGAAATTTGCAAAATTTCTTTCCAAGTCTTATACAAAAGTCAAGTTTAGAATGAGACAGAAAACTGGAATTATTTGAAGAAAAAATGATTTGAGCTCCATAAGTTGGGTTCCTTAATATTCTTGCAATGAAGCAAGAGTAAAAGGTGTTGAATTTAGGCATAATATGGTCCTGGATCTTGGCCTTTTTAATGGCTAATACAGGACAAGAACAAGAACTCTATCAAGTTTTCAAATCAGCCAAAAATGTGACACTAGCTACTGTTACTCTCCTCACCTTGTACTTAAAAGGACACATTCTCCTTGATGCAGAAATATAAAGTAATTTCTCGCTATTTGATAAATGAAATTGTCCACATTGACAATGGCAGTCTCTTTCATGAAAATTACATTCACCAACCACTGAAGGAATGCATTGACTACCTATTGTGTGTCTTGCACAGTAGGAGCTAGGCAGGGATGGTTCCATAATTTGTGAGTGCAAGTGAGAAATAAAACTGTGGAGTTGCTTATTCAAAAAGCGGAAAAAAATGTCATTCAAGGTATAATACAGACAATTCTTTTCTTCCACTCTCTCTCTTGATTTGTCCTGGTGTATTTTATTTGCTGTTTGATGTTGTGCTCCCTCAGGCAATGGGCCACTCCACCTCCTGGGCTACTTCTCTTCTCACAGGCTCACTGTCACAGCCCACAATGGACAGGCCACTCCAAGAGATTTTTTTTTTTAAACAGTTTAGAAGAGGAAGTTTATTTATGGATGTGCAGAAAACATGGTGAGGGCCCTTAGACTGGCCTGCAAAGGGGCAATGGGTGGGGATTGAAAACAGATGCCCCAAGTCAGTCCTAGGGAGGAAGGGCTCAGGAACCTGGTGTGTGTGTGTGTGTGTGTGTGTGTGTGTGTGTTTGTGTATGTTGGGGGTGGAGGGACAGTGCTGGTGTTGACCCCAACCCAGTAAAGAGAAAGCATGGTGCCTGATTCCCCAAGTGGCGACAGGCCAAGAATCCTCAGGTTGGAAGAAAACAGGGAGGAATCCGAAGGTAGTGTGTGTGTGAGCCCAAGGGAGCCCCAAAGACACGGTGGCAGTGAGGACCGTTCAGGCCTTGGCCTCCAGCAAATTCCATCACTGCTTTTGGCCTGGCACCATTTTGGCTGTTCTGAGAGCAGCTTGCCCAGGCCCAGCATGCTGGGCCACGAGCCCTCGACCTTGACTGTCTCTGCTCCTGGGCCCGGCTGTCCCCTCCTCGCCAAGCCCCCTCAGCACAGCCACTGGCTCATTCTGTTCTCTGCGTAGAGCCTGCCAGGCCTGGCCCCGCAGCTGTAGCTCTGCCACCTGCCTGTTCTTGGCCTCCTGTTTCTGCACATAGCGCCACAGGGCGTCCCATTTCTGCAGGAAGCAGAGCAGCTTGGTGCTAGGCAGGTCTTTCTCCAGGATCCCACTAGGGTGCCAGGCTGACTTCTTGTGGTCTTTGCCAGCGTTCACAATTGTATCCAAGGCATCAAGACAGCTTCCAGCTTCCCTTCAGCTTTTGTACCAGGGCATACTTGGTACGTCTTCAGGTGTGCATGCGAGGTTTGGTAGTCACCTGTGAACGGGCCTTGGGGCTCCCAGCATCAGACTGGGACAGCTGCCACCATGCCCCATCCTAAGACACGGGAAGCCATACATCTCACCCCAGCTCTCCATGCACACAGATGCCCACCAGGGTTGGAGGGCAGCAAAGACTGTTGGGAAGGGGCATCAAGGGAGATATTAAATAGCCCCCAGGGTGCAGGGATGGGTAGGGGAGAACCCACACCAGGGAGGGTGGTAGCAGGCATGGTCATCTGAGCTGAGTCCAGATCTATGGCACGTGCTCCACTGCCCCAGAGGACTTCACTTACAAGGTACAAATAAATGCAAAGATAAAATTGTTAAGAATTTTAAGGTGGCAACCACAGAGCATTAAGCCTAAACACAGGACCCTTCTCAGCCTCGTGCCCTGTGTGACTGCACTAGTCTCATGCCGTGAAGCCGGCCCCGGCACTAGGGACACAGTGGTGCAATGCCTTGAAATTCTTTTTAAGACTTCCAAAGATACTGGTTGAAAACGTAAAACTTTAGTCTTTTAAGCATATACGTTGTGTGTCTTGTTAACACACACTTCAGGAATCTGACTGTTTTCTAACTAAATTGTCGCATTGTTTTGACATTTGGAAGACATTAACACTTTCAAGTGGCTTTGATGAGAAGGGGCTGTTGACTTTCTTTACTCCATCAAATCTTGGTATTATGGTAAAGACATTTATTTTACACTCATAAATTTCTTAGTGATCCCATTATTATTCTGTAATTATTCCTTCAAGGCACAAACTAAGTTCCATGACTCAGTAGGGACTATTTTGTTTCATCAAGAACAAAGAAGCTGCAATGTATTTACTGTCTGATGAAACTGAAAATCCTCAAATGACTCTCATCAACATCCCCATTCCTTTTTTCCCCCCACTTTGTTTAAATAGGTGTGTTTTGTTTTGTTTTGTTTTTTACCTTCTGTAATACTCAGCATCAATTCTTTGGGCAGAATCAGTATGTCTACCTATGCGGCTGTCTAATAGAATTGTATAAATTGGATTGACTTCAAATTTCTTTCTTATTTTCTTGCAAAAGTTTTTTTTTTAATGTTCAGATAAAATAATAAGGATTAAAAAGTAGGTTGTATAGTTGATTTGGGGATTTGGGCATAAATTCTAATAATAGTGTTACTAGTGTCAATGGTAACGTAATATTTTTTTATTGAAGGTTGCTTCTGTGTCAAACAATATGTTACAGGATTTATGTATCCTTAACACATTTAATGTGTACATTTATTCTTTCAATGTTGCAGGGTAGGTATTGTTGCTTCTAATTGACAGATGGGGGAACTGAGGCACAACAGCGTTAATTTGCCCTAAGAAAGTAAAAAAGTTACAGTTTCTTAAACACTTAAGTTCTTTCCACTCTGCTCTGTAGTCTCCAAAAATTGTCTTCTTTTGCAAAGAAAGAAATATCCTTATCGATATGAATTTGTTAAAAAATCTTTTTTTAAAGATAGATGAGATGATTCTCATGGATGCCTGTGTACTCTGAGGTTCATTGCTGTGTTGTTTGGTGTATTTGTTTGTTTATAGTTTGTACATTTAGCCATGAGAATATATAAAAACACTTCATATCAAGAATAAAGTTAAAGGACTATTTAAAAGAACTGGCTTAATATATTCACCCTCTTGTTTGAAAAATAATGAAATTTGACCATAACTTGCTTGGAAAATAGGCATCTCCATCTTGGAACTCATGCATGGAGTTACTTGCTGAGGACAAAAGGGTTCTAGAATAAGTGGATTCTCTAAAGATGTCCTTTGGAACAGTCCCCAAAGACAGAGTAGCAAAGAGGCTATAGGCTAGGTGATTTTTTTCTTTTTTTTTTTTTTGCGGTACGCGGGCCTCTCACTGCTGTGGCCTCTCCCGTTGCGGAGCACAGGCTCCGGACGCGCAGGCTCAGCAGCCATGGCTCACGGGCCCAGCCGCTCCGCGGCATGTGGGATCTTCCCGGACCGGGGCACGAACCCTCATCCCCTGCATCGGCAGGCGGACTCTCAACCACTGCGCCACCAGGGAAGCCCAGGGTAGGTGATTTTTAACATTTATATGCAAAGTTAATTTGGGATTTGCTTATTGTTCTCTGTCTTTGTTCCAGTGCTTCTATCAATTCTAACCAATTCTACTTTTGTGTGGAACTTATCTGGAATGTTAGCTTGAATCTCTGGAAATAAGAGAACTAGAATTAACACATGATGTCGTTTTCCCCGAGAGAGTAGAACGTATTTAAGATGTTCACTTACCTATGTATTTGGTACTATCTAACCTCATAGTTCTTCAATATTTGGAAGATGTTTTGAACCAAATACGGTATATTTGACAGAGTTTACTTATGTTGTTTCCTTCTCTTACAAAGGTATGATTTACATGATTTGAAGCATAAGGAAGATGATAATAAAAATCTGATAATTTTTAATATTACCTATGCTTTCAGTATTGAGCAGCAATTTAGTCTAGGGTTAAGAGTGCAGACTCTGAAATCAGCTTGCCTCATTTTCATCCCAGTTCTGTCTCACTAGTTGTGAAAGCTTGAGAAAGTCACTTAGATCCCCTGGGTCTCAGCGTCCTTCATCATTACCATACGCAGTGTTAACAACCGTGCCTGGTAAACTTTATTAAGCATAAGCTATGAATATTGTTTGAGTTCATATTTTTGTTAAACCTGCAAACAGCTTCCTAGAGCATATAGTCTTATAGTTAACCTTTAACATAGACCAACTAGGAAGCTAGTGTTCCAAGTGTTTTCATGACCTGTGTCTCAGTGTCTGCCAGCAGATACTTTAGGACTAAATTATATTTAAAATAGATAACCAACAAGGACCTACTGTAGAGCACAAGGAGTGCTGTGCAACATTCTGTAACAACCTAAATGGGAAAAGAATTTGAAAAAGAATAGATACATGTATAACTGAATCATTTTGCAGTACACCTGAAAGTAATACAACATTGCTAATAAACTATGCTTCCATATAAAATAAATTTTTTTAAAAAATTAGTTCAGGAAAAAAATAAATTACATTTTGCCTAATTCTCAGACAAGATCTTTTACTTTTACTCAACACATGTGGATAACGAATGTTTTTCCATTTACCTGAGTACAAAGTTCTCAGTAATTTTGGGTCCTTCTTGAGTTGTCTAGACTTTCATGTGTAATTATTTAAACCCTCTCTATAGAGTGTCCTTCTTCCCCAAATTGTTCTGGCTGCTTCATTGTCATCCTTCAGGACTCAGCTTACTCTGTGACACCATACTTGCAAAGCCTTCCTTGAATAGAGTCTCAGCTCCTACCTGTTTCAAGATTTGGTTATACCTCCTTCCAATCGCTTCCTTAAAATCCTGTGTTTAGCCAAATTATCCTCCTAGATTATTTGCTGAATGTCTTATATTCCTCACTAAATAGATTAATAGGACAAGAACTTCTGCATTAGAGTATCTTTCATCTCAAAGAGATACTGTTTGGTGGGCTAGGAGTTGAGGACCAGCATAGGCTATTGGTCTCCCACCCTTGATCACACCTTCTCTAATTCCTACCCCACTTCTCTTCTTCCCTCTCAGCCCTCACTTTTTCTACTTGCTCACACAGAACGGTTAGGTCACTGCACACACAGGCAGAAAAATATTTTTTTTCTTTCTTTTTTTTTGCGGTACGCGGGCCTCTCACTGCTGTGGCCTCTCCCGTTGTGGAGCACAGGCTCCGGACGCGCAGGCTCAGCGGCCATGGCTCACGGGCCCAGCCGCTCCGCGGCATGTGGGATCTTCCCGGACCGGGGCTCGAACCCTCAACCCCTGCATCGGCAGGGGGACTCCCAACCACTGCGCCACCAGGGAAGCCCTATTTTTTCTTAATTTTCCTATATTTGGGCCAAATCCTTAACTTACAGCAGAGTAAACTCCAGGACCACTTGGTTGGTGCATAATTTATCTAACGCTTCTTTTGCTGTTGATCAAAGTGTTTCCACACTATAACTTCCCCAGAGTATTTTCCATGAAAGATTATAAGGCATTTTGTGAAACAAAAATAGTACCATAGAAAACTAATGACAGGTCTGTAAATAAAAAGAATCTTGTGTTTAGATTAGGGTCAGGAAATGCTGCCTGGCATTGTGCCTTCTTAGACCTCCTGACGTGCTATAACGATCTGTGGTTAACAAAAAACAAGCGAAATCCTTTGTATTACGTTATGTTTAACCAGATTTACCTCTAATTATTTGACCATGAATGCTTAGCTGCAGTGTCACACCTGGGAAATCCCATTCTTTCCTGAAGCCCCAACTGAAATATGTCAGCAACTGCCGTTCTCCACACAGAAGATAATCTGCACTGATCCTCCGACATGTGGGGTGTGTTTGGGCTCTCCTTTGCTAATTTGTCCTCTAATTCCCAATGACTTGGAACGTCATTTTGACTGACCCTCAACACAATTTTTAAGGAATATATTTTATGCAAGTGACACTAAAGAAATATATGGGGGCTTCCCTGGTGGCGCAGTGGTTGAGAGTCCGCCTGCCGATGCAGGGGACACGGGTTCGTGCCCCGATCCGGGAAGATCCCACATGCCGCGGAGCGGCTGGGCCCGTGAGCCATGGCCGCTGAGCCTGCGCGTCCGGAGCCTGTGCTCCGCAACGGGAGAGGCCACAACAGTGAGAGGCCCGCATACAAAAAAAAAAAAAAAAAATATATATATATATATATATATATATATGATAGTGTAAAGCATAGCAATTATTAAGAATATTACAGCTGATATTTCTGAAGCTTGGCCTACCTTCTGGTGAGCTTCTCATTGATTGTTTTAAATGAACTAATTAATTACACTTCATTTGAATGTTAACAGAGTTTGTAGTCAATTTTTATTATTAATTTTTCTTTGTTTAATAATTCTTAATATGTTCTTTATATGTAGCCAGAACTACTGGGGAGACATACTCCAGGTCATGTAGCCCTTGGACATTTGATTGTGGTGGTCAAGGAACAGTATATTTTTCAGAATGTGTTTGCAGTGCAGGGGACTTTAATATACCCGTAATTTTTCCTTTGTATTTTTATTAAACTCTCTACTTGTTTTCCTATTCTTCTCTGACTGACAGATGGGCTTATTTCTCCTGTTTCTTCTGCTAATATCTGTAATTCAATAGTCAGAGAAACTAGACATTAGTTTGTACCACATTTTCAAAGGAAAATGTTTTCTTCTAGCTGCAATTTATTTCTGAGCTAAAAGAAAACATAATGCTTTTTAGGTGACTTATTTACAAGGGGACAAATAAGAACCCAAGTTTCCAAGATAAAAATGATTATGGTATTTTCCTAACAATCGCAGGAGCCCAGATGAACACGAGGTTGCTTCCAGATCCGTCTGATGGCAGTCATTATTCCCATATTCAAAGGCAGCTCAATTCACTCAAATAGAGAGTTTATCCAATTGTATTTTTCTTAGCTTGTTGTTGACTTGACAGTGCTTATGTTTTATAAAGACATCACAGAAGTTCAAAATTAAAATTTGACGGTGGTCATCGTATAAGGAATAAAGTATGTGCTGTAATATTGATGCCTTCAGGAAAAACTATCTTTCTGCGCAGTCCCCAGTCCAATAATCCTCCAACCCAGAGAGGCTATCTTGAATCTGGAGCCTATCATGTCCTGAACACTTTGATTAAATCTCACCAAGCCAGATCTTTATCTTTCTATAATACGTGCGTCCTCTGTATGTATTTGCTGATGCTCCAAAGGCTCTGGCTGGCTTGGTACTTTCCTGGGTAGAGTGAGCTCTTTCCTGATTGGCTCACCATGAGCCTGATTCACTCATTCTGGTCCCCCCTCCCCCCCAGAAAATATGGGGTTGCCATATCTTCTCATCTTTATTCTTAGAGAAGCCCAGTATTGCCCTCAGACCTGAGGAAGGAAATTAGATGGACCAAGGTCATATGCATCTACAGGGAGGCACAGGGAAGTCAAAAGGCTTATTTAATCCACACGACAGTTACTGATGGTACCATGGACAGAACATTCTATTGGTCTATCCTGAATTCTGGGCCTCAGGTGTAAATGCTCCGGCTCATGAATGAACTCTTCGTGTCTTG
Source organism: Aethalodelphis obliquidens (assembly GCF_003676395.1). Taxonomy (NCBI): domain Eukaryota; kingdom Metazoa; phylum Chordata; class Mammalia; order Artiodactyla; family Delphinidae; genus Aethalodelphis; species Aethalodelphis obliquidens. Next base: position 11,833,842 of record NW_020837977.1, on the reverse strand, counting down.
GTTCCACTGCTCCGCATTCCCAGTCCTATAAAGAAAATCTGCTTGGACGTTCAAAATAGAGTGTTCTTGTTTCTGCCTGTGCATTCAAGCATGCCTTATTTTCTTGCCAGGGACAACCTCCCTTATGATTCACATTTTTTCCCTCTTTTTCAGGTGCGATCCCAAATTTCCTTCCCCCTTAAAACCTTCCTAGTTGGACTATGCCAATATCTGATTGTTACTTTTCTTCTCAGGTGGCTTTTTATACATTAATTTACTTATGCTACAATTTTGTTGTGAGTTTTATATTTTCATTTCCCCACCCAAACTCCCCCTCTCATCAGGTTATAAAATCTCAAAGATCATACCTTCCATTTTCCTTGAAATGGCCTGGGCTCTGTTTATTTTTTTATTTTTTCCCCTCTCTTTCTTGGCTGCATCGAAAGAACAGAATGCAAATATTTTCCCTCCAGGGAGGCTTTGGGAAAAAGAATGAGTTTTTCAGTGGCTAATGATTGGTACTCTGCATTTAATGGTCCGTCCAAATCTATTAAGTAATAACAGAAGGAAAAGAGGGTTCTAAAGGAAGGTAGAAGGGGATACACCAGGGTGAGGAAAGAATTTCCCTGAGACTACAGGGAGCGCGTCAGAAAGTGGAGGAGGGAAGGATAAGGTTTATAGAAGGGGAGCCTGGGAGACTCATGGCAAGTGGGAGCTAGGGACCAACCAGGGAAAGCTCAGGCACAGCTGAGAGGCTGGATTTGGTAAAGGACCCAAGGAGAGGCCTTGTTCCAGGGCCCAGGAGGCACGAGAGCTGAACTAGAGCTCACAGGCCAGTTCTCATGCTGGCCCTCACTGGAGCTGGCATCTCTCCTTTCTTCCGCTCAGGGACTGGGAATGTGGCACTTTCGGTGCCTGGCAAGTTTGCCTTGCATCACTCAGCACCTCACCAGCTCTCCTCTTCTCTGTGCCGGCCGCCCAGTTGGGCCACTGACATCCTCCTGTATAAGACGGGGTTCTGGCATAGGGCAGCTCTATGTCATCTCTGAAGTTTTTATCTTCAGCACAGATTTCTCTTCTGATGTGAATTTCCCATTTGCATACCTATTCAAGTATCACGGACATTACAAATTTCATACATCCCAGAGTCAACCCCTGATCTTCCTTATCTTAGTAAATGATACCTCTATTCCTCCAGTTGCTTTTGCCATAAACCCAGAAGTCATTCTCAAATTACGTCATTTAAAGAGGGTTTCATAAAAACCTATTTATAAAGGTGAAAGTGGCGTTTAAAGAAACCAGCAAGTAATATTGCAGCAGCTCTGAAATAGTGACAACGAGAACCCAGAATCCATTCCTAGGCCTGAAGGGGCAACAGAAAAGAGCGGTTCCTAAAATCTGAGGCAGGAAGGGCTGTGTGGAAAGGACTCGACAGGATCTGTGTCTCCCAGTCCATGTGGGTGGCCATCAGCACAGCGTGAGGGGGGAGGCTAGAAACGATAGCTCTAAGTCACTCTACTCGGCACCTCAGAACTCCTGTACTTTTTCTGAATCCATAAAGAAAAAAAAGAAAGAAAGGAAACAAACTCTGTTCAAGATGTTGAGATGATCCTGGAGGTGAGCCGCCTAGGATACGGGGCAGAGCAGAGAGGGGGGAGGAGTAAATCAGGACAGACGAGGAGAAGAAATAAAGCACAATCACAGACAATTTTTGACTCACATCTGACTATTTCATGTCAATAACCTCCTCATGGTAGCATGTCCTTGAAATCATATCAAATCAGACCAACCAACCAACAAACAAAAAGGCCAGCAGTGGGGTGCTAGGGCTCAGTGAAAGCTGGGGAAGAGACCAGCCCAAGACGCCTGGGCTGGGACGGTGAGTGGCTAATGATTTTTCATCCTCTTTGTCTGTGCTCTTTGCCTGCACACGGGGCCGGGTGGGAGAGGTCCTGTTAAGCGTTGATGACAGCCTCCAACTCTCCCCCCTTGGAAGCTGACGTTCATTCTTTCTGGCTTGTGCACTTCAGTGGGAGCATGGAGCAGCTCTGGAAGACCGGCTCTGCTGTGCTCACTCATTCACTGACGTATAATCAAATGTTTTACTTTGATTCCATTATCTTTTCATCAAAATGCTTTGAAAAACTATGATTGATACCACGAAGTTGATTCAATTGAGGACAAACCGTCTTCAAAGCAGAGTTGTCTCTCCCTCCCTATCTGGCTCAATAGCTTTACCATATTACATTCATAAATTGAATTACTTCTGACTGACCGACTTTTCTTGAAAACAAAAGTTATTCTCTTTTTTACATAATCAATCATGGAATAAAGTAGGTAAGACAGGTCAATTGCCACAGATCGATTACTCTATAAAACAACAAAGGAAGGTCAGAAAGAAGAGGGTGAAGACTTTCTAAATCGCCAAAATAGAAATTTTGCAAAGAAAATCTTAAACCACTTTTCCTTGGGCTCCCAGAAAACTGCATTCTCCTCTTTTTCTAAGTTATGGTAGGGGTTTTAAACCTTATCTACAACTACTTGGACAATCTTCTCTTCAACAGACAAATCTAAATACCCTCTCTTTAAATACGGGCCGGGCTTAGTGACTCACTTTTAATGCTAGAATGAGGCAAAAGTGAAACTAGCTATGTGACTTTTAAGTCCAGTCGTAAAAGCCTGGCTTTCTCTTTCTCAGGGCACGTGCTTTTGGAGCCCTGAGCTGCGGTGGAAGAAGTCTGCCTACTCTGAAGTTGCCATGCTGAAATGACCACCCAGACATAGAGACAAGCCCGGGGAGCCTCAGCTCTTCCAGCCACTGGCTACTCGAGTACCACACTGGGGAGGGAGGAGCCTCCGAGATGATTCCAGCCTCATCGCTCTCTGACTGCAACCACGTGAGAGAACCCGATCAAGAAACATCTATGGAGTCCAGGCCACCCCCAGAACCATGAGACACAGTACTCGGAAATGACTGCTATTATATTATTCCACTAATTTGGGGGTGTTTGTTATATAGCCACAGTACCCACAGCACCGGTCTTTCCCTTCATTAGACTCTGAATGGTGGACATCTTTTATCCAAGCCCTGGACCTTCTTCTCTTATCTATTATTCTCTTTCCCTCAGTAATTTCATTCTCCCCATGGCTTTAAATGGCATTTATATGTTTTGAAGGTTAATTTTATGTGTCAACTTGACTGGGCAATGGGGTGCCCAGACATTTGGCCAAACATTATTCTGGGTGTATCTGTGAGAGTGTTTTTGGATGAAATTAATGTTTCAATCAGTAGATTCAGTAGACCAAACTGTCCTCCCTAATGTAGGTGGGCCTCATTCAATCAATTGAAGACTTAAATAGAACAAAAAGGCTGGGTAAAAGGGAACTTCTCCTGCCTAACTGATTAAACTGGGACATTGGTCTTTTCTGACCTTCAGCCTTGGACTTAAACATTGACTCTTCTGGGGTCTTGAAACTGCCAGCTTTTGGACTAGAACTTACACCACTGGCTCTCCCGGATCTCCAGCTTGCCAACTGCAGGTCTTTGGCCTTCTCAGCCTCCGTAATCACATGATCCAGTTCCGTACAATAAATCTCCTTCTGTCTCACTCTCTCTCTCTATATATATCCTATTGGTTCTGTTTCTCTTGAGAACCCTAATATATGTGTCATCTCTGAAAATCTTATCTTCATCACAGATTCCTTTTCTGGGTTTCAACGGCACATTTGCATATCTACTGAAGTGTCGTGGACATTCCAAAACTAAAACATCCCCCAAATGACCCTGACCTTCCTCATCTTAGTAAATGGCAGCAGGTCTAGCCATCCAGTTGCTTAAGCCATCAACCCAGAAGTTATTCTATGCAAATCCCTGTTCCTTATGTCCCCAAACTAACGCATCACCAAGTCCTAGCAATTCTTTTTCGACATAATGGCAAATATAAATTATTTTGGTCTCGACTGCTGCCTCTCTAATCCAAGCAACAGTTGTCTATCACATAGGCTAACACAGTAATTTTTCAATATTGTCTTTGCTTCTAATCTTGCCATCTCCACTGCTACCACTCTATAATATAGTCTTCATACAATAGCAGACGAATTTTCTTTTAAACTTAAATTATACAACTTTATCCCCCTGTTTGAGAACTTTCAATCAGGGCTAAAATTCCATATCCTCTCCCTTGGTCTATGAGACCCTGCGAGATCTGATTCTGCTTTTCCTCCTTAACTTCATCTTGACCTTCTCTCTCCCTTGCTCGCTAGGTAGAGGCACAATGGCCTTCTCTTCAACCTTAAGAAATCCCACACCCTTTCTTTTTACCTGTGCTGTTCCTTCTGTGTTGAATATTATTCCTTCCTCCTCTGGCCACACGCTTATTCTTATCGTCTCTTGTCTTAATTCACTCATGTTCATCCTTCTGGGTGCAGCTTAAATGTCACTTTCTCAAGTAGCATCTCTAACATCCGTCTCCAATCTGATTTTAGCCTCTTATGTTAGTCCCTTTTCAAAAATTGCACTTACTTTTAATTATAGGTATTATCACAATTTGAGATCATATGCGTACTTTTGTTTATTTGGTATACAACTTATTTCTATCACTACTCTGTAACTGAGTTCTTCTACCACTTATGACAACAGAGATCAAGTCTTATTTGTTCACCACTGAACACCCAGAAGTTAGTAGTTTCCAGAGCACAGTAGGTGCTCAATACATATTTGTTAAATGAATAAAGTGTGTTCTTTCAGTCAACATTTTTAGATACTTGGCACTTTTAAGAAAACTACTCTACTTTGTGACCATGTGATTATGTAAATAGACATCTCAGAGGGGGAACTCTCCACTAGAGGATAACATTTCAAGAACTTCATTCAGAGGCAAGCCACAGCACAAGTCCAGTCTTCAGAAAAGTCCTGAGACCTTAGATTACTTCCACTTAAGAAAGCTGTAAATTGGTCTCTCCACTTTGTTTTTTTATGCAGCAGATTTCTTATGATTTCTAAACTTCCCACTTTAAAGAGTCAACTGGAGCCAAGACCAAAAAAAATTGCAGCATTATTAAAAGGGATGCTGTTCCTCAGTTTTACTGAGAAGCAAACAATTATCTTTTAAGAATAAAAATGGAATCTTATTTCTACTATTCCAAATATTTTTACCCTTGGCTTTAAAACCATCAAGAGCAACAAAGTAAAAACAAAACAAAAAACAGTGTTTGTCACCTACATGTTGTATTGTTCCCTTTTTGGATCTCTCCATGGCCAGAGGACCAAGAATCCTGAAAGCTAAATAAGATAATAAAATAAATAAACATCTAAAATAGGACAGCAAGAAAAACCCTTCAAAGCCCAGACAACGCGAAATGACCATTCTCTCTCTATAGAATATTATTACAATTCTGGCTTCTGATTTGCTGCAATCACAACACTAACAAAAATTCTACGGTGGGATGTGGGTAAAGAAATCATGTCTGTGATTACACACAGTGCAGGAAAATCCTTTGGTGAATACCTGTCACATGCAGGAAGCTCTCTACTACTATTGCTGCATCCATAACAATTCAGAGGAAAATAGGTCAGATAAGCATCACTCAATCACATTTTTCTTTCCTCCTGGGATCAGAAACATCCCAGCTTTCTCCTGCTGCCCTGAGCCTGATATCAGCATTTTTTTTTTAAACCTGCAAGATTGTGATTAAATATTTTCCCCCTCTGTCAATACTTTTAGTAAAAAATGAACTAAATAAATTAAATCAACAGATAAAAGAACATATGAATGAATGAGGCATTGGTCCCTCTCATCACTGTCCCTTCTGTAAATGACAGATTAGCTGCTCATCTAAAATCTGTCAAGCAAATGCTTTGAAAATTGAGGTAAGTTAAAAGAATTGTAAGACAGTCCTGTTAAGCAGAAGTAGATGACAGCATTATGTCCTGTAGCTGTATTTCTTGAACTAAAGTATACAGGCAACAATCCTGAATTGCTGAGTGAGTCTTTTTCAAAATTACTGTTTTTTGGTGAATATGTATTTGTTCATTGAACTAGGCTTTGTAATTCCTACTCCCTAATGCCTTTTCTTTTCAATAATTTTTTTTTTTTTTTTTCAGTACGCGGGTCTCTCACTGTTGTGGCCTCTCCCGTTGTGGAGCACAGGCTCCGGATGCACAGGCTCAGCGGCCATGGCTCATGGGCCTAGCCGCTCCGCGGCACGTGGGATCTTCCCAGACTGGGGCACGAACCCGCGTCCCCTGCATCGGCAGGCGGACTCTCAACCACTGCTCCACCAGGGAAGCCCCTTCAATAAATTTTTTTTTAAAGTCCATACTTTATGTTTGTATTTCCATATAGCCTTTCCAAAAATGTTATTGCAGGATTTAATAAGTTTTATGTTTTTTAAAAAGCCCACACATTTCTTGGAAAACACTGCTCTAGAAAAATTTCCATAAGCATAAGACGGCCAAGAGATCACTCAGTCATTTATTTTTCCTCCCTCACAGCCTTAGACTGGAGAATTGTCAAAAAAGCAGAGTTGACCATTTGTTAAAGGTGGCGAGACATTTTATTCAGACTGCTGCAGTAGGAGAGAGAGACTCCAGTATAAACTGCAGAGCTCAACTCCAATCTGTGCATAGCTGACTGGACATTTTAAAGGGGGGATGAGGGAGGAGGGAGGAGGAACAAACAGAGGCTTGAGCAGGGTCACGGAAGTGGAAATTTGCAAAAATCAGGCAGGGGGCTGTGTTTCCAAGAACTGTTAGGCAAGGCAGGTATAGGATCAGGGTGTAACTCAAACAGTAAAGATTTTTGGCACTTGTGAGCTTTCTCAGGCAGGAACTTAAAATGGCTAGGTCATCCTAGGGATGTTAGAAGATGCGAGCTCTTAGTAACTATGCTAGTCAAGTCTCAGTGTGGCGGGTGGCAGGTGGCAGCGAGGTGTGTGGATGACATCGTTTGTGCTGAGACTTGGCAGTACTCATAGGCCAAGCTGAGGCTTAGTCAAGAAGAAGGGTCAGCGGAGGCTGACTAAAGGTTGGCCAAAGACACGGTCTTTGTTAGACTTCTCATTCTTTAGTGTGGAATGCAGTGATCAGTCTGAATGACAAAATTAGTGATGCCGGCCACTCTCCTTCCGTAGGGTTTGTGATAGAATTGAGGTGAAGGAAGATAAATTAGTGGAGACAGAGCAGAACAAGAAAAGATACTGAAGATGTGCACCAGGACCCCACAGCTGACTCCAGGAACCGTTATAACTTTCCTCTCAGCTTGGAGCAGTGAGACCATGAATCAACCCTTGAGACTTCCAGTTGGTTCTTTTATTATGACTCTTCTTAGTGTTATAGGCAAGGTAAGGATTTGGCTTTGTATTCACATTGATGATTTGAACTTTTAGGGAAAAAATAATACAGGAAAGAAAAGATAAATCACCATTTGTTAAAATTCTCTGAAAGATGTTGAGAAATGAGTCACGCTCTCACTTCTTTCCTTGGCAGGAGGGTATAATTTTTCCTTCATCTACAAATATTTATATCCAACATATATAAGACATTGTTCTAGGAACTGGATGGAGGATGTAGGTGTGGATATAAAAGAACAATGAGGGCTTCCCTGGTGGCGCAGTGGTTGAGAGTCCGCCTGCCGATGCAGGGGACACGGGTTCGTGCCCCGGTCCGGGAAGATCCCACATGCCACGCAGCGGCTGGGCCCGTGAGCCATGGCCGCTGAGCCTGTGCGTCCGGAGCCTGTGCTCCGCAACAGGAGAGGCCACAGCAGTGAGAGGCCCACGTACCGAAAAAAAAAAAAAAAAGGGTAAGTTTTAGTGGTGATAGAGTTTGTGGAGTTTGTGTGGGAGAATGTATAAGTGGAAAATCAAGGAGACAAGGCTAGGGAGATCTGTGACTCCTGTCCCTGTACTGATATGCATACGACATTCAGTGAAATTCAGATAAATTGAGCGCCATTGATGGATCCCTTCTTTCTGCCAGAAACTAGGCTAGAGGTAAACAAAGTTGAATCTGCAATCCGGTTTACCACCTTCATGGAGATTTTAGCCTAGTGGGAAAGAGATGCAAACCAGCATTTAAATAACCATACACCAAGTGCTTTCGGGGGGTGGGGGGGAAGGTATATGCAAAAGATACCTAAGAAAGATACCCAAGAAATGAGGACAGTGGGGTTAGAAGAAAACAACCTTGAGATGTAAGTCACACCAGTACAAGTAACTTTGCACACCTAGCTGTTTACCTGATCTCTTTAAGCTTCGGTTTACTCATATGCAAAATAAGAGCCTGGGACTTCATAACCTCGAGGCTACTTAGCAATTCTAAGATTCTAAGCCATTGTCTTATAGTTTGCCAGGGCAAGGTTTAAAGATTCCAGGCAGCCAAGAGAAGAATTAGCAGCTGATCAGCCCCTTCAACATTGGTTTTGTTTCCTAGTTATTTTATTATCAAACTTACATTAAAACAAGTTTAGTAATTGTTTGAAACAAACGCTCATTACTTAGAAAGCAGCATTTCAATTGCGTTGCATTTAAAAGACTTTGAAAAGCTCAGGAAGTATAGTTTTCTCCAACATTGTTTTTCTTTTCTACAAAAACCTTTTGTGCAGGTTCAAGTACAAGATTAGATACTAATTTGACTCTCTGCCTTAAGGAACAATCTTTAACACAGCACGGAGATATGCGCTTATCTAGAGGGACTGTTTTTGAAAGAAACGCTGCTTTGTTTTTCTAAATTATCCAAACCAGAAATAACTGGCTGATTTGTTGATATGCAGATAAATTATTTAGCCAGCACCAACCTGCCTGAATATCTTTCCACCACCCTGGGAATATTGAACCTAAAAAAAAAGAGAAATTTTGTTTCCTAAAGAATAAATGTCAAATATTAGATAGTACCCTTAAGGAATAAGAAAATTCTACAAGTTCCTCTTTTTTGCACAAAAAGAAATTCATTCTCTTCGAGTACTGATAGAAAGCCCGCTCTGGGTGGACCTCTCAGGGTGTCAAAATGGAGGCATTGAAAACGAAGTAAGTTACTGCCTTGCCCGGTTACGACCAAAACCAAGGGCAATGTCTAATCATTTTCCAACCAGAACTAATGAAATAACAATGACTTATGAGACGATGTAAAACACAACTTTCTTTTAAAGTCCTACTGACTGCTTTGGTTGTTTTTCTCTCCACTTGCCCTTCTAAATTCTCTGGTTTTCCATTTGCACATTGAAAGACTTTTCACTGGATTAACTCCTCAAATTTAAATGAAAGTTCCAGTCAAATATACTTGGTTTTGTTTTGGAATAACCTTTCCTCTGACAGAGTTTCGCTTTTTCAATTTCAAGGCCAGTCGGTTGTATCTTCAGTTTCCCAAACTCTCGATCCTGAAACTATGTTCCTGTTTGTTAACTAATGCCGCCACTTTTTTCACTGCCCCTCACTGCACCACTCCTCTTTTTTTTTTTTATTCTTTCTACACTTCCATCTACTTTGTTTACGTTACTGTCAGCCTAAAAGTGAGACTATTCTGTTCCCAAATATGTAATTACTCTTATCTTTTCTTCATGGTGATCCATGTAGAGCACCACGAGCTAATACTGGCTAAGAAAACATTCTCTTTAGAATATGTCATGTTAAGAACCATATTAGCCCTTGTAGGAAGGAAAAAGCATCCCTAGAGGTTGCTGCTCAAAGAGAACATTTCAGCTTTCCCTGCCTCACCACCCTGCTTGCCCTACTTTCCTCTATGTGGAGAGTAAGCCCTTCCTACCTGTGACAAGGACAGCTGCTCTTTTTGCCCTTCAGCGTGTCCCTGCTGTGTGTTTCTCTGGGAGCTGCCAAGTTCTAGGCACCAAGTACAAGTGGCCTGCAGCACCTGCCACAGAGCTCCTAGATACCCAGATGCGGAATGTGTCCGCCTGGGGATCCTGCACCCACAAGTCCTTATGACATGGAAAGAGTCCCTCCAGAAGAGGCAAAGTACGTTTCATACCAACCCAACCCACATCAATACCTTTCCGAAAACAGAGCAGAAGCACAGAATGAGAATATTTTCAATCACACAGCTTTGCTGGAGGGAGGATTCCAGGTGGTGAGGGGTGACCTGAGCATCAAACAGACACAAGGTTAACCATGCAGGTGGTTACAGCAGGTGTACACCCATGTGGTAAGATCTTAGGGGGTCTGGAAACATCTAAACGCTAGTGCTAAATCTAAAAGCCCTCTACATGAAATGTTTGAAACGTCACATATAGAGATGCAACCTTTTGCTAGGTTTCTGCTACACGATGAAATGCAAATACCTTCAGGAAGAGATATATTTTAAAATGCGTTCATCAATATCACCTTCATGCAAAAGGGTTTATAGCTCCCCTTGTGAAGTGAAGCACGTATTTATTAGTGGTGGGTCAAAAGTATATTTTCACCCAATAAAAAAGGAGAAGGAATGCTAGGGGAATGTGGGTAAGAAGGGTAAGGCCATTGAAGAAAACTTTGCTGAACAATCTGGCACAAGGATAGTTCAGTGTAAGGCAGAATCTTACTGGCAGTGCGTTCTCTGAATTCGGGAATCTTCGTCCTGTTCTTATTCTACTCAAGCTGCATGAAGAGCAAACACTGCTAAAGAACTTGACTTCTTTCTATTTTCCAGAGGATATTACATCCTTCTAAATCCAAAGAAAACACCATAGTATAGTAAATTTTACTTCCACGTGGAAAAATAACACTTCCATTATTATTTGAGGTTTTAAGTAAATTTCTTAAGACTTTGTATAATTTCTCAAGGCTTTTGATGTTGTTAATTATGCAGCGTAATACGATTTGGTCTTCAAAAATGCAAACTCTAAGCACAGGTCTTCAATATCTAGTATTTTATATGTTATGTATTTTAAATTATAATTAGAAATTAATGAGTCAAATATACAAAACATGCAATGCAAAAGAGAGACAAAATAGGGAAAAAAAATATGACTAAAGTCAGGGAAAGTTAGCACTCTTTTACTTAGATTTTTTTTTTCTGACCTTAGTCTAATTCTCCAGATTATAAGAATAATGTCTCATTCTCAATTTTTTTGTTGTTTTATAATCAGATTCCTGACATTTAGTATTGCAAAAACAAAACTTGGTTATTTTGTTAAATCGTAAATTAATAATCTCACTGAATTTAATGATCTAATTATTTCTTGGTTTTCAGAATGAACAGATTCTATCAGAGCTAGAAGATTTTCTAAGACAATTTTTGTTCTCGTATTCAAACCCCATGGTACGGTTTCCAGTTAAGTTTTCTCTGTCTTATATAGTGTATACATATGGTACCATAGTTTCTGCCCGATTAATCCCCTATGGGCAGTCTACAATTGAGTGAGTTAGCAAATTGAGTTTATTTAAGAATCCAGACTTTTTATTTAAGTAATTAAAAAAAAAAGAAAGATATGAGGCCAGGCCTCTGCAGCTATGTGAACCAGAGAAAGCACTTTGGTATATCTGGTCTCCTGCTTTTTTTCAGGTAGTATATCAAGGAGTTGCAATGGGCAAACTCTAGGTCCTTTTCAGATAAAAAATTCTAGACTAAAAAGCAGATGAATAATTCCAGGAACAACATATCAGATTAGGAATCTGAAACAGCTGGTGGAGCTGGTATTTCTTTAAATAAAGAAAGCTTCAAAATAGTAATTTGAAATAAGGATGAAAGTTAATTTTATGCCACAAAAATTAAATGATACACAAATTATTAATTTTCTTGAAAATAGTGGATTAATTTTCTTGAAATAAGAAAATGAGCCTATCTTTTCTTTTCATAGTGTCTATCTCTATTGATATTCACTATTTGGTGAGATAATGTTTTCCTGGTTTCTCTCAGTTCTTGGTTCATGGATTCATTTACCTCTTTGAATGTATTTAAGACAGTTGAATTAACATCTTTGTCTAGTAAGTCCAATCTACGGGGTTCTTCAAGGATAGTTTATGTTAATTTCTTTATTTTCTATGACTAGGCTACATTTTCTTATTTCTTTGCATACCTCATATACTTTGTTGTTGCTGAAAAACTGTATATTTTAATATTATAGTGTGGCAGCTTTGGAAATCAGATTCTCCCCCTTGCCAAGGGCATTTTGTTTCTGTTATAGTTGCCATTCTATATCTGTTTAATAATCATTCTGATTGAATTTTGTAAAGTCTATCTTCTTTGTTATGCGTGGCCACTGAAGTCTATGTTTTATTAGCTTAGTGGTTTGCTAGTGATCGGACAAGGGTTTTAAAACCTGACATAAAAAAAGGAAAATAATTCTCTTATTCTCTGTAGATGGGCTTTGTGTATGTGAAGCACTCATTCAACTCTCGGCCAGGCAATTTACAGCTGTGTTATAGCCTTTACTTTCTGCTTTCACCGAGTCTGAAGGTCATCCAGACATGAGAGGGAAGGCCTTCTTGGATCTTTTCTGGGTATGTGCCAGGCCTTCTAGATTCCAAGGAATATGTCAGAACTCTTCACATTCCTTTTCGTCTAAGCTTCTCATTCTCCAGCCTTTCTTCCTAGGCATCTGGTTACTCTGTTGTTCATCCCTGCTCTTTTCCATTGCCCTAGGCAGGAGAAATGAGTACATTTTCCTTTAAATGTTTTCAACAAATGCTCCACCTCAACAGTGGGAGACCTCACTCAGAGTTAGGTGAGACACCGCAAACTCTTTGAGCCAGTCCCATTGAGAGCTACCAGACTGCTTAAAACAAATGATCCCAGAATAAGGCCCATTGTGCTACATTATGCTATTCTGTGGCATAAGTGTCTATGTTAGCTCTGGGCTGTTGTTCAAGGCTACCGGCAAACAATGGGATGAGGGATGTGACCAGGGTAAGTTAAAATGCCACAAAGTTGTCTTACCAAAATTCAGCTTTTTTTTTCTTCTATAATTAAATGTTTTCCTGGTTGCTGCAAACTTCTGGTTACTTTCCAGATTTCTAAAAGTTTGATTCTGATAGTTTTTGCTAGTTTATCCTTTGCTTTGTGAAGGGATAGACTTTTTGAATTCCCACTCTGCCATTTTTGCTGATGTCACTTTGATGATTTTTGACAAGTGTATAAAACTGTGTACCTACCACTATAGGACAAACATGATAAAAAGGAGTCAGAGTCAGTGTCTCATTCCAACTGATTCCCTAGTAGTCCTAACATTCTCATAAAATATGGAGTAGCAAGAGTGCATAAGCGGTAAGTATTAAAGAGTTAAAAAAAAAAAAAAGAAAAAAAGAGAGCAAACATCATAGTTTGGAAAATAGTGCCCAGGAGAATTATGTAAAGGTCACAGGATATGAATAAATATTAATGCACTTATCATGCAAAACTGGAAAAAATGTGCTATTACAACTGAAATATTATTCAAAGACAAGCATTGTAATTAAGGGTTTCCTTTTCCCATGGCAATGGTAGAGAAATGCAGGTTTATTCTCAGCCTTTAGCCAGTTCATAATCATTTTAAAAATTCAAATGTAATTCTTGTTGCAATAGTGCTTAAAGACTGAATGAATAAGTAGTTAATTCCTCAAAAGCATGGCATTCAACCCGCTAAACATTCATATTCCTGTCTAGCACATTCAGGAATGCTGTAGTATCAATTCACTGTTCTAATCCTCAGAAACTTATAGCTAACTGAAAACATTGTCAGCTCATCTCCTTTCAGGGAAACCAGAGAGTTTTGGATGATCTATAGACAACTAGCATCTATATTTGGGTCAAATGTTCTTCTTTCTCCCCTTCAGATCTCCCTTGCATAATCCTAATTCATCAGAATAGTTTATGTGGACTACCTTGCATTTAAGACCTAAGATCAATGTAGACCCATCAGAGCTACCCTGTTCAGCATCTTCCACACTGATATTTGCTCCATGCTACTACAATATGTACATGTTGGCAAACATTTAGAGGCGCAACTTGGTTCTGAGCCACATGTCAGACAGAGATGACTATCTCAGGGTTAGTCTCCCAAAGAGCCTCCTAAAATAAGATTTGATTCAAAAGCAAATAGATCTTAACTCTAACACATGTTTTTTCTGGTTTCCTTTGTATTTTAAATCTTGCTTGTAGCAAAATTACACATTAACATAAATGCATTGGGGTTATAAGGAAAAAGCAGGAAATGAATCTACATCTTTGTACTGTTTTTCTGTGTCAAACAACAGAAATTTTAAGGACAATGTTGTTAACCTTGATTTTCTTTATTAATTGAAAAAGCCAAGAATAAATGGAAGATTCAGAAAGATCATTACCTGATCGGGTTAAAATTTTTAAATTTTAAAATTGCTTAGTTTTCCATTGATAAATAAGCAGAATATTAAAATGCACATGTAGTGTTTTTTAGATTTTGCAATTTTTTAAAGTAAAATGCCAGAGTAAATTAGGTCATGGATAAAAAAAGCTTTAAGAAATGCACATTAATATTCATATCAAAAAATACCTTGCCATGAGAAATATAAATATATAAGGAGTACTTATATAAATTATTTCTTCAACAATAAAAATATGACAAACATTAGGAGCAATGAACTGAGATATTTAGCAGTGACAGCAAAAGAGGCTCAATTTCCTTATACTTACTCCAAATATAAAATTTTTCACCTTTTGATGGTACAAAGTCATTAAAACAAATGACTGATTCAATCAACGTCTTAAAAATAATTCCTTCATGGGACGTCCTGGGTGGTCCAACTAAGAAGTCCACATGCCGCAAGGAAGATCCCGCATGCCACAACCAAGACCCAGTGCAGCCAAAATAAATAAATAAAAATAAATAAAATAAATATGAAAAAATAATTCCTTCATGATTCAAAATAAATAAAGTCAAAAGCTGATCTGAGGAAGAATTACAATTTATAGACTATCAAAGGGCTAGCCCTTACATGGAAAATTTCCCTACAGAGCCATACGTAAAAGTCTGACAATAAAATAACAAATATGCAAAAGATATGAAAAACATCTCATGGAAAAGCAAAAATGCTTAAATAAAAATTCAGACTGAAGCTACAATGAAATAACTGCCTTAACCTCTTCCATTAGCAAAGACCCAAATGCACATGGACAAGGTCCGATGATGTCTTATGTTGGCAAGGCTATGGGGGAAGCAGGCACCCTCACACATTGCTGGTGGAATGTAAATTAATACCACCTTCTATAAAGGGCAATTTGGCAATAAAAATTAAAAATACAGTTATTTTTAGACTCAGGGATTCCACTTCTAGAAATTTATCCAACTGAAACTCACATCAGTGCAACCTGATATATAAGACGTTATGGGTGGCAAATGATTTGCAATAACTTAACTGTATAATTTAACAGAAGATGGGTCAAATAAGTTTGTTACACCCATATATTACAAAATATTCAGCGATTTAAAAAGAATAAAGCAGTATTTATAGACTGATATAGAAACTGATTTATAAAGCTGCAAAATTAAGTGGAAAAAAAGGGATGTTAAATAATGTATTTAGTGAGTTAAAATTTGCATTAAAAAGGGAAAAGTGAAAGCAATCTACAGATTCAACGCAATCCCTATCAAACTACCAATGGTATTTTTCACAGAACTAGAACAAAAAATTTCACAATTTGTATGGAAACACAAAAGACCCCAAGTAGCCAAAACAATCTTGAGAAAGAAAAATGAAGCTGGAGGAATCAGGCTCCCTGACTTCAGACTATACTACAAAGCTACAGTAATCAAGACAGTATGGTACTGGCACAAAAACAGAAATATAGATATATGGAACAGGATAGAAAGCCCAGAGATAAACCCACACACATATGGTCACCTTATCTTTTATAAAGGAGGCAAGAATATACAGTGGAGAAATGATAGCCTCTTCAATAAGTGGTGCTAGGAAAACTGGACAGCTACATGTAAAAGAATGAGATTACAACACTCCCTAACACCATACACAAAAATAAACTCAAAATGGATTAAAGACCTAAATGTAAGGCCAGACACTATAAAACTCTTAGAGGAAAACATAAGTAGAACACTCTATGACATAAATCACAGCAAGATCCTTTGTGACCCACCTCCTAGAGAAATGGAAATAAAAACAAAAATAAACAAATGGGACCTAATGAAACTTAAAAGCTTGTGCACAGCAAAGGAAACCATAAACAAGATGAAAAGACAACCCTCAGAATGGGAGAAAATATTTGCAAACGAAGCAGCTGACAAAGGATTAATCTCCAAAATTTACAAGCACCACATGCAGCTCAATATCAGAAAAACAAACAACCCAATCCAAAAACGGGCAGAAGACCTAAATAGACATTTCTCCAAAGAAGATATACAGATTGCCAACAAACACATGAAAGGATGCTCAACATCATTAATCATTAGACAAATGCAAATCAAAACTACAGTGAGATATCACTTCACACCAGTCAGAATGGCCATCATGAAAAAATCTACAAAACATAAATGCTGGAGAGGGTGTGGAGAAAAGGGAACCCTCTTGCACTGTTGGTGGGAAAGTAAATTGATACAGCCACTATGGAGAACAGTATGGAGGTTCCTTAAAAAACTACAAATAGAACTACCATATGGCCCAGCAATTCCACTACTGGGCATATACCCTGAGAAAACCATAATTCAAAGAGTCATGTACCACAATGTTCATTGCAGCTCTACTTACAGTAGCCAGGACATGGAAGCAACCTAAGTGTCCATCGACAGATGAATGGATAAAGAAGATGTGGCACATATATACAATGGAATATTACTCAGCCATAAAAAGAAATGAAATTGAGTTATTTGTAGTGAGGTGGATGGACCTAGAGTCTGTCATAGAGAGTGAAGTAAGTCAGAAAGAGAAAAACAAATACTGTATGCTAACACATATATATGGAATCTAAAAAAAAAAAGAAATGGTCATGAAGAACCTAGGGGCAAGACGGGAATAAAGACACAGACCTACTAGGGAATGGACTTGAAGACAAGGGGAGGGGGAAGGGTAAGCTGGGACGAAGTGAGAGAGTGGCATGGACATATATACACTACCAAACGTAAAATAGATAGCTAGTGGGAAGCAGCCGCATAGCACAGGGAGATCAGCTCGGTGCTTTGTGACCACCTAGAGGGGTGGGATAGGGAGGGTGGGAGGGAGGGAGATGCGAGAGGGAAGAGATGTGGGGACATATGTATATGTATAACTGATTCACTTTGTTATAAGGCAGAAACTAACACACCATTGTAAAGCAATTATACTCCAATAAAGATGTTTAAAAAAAAAAAAGGGAAAAGTGCACATATGCTGTATTTACTCATATTTACATAGAATATTTTTGAAAGAATACTCAAGGATGCAACAGCAATGGTTATATCTAGAGAGAGAAACATGAAGGCTGGGAGACACGGTCATGAAAAAATCTTCACAGAATATTTTGTATGTTTCAAATTTTACACCATATGTTTATTTATTTATTTTAAAGAAACAAAAGGGTGGTGTAGAGAGCCACGTAGTGCAGTGGAGACTCCTAACTCTAAGTTAGGAGCCAGGACACCTAAATCCAATCCAAACGCTGCCACTTCCTGATGGGTGACTTTGGGCCAAGTACTTAAACTCTCTGTGGGCTGTTTTCCTTACCTTTAAAATGGGAAGAAAAGTCCTGCCTATCCTGTAAGGCTGTTATGAAGACTCAACTCTTTAATATGTGGATGGCAGCTAGAGTACTTGACATAGAAAAGTGCCTTATTAACGTTTTTCCCATTAAAATAATAGGGTAAAACACACAGACAAACACAGACACACCAGGTATCAGTAAAATGCAGAGCTGACTGGACTTAGGACTGGGACAGTTTAGAAAAAGAGATCACAGCCAAGTTGGATTCAAGACCAGGACTGAGTGTCTGGGACAGTAGCCACTGAACTTCTAAGGGAGAGAATTCAGATACCTATCAGTTTAATTTTTGCCAATTTGGTCCTACAGCTGCTGCTCCAAAGGGTCTGGACATACACAACCACTACCACTACCATCACCAGCACCATCGCCATTACAAGGTGTGAATATAATATAGACATTAGGGAGAAAAATTTTTAGCTGAGAAGCAGAAAAACACAAAAGGTCATCTAGCTCTAATGACCTTTGGAATGCATAAGCCAGGTAGAGCTGAACAGGACACACTGTGGACAGGGTTCCAGGAGAGGGACCCAGCTTTCAGAAGGGCAAAGAACAGTGGGAGAGACTTGGTCCAGGAAATAGCCTTTGAAATAGAAGCTTCCTGAGCTCGGCCGCTAGTGTCAGAGGTTCTTCACTGAGCTAAATCAAATCCACTGAGCCGGCTTTTAGCTGAGCTCTGAGAAAGAAGGAAATGGGCTTCCTGGTCCCTCTGACACTGTGATTTTATATCCTTTCTGTGTCCTTCCCAGAGAACTACAGAATCAGATACTAGTGAGGACAGGAAGTTCTCTAGGTACAATCTCCTGTCACTTACCTTAGTATATTTGTCTAATTGGTGAGCGGCCATGGTGAGGTCACGTTGAGAAATTTAGTGAGAGTTTAGGTTTTATCCTGGTATTTTCAGAGACACCTGCAAAGGTGTGGCATGCACCTCTTCTCACCCTTTGAGGTGGTAAGTCCAGTAGGATCCATTTCTTTGTATCCAATTCAAATCAGAAGCAATTCTTCATCTTCAGGCAATAATTTAAAAGAAGAAGAAAAGAAAAGAGTAAATCCTCTGTGCGTGTACAAACTGAAGTAAGATTTGTTGGATAACTAGTGTGGGTAAGATACTCTATAAATAAAGTATTTTCTCAGCACGTGCTCTCTTACTGTAAACAGAATGCGAAGGGTAGGGCTAAATTCACCTCAGTGGTCTTGCTTTGAGTTGAGGCTTAGCTGCTTCCCAAATTCTCCTTTATGCTTTTCTCTGCTAGTCTTTGAAAGGATGGATTTCCAACACTTTCTTTCTTTGTATTCTACCAATTTCCATCTTTGACACATTTTTCACACTCAAGTACAGTGGGTTGTGTTTTTTTTTTTTTTTCCCTCCTGGATCTCTCTCTTAACAGTTTTTATTCTGTTTCATTGAAATAGAAAAAAAAAATGTTTGCTTTGGTCTCATTTCTACCCTAGCCTTTCTGGTTACCTTATATCAAAGTGGATGATCACATATTGCCTCAAATAACCTCCTTTTATTAACAGAGGCAGAGACACACAGACATCTGAGACTGAGGGGGAAACAGAATTGCTCATAAGAATGAAAAGAGCCATTCAGGTGCTCTTAGCATAGAATAGTGAGAAAATAAGTTTTCCTCTTTAACCTTCCAACCAACAATGTGCTCCGTCTCACTCACCTCCCTTAAAATACAACCTGGTTTGACTATTTAGCAAACATCTGAGCCACCAAATTAAAACTCTTAGTTTTTAATCAATGGAGGGTTTTTGGTTTTGTTTTTGGTGTTTTGGGGGTTTTTATATGTGTGATTTTGGAGAGCTGTAAAGAGATCTGTAGGATTGTTATAGAAATTTCTGTTCAAACTTTCTTAATCTGCAAAGAAGTGGTTATGAATAAGGATGTACAAGTCACTATCAATTTTCTTCAAGTTGGTCCATGTCTGTTTATCCTTTTGCTGTATGTGATGACACACATTGCAGTCTATGTGAAAATGTCCCATCCGCCAGTAGGAAAAGCTTAATAATTTATTTGCAGTCCATCTTCCTCCAGACAAGTGCATGCCATATATTTGCTGAGTTGTGTAACCAGCTCTCAGGTCAGGCACATGGTTGGCTGCAAATGGTTCTTTCTGACATCTTTCCATTTCTCATAGTATTGATATTTAGCCACTGAAAGCCTGGTCTGCATTTTCAAAACAAAATTCAAGTGAGGAATCAATTGTGTGATATTGGGAGGAAATGTCATGACCTTGATTATAACTGTCATTTTTGAAGGGGAAATTATAGACGTGAAATTTATTTATTTTTTGCGGTATGCAGGCCTCTCACTCTTGTGGCCTCTCCCGTTGTGGAGCACAGGTTCCGGACGCGCAGGCTCAGCAGCCATGGCTCACAGGCCCAGTCGCTCCGTGGCATGTGGTATCTTCCCGGACCGGGGCACGAACCCATGTCCCCTGCATCGGCAGGTGGACTCTCAACAACTGTGCCCCCAGGGAAGCCCATAGACGTGAAAATTTTCAGGGGCGGATCCAACGCAGAGTACATCTAACTCAGAAGGGCGTTTTCTGGTCTGTGGGTAAGTTGTCAGAGTCCTCCAGCTTAATCTGCGAGGGAACCCTGAAGGCATTCTTTGTGCCCTGGTCAAACTCTTGGCTTCTATGCTAGGATGTATACTGGGAGATCCCTGCATTGGATAAGGAGGAAGATGTATTCACACAAAGCCTAAATTAATTTGACCTTGAAAAAAACTTAAGAAAATTATTGAACTTAATGTTTCCTTTCCTCCTGAATTAGTTATTTACTACTAACTCTACTCCCATTGACAAACATCTTGCAACTTATTGTGATGATCTTTTGCACTAGAATAGAATGAAAGCTAATCAAATGAAAATGTACCCATTAGATATCAGTTTGGAAGCCACCCAAATAACCTCGTGTAAAGCCTCTTTGCTCTAGTTTCAGGGCACAGACTGCAAGGGCAACATCCTAGAAAGGCCCTGATATATCTCAATGTTCTCCTGGAGTCAGCTTCACCTTCCTTTTGTCTTACTGAATCACTAAACTCCAAAAGGCTAAGAGCACGTGACAGACACCTGTCTGTGGGAACTTCAGCTGAGCCTCTGGAAAATAAAACTAGAAGAAAACCAAAAGAATTGCCTAAGCATGGAAAATTACTTCATAGAATGTTCTGATTAGTATCACCCTGGTTTTATCCAGACTCATGGCTAGTGCTTATTTCCATGGCTCAGGGGAATTATTTGGCAGAATAAAATTGCGTTCTCTCTCCCACCTATTTTCTTCAGAGATTTCACACATTGACTAAATGTAATATCATGCCACACTGAGAAGCATGAGGTTTGAGACTCCTCTGCGGTATCCATGCAGAATACTAAAATACCAAGGGGTCGGTGTTTTTCTGAGCTGAAACTTAGTGCTTGCACCTTTCTAGTCAGTTTTAGGAAGTCTCAGAATTATATTTTCGTACACGGAATCACCTGATGTCAATAACCTTGGGATGACCTCTTAATGTTCTTTAGAGACAGAAATCCTTTAAGTGTGGCTGACGTGTGGCTCTTGGGGTCAGCTGTGCCACCTATGCAGGCATTTTCCATCCTATCTGACTTTCCGTCTACTATCTGGTACCATGTATTTATATTCTACACAACATTTGGTCCTTCTTGGTCATCCTGTGAAAAGGGAATTTATTAGCTCTAGCACTCTGAAAGACATGTGGCCCATCTGTGCCATATGCGACCTCTTTGAACAAAGATAGAGGTTTCTCTTCCTGTTGACACCACTTGGGTTCTTGATAGGAGCCCCTATAGAGCATGTTCAGAAAGAATGGAGCCATTCTATATCTATTCATGAGGGAAAACAATTCTAACCCAATTGCATTCTTTACAATAGGGGTTATGAGAGTGCTGGCAGAATGCGTGTCGTGAAAGTACATATTGACCACATAGTGCTGCTGTCAGCAAAGACCTTAATGGGCTTAGAGAGGAATTCGGATGGTACCGAAAATGCCATCAATCAGATATGGCAACAGTAAAGTACAGAAGAGAAAGAATGAAAAGGTGGAAGAGAAAAAGAATGGGGGGTAAATTCAAATACTAGGATGATATAAATAAACTGTTTCAGTTTACTGAGTGAAAAGTTATACTTACGTAAGTCCCCCCTCCCCTAAATTCTCCATGGAAGCGTCAAGACTGTTCAGGGTCAGAGATTTTATCCTGTCTGCACCTAACATGTCAGCCCACCACTTTCATGGATCCTAGAACTTTACGACTTATGGCAGCGGCAGCAGGAGTTTCAGTTTCAGGTTTGGCTCTTCCTGCGCTCTAAATCCCTGCAGGGTGGCGAATGGTGTTATACACACGGTGGGTTTCCATCACAGCTGAGGAATCCTGAGCTAAGAAACGCAAATCTTTTTCTTTTTCTTTTTAAAATTTTCTTTGCCGTACGCGGGCCTCTCACTGCTGTGGCCTCTCCCGTTGCGGAGCACAGGCTCCGGACGCGCAGGCTCAGCGGCTATGGCTCACGGGCCCAGCCGCTCCGCGGCATGTGGGACCTTCCTGGACTTGGGCACGAACCCGTGTCCCCTGCATCGGCAGGCGGACTCTCAACCACTGCGCCACGAGGGAAGCCCCCAAATCTTTTTCTATGCAAACTTTCCCAAAGTTCATCCTAGAAGGAGACATTATTCTTGTTCTCCTGGACAAACGTGCCCTCTGCTCCAGAGGGAGACACTAGCTATGGGAAGAGATACATAAGGTGAATTCTGCTTCCAGATAAGGTAAAGTCTTCCTACCGTTACCCTTTTCAGCGTCATCTTCCTCAGCTACCCAAAGACTTTTCCTAGTTCTTGCAATGTCTTCCTTATAGGCAGATACTCAGCTAATTTGATAAAACAAAAACATAAATCTTGGAAATTTAAATTTTTTTTCCTGATTTAACTGATAGGTTAGCTAATCACTTAGTTTCTTTTAGACTTATTGTATAACCTCTTGTTCCCTAGACAGTATGGAAATATTTGGTAAGCTTCTTATTTCAAAGAAGTTGTCTTATACTTTTACTATACATGTACCTATAAGCATGTTCACTAATATGTTACTGGAGCTATTATAAAAAAATAAATTTCTCCTGGACAATATGTTAATTTCATGATCATGGTAGAAAAATGTTTTTGAAGTACCCACTGACACATCTATGTTCATTTGTCTCATAGGAAAGACAAATGTTATTCTTTTCTTGAAATTCACATTTGAATACTTGTACAATTGAATCATTCTATGTTGGATGACACTGAATTACTGAATGGTGGTGACATCTTGAGATACCCCACTTTAAGCGGAGGGAGCAAGATAGATGAAGCCTCAAGTTTCTCACATCCTTATTTTGTGGCGCACTGTGGTTTGGCAATTGTACCCAGTAGCTATATCAATAGAAAGTGTTTAACAACTACTCTGTGGTGAGAGACGCTCTCTGAAACTAGATACTGGCAATGGGGGTTATAGGCTACTCATCTACCTCACATAAATAAATGTATTATGCCAGTTGGACAGAAAAAACTTACAAGAAATCATTTCTCAGCGTGCGCTTTGAAAGTAACACTAGTATGATCATCACTCATGAAAACTACTTCAAGAAGTTTCCTTCAAAACAAACCTCACTGAAGAACTAAATATAATTGATCCATTTCCTGACTAAGAGAAAAAACTTGATACCTTAGGGCCATTAGGTCTGGAATATCCTTCATCATTAACACTGATTCGTTTTGCTTTCACGTTTAGTGCAGGAAAAAACCTGGGGTTAATTACTAGATTATTCTAATTTACATCTAAGATGTTTCATTGCTCCTAGGGCTTTAGAATTTAAGATAATCCTTCGAGAGGAATAGGTAATAGGACTTAAAATTAATAAAATGATGTTTTCAAACATCTTCTTTATGTCGTTCATTAGTTTAAAAATGTGGTCTTTGAATTGAATCAATATATTGAAATTGAGAAAGATGAGATGGACGAAAAGTATAACTACCAACATTGCAGGAAATGTTATAGGTCAAAGAGAAATCTTCTCTTCAAACATTGTCCAGAAATTTTCAATATCAAATAATGCAATTAGGGCAATTAAAAGTGTAATTTGAAAGGTCAAAATGTTTTCAGGTTTAGGGTCCTTGTTTGTCATTATTCTCACGGAAAACTCTAAATATTTGTAGTCCTCCCTCTTCTGCAAACAATCCAGCAAATTCTTCTATACATATATGTGTGTGTGTGTAGACATACATGTATATATGTCAAAAACTGTAGCTCACGTGCTTTCTTCGCATATGATAAAATAAATTTGACTATTTTGTAATTCTGGAAAAATTTTGAAAATGTATCATATCAAAGCTCTACATAGAGACTATGTTTATTTTGTTCCCTTTTGTTTGCTCAGTGGTTGGCATGTAACAGGAACACATTTTGTTAAATGAACTACTGAAGTGGCCATTTCGTGACGATGGAAATCTACGGAGAAGCAGGTACATTTTAAGGGCATCTTTTCTCAAAAGAGTCTCTTCGTCTGGAACCGTGAATCTAGTGATCCAAATAGTTCCATGTTTCTTTTCTACAAGTTGTTCCCGCCCCCCGCCCCCGATGTATACCAGTGTAATTTGAATAGCCTCTTTCTTTGTGGTGTATTTCAATGCAAACACTCTGAATTGATTATTATCTTACTAATAAGTTGTCTCCTTTAGGGAGTTTCAGAAGATCATATTATCCATACTTTAAAAAATGCTAGTTTTGGGCTTCCCTGGTGGCGCAGTGGTTGAGAGTCCGCCTGCCAATGCAGGGGACACGGGTTCGTGCCCCGGTCTGGGAGGATCCCACATGCTGCGGAACGGCTGGGCCCGTGAGCCACGGCCGCTGAGCCTGTGTGTCCGGAGCCTGTGCTCCGCAACTGGAGAGGCCACAACGGTGAGAGGCCCGCATACCGCAAAAAAAAAAAAAAAGGCTAGTTTTGCTATTCTCTTCCTCTGATAAATTATTTATGCTAGATTAAAAAATTGATATATTGCATTGAAACAACTTGAAATAATAATTTAACTGATATAGACACTGCAAGATAATATTTTTAGTTAATTTTGGCAAGAGTTTATTATAATCATAAGTGAAACTTGTTTTAGAACTAGATAAAATTAATCTGATCAAGTGCATCTACCATAGATTTACAAATTCCTTTGCAACCAGAGCGTCAGCATATTTGAATCTGATAACCACTGAGATATGCCGAAGGACAGAGCAATCCCAGGTGTTTTATTAGACAGAATGGTGGATTAAGTGATCTAAACACTATCTGCCTTGTGTGTTTTTTACATTTCTATATTACTAAAGGGAAGTCCATGCATTCCGCCGCGGCACATCTTTTTCACTTGTAGGCCGCTTGATGCCAAGCATAATCTTGTGTGTGGATAACATGGACCATGTACTTCAACCTGCCTCTGAATTGTTTTAATAAAATTGAAAAATAGTAAAGATTTACTTCATTATCTGACTTACTAGATGAAGCAGAAGATACCTATGCATACTGTTCATGTTTATTTCACGTATTCTTTTAAAATTTATATTAGGTACGCTTAAATAGTTCTTAATTTCGAAAGTGGAGTTGTTTCTGGAGCCATAAAAAATCTTAAATTAAAATATAACAAACAGGTAATCTTGTGCATCTGGAAATTACCCATTAACCAAAATATTTATTCTCAAAGATATAATAGGATGCTATTTTCCAATGTCATTAAATCATGTTTGAAAGAAAATATTTATAAAGATTGATTATATAGCATTGCAAATATTTATTCTAAAATACTAGAAGAAAAATGAGATTACAATTTTCCACATTATAGTCACAGTTATGTAAGTGTCTAGAGAAAAATGACTGGAAGGAAGTACCTCAAAATACAAAGTACAATTGTTTTCATTAGTGAAAAAGAAGTAATTTTTCTCTTTTATACTATTATTTATTATCTACTTTTCTACAATTGCAGTATTATTTTATAAATATATATAATGCATTTTATTTTAAAATGCAGGTTTAATTCTTGCCTTTTATTTTCCACTTTAAATTTCTTCTCAATGTAACCTTTTTTCCCCTGTGTTTTGATCCTTTTGATTTTGTGAGCTATACTATTTTCTCTATTATTCTTTTCTCATTTGCTTCTCAGAATTATCTCTGGGTCCTCACTTCTATCATTGCTCTTTTGTCTTCACTGCTTGCTTCTTTAATCCCACCAGCTTTTGTCATCCTGGTTCTTTGTTTTCGTCTCTGCCCTTGATGACGGCTCAGCCAGTTTGCACCCATAATCAACTTGCTATCTCTTTTTCCTGACCCTTCAGTCTTCCCTATTTCTAAAGATAGAATCTTAAATTAATAGCAAACAAATAGCTTGTTAACGATGTGATTTATCATCTTCTAATCTGCTCTCTCAAAGATCTTTTTCAACAATAGAAATTGTGTTGAGTCTGCAGTCCCTGTGGAATTATCTTCTTTCCTTATATCCCAGAGGGGACTGGCCAGCTTGTTCTGTCTTTATAGTGTTTTGAAATTAATATACATTCTTTTCCTCTGCCTCCTTTTCTTCTACTTTCTAGTTTGCTTACTCTTTTTCCATCACCCTCTCACATACTGCTGGCAGCCCCATCATCCTGCCTTTGTGTTTTCCAAAAATTTGAAAACTGTCGTAAGTGGCTGAGCACATATCCAGGGAACCCCTTGATCGAGAAGCCAAGTAGTGAATGCTGTGTTGAGAATGTGGTCTTTAAAGCAGACAGACCTGGGCCTAATTCCCAGCTATGTGACTTCTGTCAGGGACCAAACCTCTCTCAACCGTTGATCTTCGCTTATTTTCGAATAGGGGCAATCATAGTCTCACAAGCTCTGTAGGCATCGAGTGAAAGTACTCTGTATGCTCTAAAGCAGCGGCCCCAACGTTTTGGCACCAGGGACCCGTTTCACGGAAGACAATTTTTGCACGGACGGGGCGGGATGGTCCAGGCGGTAATGCAAGCGCCGGGGAGGGAGAGATGAAGCTTTGCTCGCTTGCCCGCTCGCTCACCTCCTGTTGTGCGGCCCGGTTCCTAACAGGCCGCGGACTGATACCAGTCCTCGGCCAGGGGGTTGGGGACCCCACGCTTGCCCTCTACCATCTGGTCCATACCTATCCCTTTCTCTCTCTTCAACACTTTTCCCTCTCTTCACTGCTAGACGCTATGCCTGCTGCACTGAGTATGTGACTCCCTGAAAAATGCCATGGGTTCTTTTTGGTGTTCGGTTTGCCTGGAATACTAGCGATCCTCTCTCAACCTGGCAAAATTCTCCTCATCTTCAAATTTCAATGGAAATGTTGGCATCTCCAAAATCCTTCCCCTACCACGCTCCCAATCTCGCCCCACCTACAGCCGGCTTAGGGCTTCCTTTGCAGCTATCCCACTGCCCTCTGTATTTTCTCTGTAATTTTTCTCACATGATTCTTTACCTGTCTCATCAGTTTGCTAAGCTATGCCTTCTTTGAAGGCAGAGACTCTGTCTCTTATCTCGATACCCCAGTGTCTAATTGTGTATCTGATGTGTTGCAGACATTCTATAAACATTAGATGAATAAAAACTAAATGAATGCCAATGAAATTATTTGCAGCAAAAGATTATTTAACTTATTATTGCATTGAACTGAAATATAGAAAAATAGATAGATAGCTATAGATAGATCCTCCTCTTGTGGATATTGCATATTTGCAACTAAGTGGCTTATTCCGTAGTCAATACAAAGAATATTTTACTCCTCATAAGCCTTTTCTGTCCTGAAGCAGTACCTCCAGGTTCCCTGGGAGAAAAGACAATGTATTTCAGGGATGTCATTGAGTTTGGTTACAGAGGAGGGGAAGAAAAAAAATCAGCGAAATGTTAAATAATTAATATGAAATGTATGTAATCTCAAAATAGAGTAATTTGACTAGAAAACAGTAAACTTGCAGAAAGGAAGCCTAAATAATTACTGTTCGCTTCCAGACAGTTCCTTGAATTGGATTCATATTGAGCTAAGGCTATCAGAATTAGAGGCAGCTGTATAATCCAAGTGTTGTGCAGCATACAGAATCAGACGGAGTGCTTGAGCGTCTGCACCCTAGGAAATTGATTTGACGACTATGTCAATTACTTCTGGCACCAAGCTTTCTGTGGGTTGCATTACAACTGCTCTTTTGGTCAGCTGTGACTGCTTCCCCATCCACGCCTATTGTTTTAGATTTATTTACTGCACCGGCAATCATAAATCATGGACTTTTTTCTATACCATCTGGAAACTCTGGTGTCATTGTTTGGGTCACTTTTGATTACTCGCTCTTATTCTCAGCTACTGCCAAGGCTGATGTATCTTGAATTATGAAAGACTTCCGCCACAAGCCTATTTGTGAGCAACCTTTCAGCATCTACATATATTTATTTTATCCAACACATAGCTGGGTAAAATTAGAATTGTATTTTCTAACCCTGTAGGGATTTATTCCTTTGCATGTGATACTAAATTTTTAAAGCTCACAATTTGCCTAACAATTTGCTTACCAACCCTCTGTGCGTTTCCATTATTCTCACAAGGTCAAATTTAACAGAATGAACATCACTTTTTCCTTGGTGCTGGGAATGTAATTTCCCCAATATTCTCACCCCAATTCAATCCCTACCAGAATATTCCATTTTGAGCCTAAAATTAGAGTAAAGGTTGTTACCTTGTTTCGCTTTTGTTTTTTGGGGTGATTTTTTTTTTTGGAAAATAATGCTTAACAATGAGGCAAGCACACTTTTTGTCTCTCTTTATTCTGGGTTCACTATTCTAAAAACTGGGGTTAATTATTCTACTACTTTCATGACAAGCTCTTAGCAAAAACATCTTAGCAGTGTTCTTTTTCTGACCAAATGACGCTGATGCCTACCTGTATTGACAATGTCAGCAGATTACTTTCATTTTACGCAGATGGTTCACTGGCAGTCCAGATCAAATCTGAAACTGTGCTATCAAGCAGTTTTTATCTAGAGAAGCAATTTGAATATTGGAATTTTGTTGAATTTCCCAGGCCACAGCTGCTTGCATCTGACATCTGCTTCAATTTTTCGAGCAGCCAATTTTTTTTTCTGGCAGTCTCAAGGTTGAATTTTGTAGGGCTGTGTTTGTAACTACTTAGACCTCATCAAGGGTCCTTCCCTAAGGAGGTAACAACCCACACTGCACTGTGTGTGGTAGAATCCCAACTCTTTCCTACAGCTTCTTTTCAACATCAAATGCCACCTTAACTATGATTAGGCAAATCTCCATTTCCAACAACTTTTACCCATACAAGAAAGTTCATACACTATCATTTGTTGGAGTCACTATCAAATTGAAGGGAGATAAATGAAGTATCACTGTTAGAATTTTCTTAAGTAAGCCATCCATGAGTCTTCAGTAGATATAGAAATACGATATGATTTTCTCATTACTCAAGGATCCAAGAGAGGCTATAGATACAAAGGTGTTTGTTTTCTCCAAGACAAAGCCCCAATGACTGTAGTCTAATTAACTTTACATTTTGCTATATGAAAACTACCGTTTCACGTCTTTGACAGTAGTGCCTGCTTGCATAAGGTCATGTCAAATTATATCTGATCATTTTCTGTTATGTTAGATATGCAACACTCCAATAAGACATGATATCATCAAAGCAACACAGTAGATGTTTGAAAAACTTCCCTATTTGTTGCTTTACCATCACCCTTTCAAAATGCAGAGTGACACAACCCATGTGTCAAGCAGTAAATTGGGGGTTTGAAGTGGTAAGATGTTTCAGCAACTGCTTGTTTTAAATGAGTTTTAATATACCTATAAGGCCCAAAGATGCACAGAGTGCTAGCTGTTAACATATTGTCACATTTCCAGATCATCTAAGTAACAGACCTAGCAAGAAAGTAAAGAGTACTATTACAAGAGCACCTGTGATTTGCTATCGAGAGAAGTTATAAAAAGCACACAATTTTCTTTCTGTTGTTAAAAGGGTGAATATTAGTGTGTTGTGCTTTTGCTTTTAAAGAAAAATATAATAAAGGATGCTGTTGGCAAGGTGTGATATTACTTTAGACAGACGCCTGCTAGTCCCATCTTCCGTTTACTTCCTGCCTATTTATACAGCTAAGAAGAAGTATGATGAAAAGTTTAACTGACTGGTATTGTTTTTGGTCAAGAAGCTCCAGAAAAAGGAGATTCCTTGATATTTTCCTATGCACATTTGCAATTCCTTTCATTGGGCTTTTCAGAGCTAGATAATCAGAGTATTTGCATCAAAGATTTCCATATACAACAGGTCTTTAAACTATATCAAGGTGAAAAGGAAAAAATGCAACACAAGGCTGGTATTGAGGGCCTTCCACTGATAAGATTTTATTTTAGATGTTCACCATTAGAAAAAAAAATGTGGAAAGCCAAGAAGGTGAGGTGGTAGTGCAGAATTCTGAAGGTTAAAATGGGACATTCAAGTCAGAGTATGTTCAGTAATTTCTCTAGTCTATTAGCAATAATAGTTGCTGTTGAACAGAAACCAATGCAAAGCAAAAGAAAGATTATTTTCCGAACTTGAGAAGACTCTGAAAGCAAAATTTTTCTTTCTGTTTGTCTTGTTTTGTTTTAGGTTTACAAAAATAAAGGGGAATTTTATTATTTTTATTATTGGTAAAATTCAAAGGAGCACCAGTGAATGGAAAAGTGAAGTCAATGAGACATCAAAGAAACACGCATTATAATGCTGTTTAACCTTTTATTAAGATTGCTGTTGTGTGGCAATGCATAAAAGAGTGGATACCGGGCTCATTACATCAATACTATCTTGGCACTTTCTGAGGTCACACCAGTCATCTTTTATTCATGTTGTCACTGGAAATGGAAGTTATGCTAATAGAGCTGGGTCAGGCACATGAAGGCATAAGGAAAGGTTGAACATAAATCCTGGGCAGCAGGTTCGTCAACAGTCGGGACTACAGCAATGGAGCTGCACCAAACGAGGGCAGAAAGGCCCACTTTGAAATCATTGTCTTCTGTCGCTCAGATGACCACATGGCTGGCAAGTCCCACGTGACCTATTCATTCACTGTCCCATTCATTCATTCATTCATTCATGTCCACTGACAGAACAAAGATGGCAAAGTGGAAATAAGAGTTCGCATGTCAACCCTTTCCAAAGTAAGGTATGTCTATACCACTTACAGAGCTTTAAAAGCCAGAGACTTGTGCCAGATTTGTGTTCAGAGATATAAAAACCACAAAATATTATCATGTAGTTTTTAAAAATATTCAAACGTTTACTCATCTTAAAATTTACCATTATTTTGTTCTCTTTCCAGTTCTTCCTATCAGTTCAGCAATTTCTAACATCTCAGCTAAATAAAGCTTGACTTATTTTGTCTATGGCCCACTTTTCATTATCTTGTGTTGTGATAAATGACTGAGATATCACTCAGAAGGAGACATTTCAATGGGTTTTGCAAGGGCATTATTTTCTTTTAGGGTACTATGCTATGCTTAAAAGAACATATTGTCTACAATAAATTAATATTTTAAAGATTTACTTTTAATAAATCTTTACATAATTTAAATAAAGGAAACAATTCTCCTTCAAAAATTGGTTAATTTTTCAAATTTATACAAATGATAATTTCATATGTTTCACTAAACACTGATAACACCACCACGTGTGCTTGTTACATGTGATTATATTTTACTGATGGAGTAAAACATGTGTTCTTTTCATTGAAAGATTATTACACATTCAGAAATAATGAAATCTTTATTTCTAATTTGAAAACTAAATATTTAATAATTTAATTTTAAAAGATGTTTTAAACAGAGTAACTGATCCCTTAAAGTATTCTGCAGACCATTATGTATCAATAATGTGTGACATGAGTTAATGTTAGAGTTGACGATAAACTCAGGGTATGTATTGCTCTTATCATTTATAATGAATCTAAATAAAATGTCAATAGGTATGGAATGTATATGGGAGCAAATGCTGATAATGACAAAGCCAAGCTTGTCAACAACAGTGTTAAAACCAATGTGCTTAATTAAAAAAGTGAAGTCAATTAAAATCAGAATAACAGTGCAGCATGTACAAATGTTGGAATAATCATTAGGCCTTGCTGAATAATGGAAGAGTATAGAATTTTTTTAATGGAACAGCAGGGGTGATACATTACACAAAGCAACAATCTGCAATATGACAATTGAATTACTTCAGCCCCATTAGGCAGGTGCAGAGGAATAATTAACACAATTTTTTCCAATGAAAAGGAAAAAATAAAACTTTTTCCCCCTCTAATAATACTAAAGTTTACACCACTTCCAACCCTACATTTAGAATTTTTAGAATGGTAACCTATGACAGCAAAAATCTATGATTTAAAAAAATTAGAGTTTAATAGTCAAAGGAAATTTCTGTTTATTCCCCATATAAATTGAGCAATATAGGAAAAGATATATATGGAGCCCTTGTGGTATAATGCTAACTTCTTCAATGTACTTTGCCTGTATGCATTGCTTTTGATTTTAAGGGCTTAAAAACAAAATAATAAAGGATTTGCACTAGTTTCTGATGGTCTAATCTAATTCAGAGATAAAAGGCATCCCAGAAAGCCCTAGGCAATATTTGTTATCTTATTTCCAGCTCAAATTCAAAACAAATTGTGACCTCCAGTTTAGAGTGAAGAGAGAGTGTGCTCAGTAAAATGCCAATAGAAATGAAAGCAATTTCACATTTCTTCATGAAGGGCAAAGAGTTTAAGATCTCTTTGCTAATTTCCCTGACAAGAATATCATCCTGTTTTAAAACAGTTGTGATAAAAATCTTACTCTTTCATTTACTTCCAATGGGAACCATTTAATTTATACTGAGATAAATGGCTATGTACTTAAAGGGCTGAAACTTTTTATTTCTTTCCTTACCATCAAGAAATTAAAAAATGAAACCCCTCATCCTCAGATGACCTCTTCAATTTAGATAGACCTGAATCAGCTGTTATGTGTGGAGGGTTTCATAGTGAAACAGGAGGGAAGGAGGCAGGGCACAACCTTGGAAAGAATGACATAGCCCGAGGACATGACATAAACTGATTAGAATGAACTGGGTCCAAGATGGTGGACAAGTTGACTTCCACTAGACCTTGAGCCTCAGTATATGCTCATTATAACACATCAGCAAGCTAAATGACATGCTCACAGGTGCCATGACAGTTCCAAGACCAACCATAAGGATCAAAAAGTGGGCGGTGGCCCAATTCCTGGAAATCCCCGCCCCTTCCTAAAATAGCTGGAATACTCCTCCCACTCATTAGCCTATGAAATTACCCACTCCTATAAAAACTGACAACCCCATCCCTAGTACCTTTCTCACCTTCCGAGATGGCCCACACTCTGTCTGTGGAGTGTGTTTTGCTCTAAATAAATCAACTTCTTACCTATCACTTTGTCTCTCACTGAATTCTTTTTGTGATGAGACATCAAGAACCTGAGCTTCATTAAGTCCTGAAACCATGTGTGTGATCTCAGTTGGAAGACTGTGGCTTTTGGCCAGGTTCAAGCCCCAGCTGCGTGGGTTCAAGTTCCAACCAGGGTTTTGGCTGGGTTCAAGTCCCAGCATATGGGTTCAAGTCCCAAACAGAGGTGCACGGTTTCAATAGGAAAGGTGGCTTAGTTTAGAAAAGATAATTGTTTGCACTCATAAGAGGTCTTTTATATTTAGCCTTGAAGTACTTTACTGGCAAGATCTCATTAATCCCTATTTAACTTCTAAGGAAGTTCTACCTTCCTTATTTTGAAGAAGGAGGCACCAAATTCTCCAGATTCAATAGGGTACAAATGTTCTCCTGAAGGTCATCTGTAGAATCAGTGGAAGAAACGGAACAGACCCACTGATTCTTCTGTTGTAACATTCTGTCATTTGGTGGGTAGACATGTCACACATGTCAAGGGGAGAGTGGACATGGCTGACAATGTGAAGTGAAAGTCATTGCTCTATGGTAGCCATCACTTTGCAATTCTAAAACAATCTCCGCATATTTTATTCATAGGCCACTATGAAAAGTAGAATTATTGAAGTATAAAAGAGAATTTCTTTTTTTAATTTTAGTTTGGCCCTATTTTTACTAGGAGAAACAAAGAATCTCACAGGAAATCTTCAATTCCCAGTTATTATCAATTCTCAATTATCCAAAATCTGAGGCTTGAATTGGTATAATATCAAGGGATTTTTTACATAGGAAAGTTTAGCCTTAATGTGAGAAATGCAATCAGGTATTTTCTGTGGTCTGGAACTGAAAGTACAGAGTATGGAAATACTAGTTGGGCTTTTGGTCAAAATATTTCTTTCTTCATCTTCTAGCATACAACTCAGCAAAATATCAGAATGAAAGTTTTTAGGCAACTTGAAATGATAGTCAACCTTCTAAATTTATGAGAGAGCCATTGCATAGTGAAATAGAATATTGTTAAGAAAAAGATCATATTTACTGATAACAAGTCAATAGGAAGGCACTGGGTTTAACATATAGACAAATAACACATTTTAACATGCAAAATTAATTTTAGTTTTTAAAATGTAGGTTTAAAAGCATATAAAAGCATAGATGGTGTTTATAAGAGCTCATATAAGCTGAGGGATTTAGAGTAACTCAATCTAAGTAGAACTATGCCTCCTGTGGTTTGTGGTTTGACCTAGTGGGGTGAAAAGAGACACATATGATCCAATTGCATAAGATCATAAAACTGAGCATGTGAGGACTATGTGGAGAACAAGTTAATAAGAAATGGCCACACCATAATGGCCAACATGCACATGAAAAGATGCTCAACATTGCTAGTTATTAGAGAAATGCAAATCAAAGCTATAATGAGGTCCCACCTCACACTGGTCAGAATGGCCATCATTAAAAAGTCTACAAATAACAAATGCTGGAGAGGGTGTAGAGAAAAGGGAGCCCTCCTACACTGTTGGTGGGAATGCAAATTGGTACACCCACTATGGAGAACAGTGTGAAGGTTCCTTAAAAAACTAAAAATAGAGCTGCCATATGATCGAGCAATCTCACTCCTGGGCATATATCTGTACAAAACTATAATTCAAAAAGACACATGCACCCCTATGTTCATAGCAGCACTATTCACAATAGCCAAGACATGGAAACAACCTAAATGTCCATCAATAGATGAATGGATAAGGAAGATGTGGTACATATACACGATGGAATACTACTCAGCCATAAAAAAGAATGAAATAATGCCATTTGCGGCAACATGGTTGCTGGAGATGATCATTCTAAGTGAAGTAAGTCAGAAAGAGGAAGAAAAATACTATATAATATCACTTATATACGGAATCTAAAACATGACACAAATGAACCTATCTACGAAACAGAAACAGATTCACAGACATAGAGAACAGACTTGTGGTTGCCCAAAGGGAGGGGGAATGGGGGAGAGATGGAGTGGGAGTTTGGGGTTAGCAGATGCAAACTATTACATATAGTATGGATAAACAACAAGGTCCTACTGCATAGCACAGGGAATTATATTCAATGTCCCGAGATAAACCATAACGGAAAAGAATATGAAAAACAATGTGTGTATATGTATAACTGAATCACTTTGCTGTACAGCAGAAATAAACACAACATTGTAAATCAACTATACTTCAGTAAAAAAAAAAAAAAAAAAAAAAGATTAAAAAAAAGAACTGGCCACACTGTAGACTTTGCTATACGTATGTTGGTGGATTAAAGGACTAGAATTCTAATCCATGTGTGTGTCCTAAAGAAATCTGGCAATTTCTTTCTTACAGATTCTTGATGGCTTTCAAGAATGTAATGCTTGTTATTGTATATTATGGTATTTTAAAAGCACAAAGTGGATACAAACAAGGATGATACCATGACCAACTAACCTCTTTACAGCATTATAGAGTCAAGCTTAAACCAGAAGCTAATAGACACCTTCCCAAAGAGTCAAGTATTGCCCATTTCTTTGGGCAACCTCTAATTTCTATTAAAATTTCAATGCTCAGTGTAAACTTTGAAACACTCTACATATTGCCAAAAATTAATTTATGTTTGCATTTGCTCAAATCAATGTGTCTTTGAAACATGAAAATCTCTGATTAACACTGATATTTTTTAATATTTTCTAAAATCTTAATGTGTTCACTATATGTGAATATGTAAGAAAGAAGTGTTCACTTGATGAAGAGGGAAGTTTGAAAAAAAAAAGGAGTCAGACTTATTAGGGATGTTTATAAATAGAAAAACAACTCAAAAGGACAGATATCTGTTGAAATTGGATACGTTTTATTTCTTCCCTTAGGGGGAAAAAAAGTAAATATAACAGTAACAGATCCCATCTGTAATTTTAGCAGCAACTCTGCTGGACAGTTCCGTGCAAACCTGAGACCAGGATTGTAGGATCCGTGTAACAAGAAAACCTTGCCTTTTCAATTTTTGCCCCAGCATCTTTTCCAAATTAAGGCATTTAATCTTCATAACAACTGTGGAGAAGGAACTAACATTATCCGTTTTATATAAGTAAGAAATGAAAGGCTAAGTACCTTACTAAACATTGGTAGAACAAGTATATAATAAAGCTGGAATTTCTATCCAGTAAATGATAGACCTGGGATTTTGATTTATCTCTAGAGATTGTCTGACAATAGAACCTCTACTCTTAATTCAGTGTGTATAATTCTTCCTACAGATAGACAAACCATCTTATTTTTCCAAAAGATATTTAAACAAAACACTTAGATTTTGTCATAATGATGTGTCATAATAACTTCTCTCTCATAGTGCCTACTACACTACATCTTGGTGGGGTTATAATCCATACAATACTTCTTGATGTTGAATTAGTATCGAAAAATACTCACATATATACAATGTTTTCACAGGAGGTCCTAAGATTCACAGTAATAATTTCCATTGTGAAGCAGTTCAGTGATTGATAATGATGCATAAAAGTCAATTTACAAACTATGTTTTGTGGGAACTGTCTCAATATACATAACGAGTCAGGGTTCTCAGCCTTCAGATATATGTATATTCTGGAAGAATGGTAACTGATTGTGCCAAGGGATTGACTGAGGGAGAATCTGGAAAAGAACTTGTCTTAAGATACATAGTAGAAACCTTGCAACTATTGCTCAATAAAATTAATCATGCCCCAGTTGTCAGCACAGACATAAGTTTTGCTATTTGGATTTGTCTTCCAGCCTAGAATGTAAGAATTTGTATTCAAGTCCTAAGAAAAGAGATACCGAAGGAAAAAAAAAAAACAAAACTGAAAGGAATAATGCACACACACATTTAAGTAGAGGGATTCAGAGAAGAGCTACTATGTGAACAATGTTCTGGAGCACAACGCAAGGCTGGAGAAGGGGACTCTTTCCTCTCTCCAAGGGGACAGTGGGGCACAGGATGCTGAGAGCCCTTGAGCTCAATATATGACTGATAGACATACTAATAGTTTTGACACAACTGGAATCTGATCTCTTGACGGTAGACACTAGTAGTAATAAAGGCAGTGGTGGAGAGATTTCCCACAGATTCTCAAGCACATTTGCTTTAATGGGGCCCATTAATACAGAGCTTAAATTAGAGGAGGAATAGAGGAAGAGGGAAACCACAGATGCTAAATGTCAGGCCCTGACTTGGAATCAGTTCCTGACAAAGTTCTTACTGATTTCTTAAAAATGTGAAAAATGCAAAGAGTGAGTTTTTCATAAAGTCAATACATCTCAAGGTTTCCTTCAGTTTGAGATTGTCTTTCCTATTTTTTAAGTTTATTAAAATTCATAAAATGTTAATGATTACAGCTGATAGAGTGTTTAACTTTTTAATATACTTATACTGGAAATTTTGTAAAGTTCTTAACCATATAATAAGTACTCTTTTCAAAAGAAATATCAAATATGATGCTAGTATTTTAATAAATACCAGATTTTGGTATTTTAATAAACACTAAATTTTAATAAATAGACGTCACAGATGCTTTTCTTACATGAACTGAATTTCTACCTAAAAATATTTTCAGATTTTTTTTACATACATATTCGGCCATTTATTTTTAAAAGATTTATTTCACCACAATCAGAATTCTTATTGGAATATTTCGGAGCCCAATATCCAGCATAAATACCTTAAAATGTAATTTAGTAAATTATCTTTAAAATATGAAAACAATTATTTATAATTCTTCTAATATAAATTATATAAATTAATATAGTTTTACCTAGGCAAAATATCAGCTTATACCTTACTCAGTAAATGTATATTTTTCAAAGACAAAATGTGAAAATAGGTATCAAGAACAGAAATAGCCACAAAATACAGTGTTCTAGGGTTATTTTCTTTTCTGAAGACTAACATTTTCAAGTAAAACCAATTCCTAACTTCAGAAATACTATCGTGTACTGAAACATATTAGATATATTTTTAAAATATAATTTTAAAGGTATATTCCCCAAGAGAGATTCTTTGAAAATGTATTTAGATAGTGTAACTTTTGTCTCTTTCAATAAGTCAATTCTTCCTCGCAATCTATTTAGATTTCAAATCATTGATATCTAAAATATATATATATATATGTATTACCTTTTACACGTTCTGTTTTCTGAATATATTCCCTTCTTCATTCATGAATTGTCTTTCTCTAACGCTTTTACATTAGCAGGAAATTAAACATGCTTATTATTATTTTTATTGTTGCTTACCAGTTTACCATAAGTAGACAGAATTGCATATATTAAAAATGAGAGAGTTAGATATGTTTATTGATTTTAGCTCCATTCTTCCATGGCTGTCATCAAAATTTCTTTATTATGAGAAATCAGCCTTAAAATAATAAGAGACGTAGGTATATGGAAACTTAAAAATTCATTTTTAATCTTCTATTTTTGACTTTCCTTCAGCTTTTGCAAGACATGGAAAGAAAAGCAGTCTTTGTAGTGACAAAGCTGACCAATGTACCATTGGGGAAAAGACTCATTTTCTTCAAGACTGAAAAAGGCAGATTCTGACACTTTAACTGTAGGTGCAAAATTTATAATTAACCTCTAAAAATGAGCTTTACTCTCTTATTAGTGATAGTGAGATACACTGCACAATATTGACTATGGCATAGCTATATATACCAACACATCCATCCTTTTTTTAATTTGATATGTAAATCAAAAGGGACTTAAGTAATATGTAAGGGCTAATTACTTAGAGCTGAAAATGTGTAATTCAATAATGACAGAGAGTAGTTTTCACTTTTAGCTTAAATCTACAAATAAATGCTCTTTGCTAATTCAGACATTAAAAACATCCCTTTGTGGAATTCTTCAAAAACGTATTTGAAAGTTAAAAAGTTCAGGGGAAAACATATTATAAATGAACCATAGATTTCAGAATATCATGGAAAGATTATTTTCATTCAGGTCAGAGTTATTTCAGTTCAAAGTGATATTTGGAATTATTATCTACATTAAAAAAAAATCCAATGAATATATAGTTCCAATGCTTGAGAAAAATTTCCTTACAATATTGCAGCACTGAAC
Source organism: Aethalodelphis obliquidens (assembly GCF_003676395.1). NCBI lineage: Eukaryota > Metazoa > Chordata > Mammalia > Artiodactyla > Delphinidae > Aethalodelphis > Aethalodelphis obliquidens. The sequence continues at coordinate 11,794,605 of NW_020837977.1, read as the reverse complement.
TATCAGGTTAAATGGATTTCAGTTGGAAATCCAAAAATTGTAGAATAATATATACGTAAAAGAAAATTTCCAAGCATAACAAATTCAGCAATGCATTGAAAAGCTAATGTATCATGATCAAAAGGAAATTCAAGGATGGTTCACTATTCATCTTTTGGATTTAGCTTATTTATATCTCTAGCTCCTTTTTCTCCAGTGCTCTTTCTAATAACTTGATGTGTATTCTTGGAGTATTACTGTTTAGATAAATTAAATTAGATAGTTATATATTGTATATGAACAGGTCATTCACAAAAGAAAAAAAATCAATTTGAATAATAAACACAAAAGAATGATTACCTTCTCTAGTAATAAAAATGTGAAAATAATGCAACAATGAGAAACCACTAGGTTAGGGAAAATGAAAACGAAGGATGATACCAATTTCTCAGGAGGATGCATGAAAGCAGTTTTATCATGTACTGCTGATCAGAATGTGAATTGCTACACCCTTCCCAAGAATTTAGACAATTGTTATTAAAATGTAAAATACGTATGTTCAATCCAATAGAAAAATTTTTTAAATTAATCAGCATTTCACAAAAGGGAAACATTGAATACTAAATAAACTTGTGAAATAGTGCTGGGAATATAAAGAGGAAAAATCACTTTAGAGAACAATTTGACAATATCTATTAAAGATGAGTGTGTACGTATAATTCCACTTTTATGTATATACTAGAGAAATTTGAACAAAATCACAAAGGGATGTGTGATGGTTAATTTTATGTCAACTTGACTGGTCCACAGGGTGCCCAGATATTTGGTCAAACATTATTCTGGTGTGTCTGTGAGGATGCTTTTGGATGAAATTAGCATTTAGTTTGTTAGATTGAGCAAAACAGACTGCCCTTCCTTATGTGGGTGGCACTCATCGGCTGAAGGCCTGAATAAAACAAAAATGCTGGTCCTCCCATTGGTAAGGGGGAACTCTTCCTGCCTAACTACGTGAGCTGGGAAATCAGTCCTTCCATGCCTTCAGACTCAAATGGAAACATTGGCTCTTCTGGAGTCTTGAGCCTGCTGGCTTTCAGCCTGGAACGTACACCATCAACTCCCCTGATTTTCAGGCTACAGAATTCAGAGTGGAACGACATCCTTGGCTCTCCTGGGTCTTTAGTTTGCTGACTGCAGATCTTGGAACATCTCAGCCTCCGTAATTGCATAAGCCAAGTCCTTATAATAAATCTCTCTCTCTCTCTCTCTCTCTCTCTCTCTCACACACACACATACACACACACACACACACACACACACACACCCTTCCAGTTCTCTTATACCTGCTTCAATCAGGTTGTCTCCAACTATTCCATCCATGCAAAATGCTCTTGTCGAGTCCCTAATGACCTCTGCATCATAAAATCCACGCAGAATGTATTTCTTTTTTAATAGTGATACTTCGTTTGTCATTCCCTACTTTAGATATGCTCTCTGCACTTGGCCTAGTAAAAATCTTAAATGGAACAGATAGAAAACTAAACTTCTAATCATTTACCTCCCTCCCCACTCTACATGTTCTACCTACAGTCTTCTTTCCAGCTTGGTTTATGGCAACTCCATCCTTCCCGTAGCTCAGATCCCAAATCTTGGAATTATCTTTTATTATTCTGTCTCTGTCAGAGCCTACATCTGTTAGTCCAAAAATACCAGAATCCAAACCTTTCTTTTTGCCATCAACACCAAGCTGCTATTATTTCTTACTCTAAACAGTCTTCCTGGTTCTATCCCTGCTCCTCATTAGATGACTATCTACACATCACCCACAGGGCCTCTTTAAAAGTAGACTTTATTTTTTAGAGTGGTTTTAGGTTCATAGCAACACGAACAGAAGGTGCAGAGATTTCCCATAAACCTCCTGCCTCCACACATGCACAGCCTCTCCTGTTATCAGCATCCCCCCAGAGCAGGACACTTTTTACATTTGATGAACCTGCATTGACACGTCATCACCCATAGTCCATAGTTTACATTAGGGTTCACTCTTGGTTGAGTACATTCTATGGGTTTGGACAAGTATATAATTACATGTATTTTCATTGCCCTAGAAATCCTCTGTTCTGTGCCTATTCATCCCTTTCCCCAACCCCAGAACCCCTGCCAACCAGTGAGCTTTTTACTGTCTTTATAGCGTTGCCTTTTCTAGCATGTCATACAGTTGGAATCATAGAGTATGTAGCCTTTTCTGGTTGGCTTCTTTCAATTAATAATATGCATTTAAGATTCCTCCAGGTTTTTTCATGGCTTGAATAATAATTTCTTTTGATGCCCATGTCTTTTCATTAGTGCTGAATAATAATATTCCATTGTTAGATGTACTAGAATTTATTTATTCATTAATCTACTAAACAACACCTTGGTTGGTTCCAAGTTTTGGCAATTATGAATTGAGGTTTGTTTTCTCATTCTCTCAACAGTGTCTTTTATCAAAAGCAGAAATCTTTAATTTTAATGAAGTCCAGCTTATCAATTCTTTCTTTCATGGATCATGTCTTTGGTGTTGCATCTAAAAAGTCATCCTCATACTCAAGGTCATCTGGATTTTCTCTTATGCTATCTTGTAGGAGTTGTATAGTTTTGAATTTTACAGTTAAAGATTCAAAAGTATACAACTATTGAATGGTATGAGATCCATTTTGAGTTAATTTGGGGTGGAATGTATAAGGTCCACGTCTAGATTCACTTTTTTTTGCACACAGATGTCCAGCTGTTTCAGCACCAAGTGTTTGAAAGATGATCTCTTCTCCATTGTATAACCTTTACTCCCATGTCAAAGGTCAATTAACTACATTTATGCGGATATTTTCCTGGGCTTTCTTCTGCTTCATTGGTCTATTTTTTTTTTTTTTTTTTTGCGGTACGCGGGCTTCTCACTGTTGTGGCCTCTCCCGTTGCGGAGCACAGGCTCCAGACGCACAGGCTCAGCGGCCATGGCTCACGGGCCCAGCCGCTCCGCGGCATGTGGGATCTTCGCATGTGGGATCTTCCCGGACCGGGGCACGAACCCGTGTCCGCTGCATCGGCAGGCGGACTCTCAACCACTGCGCCACCAGCGAAGCCCTATTTGTCTATTCTTTTACCAATGCTAAAGGTATTTTAAAAACATAAATCAGATCATGCTTTTCCTGTGTTCAAAACCCTCCAGTGGCTCGCATTTGACTCAGAATGAAAACTGAAATCATTACACTGAATTACAAGGGTCAACATGATCTGAGTCTCTTCATCTTCTGAGGAATGTTACCCCATACTACTCTCTTCCCTCGCTCCCAACACTTCAGTCATATTGGCCTTCTTCAGTTTCTCAAACATGACTTAAGGCCTTTCACTGACTATTACCTTCACCCTGAGCTCTCTTCCCCCAGATATCAATTGTGTGATTCCCTCATGACCCTCTGGTGAGACCTCTCTCACCACTTTATCTGAAGTTGCAGGCCAGCTCATCCCCTGCCAGCATTCCCAATCCACCTTACTCTGATGTTTTCTTTTCTTTCTTTCATAGAACTTATTGCTTGCTAACGTACAATTACGTATTGTCTATTTCTCTTCACTGGTTTGTAAGCTCCGTGAAGAGATGGAATTTTGTTTTATTTTTTCCTTTCCAGGGGGTCATATCTTTAACATGCTAAAAATAGCAATGAATAGAACTCTGTATTAAGTAAAACCAACTTTTCAGAATAAGGGCACAATAAAGGATCTTTCAGACATACAATAACTGATATAGTTGACTACTGTATTTGTTTTTTAGGGCCAGTGTAACAAAGATACACAGACTGGGTGGCTTTTTGAATAACTGTGTTTCTACCTTTTTCTCCAAGTGGGAAATAAGCCATGGACACTGTCTATGACAGGAAAGAACATGAAGCAATGATGCCAGGGTCTCCTAAAGAATCTTCACATGCACTGACTGGACAATAAAATACCTAAGTCCTTCTTCTCTGTGCAGTATTCTAGACCTTCCTCCATAAATTACCATACCTCTCATAGGCTCATGAATTTTGCAATACACTTTTCCATTAAAATTATTTAATAGGCAAGACCCCAAATCCTGCACTTTCTAGGATTCTTCAAAGCTCTACTGAAGCCATCCCAAGCCCCTTGAATCACTATTTACTCAACCACATCATTTGGCTGGAGTAGGAGAATTATCATTTTCATATTTGAAATGTGGGAACTGAAGCAGAATACTTAGCGACTTGTCCAAAATCATGATAGCCAATCTGGCCATGAAACAAATTTTGTTAATATTTGAATGTTTCTTCTATTTTCAGATAGTGAAATGGCATTAAAGTAACCTTTTATCTCAGACATAGCTAACAGAAAAGAGTAGAGCATATTTTAGTGAAATGGGATGAACTCTTAGTGATGTATTTGTAAGATTCACTCTCTGGCAATTTGAATGCACAACTGGGAGTATATAATCCTGAGTGTAAGTGCAGTTGGAAGGCAGAAGCTATGGTGTGGGAAGAATTGCATCAAGTCTGAGATGCATTGGAGTGTGTGAAGGGGAGCCATGCCATCCTTTCTTCCTTTCTTTGTTGTGTAGGGTGACGAGGCTCCTCTATACTCTTAAGGCCTTCCACTTGCAGTCTTGAAGAAACTTCCTGGAAAATATCAATGTTTGATAGCTTTCTTCATGTGAACCTCTTACGCCCTTTAAGACAATTCACTGGAATCCACTTACACCCGCAAGAACTCAGATAAAATAGATGGCAATGACTATGGAGAAGAGTATGGAGGTTCCTTAAAAAACTAAAAATAGAGCTACCATATGACCCTGCAATCCCACTCCTGGGCATACATCCAGAGAAAAACATGGTCCAAAAGGATGCATGCACCCCAATGTTCATTGCAGCACTGTTTACAATAGCCAAGACATGGAAGCAACCTAAATGTCCATCAACAGAGGAGTGGATAAAGAAGACGTGGTACATATATACAATGGAATATTACTCAGCCATAAAAAAGAATGAAATAATGACATTTGCAGCAACATGGATGGACCTAGAGATTTTCATACTGAGTGAAGTAAGTCAGAGAAAGAGAAATATTGTATGATATCACTTATATGCCGAATCTAAAAAGAAATGATACAAATGAACGTACTTACAAAACAGAAACACTCACAGACTTAGACAATGAACTTATGGCTACCGGGGGGGAAGGGTGGAGGGAAGGGATAGTTAGGGAGTTTGGGATTGACATGTACACACTGTTATCTTTAAAAAAGATAACCAACAAGGACCTACTGTATAGAGCAGGGAACTCTGCTCAATGTTATGTGGCAGCCTGGATGGGAGGGGAATTTGGGGGAGAATGGATACATGTATATGTATGGCTGAGTCACTTTGCTGTGCACCTGAAACTATCACAACATTGTTAATCGGCTATACTCCACTATAAAATAAAAAGTTAAAAAAAATATAATAGCTGGCATAGCGCTACAGTAAAATAACCATTGGTTTTAGAGTCAGAAAAGTCTAGGTTTGAATCCTGGCTTCAGGTGCTGGTGAGCTGTAAGATCTTGAATAACTTATCTAACTAAGTACCTTTTGCTAGGTACTTAGTTATATATGTGAAATAATAAAGTAACACAAGACAGAAAATGTAAGCAAAGCATGCAGCATAAGCAGTTGTTCAATACAAGATAGTTATGACTATTATCTCACTATATTGGTCCTTTGCTGATGCAGGTAATTATAATTAATAATGATTATTTTTAGTGTTCTTGAATTTAGGTAGAATAAAACGATGGATGTTTGGAAGAGAATTTGATAAATAGTTCACCACTTTTATTCCATGGTATAGTAATGACCTGAAAAAGTTCACATACTTGCAAAGAGGCTAAATTAACTGAGTGGATTGGGGAATGCAAATGAGACAGAGAAATAGATTATAGTCTATCTAAGGTTGAAAAGACTTTCAACCATTTCTGCATAATGTTAAAAACTATACTTGGATGCTCACAGTCAAATTTTAGTGATAAAAAGGTAATCAAAACAGATGTTAGATTAAATTGGCTGGTAAACTTAAAGAAACTGATTAATTCATCGAAATCACTTGAATAAGCAGGCGGCCACAAGTACACATGTGGAAAATCTTCTTACAATATTCTCTTTTTTCCCTCACTAACATCAATTCTCTGCATTTCAAACTTTTAAATTTCTTTTTATCCAAAGCAACCACCCAGCCTCAAATCTTATAACCACAGGATGACTTCTTACATCACGGGAAGGAAAACTAATAATCAGCTTCATCCATAATATATTTATTATAACAATGTTGACTGACGAGAGAAAGTTTATAAAAAATATTAATAGTATCTGGAGAATAATTGCTCCCTGGTATTATTGTACATATTATAGTCTCCACTGCTTCATTATTTTTAACATAATGTCCCAATATCTTTTTTGCAATATAAATGCCTTATCTTTTAATATTGTTGGTTATTTACCCGGAAAACATCATGAAATCATCACTGCATTCATGTTATTTCCTTCTGCTGCTAGTTATCCTTTAGGAGTGTAAAAATGGAAGAAAATGACTTGAATTTTGTTGTTCATTCTAGTCTATGCCATATAGCTTTTTATTTGTGAGTTCATCTGCCTGGAAGGTGAACAATCATAACAGGGTTTCCACTTGTGGCTATAACTGAGTTATTGAAAGTGGCCCTGACTTCCCACTGTGGACAATTAAAAAACTGGGCAAAATATACTAAACAATAGTTTTTCAGACTGTAATCTCAAAGAGAAGAGAATCACAAGAGTTAGTTCTAAGCTTTCTGCCTTTAGGCACCAAAAAGACTGTGGCACAGGGAGGGCAACCTCAGGCAGAGTCAAGTTGAAGAGATAGATTGAAGTTCAAGGAGCCAGAAATGTCTGGACATCGTGGGGTAGAGCACCGAGAGAGTGGAGAGACATCGAAAAAGCTCCAGACATCTGCACTGGGGGCTTCTCGAGTCTTCCGCTGCTCGTGTGTAGAGTGAGACTTAATGCCAAGAAAGAGACCACTACTGAGAAAAAGAACTTAAAAACTAAAACTATAAAATGTATAGGTGAAGAAAATAAAAGAAAATCTTTGTTACCTTGGGATAGCAGTTTTTGTAGAAGGACACAGAAAGCACTAACCATAAAAGGAAAAAGTGGACATATGGATTGGACTTCTTAAAATTAACATCTCTTTAAAAAGACACCTTTATGAAAGTAAAAAAGCGTGTTATAGACAAGAAGATCCTATTAACAACACATGTATCTGATAAAAGACTTGTATCCAGAATACCTGCGAAGACATCTTCCAGCTCAGTAAGAACCTAGGCAACTCAGTTTTTAAAAAGTGCAAAAGATTTGAAGAGACACCACCAAGAAAGGATATATCAATGGCTGGTAAGCACATAACATGATGCCAAATATTATTAATCATCAGTAGTCATTAGGGAAATGTAAGTTGAAACCTCAGTGATTAATCACTGAACACACTAGGAAGATTGAAATTTAAAATACTGATAATAACAAGTATTGGCAAGGATGGAGAGCACAGAGAAGTCTTGTGTATTACTGTTGGGAATATAAAGTGGTACACACGCCTTAGAAAACAGATTGGTGTTCCTTAGAAAGTTTAACACCCACTTACCATATGACCCAACAATATTACTGTTAGGAATTTAACAGAAATAAAACCATTTGTCCACACAAAGACTTGTTCACAGATGTCTACTGCAATTTTACTTACAATAGCCATATTTGGAAGAACACAAATGTCCCTCATCAATGGATTACTTCAGCAACACAGATGAGGCTCAGAAGCATTATGCCAAACAAAAAGAGTCAAAAACAAAAAGAATACATACTGTATAATGCCACTTATATGAAATTCTAGATCAGAAAACTAATCTACAGTGACAGAACGTAGACCAGTGAGTGGTTTCTCGGGGTGGGAGGGAGTGTGGTTGACAGAAAATTGGCCTAAGATAAATTTTGAAGGTAAAAATTGTTCCATATTCTACTCTGTTGTGGTGACAACAGAGGCGTACACATCTGTAAGAACTCTTTTCTCTCTATTCTTAAATTATACTTTATTAAAGTTGTATTAAAAAGTAACAAGGAACTGTAAAACATAACTGCATTTACAGAACATGGTATTATATAAGAATGTAATTTTTAAACATAGCTAAACTCTTCAGTGTATCAATTTCTTCATATTCATATATATACTCTATTTAATGAGATTTGAGCTTTTTTGCACTTTCATATTATGTAGAATGGACTTACTTTGTTGCTTGCATTAAAACTCTTTATCCTGAATGAATGCCTCTTCCCTGTAGGGAAAACAATGTCGTTATCAAATGTACAGACTAATCACCCTGAATTAAGCATTTTCTTCTGGATAATACAATTTAAACCATCTTGAATATTATACAGACTATTGGTAGAAGTAATTAAGGACTAGAAAAAAAGGTAATTATAATTTCTGATGGATGAATTGATAGGGATAAAGTAAGAACTGACCTGAACCCTAATCTAAAACTAGAACTAAATTAAACAAAATCCTAAAACTTTAGTTGTGTTTTTAATTGATTTTCACACATCAGTGCACTTCCAAGTACCCTATTTTTACTGAGGACTGTAAAGCAGGAAAGATATTATGGTACTTGTGACAAGGAAGGAGGCTTCCAGAAATATCTCCCAAAATATATATGACATGGTGGTCTTTTCTAAGAACTTGATTTCCAAATGAAATTTCTAAAGTTGTTGTTTATATGGATCGAGGAGAAAACAAATCTTTCTGGTATACTGGTTAAATAATAATGAAGGATCGATTCCCAATTGGGATTTATTAGGACTGGTTCCGGCAGTCTGATTTGCACAGTACCACGTTAATGAACTCATGTATGTTGGAACTGTGTATCTGCCTTGCACAAGTCCATGGTAACTGATGCGCAAAGCATGGACATGATTCAGATATGCACAAGTTTCAGTTAACAGTACTGTGTCTTTGATATTTCCCTGCTAGTGGAAATTCCGTCAGTGAAACTTAGTTCTCTTGATTAGAAATAGCTATGTGGATTTAGACATTAATTATTTTTGTTTTATTTTTTGTGTGTCAAAGTAATACACGTGTCTATTTTAAAACGTCATAAAATACTACAAGTCTTATTGCGAAAAATAGCATCTTTTCCTGCACTTCATGCCACTCTCATTCAATAGAGGCTATCATTTCTCACACTCTTTTAGCCACACCTTCTGGTATTTACCTCCATAATTCTAAATAATATAACATTATTTATAAATAATGTAGCCATTTATAATGGTATAACTTTATTTGTAAATAACATAATTTCTAACTTTATTTCTTGATTTAGTAAATTTTGGCCTCACCCCTGCTGGAGCTCTCTGTCCTCTCTTTTTATTTGGGGATTAGCTGTTTTGTCCACACAGCACTTATTCTAGGACTTCCCTCCTATTCTCTCCTGTGTGGGATCTTTTCTTTCCTGGACCTGATGTCTCCCTTTTCCTTGGTTTGCTCTCTCATGTTTTAGCTCATGCTGTAATAGCTTCCTGAGAGTTTGTGGGAAATATTCTTTTAGACATCTATCTAAAATGTCTTATTGTTCTCTGGTCACATTTTGTAGTTTGGTTGGGTCCAGAACAATATAAAACAAAAATTTCCGGGCTTCCCTGGTGGCGCAGTGGTTGAAAGTCCGCCTGCCGATGCAGGGGACACGGGTTCGTGCCCCGGTCCGGGAAGATCCCACATGCCGCGGAGCGGCTGGGCCCGCGAGCCATGGCCGCTGAGCTTGCGCGTCCGGAGCCTGTGCTCCGCAACGGGAGAGGCCACAACAGTGAGAGGCCCGCGTACGGCAAAAAAAAAAAAAAAAAAAAAAAAAAAATTTCCTTTAGAGTTGTGTTGGCATCATTTCCAGTGTTGCAATTAAGAACTCCTATCCCATCTTGGTCTTCATTCTCCCTATGGCCCATCTCCCCACTCCACAAGCTTGAAGGGCTTTCTTTGTTTAATTTCGATTATACTGCAAGTTTATGGTGCTATGCCTCGGCTTGTGTGTAGGCGCATGCCTTTCATTTATGTTTTGAACATTTGGCGATCTCTTTCCATGAAAAGTCATGTTCTAGAGTTCTGAGAACTTTCCTTGTGTTATTTCCTTGGTATTTTTTTACATTTGCTCTGTTCTCTCCTCCAGTGAGTCACATGACACGTACCTGGTGAGATGCTTTAACTACCTCTTTCATTTATGTGTACGTCCTGGGAAATTTCTTTAACTATATCTAACCATCCTTCCATTGATTCTTCATTTCATCCAGCATATTTCCAACAGCTCTTTCTTTTTTTTTCACACACACACACATTGTATTTTATTTTTACAAGAGATAAACCCAAAAGCTCTTTCTTGCTTTCTGAGTGTTCTTTACTCTTTTTCATAGTCTCACGGTTTTCTGGCTATACCTTTCCTTTTCTCCTTGAGTCAGTTAACAATATGTTTTTGGAAGTCTCCTTTTTCTTCCAGGAACATCCCTATTTCCTTTGAGTTCTTTGTTTATTTGTTGGATTCTTTGTCTTTCTTTGGAGACTTTCCTCAAGTTACTGGGAATTCTTGGGTATGCATTCATATTAATAGTAAGACACTAAAATAGGTGTTAATGTGTCTGACTTATCAGATGATTACTATTGGTTAAGTAATAGGTAAGGAGTCAGTCATTTGCATTTAAATGATAAATGTTTAACAAGTGGCTCTCAAGGGGAGGAACCCTGATAGGTAGTGTGTGCTGATTTCCATGGTGTAATATTCCCACCATAGCTGATTTCAAGTTATCAATTTGACTTCAAATGGCTGTAAAATTCCTGAAAATCTAACAATTGGTCCTCGCAAAGCAGTAATAGCTGGCTCTCACACACCACAGGAGCAGTTATTTCATTGGTAGATGTCTCAGTATCAATTTCTGCTGGCCCTGTTTTCAGTTTCTCCAGAGAAATACTCAACAATCTACTGCTTCAGGGTAAGAGGCAGGAGTGATTATGCATGATTGTTGGTGTTCATAAACTCTGAGAGAAACAGTGTTTCATATGTAGGTTTTGACAGTCTCTCCTTGTTTTTGTACAGAGCTTCTGTCCTCCAATGTGCTTGGTATCTCTGATTTTGGGGATACCTTGGTTCAAACTTGCCATGGAATAATCCTTCTTTGGGGCTGGAGGAAAGGTAATCATGGGGACACAGGGGATGAGAAACGGTTCCTGTGAATCTATCTGCTTCTAATATAGATGGTTTACACCAATCTTTTATTGATGCATCATGCTTCTAAGTCCCACAGTATTTAAGTACCACATCCCTGTTTTCTACCACAATTGGTATCTCTAATTCTGGAGGCTTTCCTAGGTACACTGGCATGATTTTGCATGTTTCCTGGAAAAAGTGGTTTTCAGATTATCCATCAGTATGATTTATTCCATCCATAATACTTGTCCAAAAAATGTATTGCATCTCTCCTCTGCCCTCTCCTCTCTCCCGATCCTTTTTGCACATGTAGGTTTTGACCAGTTTTTATAAGTTTGATTTTAGGAAGAGTTAGGGAAGGGGCAAAGATAGATACATGTGTATTCTCATATAATTCTTACTAACCAGAAGTTGTGTTTACAAATTTCATATCTGAATTATATAATTTCAGATGACCCATTGCAAATTCAAAATTATGACACAAAAATAACTTTACTCTTGAATTTTCTATTTTTATCATTACTTTAAGCCACATGAGCAGAATATACTGATTTTAAAAAACTAAAAAAGACAGAAGCATAAAAAAGCAGAATGTAAAAAGATCTCCTGAATCCTTATTTCATGCTTTTCTGTACTCTCTCAGGAAAACCACATTTACAGTGTGGTATATTTCTATCAATTTCCCTTCTGTTTATTACATATGTATGTATATATACATATATATACACACACGATATGCATATATACTACATTCAGGTATAACATATGTACTATATTTTTACATGCTATATATACCCTATCACTCTATCCACTATATGTATTTATATGATAGAGTCATAGATGAATTCTAAATTTACTTGCATTTACTAATTTTTCTTTTTAAAATTTATTTATTTATTTATTTAATTTTCTGCTGCATTGGGTCTTGTTGCTGTGCGCAGGCTTTCTCTAGTTGCGGCGAGTGGGGGCTACTCTTCGTTGCGGTGCGTGGGCTTCTCCTTGCAGTGCCTTTTCTTGTTGTGGAGCCCGGGCTCTAGGCACGCGGGCTTTGGTAGTTGTGGTGCACAGGCTCAGTAGTTGTGGCTCGCGGGCTCTACAGCCCAGGCTCAGTAGTTGTGACATACGGGCTTAGTTGCTCCACGTCATGTTGGATCTTCCCAGACCAGGGATCGAACCCGTGTCCCCTGCATTGGCAGGAGGATTCTTAACCACTGCACCACAGGAAAGTCCCACTAATTTTTCTTGAAAATGAAAATGCACATGTAATATTCTTATAGGTAAAAATTTGTTGCATCCCATAAAGTTTCATTATTATCTAAATACTCTGGAGTATTTAGAGTCTCTCTGTAGATTAATAGTGCTTTAAAATTTGCAGCTGTTGGAATATGTATTTTTAAAAATCAATGCATTAAACCAATCAAATTATCTATTAGTTGTGATGTACAAACTTTTCATGTTAAGGCATTTTCCTTCTAAAAATAATTTTAAAGCTTATTTTTAAAATAATGAATTGGTATTGAATTTTATCAATTATGATTTTAGTGTCAATTTTAAAAATCACATGGAGACATATATTAATGAGTTTCCAAAAATAAAATTTAAAAGAACCTAGCAAATTCCTACAATAAGCCTAGGTTGATAGAGTTTTATGTTTTCATGCTAATTTTTAAATATTTTTGTAGATTTTTTGCATCAATATTGCAAGTGAGATTGGTCTTTTTCTGTGTTTTGGGATGTTTCTGCTAGGTTTTATTGTCAATGTTATGATGACTACAGAAAATGAATTGATGCATGTTCATTTCTTATTTCTGTCTCATAACAGGTTTACTAGCATAAGAATTCTTTGTTCCTTAAATCCTTGAAATGAAATGAATTGATAAAAATATCTAAATCTAGTAGTTTTATTAAGACTGGTTCTTGCAAAACTTTCTCAACATACTTTATGGTTATCTATCCACTTAAACTGTTTCTTAGAATTAAGTTTCCTAAAATATATGTACATACTATATACATATGTATATAATATATATTTACAATATGTAGCTTTCATATTTATCTGTGAAGAACTATGTTTTCTCATAGTTCTTTTAATTCTCACTGTACCTGTGCTTATGTTCTCTTTTCCCATTGCAAAATATTTACCTTATGTATGTAATTAATTTTTTATTGTTAAATTTAACTATGCTTTATCTATGTATCTACATATCATCTATGTATCTATGTATCTATTTATCATCTATCTTGTCACCATTGCTGAGTCCAGATCAGTTTTCAGGGCAATTATCCAACTTATAATTTTAATTCCAATCTTAAAATTCTTACGTTTAATTTATTCTTTTCTAGCTTTTTGAATTAAATGGTAAGTTTATTTACTTTTATTAATTTTGTTTAGAAATAAAAGTGCATATGGAATTTTCCCTTTAGTAAAATTATTTCTAAACCCCATAGTTAAAATTTTTTTTAACCTAGGCCTAATATACATGACATAAAAATCACCTATTGTAAGTTTATAATATATTTATATATATATGTGTGTATAAATTTATATATATAAATTTATAAATTTATATATATATGTGTGTGTGTGTATATATATATATATTTTTTTTTTTTCTGGCTGGCTTCTTTCACTCAATATTATGTTTGTGAGATTCAGCCATGTTATTGCATATGGAAAGAGTTCCTCCATTTCATTACTTTGTCCTGTTCCATTGTATGAATATATTTATTCTACTGTGGGGGGACATTTGGTTCTCTCCAGTTTTCTCTTACCAGCTATACTGCTGTGAATATTTTTGTACCTGTCTCTCAGTAAACATTTGCAGACATTGCTGTTACATATTTAACAAGGGTTGGATTTGCTGAGTTCTAAGGTATGCACACATTAAACTTGAATGGATAGATTCAAAAGGTTTTCCAAAGTTATTGTATCAGTTCATATTTCCACTACCAGTGTATAAGAGCAACAATTGCTCCACATCTTCAACTAACGTTTTCTAGTATTACCTTTTTAATTCTAACTATTTTGGTAGGTGTATAGTAGTATCTCATTTTAGTCTCAATTTATATTTCCCTGATGGCAAGTGTGGTTCAAAGCTTCTCATATATCAATTAATTGGTCATTTGGATAGCCTCTTTTGTGAAGTACCAGTTTAAGTCTTTTGCATATTATTTTCTTGTGTGATCTTTTTTATTAATAACTTGAAGAGATCCTTTATCTTAGATATCCTTTATCTTAGATATATAACTATCTTATTAGTTATATGTGTGAAAATGTCTTCTACTTTGTGATTTACCTTTTCACTCTCTTTTGAAGAACAGACATTCTTAATTTTAATTTAATTGCATTTATATAGTTTTTCTTTTATGAATAATGTTCTATTTAGGAATTTGTTTCTACTTCAGATTATGATGATATAGGTCATGTTCAAGACACTTCATTGTTTTGACTTTCATGTATAGATGTACAGTCCAACTGCAATTAATTTTTACATATAGTGTGAGGCAGGGATCAGAATTAATGCTTATTCCATATGGAAATTTAATTGGTCCTGTATCATTGAAAAGATCACCACACTACATCACAGTACTGTCTTAGTGCTACATCAGATAGATATTTACCCCTATGTATTTAAAATATTGATAATATTTTAAGTGTTATTGTTCCTTAAATTTTGTTTCTTAGTTTTGTCTTGTATTTAAAAATGCAATTTATTTTTTAACCTAAATGATATCCAGAATCTTGCTAATTATAACAAATGTTAGTTCTGGAGAAGTTTCAATTGATTGATTATTTTCCTTATTATAGGCTGTGTTTTTGTGTTTATTTGTATGCCTGGTAATCTTCAATTGAATGACAAACATTGTGAATTTTACATTGTTGTTTATTTTGTATCTTAATTTTCTTTGTACATATATCTAAATTGCTGTAAGTTTCTCTCATTCTTTCTTTATATTGTCTACTAAATCCTGCTTTTCATTTCTGTTTCCAAAATGGCCTGTTTTCAATTCTGTGAATTTTCATTCATTCCTTTATCACCACTTGTTTAGGTTTCTTCGGTTTCTGTGTGTTTCCTGCCTCAGTCTCTTGTCTTCCTAACCACCTTATGTATAGCTGCTAGAACACATGCATATGTATTATATATAATGTGCTTATACACAGGATTACTAGGAGTAATCATCATAGTCAAAATTAGCAACTATGCACTTAGCACATATTATATGCCAGGTGCTAAAAATGTAGTGTTTCTAGTATTCAAAAAATCTCTTTGAATTGGATAATTGGATAATTCTATTCTCATTTTATAGGTGAGAAGGCTGAGTGTCAAAACCTTTCATTTATAGAAGGTCTCAGGCCTCAATAAGGAAAGGATGAATCTGACTTACACCTGCTTAGCCCCAAAGATTATAGTCTCTTAAGGTGCCACAGCTCACTTCTACAGGATGTGGTTTATATTATGAACGCTGTTATTTTTAACATCTTTTCAAATGGACTGTAAGGCTTTGTGAGGTCTTAGAGTTCTTTTGTATCATCCAAGCACACATTGCCTCAGCAGACAATAAATATTGATCAACTGGTTGAAGTTTTGTGACAGAATTCCTCAAAATAAATAGTCAGGTAGCAGAAGTGTGTTCAACCTGGAGAGGCTGTAAGGCTCTTTGGCTCCAAAATTATACTCACTGGACAATGGGCCCTTGATGAGAGAAAATAGCTCTAGAAAAATGAGTTAGTAAAAATGAGCTCATTTTCTCCTTGAAAAAATGGCTTCAGTTCAATAATACCTGGACATTATATTTTACTAATATCCTCTGAAAAGTCAGGAAATAGGAGGCCATCTCTAAGGTTGTTTCAAAACTCATTCAGTGAGCTTTCAGTCTTCACTTTAGTCAAGGCTGCAGTCACGAAATGGAAGCATCCATCGAATTACTGGACAATACAGACTGGAAGGACTTTTCCAACCCTACACGCATCCCCTCAGAAGAAGAAAAAAATGAAAACTTTGATTAAAGTAAAAGATCTGTGACCTAGTTCATTCTCTCTATTCAGTTTAGTTCCCATATATCCACTACATAATTTTTCAAATCTTTCCTTTACTTTGGTTAAGGTAATGTGATGGCTTCATTATGAAGTGTAAGCTTTTTCATCTCTGGTTATTACTGGATTAAAGAAATTAGATAAAAATACAAGTAAAATGGACATAAATCCAGAAAAGGAATTGCTAACCTGAGGAAACCTATGCATTTTGCTGAATCTGGCAATGGACGTGGGGACTTATAAATAACTATTATTAAGCTATAAGTGGTCGTGAAGACAGTTGTTTGTAGGTTACGGGCACGCAGCCACCTGAAATATAAAAGCAACGACTTTTGACTACAGTCAGATTATTTAGTCAAGACTTTACTAATGAGTAAAACTTGTCGAACTATGGCTTACTGAACACTCATCCTATGAATAAAATAGGATTAGATTGGATATTTTAAGCTTTAGCTACTGTGACTATTTAATTGTATGCAATATATTCAAGTAAGCCAATTCCAAGTGGAACTGAATGATCTCTTAATGTTAACTGTGGTTTTTATTGACTCATTTCCCTCTATGTTCCTTAAATATTTTATCATTCTGTTTCCCTGTTGCTTTCTATGCATATTTTCAAATAGTTCAATAGTTGTCTTGCCCTATAATCTTTTAAATTAGACCATCATGTTACTGTACCTATCAATATTGGAAGTAAACACTATTATCCCTGTTAATATAAATCGATCATTTCATTTATGGTATAAAATTCTATTAACTGTCCATTAAACTCCCTAAACAAGAAGACCTTAATCTGAGACATCTTTCTTTTATATGTAGCTAGAAAATACTGCCAAATTCTCTTAGCACTTTAGCGCTGTGTTTAGAACCTGGATGTGATGAAAGAAAAACACTAAATGGATAGGATTTGTCATATCAATTGACAGAGCTTTAGAAAACACTCATAAAATGGTATACAATGAAATTCTCAAATAAAAGAAAGATATATTTTTTAAAAAGACTAATGCTAATTATTTTTAACTATTATAGAATAGTTTATAATCAAGAAATTTCCTATTTTATGATATTTTTAAGCTGAAATCTGAGGATAGTTTTTAAAAACTATGTGGGCATTTTTCTGGCATTTATATAACCTATAACTCAAATTATTTGAAAGTTCCTGTTACCTAGATTGATTCTGATCTGCATAATACTGATCCCTTGTTTTTTATTAAGTTCATTTTATTTTTTCAGATATAGAAGTCACTGTACAGCTCTTCTTACATGGCTTTGCTCTTGTAAGGAACATGAAATTAAGAGACTCTCTGGATAAACTCAGGTGTGATAGGAAACTGATTTCTGTATCAGAGTGGCTTATTGGATCTGTTTCCATGTTTGTTTTTCGGATTCAGTGGCTAATTTGGTTTCTAATCATGCTTTTGACCCCATTTCCAGACTGTTTGTGGTATGGGTAAAAGAAAGGCCCTGCAGTAGGTAATTAAGTCAGCAGCAAAGGCAGGGCTGCTTACTTTTCATTGCAGTAGATAATCAGAGTGCTGTTACTCAAGTGTAAAATGCAGAAATTAATGATCCTATATAATACAGATTAGGGCTTTCATTTTAAAAACTATCAGTGCAGAAGAACAAAGGTAGGAAGAACAGCATTATAGTTAGAATTCCAATATATAGTAAAGCTTGCAAATTTTGAAAGAGGTTTCTAAGCATGGGACTAATCAAAATTCGCCTTGTGTCCTAAGGTGATTGATTAGTTCAGAACTCACATATATGACTGACCCATTGCATCTTTGAAAAGGCACAGTTAGACATATTTGCCCATGTCTTTTCACTTGTAAACATGCCCTATTGTTCACTCAGATCAAATGGCGTATGTGAAAGCATTTAGCATGCTGAGTGCCACATAGTAGGTACTCAACAAATATGGCAGTGTTTGAATAAAAAAAATTCCATAAAGCGGTAACAAAGCGATATCCAAGAGCCATGAAAATAACATGTACACTTGTAAAAAACACATACTCTCAGAAAAACTTTTATGTACTATTATTTACCCAGATATTTCCACCGTTAGGGCTCAATAGATTGCAAAATTACTCTTGCTGTAGAAGGGTATCAGTTTACAGTGTACCCTTCCTAGAAGGAAAACTGACTCTTCCAACGAAACCCCAACTGCTCCCCCCAAAAATGCATACATGGTACCACATGATCCAAAGATTCCATCCTCAGGGAGTATAAACATACTGACGTATTTCAGCAACATGATCAATTTAGTCAATGATTAAATCAATAGATTTTCCATGTTCTTTTCCTAAATCGTTAGATCATTTGGAGAATACATTTCCCCACGTTTTTCACTCTTAGTCATTTTCTCAATGATTTTTTCCTACGAAGTTATTTCTCATTTGTCATTGGTAATAATCTGGTTAATCTGGTAAATACTTCATTAAGGTAATGAGAATGATGCTGTATTCTTCGTATTACATACGGAGAAACTTAGACACAGAGTGAAAATAATAATACAATTGTCATTTATAGGAATGGTCCACATCAATTAAAAATGTATCATTTTCTCTAATTTATACAAGTTCTCTTCAGGTCACGCTCAGTGACTCTTGGATCAGAGAATACAGTCACAGTGCCTCTGAAATATTACTTTAAAAGGTAAAGTTAAGATGAGACTTCCAAACTAAGTGATTCAGAATGAGACAGCATCGCTCGCTCCCTCTCAGCAGTTGGGAAAACAGTTGGTGTGTTGATCTGGCACAGTTCTAAGCTTGTATTAGAAAAATCATGAACACATGAAGAGCAGCATTTGTTGCATATTGGTAGCCATTCTAATCTATTTATAAAATATGCTAGGAAGCATTGTTTTCTAAACAGAGAAAAGTGGATCTTTGGCATGCCTTCTGCATCTGATTTTAAGTGACAAGAACATGGTTTGAAGCAACCCCAGAAGTTACAATAATGAACTCTCCGGTCAAGCACTTGTGCTTTGCAGTTCAATTTTCACATTGGCCAGGACCCACTCAAGGGTTTAGTGTTTATTCATCGTGACCAATAAATACAGTACATTTCAATACAATCTTGCCTTCCAAGTTATGTTCAGTAACTGCAATGCTGTCACCACTGACAACAGGAGGAACCAGAATCTCATCACACCGACACTGCAAGATCACGCAGATGTTTACAGCCAGCTGATCTATTCCTCCCCAGATAAATTATGCCAGTAGGTGTTTTGCCTTAGAGTTTTGCCGAAAGCAAAATTAAAATTACTGTTCAGTTATTTTGAACCAGAATGATGTTGTTAAAAGTGGGATACTACCGTATGCTAACACATATATATGGAATCTAAAAAAAAAAAAAGAAAATGGTCAGAAGAACCTAGGGGCAAGATGGGAATACAGATGCAGACCTACTAAAGAATGGACTTGAGGATACGGGGAGCAGGGAAGGGTAAGCTGGGACAAAGTGAGAGAGTGGCGTGGACATATATACACTACCAAACGTAAAATAGATGGCCAGTGGGAAGCAGCTGCATAGCACAAGGAGATCAGCTCGGTGCTTTGTGACCACCTAGAGGGGTGGGATAGGGAGGGTGGGAGGGAGACACGAGAGGGATGAGATATGGGGATGTATGTATATGTGTAGCTGATTCACTTTGTTATAAAGCAGAAACTAACACACCATTGTAAAGCAATTATGCTCCAATAAAGACGTTAAAAAAAAATGTGGGGATACTAACAACTATTGAACAAGCTGGGTTCTCAGCGAGTGTCTCTTCTTGCTCTGCTGCCTGGAAGTGGGTGGTCTGGCCTCTGACCTACGGAAAAAAGCCAAAAGAGGGAGCTGAGAGGTTGACGCTCTGATGATGAAAGACAAGGACCTGGGGTCCTGACTGACTACTCCAACAGCTTCTCAGGCTCCGTTTTATACTTTTGATATTCCCGAAAGATATTTTTAGTCAAAAAAAGCCCCCAGCCAATTATTCATTGACAAGTCCAAGCATGTGAAACAATTGCTCTTCCAGGGTCCAGCAAACAATTAGGAACAGTCAACACCTGGCAGCAGAGTGGGTCTGGATTCAGCCACTTTCATATGCAATATGAACTGGCAATCAGAGTGGACATAGGAGAGAACAGAGGATTGCAAGCCAAAGATAAAGGATTGAGGAAGAAAAATCATTCCTATTTCTCTCTCTTTAAGGCATCAGTTTATTCACATCATTTGGGTTGAGATTCAGGCCTATTTTTCTAGTTACCAGAAAATAAATACAAGCAAAAAAAAAAAAGAACTACGATGTTGGAGTTGCTGTTTTGTTTTTAACGTCCACTGTCAAGGTTTTTTTCTTAGATCTAAGCATCCCTACAGGTGGACTTTAGTATCTCTACCTTGTAGATGAGGATAAAAAGAGTTAGGTTAAGGGACTGGGGAATGTTATTTGGCCAGTAAGTGGAAAAGCTGAGGTTGGAATGCTCGATTGGAAAACTGAACAAGTCCAAATAAAACTGAACTTCTTAAAAAGAAGCAGCATGGTAGAAAGGTAATGTCCAGTTTTGTTGGCACTTATAGCCACTCTCTACTCTCCCATAGTAAAGGCTACAAAAACTGTGTGAAGCTACTCTTTTTCACGCTTGCAATTTATCCTGGATGTTCCTCTGATTCTTAGCCTTGAACTTCTCTTTCTTTCTTATTGATTTGACTGTGTTCCCCAGCTAACCCTATGAGTGTATGACAAACTTGTATAGCCTGTCTTGTCTTTGTTTTCTCTTTTCTCTTTTCTTTTCCTTTCCTTTTCTTGTCTTTTCCTTTTCTTTTCTTTTCTGCCTCTATCAAGAAGAAGCTTCTCAGATCAACTGCTCTATATTCCATGCAATTCAAATGAAAGTAAGAGATACCCTAGATTGGACCCAGAATCCAGGCCTTCATATCTGTCAGTGAGATTGAATAGAATTTATCTTATTAAGTAATCAAACATATTTTAAAACTACTATAATTGAAAGATTTTGACCCTGAGGTAAGAATAGTCATTTCAACATCTCAGAATAATTAGACCACACAGATGTTACTATTTTTATAAGAATTTAATATTTAATGAAATTAACATGATACATCAGTATGGAAGAATAATATTCAATAAAGTATCTAAAAATGACTTTGAAGATTGGGGAAGGATGATATTTAAGATTCTAACTTCATCCTATATATTAAATAAACTCCATATCTATTAAATAATTAAATAAGAAAAAAAAATCATATCCTATCACAGAAAAGACTAAAAGAAGCAATGGGATATTTAGAAACTACTGAAAAGTTGATTCTGAATTAAAAATATACTGAAGAAATTAGAAATAAAATAATAATCATACCAAAGATTGGTGTGTATTGGTGCTTGTTTTGTGTCAGGCTTGGTCCTAAGAACTTCCCTGTGCTACCTTATTTAATATCCACATCTCCTATGACAAAAATAATATTACTATTCCCATTTTACGAATGAGATAACAAATGCTAAGAAAGGTTAAGTAATTGATCCAAGATTACCGAGTTAATTTCAGAGCTCATATTCACTGCTGCTGGCTCCAACCCCTTGGCACTTAACCACTACATTGTACAGAAATATTTTGAATATTAATGACTTCTGATATATATATATATATATATATCTTTACCTTTGTTCCATTACATATGGTATGTCAGAAAAGATGGGGAAAATATCTTTATTTTGTAGAAACTTATTTTAATAGATTTTTAAAAGAGAAAAATACTTTTAATCTATCCAATTAGTGGAAGTAAATATGACCATTATTTCTTTGTGGGCATTGTGATAATGACATTTCATACATTAGGAAAGCTTCTCAGTTATATACAAAATTCTTTAACAGTGTTCACAGTAGATTTCAGCAGATATGTGTTTAAGAAATGGCACTTTGCTCAGTCTATCCCATCGTATAAAGATAACTTACATGGGGAAGAAACAAAATAAAAAACAAAAACAGAAAAAGAGACCAAAAGCTACTGACAGCCAACTGCTGGACAAAATCAAAGAGATTTTCATTAACCATGAAGTATATATCCACATAATTTTAGAATGAAACCTGATGACTCATTTAAAGTATTCCATCTCAAAAGAAATAAACTTACCAGTTTAAAGGAAGATGATGAAATCTTGTGTCTTTTCTGAGATGCCCAAGCCCACCTCACCCTAGACACCCATGTTTTTCTACTAATAAAGCCCAGCCAACCATCTCTCTCCTACTTTTTGTTCCCTTTCTCTCTTGGAAATTTTCTTTCCACGTCTATCTGGAGACTATAGTTTCCACAAAACGATGGGGCAGAGAGCACAGTCACAGCAGGGTTGTGTGCTGAGAGGCCTCATCCCCAA
Source organism: Aethalodelphis obliquidens (assembly GCF_003676395.1). Taxonomy (NCBI): domain Eukaryota; kingdom Metazoa; phylum Chordata; class Mammalia; order Artiodactyla; family Delphinidae; genus Aethalodelphis; species Aethalodelphis obliquidens. The sequence goes on along the minus strand of NW_020837977.1, from coordinate 11,771,940 downwards.
TGAGTAGGTTGCTAGAAGGTGAATAGCAATGGAAGCAGCCCAGGTTTGAGCGCATCCCTGGGACTGTAGTTTCCCAGCAACTCCATCGCATCAGAGTAAGATACCCAGGCGATGGGAATAAGAGACAATTATACCGCGGTGCTATAGAAGCCACAGGATAAATGCTTGCCGATGCTGGAAATTCGTCTAGGAGGGAATGTATCAAACTGCCCTCCAGCCGCATTATGACAAGGAGACCTACTGAGCACCCAAATGAACAGAGGGAGACTAGGATAAGCATGACATTGGGATGACCTTCTCACTTAAGAAAGAATAAGCCTCAAATAACGAACAAACAAAAAACAGCAGCTCTTTGAAAAAGAAAAGCAAAAAAATTCAGAACAAAGGAAAAGGCATATCATCTTAAAAGCCCCTGTGGACTACCAGGACTTGGGTAGGGGACAGCGATCCAGGTGACAGGAGGGACCAATGTCAACCAGCTGGGCACATCTCTTCCTTCCTCTGAAGTTCAGACTGGCTGCAGCAAGGTTTGCTCTTGAGCTCCGCGATGTGAAACATATGGAAAAACGTGCTTAGGAGAATGTAAGCTGGCTATGGGTTTTGATATCCTGAAATAAACACCTGCTTTTGACAAGGTCAAGACACAGTCCACTCCTGCCTGCACCAAAACACAAAACTCACAGGTGGACACACCCCAGGCAACTACATAGACCTCAAACTCAGCTCTGCTCTTCCGAGAAAAGCCTAATTTACCTACACAGCTTGCAAAGGAAACCCATGACAGCTACTATAGCATCACTCTAGAATGCCAATATGTAACAAATAAGAGGAGTTCCAGAAAGAAATTGTAGCTTCCAGTTATGTAGATTGCTTCATAGTTACGACATAGCCACTAGGCATGAGTTACAAGGGAAAAAAATGGAACTACTCTAGTAAGAAAACTATCCCCAGAGGATATCAAAGGCTTCCGAAGACTTTCTTTCAAGAAGAAAACAGATTTTATTCAAAATGTTATATGAAGAATAAGCTGGAAGAGCTCCATGAGATGGTGAAGACGACACATACCTTCCCCATCCATTAAAAAGCAAGGAAATTGGAAATGCCAGGGAAAAAAGTTGTTCAATAAAGTCATGGTCCAAACATGAAGTGAACGAACTTGTGCCAGAATAAGGGTAGTCAATAATAAATAATTGATTGTGAATAATAAAGTGATTTCATTTGAATTTGATGCTTGGAACATGTTCTTTTTCAAGCAACAAAAATGGAAAGATGTGGAATTACATTCCCTCTGTACAGACCCAGCAGGTACTTTATTCTATGAAGAATATTGTTTACATAACAACTTTGGTTTATGAAATAAGATGGAAATTTTAAAATATTATTTAAAACCATGAATGAAATAATTTAGAAACAGAACATTATGTAACTAACAATTGTGGGGATGGTTTCAATGAGTTGAAAGAGTAGATATGTCTTAAGTTGAAAAAGTAAGACATCGAATAAGAACAATATTATTTAGAATTATTGTGGGGGCCAGCAGAGCAGCTAAAATCATGAAAATGATGGAGAGCGATGGCTTCTGAAGTGCACATTGGAGGGACAGGAATTAAAGCTTTTCTTTCCGTTTATATCTTGGGGATTTTAATTGTTTTCATGGTATACATGTTTTACTTTCATGATAAGAATAATTTTTATTGAAAGATCTTAACCATTCAGAATTTTAAATGGAATACATTGCTTACAAATCTCACAAAGACAAAAGGAAACAAGATATTTTGAGGAGTGACTTCCCTACCATTAATTACTACCCTCCAAAATATGAAATGATATCCAAAAATACAAAAGAAATCATTAACTCAACAGAATTAAAGATCAGTTTAGACTAGAAACCAAATTTTGTAGAAAATATGTAGAAAACATGTACAATTTAATATTACAAAAATAATATTCATTTTATTTATTTATTTTGTTTATTTTTTTGGCTTTTTTTTTTGTTGGAGTATAGTTGCTTTGCACTATTATGTTAGTCTATACTGTACAGCAAAGTGAATCAGCTATACGTATACATATATCCCCTCTTTTCTTTTTAAAACATCTATCATCTCTAATTTAATTCGTAAGAATTTTCCTTAAAAAAATCCAAGTATAGAAAAAGCTATATTCATGAAAATATGTATTGCATCCTTATTTAAAATAGCTAATCATTGAAAGCAACCTAAATTTAGAGTACAGGGAAATAGGTAACTTGTGTTAAAATGTTCTCCACGGCTGAGGAGAATCAGAGCTGGGGATGAGCAAAGAGGTAAAGGGTACAACAAGATTCACCTGGAAAGAGTAGATTCAATGGTACCCTCTGGATGGGGCTAATGCTCAAATACTTTCTCTCTTAGAACATCTCTGGAAGTTTGTAAGTTCTTTGAAGACATCACCTCTAATCGCTGGAAATCTCTACGGTTTTCTGATATGCACTGTGCCCAGTGGGATGTTGGTGAAAAGTTTAATAATTGGATCTCTGGGGAAAAAAATTCTATTTTCCAGGATATATATACTCCTGTCATGGTGGATTTTAACCCATCAACCAGATGTCACTAAGTGGGGAATAGCACAAAATTTTATAGTATTTCCGTCTTAAACACAAGAACGTAGGTAATAGTAAAAATGTAATGAAATAAAAAGAAGTAATGAATTTTGAATATGTATTACCTTTTAAAATAGATTTTATTTAATTGAAACCAATAATGTAATTGATTTGAGTATATAATTAGTTTAAATAATGGCCCTGTTTAACAATTAGCTCACAAAATTCCTAAAAAATTAACAGTTGGCTATTATGAGGCCATGGGAGCTGGCTCGCAGGACCACGTTCCTTCTTATTCTTCAGCTTCTAGCTCCAGAAATTTCAAACCTATATTGTGCCTTTATCTGTTTGGGGGAGGGGTTCCTCTTTTTTAAAGTAATTAATTAATTGTTTTAATTGTGGTGAAATACAGATAACATAAATTTTACCATGTTAACCATTTAAAAGTGTACAGTTCACTACATTTACATTCACGCTGTTGTGCTACGATCACCACTATCCATCTACATAACTCTTTTCATCTTGCAAAACTGAAACTCCGCGCCCATTAAAGAATAATTCTCCATCCCCTTTCCCTACAGTCCCTGGCAACCGCCATTCTATTTTCTGTCTGTATGAATCTGAGTACTTAAGGTACCTCATGTAAGCGAAAGCATATTGTATTTGTCCTCTTGTGATTGGCTTACTTCACTTAGTGTAATGCCCTCAGAGTTCATCCATGTTGTAGCATGAAGAGAGGTTACTTTTAGGATGACCAATGATCCTTGGCAAACTTCAGAAACACCAGGTATTCCCTGTGCAGCCCCCCTGTCCTGCTGGCCCTGCCGGCCAGAGGATCCCTGTCAGACAATTTTCTGGTGAGAGTCAGGTACCAGCCGTTATTGGAAATACACATGCCAAGCTGTCGGGGTTCCCCTTGCTTGGGTTTGGGTTTCCCTCAAAGAAACCCTATGTTGTCCACTCTTTCTATAATAAATACTCATCTTCTCTGATATAGTCTGGAAGGGGTTAATGAATGAACTTGGACAAACCGTTTTGGGGCTGTTTGCTACAGAAATCTGGGAGCCCTGAAGGACCTACTCTTCTCACCTCTGAACCTCAATCTAAATTCTAACGAAAAAGAGTCCAATTTTAACACTTTTCATCTATTCTGATAGTCTTACATCTCTATCTCTAGCCCATGTTTCTCCTGAGTTCCAATCCAATATCCAATAGCTATCGCAAACAGTAATACCAGAGCAAATACCTGTACCCTCATAGAGTTCTCTACCTTATTTCCATGTCAATACGTCCAGCCACATGCAACATCTGTAGACCAATCTAACCAGAGTTCACTAAGCAGTTTCCCTCTAGTTGTGCCTCCCTTTGACCGTCTGCTGCTTTCTTACCAGGGTGACGTTACTCAAATACAAAGGCGACTGTGCCAGCTTTGATGCTCCTGGTGGTTTTATAAAACCTCCTCATCATGCCCCTACTTACATTAGACCTCACCTCTTTTCTGCAAGCTCTCTCACACCAGAAGCTTCTCTGAGAATGACTGTCTGCAGCCCTTGCCACATTATGTATTCAGTCTCCTCGCTCATTCGCTCCTTCTGTCTGGAAGTTCAACTTCTCTCGCTTTTCCCCAGCATTGCAACCTCACAAACTTGTAATCGGCCTTCAAAATCAACTTTTTTTCTTCCCGTTTTATTGAGATATAACTGACATACTGCACTGTGTAAGTTTAAGGTGTACGGCATAATGATTTGATCTACATACATCATGAAGTATCACGGTAAGTTTAGGGAACACCCATCATCTCATACAGATACAAAAATAAAGAAATAGAAAAAAACTTTTTTTTCTTGTGATGAGAACTCAGATTTACTCTTCACTTTCATGTATAACATAACAGCAGTTAATTACGTTTATAAAGTTGTACATCATTGGTACATATTTATCAACTGGAACTCTGTACATTTTGACTGCCTCCCCCCAGAAAATCAACTTTTTTAGAAAAGAAGCATGTTACCACCCTTTCTCCAAAAAAGGATGGACCATTTCTCTTTTTTTTCCAAACAACTTTCTCCGTAAATCTACCATTGTACCTATACAATCCTATTGTACTTCCTTGATTATATGACTATTTTCCTCCCCCCAAAGCTATAAAATATTGGAGACCAAGAACAAGTTTTATTGTATTTTCATTCTTAGAGTGTAACATAGCACCTGACAAGCATTTGTTATTCAATTTTTTTAAAGGAATAAATGAATAAAACAAGCTGTAGATAAAGTACTGTACAGCTATCAAAATAGATTTTTAAGGTATGAAATTATATTACAATGTATAAAAACTATTAATAGAGCAGGAAACGAAATTGTATTTACACCATGCATATAACTTGGAAAAACACATGTACTTAGAATAAAACCTGAAAGAAAATATACACAAATTGCTAAAGTTTGTTCATTAGGATATTAAAATTTAAAGTGATCCTCATTCCCTCTCTCTCTCTCTCTCTCTCTTTCTTTCTCTCTCTCTCTCCACCTCACCTCCTCTCCTTTCTTTTTGTCAAAAGTTCACATTTCTTTTATAACTATATATATTTATATATAACTATTTTTTTTATTTTAGGAAACAAATGGTTACATATGATTCTCAATGGTATACCTGTTTTTATATGTATCATTTCTTTCACAATCACATGTATATATAATCCTAAGAAATGCTTTCTCATAAAGACAAATTGAAAAATGGTCAAGTTCTAGTAAAACCACACTAACTCAATTATACTGGTTGCCAAAATCAGGTTATTGGTATCCCATCTCCGTTCCCTATGCTGTCCCCAGACATTCCAAGGCATGACCCACAACTAATCAGGTGTTTTTAAACTTTCCTTCCCAATACTTCTCATTCATTTTTTCCTAAACTTTTTTTCAAAGCAGCTCTTCATTTTACAATAATGCATTCTCACAGCTGCTATGTAGTTCAACTAGTAGGCAATAAAGCAAGAACACACTTGAATACATGGTCAAAATGAGATCTGGAACTTCATGCTCTTGTTGACTGAATAGCCTCTGTATCAGATAAAACCACATGGACAGGATTCCTTTCCTATCTGTAAAGGTAGAGCATTGACTAGGAAGCTCAGTAGTTCTAAACAGTGCCCTTCTACCCCAGGCTATAAGCAACTAAAAGACCAGAACGTAGATGAGGCATCCCTACATCTTTGGTGCCTAGTACATAGAAGTTGTGTAATTAACATGTGTTGAGTGATATAAGTGATAAATGCAGAGCCATATCACAGCTTTGTGAGATACAACAGGGGAAACAGCCACCAGCATCAATAAGAAAAATGGTGATTAGAAAAATAAAATTATTATTCACTGTTTTGATATTTACTTTTTGCAGAAAGGGAACGGAAAGTTAGAAGAAGCTAGTTGGAACCCAATTTATGCTACGCATTATGATTTTTATACATATTCCTTATATATGTGTTAGATTAGTGATTCAAAGAGCAAACACTGGTGCCAAAATACTTGAATTTGAATCCTGGCTCTGCCACTGTATAACTGTGAGACTTTGGACAAGACACATGGTAACTCTACTCTTCAGTTTCATCACCTGTAATCTGGGGGTGATACTAACAGACCTACCTGATAAAGTGGTTGTGAGAATTGAATTAATACATATAAAGCTTTTGCACAGAGACTGGAACATAAATGTGATTTTTCTAAGTGTGATTTTTTTAAAAAATTTTATCATCAGTTAACCATTATATAATCACTTTGAGGTGGATATTACTACCACCATTTTGCATCTAAGGAAACTAAATACATAAACTTGTCACGCATTACAGTAAAACAAACTTGAACTCAAGACGGAGAGATTTTTGTCCATGTATCACAAAAGATGCTTTTATAAAGCACTCTTTCAGTAAATATAGGGGAAAAAAGTATATTGTATTTAAACGCTGGCTGAATTCCCAATGGACTAAGCTTTTTCAAATAGCATAATTTTTTGGATAATCAAAGTTTAATCTCTATAAACACAACATTCTTTTGGTTTCAACTATTCATGTTGGTCAACATAATATAATTTGTTTTATTCTTTGTGATTCAGGTTCATCGCTATTTTTATCAGTTATTGTACAGAGCTCTAATAGCCCATGTTTCATGCCCCGGAGAGCTCGTGAGTTCTGTTGAGCCATTTGCTCCTTCACTTAATGGCCCTGCCCTGCCTACCTGTTCCAGTTCCTATATCTGTGGTTCTGTAGTTTTATTCTCTCCTCCTCCAGCCCGTGTGACAGCCTTCAACAGGTCTGGGCTGGCAGTGTGCCTGCCAATAACAGTCCCCTTCTCCTGACGATTTTTCCTCTGATCATTCTATGGAGTTGAGAGAAATAAGTATATACAACCAGACTGAGAATAATCATGTATGAAATCAGATTAAGCAGAATCTGAGTGAAGACCTGACGGGCATAATATGAGTAACATCCAGATGCTATATGCGTGAGCATTGTAGCATCTATATTGGCTCCCCAGAGACTGCTCGCTAGCTTGTGTTTCTCTGTACGTTAGTCAGGGTATTTGTTCACGTACTTAGTTAATTCATTTAACTATACCACAATGTTATTGGAATACGTACATCCCCAAACGGAGATTTATATAGAAAACTGTTTGAAGCAAGAGGACTGTTACTTGCTGAGCTGCCTGTGCTGCGGTGCTCTGCAAAGTTAGGTGCTAACAAGATATTGAATAGGTTAGTTATTAGATATATTTTCAGGAGTTTTACTTGTGTGTTTTTCATCTGCAATGTCTCCCTAGGAAGATGAAATTAATATTTCAGACAATCACTTATCTGAGAGGAATCTGCTTAAGGATGCTCGGTGCAACGCACAAAGCATAATACGTACAATGAAATGTTACAACTTTTTCTTGCAATCCAATCTAATCCTTAATTAGAAGAGAAATGGTGACCTACTTTCTCTAAACTCTATCCCTAAATATTTTCTTTCTAATTTCTTTCTTTTCCCTTCCGGTTTTATTCAGCTATAATTGACATTCAGCACTGTGTGAGTTTAAGGTGTACGGCATAATGATTCACATACATCATGAAATGATTACCACATTAAGTTTAGTGAATATCCACTACCTCCTATGAATACAAAATGAAATGAAAGGGAAAAAGAAGTTCCTCATGATGAGGACTCCGGGTTTACTCTCTTGTTAACTTGCACTATAACATACACACTGGTTTGACAGCTTCACAATACTGAATCTTCTAATTAATTAACATGGTGTGATAGGCATAATTCTGAGATGACTCCAGGATTTCCGTTCCTGGTATATGCATCCTGAAAAATCTCCCCTTGAGTGTGAATTGATGGATTTATTTATTTATTTTTTAAAATCTTTATCGGAGTATAATTGCTTCACAATGGTGTATTAATTTCTGCTGTATAACAAAGTGAATCAGCTATACATATACATCCATCCCCATATCTCATCCCTCTTGCGTCTCCCTCCCACACTGCCTATCCCACCCCTCTAGGTGGTCACAAAGCACTGAGCTGATCTCCCTGTGCTATGCGGCTGCTTCCTACTAGCTATCTATTTTACATTTGGTAGTGTATATATGTCCATGCTGCTCTCTCACTTCATCCCAGCTTACCCTTCCCCCTACCCATGTCCTCAGGTCCATTCTCCACGTCTACGTCTTTATTCCTGTCCTGCCCCTAGGTTCTTCAGAACAATTTTTTCTTTTTTTTTTTAGATTCCATATATATGTGTTAGCATACGGTATTTGTTTTTCTCTTTCTGGCTTACTTCACTCTGTATGACAGACTCTAGGTCCATCCACTTCACTACACTAACTCAATTTCGTTTCTTTTTATGGTTGAGTAATATTCCATTGTATATTTGTGCCACATCTTCTTTATCCATTCATCTGTCGATGGACACTTAGCTTGCTTCCATGTCCTGGCTATTGTAAATAGTGCTGTAATGAACATTGTGGTACATGATTCTTTTTGAATTATGGTTTTCTCAGGGTATATGCCCAGTAGTGGGATTGCTGGGTCGTATGGTAGTTCTATTTTTAGTTTTTTAAGGAACCTCCATACTATTCTCTATAGTGGCTGTATCAATTTACATTCCCACCAACAGTGCAAGAGGCTTCCCTTTTCTCCACACCCTCTCCAGCATTTACTGTTTGTAGATTTTTTGATGACGGCCATTCTGACTGGTGTGAGGTGATACCTCATTGTAGTTTTGGTTTGCATTTCTCTAATGATTAGTGATGTTGAGCATTCTTTCACGTGGTTGTTGGCAATCTGTATATCTTCTTTGAAGAAATGTCTATTTAGGTCTTCTGCTCATTTTTGGATTGGGTTGTTTGTTCTTTTGATATTGAGCTGCATGAGCTGCTTGTATATTTTGGAGATTAATCCTTTGCAAATATTTTCTCCCATTGTGGGGGTTGTCTTTTCATCTTGTTTATGGTTTCCTTTGCTGTGCAAAAGCTTTTAAGTTTCATTAGGTCCCATTGGTTTATTTTTGTTTTTATTTCCACTTCCCTAGGAGGTGGGTCAAAAAGGATATTGCTGTGATGTATGTCATAGGGTGTTCTGTCTATGCTTTCCTCTAAGAGTTTTATAGTGTCCAGTCTTACATTTACATCTTCAATCCATTTTGAGTTTATTTTTGTGTATGGTGTTAGGGCGTGTTCTAATTTCATTCTTTTACATGTAGCTGTCCAGTTTTCCCAGCACCACTTATTGAAGAGGCTGTCTTTTCTCCATTGTATATTCTTGCCTCCCTTGTTGAAGATACCAAATAGCCTATTTTCCTTGCCTCTTCCAGTAAGCCTTCTTGGTTTAACCACACCTAATTTTTGCATATTTTTTAATATTGCTCTGGATTATTTATATTATTTGTGCTGTTGAATATGTTTTAAGTTTTCTTTTGCCTTTCACATGAGTACATGCCCCCTTTTCAAAACAGAGAGATAAATCTATTGCCAATAAGCACTACATTTTATCAATTCATATTTATCTCTTTCGGCCAAGATGTATTTTCTAAATTTTACATTCTTAGTAGTGTTATTGCTTGACTAACGATAGAGGAACTTGGGAGAAAGTAAAAATGGTAACATTCTATTGTACATTTTACAAACTTCTATTTCACTGTTTCTTAGGTATTTGGCTAAAATTCATCAAAGTGAAAGTTGGAACAAGTGTCAGAGGTCATCAAGTCTGATCTTATACTTTACAATTAAGGACTCTGAGGCCGAGAGATGTTAAGAAATATATCTAAGGTCAGCTAGCTAGTGAGTAGCACGAAAATCTAGGCATTTGATTTTTAGCACATGGCTTTGGGCTCTGTAACAGTTTGCCACCCCATATTAAAAGAGTACTTGCTGTCCGAGTGCTATTTTAGCCATCCATATACCATGCCTGAACTCTGGGTGGCTCAAGGACCATGGCCCTGTTTCACAGATGTGCTGGAACAAAGAAATGTTAAGTGCTGACCAAGGTAGCAGAACAAATCCACAAAGGAGTCAAAATAGAACACACTTCTGTGTTCTACTGATATTTCTCAGTGTTATTGACGAAACTACTCTGCCTTTGTGAGAACAAATTCTGTCTTCCCCAGAGGCTATGTAACTCCCCAATGGTAAAGCAGTCACTGAGGAAGTACATTAACTCTTCCCAGCCACTGGGGTATCATCACTTGGAAATCCTCTGTTTCTAGGCCATTGGCTGTGATGATAGTAGTAGTCTGCGCTAAATGGGACCCCAGTGGCCCGAAAGAACTAATGCACCTTCCTTAGTGCTAAACTTGCTGCAAAGCTTAGGGATGTTCCCCAAAACCCTTCACCTCCCAGACACGTAAACATTTGTTAAGGTTTCTGGCCAAGGCTGGCACCATATCAAATTGTCTTTGAGTTTATTTTAACTTCAGAGGTCTCGCATCTGCTCTCCCATCCACCTAGTATCTAATTCATCCAGGGACCCAGAGTCCTCACACTGCCTCCAGGTGTTTATTCTTCCATGATGAAATATATCAAAATTCAGTCCCATTTCCATTGGAGTCAACATAGCCAGTTTTTCTTTTTTAATTGAAGTATAGTTGACATATAACATTATATTAGTTTCAGATATACAACATAACGTTTCAGTATTTGTATATGGCGTAAAACGTAGAGCCAGTTTTTATTAAAAGACAAAATAACTCATATTATGGTTTTAATAGTGTGAGTTGCTTAATAATGGTTTAATAATTAATCATGAAACCATTCAATAAAGTTAAACTATTTAATAATGGTTTTAATAGATAGTAGTGAATTTATGTATTCCCCTCTAAGATATGCTTTAAAATATGTAATTTATTTCACTAGACCAAGAATGCATTGATATTATAAGAAATTCAAAAGGTACAAAATCTCCTTTCCTGGCCCTTAGAGTCCAATTCCCCCTTCTCTAAGGCCACTTATCCTACCAATTAACTGTGCCTTTTCCCATGGGTAATCCATAATATAGATATGTTCACATATATGCAAATATATTTATATAATTCTTTTATACGAATGTTAGCTTTTTAGACATATTCTTATACACCTTGCTTTTTTCACTAAAACGTATAAAGTGGGATGATTCTATTTTAATACATACTGAGTAGCAGCGTTATTTTGAACAGATACATAGTTTTCCTTAGGATGGAAATCTCATGATTTATTTAATCAGTCCCTAGTGATGGACATTTAGGGTTTTCTTCCCCAACCTTTTGTGATTACAAACAATGCTACACATGGTACTTAATTAATTTTTATATGCATGTATTTATTTTGCTGCACCGTGCCAGTTGCATGATTTTAGTTCCCCAACCAGGGATTGAACCTGGGTCCTAGGAAGTGAAAACGTGGGGTCCTAACCATTGGACCACCAGGGAATTCCCTATATACGGTATGTTTAAAATCAGCCTTTAAACATAAGTGTGAGTATATGTGTATAATAAATTCCTAGAAATGGAATTGCTGAAATAAAAGATATATGCATTTTTAATATTGATAGATACTATTAAAGGGCCATCCACAGAATCTGGAACAATTTACGTACCTTGACACTATATTGTGATATCACGCTTTAATGTTGGTCAACTTAATAGGCAACAAAATGATTTCGCATCGAAGAAGTTAACACAGCCGACTCATGGAGTCAAGACTCACAATGATGACAATCAGATGCCTAAGCCATCTTAACCTAGTTACGTCTTAACCTAGTTACATCGTCTTAACCTAGTTACGGAGACATAGTCAAGAAAAGGGTTTTCTGTATAACCACGCGAATGACAACACGTTTGTAGACACCTGTTTCCTCTGGCCTGAGAAGTCAGGAGTGAAAGGAAGGGGGGTCTGAAGTATGGGTAAGCACAGGTGTAAGAGAACAGCCAAAATACAAAAAGAACAGGAAGAGAGAAGAAGCAAGAGTCACCGCTGAAATAGCACAGCGAAACTTCCGAGACACCATCAGGACACTCACCGAAAGAGGGTGTGGTGAGGCGGTGAGTGGCAGTTAACACAAGACGGAGCTTTGACGTGACTTGACAACCATAGTTACCTCTCCTTGGTCCGTCCTCTAGATTATTTATTCTTATTCTCACAATGATATATTTACAGGTTTTGCCTTTGAAACATTCATAACAGACTTTTCACTGGTTACATTCAGCAGGATTTAGTAAGAATCATGTCTCTCTGGGGTTTGCCTTTCTTTCTTTTCATTCTTCCTTCCTTCCTTCCTCCCTCCCTTCCTTCCTTCCTTCCTTCCTTCCTTCCTTCCTTTCTTTCTACATTTCTGAATTATTGTATTTGAAGCGAAGTCAAGAGCCCCTTATCGCCCATCCAACTTTGTTTTCCTTTGACAATATTTAAAAGGAAGTGGATTTTGCTCGATTTGACCCAGGTGGGTGAATTATTGTATTTGAATCAATGGAACTAACGGTAAGTAAAAAGTGCCCCAAAGACTCTCCTTTCACTAAAAAAAAAAAGTTAAATAGGATATACTGGTCTTTTCCAATAAGAAGAGAAAAAAAATACCCAACCCAACATAATAGTCTTTATAGCCTCATAAACCACAGTACCACCCAAGATGTTAACAAGCTGGCATGTTTTGAGCATCAAAGATAGAGAGGAAACTGTGTTTACATGTTTGGCACAAAAACTAATGAGGAAAGTCAATTGGCCCTTTGTCTTGAGGGTCTGAAGCGCTGAGCTCTAATGTTTGGTTTCTTCGTTGGCACTTGTTCAAGTAATCACTCGTGGCCTGACAAAGCCGCACTTGTGTTTTATTAGTGGCCATGCTGAACTCTCCCGCTTGGGCTGTGTTGTCTCTCAATAGAGTGCTGCAGCCCAGGGCACACTTATTTGAAAACACTAAATCAGAGCATGATGATCTTTGCCCAACCAGAGCAACCCAGGGAACAACAAAAAATGTGCAGAGTACTGTGCCTTTTGTTTGCAGAGGGAGGGAGGCGAGGACAGGAGGAAGGTAGAACCGGAGCCTGTGACTGAATAATTTGGAAATGGGAGCTATTAGACCTACTTTGTAAAGGAAATCTGTTCCCCTCCTCATCACAGGGGCTACGTCAACATCAGAACCTGCCTTAATGCACCACGGGGCGTGATCCATGAGATCTCGACTCAAGCCTGCAGTGGCAGGAGATGTCAAGGTGACCCCAGAGGTCTTTTCTTCCTGGAATTCTAAGGTGTCGTGAAAGAGTAATCATGTTACTTGGTGAGGAAGCTGACTTTGTCTTTGAGAATATAGTCTGGTAGAAAGGGAAAGTTCCAAAGTAGGTCAAAGCACAGTGTTTGTAACGTTTCTCATTAGGTTGAATTTCTACCCTCCTTCTTGCCTTTCTCCTTCCTTTTACTATTGCTATTATTTTTTTCCATTTAGAGATAGGAATGCCTTGGACCATCCCGGAGTTTTTATCTGCATCACTGAACAAGTATCCAAACATTTGGCTGCTATTTTCAAAGTTCTGAACCAGAAACGAGGACTCCAAAATCTGGTTGCAAACAACATTTTTTAAGTGACAGTTTTGGCAGTCTTACCTACAGATCCAGTAAAAATAAAACTTAGAACAGTTTGTTCTTCAACTATTTCTAGTACCAGTACTGTGAAGAAAGTACTGAGCTCCACATAATTAAATTTATTTTTTTAAATGCCTGAAATTTTACATGTTCAAAAATGAGAATTTGGGATAGGTTAAGAGATGTCCTTGCCTTTGCCAAATCCTTGAAGTTCTCTCTGGCTGTCTGCCTCCTATCAGATCTTTTCATGAAGGGTGTAAGTGTACACTCAGCACAGTTTCTGCCACTGAATAAGTCTGAGTGATGCCTGCGCTGAGAAAATGCTAAGTGAGAGTTATTCCTTGGGAAATCACACGATGTAAAGTTAAAAGTTTAGAATATACAGACTTAATGTAACTAAAGTGTCATCTCTCTACCTTTAAATAAGCAGTATTTTCTTTGCTAATTACTTCTTAAATGTTTACTTTGTAAAATGAAGAGGATGCTCATCACAGTAATGTTTCTTCTGACAATTGTGTAGCACTTTTTATATAAGCCTCTCAAGCTTTCACGGTTCCTGCAGAAAGGAAAGCATTAATTTTACATGCAGGTAAGGTAATTCCAAATTCCTATTCCTGTTGTTAACAATATTTACTCTTATGTAATGACCAGAGTGTGCCAGAAACACAAATGACCTGTTGGTGGTGGTAGAATAAGTAAACATGTGGAAGCTTCCTAGAAAAAAGCAATCTGTAAGGGGAAAAAAAAAAGAAAAATGTTGGTGGGCTCCTGGCCTTTGAAATCCACCTAAGGTGATGGTAGTGAAGTCACCGTACCTGAAGCCCACAGCCCTAGCCGGTGGAGGGAAGCAATGTGTTTAAATAGGATGTGCTTGTATTAACAGGAGGTTCTATTCTCGGCCTTGAGATAAAGGGAGATCTCGTGGGAAGAGATAAGACCCCTCTGCACCCCAGGTCCCTGCCTGCCCGAGCTCCCTGCCACCCATCTCTCCCTCGGATCTTCCTGTACCCTCCCAGCCCGCAGACACCAATATTGTTTCTTCCCGCAGGCTCTGCTGCAAGAATGTCAGACATCACATCGCAGCTCACATGCAGAACTCAGATTGCTAAACGGAGCCAGGGGATGGAGGGGGTGATGGAAAAGAGGGACCGCGATCCTAAGCTCCTTCTCCGCGGAGGAGCTGTCCACAGCCTGGGCTCAGGATGGATGTGCTGGTGCTGCCGAGATGCAGTTTCTGGGAACCGCCCCACATCCCTACCTAGGGAAGCCGGCTTCTCTGTGCAGAAGGACATGAGGGCGTCCTGACCCGCCTCCTACATCGCCCACTTTCTAGGGGTGATTCACTCAGAATCTATCAACGTGAACGTTAAAAGCTAACCACTATTATGATCTTTTATGGCAAAAATTTTCCCCCACTGTAACATGTATGCTCTGCCTATAAACCATTTACAGTTTTTAATGCATGCAGGACTTTTTTTTTTTTGAAATAACACACACTAAATAAACTTATTTGCCACCTAGAGTGGTATATGTGCATATCTATGAATACAGTCTAAACATATCATAATATGTATTGTATCTGCTATATTTTACAACATATATTCATATGTATCATAACGTATACTTACATGTATACTATTATGGTCCATTCTTTATGTAAACACATTAGGCTTCAGAATTAGCTTAGTCACTGAACAAGTGTTCCATCTTCGATACTTTTAAGTCATGGAGTGGGGGCAGCTTCAGTCACCAAATGTGTAAGAAGAATCAAAGCCAGCCACCTATAATAATAACAAAAATATATGAACCAATGTGAATTTCACAGTGGGAACCATACCTCATAGAATAAAGATGATGGCTTGGTACTTCAGAGTCCCTCTGTTGGCATGAGCACCATGCTATCGACCTTAGGATTCCCCAGGGATGATAAAACCTAAGGCTGATGTATTGCACTACTTAGATGAGGGCAAGACATTTAAACCGTGAATCAGGTGACAATGTAGTATTCACCTATTCAGAGAACTGGAGAGGTAAAGCAAACTGTAGGCAGTGGGAAAGAGGAAGAGAGGGAATCTTGGGTAATTTCCCTCTAGAGGTGAAATATTTTCAGACAGTTGTTCAGATTACAAAATGAAAGTTGTTTAGAACCAAGCCCTTAAATTTGAGTAGCACTACGAAAAGTGACCCTGAATGGTAATGAAAAAGAAAACACCTTATCATCTCCTGAATGTATTTTCACAGTGATCAAAAGAATTATCTTGCTTAAATAACTTTTTCTTAAATTGGGCCTTTATCATAGTTATAAGAGAATGAAACCAGAAAGCACTGATGTATGCAATCAACAAACAGTGGACTGTGTACATCACAGAAATCCAGAGACTTAGTAAAACAGTTTCACAGTCAATTTTCTTGGAGGACCATTGCTCTCTTGTCTATCAATTTAAAGACACCAAGGTAAAGAAATAACCCAAAATCGTACGTGCTATTTAAACACAGATTGAAGATGTTGATAGCATCATTTTTTTGCAAATAAGATTTGTGCATTAATTTGTAAAATATGATTTTATAAGCATATAATGATAGTTAATGCATTTTATTCAACACTTGTCAAAATATTAACCAATAACATCTATTGTTTAGTTTGCAAATGCTTAATAATAGAATTGTCATTGCTACAATGGACCTGAATATCACAATTAAATAAGTTGGCTACCTGGTGCGATTGATACTGGCATATTGTGGAAGTCTATAGGCTACTTCATCACTGAAAAACATTCAACTTAAAAAATTTAACAGAGACTGAGTTTCCTCAGTTGTTTTAAAATAGTTGCAAAGATAATAAGTTACCATCTTGTAAAAACTTAGAAAGTTCTGGTAAAAAGTTAGAAATGTTCCTAATAACTTAATTTCACATAATTATGAACTGTCATTAGTCTCAATAGAAATTCAGAAACTATTACCAGAGATTTTCTTATTTAAAGTTTACAAATAACAAATTTATGACATATTTTACTTTTTAAAAAATAAAAAAATGATAAAAATGTTTATCATCTTATTTTGCTGAATTCTGCCTAAGGTCATCAATATTATTGTATTATGATATCCAAAGAGTAGCAGTGGATTTCTCTCCACTGTCTCTGTGCTATTATATTGCTTCCAACTCTATTCTGAACTACTACATTTCTCAAATTAAAGTTTTTAAAAATGTTAGGCTATGAGGCTACTTTATAATTAATTATACTTTTACCATTTACAGAATTCTTTTAATTTAGGGATATACGGTATTGGGTGTCATCACTTATATACGTTATTTTCCCCTGTCAGACAGAGATGTTTGATTGCTAGGCTGGACATAAAGCAGAAGATCTGTTCGGTATATGGTTTAGGATTTTTGCTCCTTTGGTTTTATAATAAAGAAACAAGTATAGGGCTTCCCTGGTGGCGCAGTGGTTGAGAGTCCGCCTGCCGATGCAGGGGACACGGGTTCGTGCCCCGGTCCGGGAAGATCCCACATGCCGCGGAGCGGCTGGGCCCGTGAGCCATGGCTGCTGAGCCTGTGCGTCCGGAGCCTATGCTCCGCAATGGGAGAGGCCACGACAGTGAGAGGCCCGCGTACCAAAAAAAAACAAAAACAAAAAAAAACAAGTATAGTCATCCCATCTATCAAAAAAAATGTGAAAGCACAAATATTTCTGAAACTATTCAGAGAAATCATCACACAGTCCCATTCATAGCTCTTAGAAAATAAAAATATGGCTTTAAAGTTGTTGAGTTCTTCCCTTAATTTAAAAACTGATGTTTTAATATAGATCTTGATGACCTGATGCTGTTATCTCTATGTGGTACAATTATTTGACCTTCAGCATTATTCATAAACCTCAAATGTAGCCCTATGTCTTAAGCATGACTTTGAAGTCTCTGACTAGATTCAACGTTTACAAGGATTCTCTCTGCATGAATTGGGTCCTGTTGTTACAATACCATGTCCTAAAACCAAAGAAAAATGTCATCATGTATCAACACATATATGATTCACCCTAGTTCTTAAGGATGAAAGGATAATTTGACTCAGCATTTTAGGAACTGTTAAAATATAGTTATAATTTAATTGAATTTTTCTAGGTTGACTTTTTGCAAGTATCTAATGTAATGTTTCTTTGGAAAACTTAAGACCCTCCCTAAAAATCCAAGAGGCCAATTTGGTCATTTCAACCATGCAAATAGAAGATAGATTTTCCTGTCTCTAATTTCCAGCAATTCCAAGGGTTCCACTGAATAGTGAGATAATGCAAATGGACCGAAGCTCCAAGCCAGGCTTCTGCAGAGAAAATCTGAGTCCTGCAAGTTCGATTAAGCTAGTTAATTTTCAGTCCAACAAGCTAATTTCCAGACAGACTCTTCTGATGTTTTCCCTCTGTTTGTAATTTGCATCATTAAATAGCTCGGTGTTTCAAAGCAGCCCCAGTACTAAGGTCACAGGGCTTTGTGCTAAATAGCAACCACCTCGATTTTTTTTTTTTTTTTAAAGGAAGGAACAGAAAGCAGCTGATCTTGCTGTAGCATGATTTTCTTTTTTTTCTTAGTGGGAAGAGGTTGAAGTGTCTTGTGGATCATAGAAATTTCGCTTTGGTTCGGGGAACAGCTCTCCTCAGTGCCTTTGTGTTCCAGAAAGCAGCCCAGGATCACAGGTGGCCTTGATTATCAGGATTTTTTTTTTTAAATAGTGTCCCCCTCCCTTTCGTGGAACAGCAGGACATCTCCCTGACATGAATATCTCATTTTTAGTGGCACAAAATTCAAAAATCTTAAAGAGATATCCAAAACTTAAATTAAAAAAATAAATCTACCCTTGAATTTCAAAGGGTAAAATTGGTTAAGAAACATTACTGGTGCTACAAAAGGGTTATACGGGCAGATGTGTAGAGTTATGGTTTCTCATGGCCAATTTTCCCTAGAAGGTTTTCAAAGGACTGCTTCTAAAATAACACGCCAAATACAGAGAAAAGCAGGAAAATACCTCTTCACCCTTACCTGTACCTCTCCAGGATAAAATCATTTCACTTTGTCTTTCTGGTCACAGGAGTGTGTACTTTGGCTCACTGGCACCCTGGGGCACTGTTTCTACCCTACGTGCTGACATGGGTGCTAGTATTAAAAAATCTTCAATCATATAACTCCAAGCCATTCATATTAATGTGCCTGAGTGAAATTACCCTTTCTATTCTGCAGGGGGAAGAAAGACCATAAAACGCTCTCTGCATCCATCAGGGCAACCCCACTGGCACAGATGGGAATTTTGCTCTGAAGTGACAGCAGTGCTTTCCTGAAACATGACCTACTGATTGCAAAGAGTTTCTTTGGAAACCCCATGTTTTGTCATTGACCCCTCTCTACCATATCACACACTCCTGAGCCATCCTAGCGCAATGTTCCCGGGGAAGTTACAGATGGCTCAGAAGAAAAACAGTCATCTCTAACAAAGAAATGCAATAGATGTTTGTCGCGGGGAAAGGCCTAATTCAATCGGCAGTATCTCCGGGTTTCTATTTTGACTCGAGGTGTTTTCAGCACATTCCCTCTGCATTACCAAAAGTTAGAAAGTGTATTTTAAGAAATGCCACCATTTTTGATATTGACTGAGAATGACGCGCTCGGGGATTTACTTCCCTGAAAATATAGCCCAGAGAATTTAGAAACACACAATGTAGAAGAATTCAACATGTTGTAGGGTACCACAAAAACGTAGCAAAGCTTTTGCCAGTAATGAGACCTGAATGTTGTGAGGTATATACACGAAAATGTCTATGTTCTTTCATTGACACTAGTTTTTATTGTGACAGGTAAACTTGGGGATTATAAAACATTCCACTGTTAAAAGGAATACTTTCTTTTTTTTTTTTTTTTTAACCTATAGTTCACGGATGCCAATCTCTTTCAAGAGTAATACTGTTCCCTACTCTCTGGTCCCTCAGCTATTGGCTTCTGGATTAAGTGTTACACTTACCCCTTTGTATCATACTATCCCTCTGTAGAGTGTGATCAGCTCGTGGGAAGACACTGGTTCATGTACAGCACTAACACAATACCTGGCACATTTGCTGAACAAATCATACATGGCATTAAAATATATTTTATTTTTCTTTTCAGAACTGTGTCATAGTATCTCATGACAACGTTTCAGTTATTTTGAAATTCCTTAATTTGATGGGAGAAAGGGAGGAAGTGTCCTTCCAACAAAGACAGAGTGTTAACAAAATGCATCAGCAAAGTCTGAAGAAGCAACAGAAGCCAAGTATTCACCTATCAGCAGTGTATACAAATTTTGGGTGCAAACAGACCTATGGTTATTTAAATGAATGGATTCTCACATGAATTTACTACCCATCCTACTCTAGGGATGTTAGGAAAATGGGAACAGATTTAGTTATCTATCTTTACTTGCCTACTGAGATCCCATGGAAAAAATATGAAAATACTTCAATAAGTGATGCAAGAAAGTTTCTCTGAGTACGTTCCAATGTGTGCAAACATGACATATTTGATTAGTATTATATTCCATCTTTTAGAAGACACCCCAGATTTGAGATATGATAATTACCTTTTAACAACTTACAGCTGCTGACTTCTTAGGTAACCAACCATAACTGTTAACGGTTCTTGGTGCACACAGCAATGCAAGTCACACAATAACAAAACCAGAACTGGAAACTTACTGTTTTCATACTTCTCCATGGAACCAGGCTAACGAGCGGTACACCTATGTCATGAGTTCATGTGGCTCAAAGCAAAACAAGCTTGAACAGCTGCTTAAACAGATCTCGAAAGGACTTGTGATAGGTGACAGATGTGTTGTAAGGAGGTTTTGCTTCTCCGTTGCACTTAGGTTGAAGAGAATCACCAGGCTTTTAATTTTGCTCAAGAAAACTAGTTGGTCTTCAAAACGCAATTTTGTGGCCCCTACTCTGTCTGGTGGCGCAGAATTTTCAAAGCAGCACAATGTTGTAAAAAAATGCCCTTTTAATCAGATTACCCTTGGCGAATGTCCCAAACCCAGGCTGAAGTGCAGTGCTTGTGGTTTTCTCAACAGCTTACACTAAGCCTGCACCATGGAAATAATCTACTTTTAAAACCCAGGAAACAAATCGACTGCACTAAGGACATAAGTCGCTGTCATTAGGGAGTGATTAGGCTAAACATTTTTATACACTCCACCAGCCCACTTTCAGATTCTGTATCTCTGGCCGATAAGAAAAACGGTACTTCAGGTTAGTGTTCAGAATGACCCTGAAGAAAAGTTAATAAATCCAAATGAATAGAACAGCAAGAAGAAGAGTTAAAAGATCAGTTTCAACTTTAAACTGTTAATACCTAAATCAGGATCTTCCGAACCGAAAATGGAGCGTCGGGTCATGTATTGCACACAAAATATTGCAAAATATTTTTCTTTTCAGCGTAGAACATTTTCAAGACTCAACACAACACATGTCCCTCATTTATTTTCGGCCAACATGTTTCCTATTGCACACTTTATATAGGAAATTCTGTGGGGATTAAGAAAATACCATTTTTAGAATTTATTGTCAGACGATTCATCTTTTTATGTATTTATTTTTAACAGGGAGGGTTAGGTTGGGGGATTTAGTGACCCATCCTGATGTTATACCGTGGAATATATTCAGAAGTTACAGCAGGGTCCTAAATACATCCACTCCTCTCTTCCCATAAGTCCTCCTTCCACACACACGTACCCCAGTGAAGTGCTCTGGAAATAGATTTAGGATCCTACGTTATATTTGGTGTCCTTCTACCCGTTAACATGTTTATACTCACTAATGAAATTCTTAGCATTGAGTTTCTTGGTTTTAAAGTCACTTTTGAGGTTGTTTTCCTCTTTCTTGTGCTTTTAGTTTGTTTTTGAGAAAGATAAGTGAAAAATATTCTGCCCAAAAAAAGTAGAAAACATAGATTTCTTTAAGGAAAGAAGCTGAATATATGTTCTCAGCCAGTGGATATGGGAGGTTTATTTTTTCCCCCACGAGATTGAAAGGGATTGGATTTAAGAACGGGCTATTCTACTGGTCCAAAGCTCTGTTTGAGTCCTACTTTGGACATTCTGCTGATAGTTTCATTTCTAATTTATGAAACATTTCATTAATCCTCAATCTGTCAGCTCTTTCTTGATAACAATAGAGGCTGACAAAAGATTAAAATTTATTAAATACTCTACACTTTAGAAGTGTTTGAAATGCTCTGTTCATTTTTGTCCCCATTTCACCTAATTTTAAACAGACTATGCTCTTCCTAATTTCCTCGGAAAGCAAGCAGACAGCACAGCAAAGCAACGTTTAAATACCAAAATATATAACACTGAATCCAAACATACACCAAAAGATCAAAATGCAGCTACTCTTGAGCAGAATTGCTGGCATTCACATTAGAAGCGTCTCCCATCCCAAGTATTTCAAGCATATATTTTTTGTATGTTCTTCTTCTTCATCCTCTCAGTGCTTCACCCCCCAACCTTTTCCAATCTCATAAATAATTCATGAACTGATAAATATGCAATTTCAAAAAGTGCAGACAAGGCAGCACTGCATTAAAAAAAAAAGAAAGAAAGAAAGAAAGAAAAGAAAAAGAAAAAGAGCTTTTGTGCTTTTTACACACAAGTCCTGTGCTGCACTTTATGGACGACAAATTTCCTAGTATTCAAACCCTGTATTGTATACATGATAGGAGTGTGACTATGTTTCTGGTCAGATACCTTGCTAGATACATTATAAACTATTTGAAGAAGGCTGTAATACATAACATATACACATTTAAAGAAATTAAGTGAGCAGTGTTTTAGAGCCTGGCATTTTACAGTGGAATTTTTGAATAAATAGTTTAATTGTTCACGCTATCAAGTAAGGAGGGCAAGGATGTGCAAGACTTGCACAGAGGATAATTCTCTACTGATAACACCACAGAGATCTCGAGCTCTAAGGTTTCTGCTAAGCGAGAGTCGTTTCTTTGATATCGTAAGAATATTCTTCAGAGGCCAGTTTAACCAGATCAACAGTAAACCGTTCTGCCTGGGCTTTCAAACAGGTAAAACTACCCATCTGAGAGCCAGGATATAGAGCAGAGCCGAGAACCTCCATTCTGTGGGCTAATTGCGTGATTTTCAGCCTGAAACAAAATGGAGGCGAGACCTTTTTAAGGCAGCTCAGGGCTGATGTATCAGAGGGAAATGTATGAAGGGGGTAAAAACGTCCCTTAAAGAATATTAGTTATCCAATCAGATAAATAGCAAAGGTAAGGTAATCAATACAGATGACACTGTACTTATATACTGCGAATAGAGATACTAGATAGGAATACTCACTGAAAGAGAGAGATTCTAGTATAGCAACAGTTAAGTTTTTGAAAAAGAAACCTGATTTCCGCCTGAAATGTAACCTTTCAAATGAACACTTAAATTGGAAAACACCATGGGTAAGAAATAGACCACAGCATTTAATTTGGACTGGCTAGTTGGAAGCCTATATTTACTGTCCTATAATTTCAAATTTAATTAAGTCACACTGCTGACGCCAGTAGCATCAACACAGTAAAGATGATTAATTGCATGCGTAAATGAAATATAAATAGCCCTAAAAGTAACATTAATGCAGAAACTTGCATACAGAAATGGTATGATAAATTTAAGGATAAGCGCCTACCTGCGTCTTTGAAACACATGCCAGAATGGCGATGAGGGCCCTGCATTTGAATGGAATCACTGTACCAAAAATATAACCTTTTACGGATCATTATTTTTCTAAGACATGTGTCCAACCTCCCCTTTTCCTCTCCTCGCACACCTCGACCCCCAACATGATTTGTTATCTTCCAGAAGACTCTTCACACTATTTGCATTGTCATCTTATGGACTGGCTACCGGTACACAAACGTGAGCTGACACACAGCAATGGTGGGACTGGGCTGTCACAACAAGGCAGCTGGACTGTTATATATTCCACTTTGCTCTCATTGTACTTCCATTCACAGCAGCAGTGGGACAAAGGGCCTGACAGAGCTAACCACGGATTGTCACCTTGATTTGTCCAGTCTAGCAGATATGCAGAAATGAATTATATTCTCCTGCCTTATGAACGCAACCCAGAAGCAAATAAGCTTGCAAACAGCATCTTCCAGACCACATTATCTAAGAAACATCAAGCATCTTCATAGATACTACACGCTGCCTTGCTCAGTAGGTGAGGAAAAGCAGAAAGAACCACCCGATTAGTGAAGACACTAAAAGGCTTTCCTCCAATAATATATTCCTGACATTAGAGCCTCAACTCTCTCTGATTGAGAGATACGTAATTTGTATTCTGCTTAGCTTTATTTTCGATGAATGCTATCACAATGCTTCAAACGCAAACTTGAATCATATTTTTCAAAAAAATGTGCTATGTGAGACCTAGTAAATAAAGCTGTTGTTCTTTTAAGAAAAACTGTGTTAAACTGAAATACTTTTCTTAAAAATGATAAAATGGATGACTACTCCATGTCTGTTATAATACACTCTTTGCTAAACTCAGAGCCTGTCTTATTAAAATTTTGTCGAAGCTCTAAGCCTGAGACAACTATTTTGGGTGCAAAATATTTGTCTGCTAATGAGAAAATTTACCAGAAGGTTTTTTTTTGTTTTTTTTTAAAATGCCAGTCATTTAATTTACTACTTTATTGACAAGGTGTTTGTGTGTGTTTGAGATCTAGGCAGTTTTAATAGCCACACAGACAGGGTCTGGTCATTTCTTTATGAAAGGATGCCTTCAAAATTGGAGAAAAGGGGAAAACTGTTTTTCTTACCAGCTTTTTGAGATAAGGATGGTAAAAGAACATTTCTCCATGAAGCAAGGAAAAAAAAATTGTTGACCTTTTAATAAAAATGATGTAGATAAAGATTATTTCACACACACA
The DNA here is from genome assembly GCF_003676395.1 of Aethalodelphis obliquidens. Classification (NCBI taxonomy): domain Eukaryota; kingdom Metazoa; phylum Chordata; class Mammalia; order Artiodactyla; family Delphinidae; genus Aethalodelphis; species Aethalodelphis obliquidens. The sequence goes on along the minus strand of NW_020837977.1, from coordinate 11,747,335 downwards.
TATACGTGCCCTTACAAATTCTTTCCATTTCTGTACACAAAGCAGTGTGCTTGCTGATCCCCACAAAGACAACTTTTTGTAAAACCAGAGCTTCTTGTTTAAGAACTCTTTGGGCTACATAATGTAACGTAAAGTTTGTTTATTATTATTTCTTAATGCTACCCACCTTGACGGAACATGCAGAGTGCTTGGCTCTGAAGAAAAGCCTTGAGAAGCATTTCATTTTTTGTTTTTCCTTTTTTTAAAAAAAAATTTAAGAGACAGGGCTAATCTGAAGATGCAGCCTTTAAAAACCAAAATATCGCGTTTTGTATCTGAGCATATATTTAAAATATCCATAGTAAAAATATGTTCCATTCAAAAGACCTATTAATTTTGAATTTTAAATTGCACTATCCTATTGTCTTCTGCTTATACATATGGATTCTGTTCACAAGGCGACACTTGGTACCTAGTGTTTTAAATGGTGACTAGCACGAACCAACATGATACACGAACCAACATGATACACGTAGTAGACAGTATGTATGAAAAGAACACAAAACCCGGCCCCATACAGAAATGCAAATGATACTTGATCAAAAGGCTGCACGTTCTTAAGTGAAGGATTCAGTCAAAATAAAACCTTCACTTTAGGAGAAGGCAGAAGAAATTCCTGCACGCTTTGTTTCCAATTGATTTAGGAAAAATCTAAATGTATCAAAAAGTACTGTTGATTATTGTCCAAGGAAAAATTGCACAAATGTGTCTTTCCTCGGAATTCTCTGCAGCCAGCCATCAGAGCTCTGCGGCCGTGCACCTGACTGCAGCAGAATCAGGCTTGATGGTTACGGTGGGTGACAGAAAGGGGCCACTGCAAGTGCTATTATGCAGTTTGCAGGGGGAGATTTCAGCACATTTCAGCTTTGTCTAGTTATGCTAGGTAGTTGTGTGTGTGTGTGTTTTCCTTTTCTTTTACTAATAGTTATGCATGGCTTCCAATACTGAAATCCAACTTGGACTCTGTGACCACCATTACAGCACCCTGTGTTTAAGATTTAGCATTATTTGACAGATTTTCAAGTTGCTTTGGCATTTCAATCTGCTTTAGAGTTGTAAATAAAATTCACACATTCATGCCTTTGTGCCTGTGGTTCTCTTTGAAAAAGATGTAATTCCACTTTATCCCTTTATTTTAATTGTAAGCTCTGAGAACATTTTACAAAATATGAAGGTTTTCTCCTAATTTATAGTAGAAATACATGCTCGGTGTAAGGCTTTTGTGAAAATTATCGATATTTAGGACTAAGTGGATTCCTCAAAGCTTGTCTTTTGTGTTTTGAAAATATAACATGTACATTTTTCTTTAAAATTGAGTGTGTCTTATTACACATGATTCTGAAATTTGGAGTTATTTGCAATTATTTTATAATAAGTACAATTAGATCTCTGCATAAAAGGTGGAGGAACATTCTACAGACATCAAAGAGGAGAAAAAAAATGCCAAGATTGAAATTTTAAAGGGTTAAGATAAACACATACAACCAGTTATTATTTTTTTTTAAAACAGTAATTACGCTTAAGAAAAAAAATGTTTTAAAGCATTTCATAGAGGACACAAATAAAATATTTGGAAAACTAAGATTTTGTCCCAGAAAATCTTAATTGGTCATCTTCTCTCCCCATTGCATTCTCACCCCACACCAGAATGTTCTTTTGAAACATAGGTTAAAAGGGATGATGGGGCCTCACATCACTGTTCCACATTGCCCTAAACTTTCATTACATTTAAGAGAAAGGCAAGCCACACAACTCTGTTCCCTGATATATTGTTGAGTGGGCCGTCTAAGGTTCTATTTTCCACGTAGGGTCAAGACTGCTGACATGGGATTAATCAGCTACTCCTCCTAAACCATGAATCAGAACAATTGCTTTCAGTTTCATATGGTACAACTGCCTGGAAATAGAAGAGTTGGAAAGTGAGAGAACATACCAGGAATGTAGAAAAGAAAATGTTAATGGATAGTTGTAACTCCAACTTGGCTCCTTGTGATTTGGTACAGTAATCAAATTAAAAGGATGAAATATATGTTCAACCAAGTGATTTTGGAACATCTTTCCCACCTTTTGTCTTTTCCCTTCGAGATCTAGTTCTTACCTCAATTGTGACATTTTATAAAAACTTCCCCCTCGACTCTCTTTTGGTAGGCACCATTTATGTTCAAGTCCACATTTAAACATGTCTGCTCACCCAGGGTTAAATTCAAGGAAGCCTGTGCAAAATGCGTGCCGCTCTTCTGCATACATATTGCAAAGCCAACACTGTATTTAACCTCTCTGTGAATGTTTGCATTAGAGAATTGGAAAATACTAGGTGCAAATGTCTGTGTAAAGGGAAACTGAAATCCTTCACTATTAGAGAGGAGTGTGACAAGCTTATTTTCATACAAGGACACACTTACATTTAAATGGCCTTCCTCCTAAATGAGATTGCTTCTTTTACTAAAAATGATATGAAAATGGATACTTAATGATCACGTTTGGAAAAAATAACCGTCTTTTGCCTTATACATGATATTCAGAGAAAACCAAGAATTATTTTTCTTGGGGATAAAATATCACATGCAAAAGCTTTTTCTATTTGTTAGTATTAGAATTGGATTTTCTCAGGAAAGCAAGTGTTAAGACTGTGTAATATAATATACAATCAGGCTACATGGGCAAAAGTGATTAATAATTGTGCCATAAAAATGAACTAATATTTTATTAGAGAATAGAAAAACATAGGGAATTTTTCAAAATAAAAATTTATTCTCAATTATTAAATTTAATATTATTCAATAGCAATATTTGTTAAATTTTGAGATAGAGTTCACTAGAAAATAGTCCTGCCATGATTAAAAAAGTGAATAGATGTTTTTATGTTGACAGATTTTTTAAAGTTAAAAGAATTTCTTATTCAAAATGTCAGGAAAAAATTATATATAAATATAATAATGTGCAAATAGTCATTTATAAATGTAATTATTTCCTGTGTACCCTGAGAGCTACTTTTACATAACTGATTGAAGATAAAAACTTATTCTGATGTTTTGTGATGCTACCACAAGGGTTCATAGCATAAAATATAACACAAAGAATATTCAAATTGGTAGTAAATACTGCAAAAATTATGTCTAAGAACCAAATGCATTCACCATAGACTCGAATTGTATTTTATCTTAGCCACATACATAGTACATATGGCAATTAGAGGTATGTAATTATTAAAACATACTGCAGAATTAATGCATTAAATGAAATGGAATTATTCCAAACGAAATGTATGTAACATTAAAATTATATATTTTTATTTTAACATGCAATAGTAAATACTCATTTTATACCAAAAAAATTCTATAGTTATTTTAAATGCAATATTTAGTCTATCTATATTAAAGAAGATAGAATGACATAAGAAAGACGTGAAAGTATCTGTAACCTTGTCATAGGATTTCTTCTTCTCCAAAAGAATTTTCCTATAACTCTAAGACATTACTTGGAAACAAGTGTATAGCTGTCATCATCACCTCTTTAAGGTTAGAAGAGTATTCAAAGTATTTTTGTAAATATAAATATTTATTCAATTAAATAGTATGGGGATTGAAATTAAAGCTATATTATCTCTTCAGTGAAAAATACTTTTGTTTGACAGAAAAAAGTACAAAATGATGTGAACATAAATTAGCCCTGCATAAGTAATTACAAGAAGCACTGTTTTTGGAAATAGCTGACTTATTTTTATCTAAATGGCATAAAAGATTAATGCATTTGATAATTGATGAAATATTTGATTATAAAAATAATTGGTTATAGTGTAATTCAAAATGACTGTTTAACAGAACTCTGACAGTGATTTATAAGATGTTTGATAAAATTACTGCCAAGTTTTCAAATTGTACAACGTGCTCTAAATAATTGGTAAAAGGCTATTTAGAATGATTTTAATCTTTCTTCATGTTTTTATTAATATTTGTAATAAAAGTAAAAACATGATAAAAGTATTTCCAAAGAACTCCATAAATGGACCTAGGTTCTCTGTTTTCTCTCTCTCTCTCTTCTCTCTCTCTCTATATATATATATATATATATATTTTTTTTTTTTAACATTTCCAGGATTCATTCTAATTTGGAGCATTTAATGCTGTTCTTTTTATTTCAAAAGAAAATCCATAGTATCAATATTATTGCCCTAATACTTGAAGGAAAGCATCATATGAAGTGATTTATAAAACAAATGGTATTCTGATCCTTTTTTTGAGAATGAGAATATTCTGCTTATCCAAAATCAAACAAAACGTGCTATACATATTTTTAAATGATTTGATACAGTTGGTCAGAGATGAAAACACATGCCATGAATCTCAGAGTAAAATCAGGGTAACCAGGTACAAATAAAGATGAACAGGTTTAAGGCTTCGTATTATACCTGAGTACAATTTCTGCCAGACAAAGTCAAACTGCTGCAGAAATACAGAAGTGCTCACAAAGGGTGTGGTGTAGGAGAGGCGGCAGGAGAGAAGGGAAAAGGGGGCCTTGATAACCTTTAGGAAGGCAACCAATTCATTGATGTGACTCCTACCTTCCTCCACAGAATGATCTGCACTGAGAAAGGCTGGACATCTAGAGCAAAGCCACACTCAGCCTCTAGACCCTTCCTACCTTGTCCTCAATTATAGATGACCTTTAGGCAAAGAAGGAAAAAGAAATAATTCTTTACCATTCAATGGAACAAAATTAGTATTTTCAAATTGCTGTGTATACATGCACAACTGGACCATTTTTACTTGCTGTTTCTTTACCTACATCTTGTCTGCTTTCTGCATACAATTTGGGAAAAGAATTTTTAATTATCACGTATACCTTTAGACAATATAATCAATACTTAATATGCTTTACAAATTCTGTTTTAATCTACATAAAAGAATCAAGAAGCATGTGTGAAAATGATTTATAAAGCAGATTTTTTTCCTGTAAATAATTTAATTGGTGTAAAACCTTGATTTCTTCTAATGAAAATAATATCAAAAGGGTTGCTAATCACAGTAAATCCAAAATATTATTATCTCTACTTGGGAAAAAAATCCCTTAAACTATTTGTTTAGCAAATAGATGAATGATACCTTGCAATTAGAAAACTGTACAATATAATTAGAAGAAGAGAGAACTCTGCTGGCCAACTAAGAATCTTTTAAATATGTATCTAAAAAGGACTTTAGTATTATTAAAATCACCTTTAGCTTTATGTACAATTTTTTATTTGTAGCACAAATAAAAAAGCTTTTTAGTTAAATGCTACTCTAAAAATCCACATGAAAGAATCAGAACTATCACCTGAGAATAAGTGTATTGTCAAACAGGAAGAATTTTTAAATATCAGCACACTACATATAGGTAGTATTTGGTCAATACAATTCCTCTTATAATTTGGAATTTACTCTCAGAGACTCTAAATCACATAAATTATCTAGTCTGTACTAAAATCATTGTTTGAATCTGTTAAGAAAAAAATTTTAAAGGTTTTATATCTTTAAAAATCATTTATGTCTTTCTTGCCTTATACCAGAGAGGTAACACTTTAAAAGTTTTCACAGAATCCCTTTTGTTCAAAGAAAAACATCTTTGTAATTATTTTTTCCATTTTTTAACCCACTGTGTTAAATCTGAAAAAAATAGAAAAAAAAACGTGTAATAAGAAAACACGTCATCTACGATCCTAACAACCATAGGCAACTACTGGAAATATTTTGGAATATTTCCTTCCAGTCTTTTTTTTTTCTAGGATTTTGCTTTTTATATAAATTTAATATAATAAATTTTACCTAACTTAGTATCCTATGCTTTTATTCCAAAGTATGTTATTAGAATTTTCCCACATCATTGCAAGCCCTTTATAAAAAAAAATTGTAAAGATTCTATGATAGTCAATCATATGAAAATGTTAGGTAAATCACTTTTAAGGGAATAAGGAAGGACAGTTGTTATTTGAACAATGTTATGGTAGATACTTTTGTGAAGATAATAATTACCCCGGATTCTTTTTTTTCTTCCTTTTACTTTTACAGTTTAGAATTTTGTCAGTGATTTAAGACAAAGGGGAAAAATTAAAAACACTGAGTTATAGTGAAAATGTTTATCAGATAAATAGCTCAGCTTAAACAACACATCTTGCCAAAAAGCTTGCAAAGCGCTCCTCAACTGGGGGCATGTGAGAAGGCCTGTAATAAGACGAGCTGAGAGTTGCTGGAGCCAAAGCTTACAGAAAGAAGAATCTGCAGGTTTAAAAGGTAATGCTATAATCTTACATTTATTCGGAGCAAACCACAGATGTGCAGTGTGACCATTTGCAAATGTCATTTAAAAAGGATACATAGCTATGAATTCCATATTCGTTTCAGATAACCTTGTTGTTTTGTATGCTGAGATGATATTTGTGTGTGTGTGATGTATGTATATTCACCTTAAAATGTTGTAGAGAATCAGTCACAGGAACTGCTAAATGAAATAATGAAGAAAATGTGTAATCAGGTGTATAGACAATGTGTCCATTTTTAAATACTTACGAATGTTTCAGGTACATAAAGATCTTCTTTCCTTGCCCACTTTCTCACTATAAAAAATTCCCCGGAAGAAAGCAATGGCCCATTTGTATCAATATGGTTTCAGAGATATTTAGGAAACATCTTGCCAAAAAACCAACAAAATCCCATCTTTATTAGATTGTATTTATACATATGGGCAAATATTTTTTTCTCCTCTTTCACTGATCACTCTAATTGACTGAAATGACTTGATGCTAAAGATACGGTGGAATATCTTAAAATAAATGTAATGATCAATTTAACGATTTGATTGAATTTTTGTTTAATTGAACAGTTATTTTGCTTAATTGATCATCTTAGTTTGGGGGATGTATTGTCTGTGTGTGTGTGTGTGTGTGTGTGTGTGTGTGTGTGTTGAGAGAGGGATGATGGGTAGGAAAGCTTCATGCCTAAGGAGAAGTAGAAATGATCACAGATGCAGAAAGTATTTAAAATAACGCATGCAGGCATCTCTGAAGCCTTGATTACAAGTGTCAAATGTTTCTCACATGTTTCAACTATAAAATGATCCTGGCTCCATACTTCAGAAAGCCAAAATATATGGTATTTGCATGTTTAAGATCTAAGTGAGGTATTAATTGTGCTCTTTCTCATTGGAGTTTATTTTCAAAGCAAAGTGCACAGGATATATTTAGAAATATGGTTCGATATATCCATGCTTGCAAAGGGGAATTAGGTTGATTTAAATGATTTTATAAAAATGAATATGTCCTAAGATGTGCCCTCTCAGTTGTTTTGCTGGTTTATTTTAATATGAAAAAAGTAATCTAATCTCTGCTTATTAAGAAGATTATGTAATGTATTAATTTATTTAAAATCAGGATACTCTTGATATCATGTGAGTTCCAGACATGCAAAGCAGAGAAAGAATTATCAGCCCAAACACAAAGAAAGGGTTTAAGCTTGAGTATCTGTTTTATTGCAACCCTCATTTTGTAAAGTAACAAAAGTTGTCATTCTTCAGTTAATGAAAAAAGTAACAGTTGCCATTTTTTTCCCAGCAAATCATCAAATTGAAGAATGAGGCGTACTAAATTTGAAGGAAAGTGAAAACTAAAGATGTTCCTTCCTGTTTTCTTTGGGGGTGTAAAGACGTCCTTTTCCAATTTATTTTGTACCAGGAAGTTAACCTTTTTTTGTGGATAATTTAATTACCTTCTATACCTCATGGATTTAGAACATTTCGAGGAATGTCTCCACTTTCCTTGTCCCCTCCATATCTCACATAGGATGTGTGATAGAAATCTTTGAAACCCTAGTGTTTTCACATGAGGCTAATTCCTTGAAATTATAATCTTTGTCTTTCTAAGGGAAAGTATGTGTGAATTAAAAATTCATATCTTAGTCTAGTAAAATATATTCGACCCTCTTAAAACACTCAGTATATACTTGTTTTCACTTAGTTACTTCCTTCTAAGATACTACAATCAGTTCCACTGGCAGATCCCATTCAAGCACCATATAATCGTTTCCTAATTTGGGCACCAAAATTATATAAAACATAGAGGCCCGAGTATAAAGCAATAAAAGCAATCTAACAGAAAAACCTCAAACTTACATTTTCAAATAAGTCTTTTAATTTAGAGGCATCACATCAGGAGCCTGTATTTATTGCATTTGTGTGGTCATTCTTCTCTTTAAAATTACATTCTTGGTGGGCATCCTGCTTGTAAGTCTGCAGTGAGGTCAAAGTATTGTGCATTGAGAGGATTTGTAATATCATTCAGTGCCAATACTGGTGGACAGATAGGTGATCTAGCTTGTTTTAGGTCATGAAGCAGAAGAAGAAAAGAAAGATTTTAAGAGGCTGGGTGATAGAATCAGTGACCAGTCTTCTTGTGTGAGTCATGAATGTATTCAGAAGATAGTTCTAAAAGATGAGTTTCAAAACAAGTTAGGAACAAAGACAGTAGAATGTATGGCTCCAGGATGGCTCATTTAAAGGACAATACTCATTTGGTTATGTGCATATTAATTTGCTACTTTTAAATGTATCTACTCATTACTTTACCGCAACACTTTGTATGACTTTCACTGCATTTATATCTTGAAAGAGAAAAAAATGATGAGCAGAGAAGTTAGAAACTGGAGTGACAGTATATTCTGTAGCTTGGGTTCCAGCCAGTTAACTATTTTCTCCCAGGACTGCCATTTGTAAAGAGTGAGCTTTTGCACTTCGTCCCACCTCACTGGTTTTTGCGTACAGAGTTCTTTATTTGGTCATTTCTTCCATTAGTCACACAAGAGAGTCAGTCTTATTACCTAGGCATCACAGTTTTAGACCCCGAAAATGGTATTACCCAGTTTGGAATGTTTGGTTTATGGATTAGACTTGCTTTGAATGAATTATCATTCTTCCTCAAACCAAAATAATCCTCAGAGAAAAAAGGTTCTCAGTCTTTGATGGTAGTCTATAATCTGAAGAACATTTCACAGGTTGTGAAAAATAATTCCAAAATTCGCTTTTAGTAATATTTTGATCAATGCCAACTCACTGGTTTTAGATGACTTTTTGAAGGGGATAGAGCCCTGAGTGTCCAGTTCCTGATGTGTGTGTCTAAAACATTTTCACAACATTTTATTTTCAAACACCTATTTATTGCAGAACATACAGTTATGAAATTTTAAATGTAATAACTGTAAATCATATGATTGCTTTGTCTCTATGAATAATCCCTTATTTAGGGCTTAAATTCAATTCAGAATAAAAACTAGATTAAAGGACATACTAAAACTAACTTTAATTGTAAAGTAAAATCATTCTAAGATGTAATCTTTTATTACCTTTTGCCCCTCCCCCCCATTCCAGGAAAATGGGTTGTTAAAAATATCATTTCTTGTTGGGCTCAATTGTTATTTTTGACCATAAAAGTTTAGAATACGAAAGAACTAATGTATTTCACGAAGCCCTGTGGGAGACGAGTAAAAAAAAAGCACCTCAAACTTAGAAATATTAGGTTTATCTACATATAATTATGAACATTTTATCTACTGACTTAAATTAGTTAAATGTCCATGTATATAGGACGCTGTCTGTCCAGGGAGCCAACAAATGCATTGAGTATTCCCCTGGGCCAATTTCTTTTGCGTAAGTTTGGATATTTTGAAAGGTAAATATGTGGAACATTTTAATCCTTTTTAATTTCCTCTTGCTTTATTTTACTTAGATGGAGAAATCTACAAATTACATTGGAAGAAAATTGCTGTGAAAATTCTTGTGTTAATCCATTATTCTACCTCCTAACCATTAAGGCTTTAAAGCCAACTTCAAGAACCACTTCTACTATGTGCGGGGCTCCAGAATTTTCTGCACATCCTGGCAAAGCTTCCCTCCTATCTATCACCCCCCACACACACCCTGCCCACCCCACCACTTCAGATTTCCTATAACACCAAACATTATCAGGCAAAGTTCTAAAAACTTTGGGTAGGTTATTTTCAGAGCGAGAAGAATTTAGTCTAATTCCATATTCTGTATGTGAGGTAACCAAGACCCAGATGTGGAAGAGGTGATTTGCTCAAGGTCACTTAGTTGGTATCTTTAAAGTGTGAAGAACTTTTCCAAACAGTATCTCTTCGGACACATCACCCTACTCCGTGGATAGTGGAAAGAGAAATATAATCTCTCTCTTCTTTTGCATGTATCTCTTTGTATTTAGCTGATCCAATGCTGTTTACTATCTAAAGAGATTTGGAACTCATTTTGGCTTTTTTTTCCCCTGATCATGCAAAGATACATTTTTCTCAAGGGAATAAGAAAGAAGTCAAGACTAAAATAGGTCAAGCTTTGAAACCACCAAACTGGAGCTGATTCGAAACTTTTCCAAAGCAGTCAGTGCCCCCTCTCTACCAGTGGTGATGGTAGCCAGGAGCAACTTGTCTCGGGAGCCCCCACCAGCAATGCGGCAACGCGGGCGGGGGCTGGGGAGCTGTGACGGGGCAGCGGCTGCCTGCGCAGTAAATCCTTTAAGGAGACCACAGGGCTTTTCAGGATGTTCATTGCGTGCTTCCTTATTTGGAATTCTGCTTATGCTGCTAGCATTAGCATAGATTTTCCTTAATGAATGCTTTCCAGCTGAAAGATGGTGAAAGATATACTATGTGAATCTTTTTAATATTAGTTCATTAAATTAAAACAGTTCTGACTTGCAATGAGGCCTTTTCCTTTTGATGTTATGCTCGGGTTTGCAGATAATGTCCATGACAATACATGTGTGTCCCACAAAGATGATTTTTTTAATCAAAGTCATTTAGTGTTAGCACTCTTGTATAATAATTCGAGAGCTTTTCTGTCAAGTAACACAAAAGTTATGAAATAAAACTGTGGCTATTCTATAATGTGGATCCAGGCAGTTAGTTGAAATCATTTCTTTCCCTAAAACTTGTTCACCAGCTGCCAAAAATATATATACTTTGCTTCTTACCAGCATTAAGTTAAGCTATTTCCCCCATTTGCTTGTAAATTATGGTTGGGGGGAGACCTTCTCAAAATCCCCCTATGCAAAAACCAAAGGGAAAACATCGCCACATTCTTGATGATTGTATTTACTAAATCACTCCCAGATTAGACGCTTTAGAAACCACATGCTACACAAATAGCAAATATTCAATTCATGCATTGCCTGAAGGCTTTGGACTGCATTACCCTGAATATCCATCACAGAAACAATAGAATAAAATGATTCTGCAAGGTTAGAGAAATCAAACCCACTCAGCCACTTGTCACAAGGAATATTTGGATAACCAAAGCTTGATGCAAATATTTGTTACTAGCCATTATGACAAGCTGGGGACATTCCATGATCTTATTAGTATCTAGTCATTCACAGTTTGCTTCTTCTGTATCAAAACATGCACACAGATAATAGGAATAAATTGTTTATTTCCCATGTTACTAGGCAATTATAAATATTTCAGCAAAAGGGTTATATGGTGCCAAGGTTAGAATCTAATAGAATAATTCAAGATGCAAATGCCATCGTCTAGTAAGCTAATGCCAGTGTTCCCAAATAGTCCTCATTTGATTGGCTTCTAGAGAAAAGACTTAGAATAACGTATGCAGTAGCTTTTAGAAAGCTATCAGCCTATCACTTATCACTTCCATGGCATCTCTTTCATTTGTTCTTCCCTGGATAGTATTCATAGGCAATCGTGTTATATACTGCCCACAGCTATTAACAGCTGAGAACTACTTATTTCAATTCTGGAATATTTTAAACACAAAATTTAAAGAGTTACCAAGCTACCGGTTTATCTCACCACTTCTCTTATATAAGAATTTTAGGAAACTCTGCCTAATTTAGCACGGTAGGCAACTTTTGCTACTATTGTTTTTCATAATTTCTGGAATGCTTTGTGATAGCAAATATGTAAGGATTTATTAACAGGTTAGATAGTCTCTGAAAAATAAAAATATTGTTACAGAATCATGGAAATAGAAGGGGCTTGAGGACTTACTGAAGCCAACCAGCTCACTCTGCAGGTCAAAGACAACGTGCTGGTGAAATAAAGTAGATCTTTGGCAGTAGACCCAAGACCAGCACCAAGGCCACATGATACAGTGGTTGATGCAGTGGTTTTTATACCATATTACTTTTTTGCCTTTTTCTTTCCAGAACTAGTGTTTGTGTGTTTGTTTATTTGTTTGCTTTTTCAGGAAGGGTGAATAAGGAGAGGCTATTTAAGTGACTACCTACCCCTTTTCACATTCAGCTGTGTCACTCATAATCCCCTATCCCTATAGAAACACTCAGCTCTTCTATGCCCCACAATCATTGCCTTTATCCTCTACCCTTTTCATGACATTTCCTTTGGTGTTCTTTCCATTTTACAGATTATAAAAAGGATTCTTAAAATGCTGTGGTTCTTTTTCGGAGGTTCTGGGATACACAGAAGGATTTATGATATTTCAAAACAGGAATCTTTCTTCAACTTCTAAGAGGTGGAGCAGACAGAGGACAGGACATCCTTCTCAGCAGTCACTGGGATTTACCTCCAGGATGAAAATCAGCGGTAGAGTTTTCCAGAAGGCCTAGGCTATTTTGTGATTAAATTTTAATCAGTAAACACTTTATCAGTTAAAAATAGTATGTCTTGTGCCCATTCTGATAGAAGAGTTATAAGAGATGAAGAACAAAACAAACTCTCCTCTTAGGCAACAGTTGAAGGAAAGAAAATAAAATAGAGGACCAGGCCAGTTGTTCTAAATCGTAAATCTAAGAAGCGTGGACAGAAACAAAGAGTATATTTGTGTCACTTTAGTATTCATGTAGCATTAATTAATAACTCACATTAACACTCATATATATTAGTTCAGTTGGTGTGGGTGTGTGTATGTGTGTGTGTGTGGTGATAGTAGTGAATATCTCATGTGTGTATCTTGGATTTACAAAAGTTCAGAGCTACTCCAAGAGAGAGCACTTTTTATTTCTTTCCAAAATATTATTCCAAAAAGTGAAAGAGGCAAATATGTCACTCGTGTGCAATCGTCAAAATGAAGAAAAATCCATTTAACTGGTGGAGGTTGTTCAGCTCAATAGTGGTAGATCCCAGATGGGAATACAAACTTCTGGAACACATCCTTTAAAGGGATAGCATCCAAAATTTAAAAATATTAATTAAAACAGTTCAGCCTTTGAGAGTCACATTTTTTGCATTTTTATATAGTTTGTTTATTAGCATAATACTTTTTCTGGGCATATCAGTATATATATATATATATATATATATATATATATATATGTAAAATATGTTATAAATGCAAACACAATTGTTAATCAACATAATAAGATGAAAGAGCTAAAACTTTATAGAACTTTATTCCACCTCTTAAAGAAAAAAAAAGAGATTCCAGACTAAAGGCACAAATGGTACAAAGTAGGCTACTATGGAGTACTCAGAAACTGTGCCTGAAGCCCACTGTATTTAACATTTCCCTTTAGAGTGGCAAATATATTTTAGTAGGGGTGTTTCTTGATTTTTAAAGGCATACAAGGGTTGGGACACCCAATCTTTAATGCGCAATAAAATGAAATGGCAATTTTCCAAGAGCTCTAAGACTGCTGCTAATTAGCACATTAATTTATATAAATGAAATTCTCTTTGCTGTTCCCCAGTGCTCTGCCTGAGAAATGCAACAAGATGAATGAACATGACAAATCCAAGTGAAATTTACATGCTTAAAAATAAAAAAAGATACAGAAATAATCCCTTGACCTTATTCCAACTTTTCTGACCCTCCGTCATGGGTGACATTTTTCCACAGAGCCCCTAGATATGAACTTCTCATTCTGTCAGACTTAAATTCTAAAGGCAAGTTTACAAAGAAGAGTACACCCATCTCTTTACTCCTGGAGTTGGACACTCCTGGCTAGAAGGGCCAAGTTCATGACTCAGGGGAATGACTTTCATTTATTCTTGCATTCAAAGTTTTGTCACATACATTTTCTTAACAAAAATAAAAACTTTTATTTCTGTTTTTTTTAAAAATTTTTTCCTTCATACAAAACCTATTAATTATTTTTAGTTTTAACTAATTTTTATGGTTAACCCAATTAAAAGAATGAATCTTTTCTCAAAGCCAAGTCAATACTTCAAAAGAAATTGCTGGTTGAACAGAAAAGCAAGGCTCTAATTTCCAGGAACGTTAAATTCAACTTACGTTTTCCTATAACCTTGTTACTCTGAAAATAAATTTAATATAATAAGTACTTTCAGATATGTGTGTATGTACCCACTCTTATTTTTACATAGATACATATATCTGGCTATAACCCCTTGGGAAGGATACAGCCTGCGAAACCATAAGTAGCGACCCTGGTTATAACCCATTACTAAGTGGTAAAATCAATTTTATGAAAAATAGAATAAAACAGAAAATAAGAGAATTCATTTCATGTAGTAAAGATAAGAACTGTTCTGTGAGATGTGTTTATCAGTTACATGAATGTGTCTCAGTGTGTGTATCATGATGTATTACGTATTTGTTACTGTGAATTATGGTCATAACAGTTGGGAAGATCTTCTAATAAAGCAGCATAAAAGGAGCATAGAGGGTTTCCCTGGTGGCGCAGTGGTTGAGAGTCCGCCTGCCGATGCAGGGGACACGGGTTCGTGCCCCGGTCCGGGAAGATCCCACATGCCGCGGAGCGGCGGGCCTGTGAGCCATGGCCGCTGAGCCTGTGCATCCGGAGCCTGTGCTCCGCAACGGGAGAGGCCAAAAAAGGGAGAGGCCCGCGAACCAAAAAAAAAAAAAAAAAAAAAAAAAAAAAGGAGCATAGAAAAAAACAGAGTCTAGATATGAAATGCATCGCTTAATTCACGTGTTCAATAAATATTTATCACTGGTACGACAGTGAAGAAGACAAAGTTTGTGGAATCATGAAACTTATGTTACAGTGAAAAATCAGAAAATACACCGGTAAACAAAACGTGTATGTGATATAATCTTTAGTGATAAGTGCCATAAAGAAAAGAAAAAAGAGAAGAGGCTTAGAGAATGAAACCAAGGGTAGGAAGGGGGTTATTGCAATACAGCTGTAAAGGGGAATCACGGAGGTGATGTCTGATCAGGAACCTGAATGGTGTGAGAGCATTTCAACCGAGGGCACAACAAAGCAAAGTCCCCAAGGTAAGAAAAAGATTGGCGTGTATTGAGGAACTGCAAGAAAGTCAGTTTGAGTGGACTGAAGTGACTAAAGAGGAGAGTGGTTGAAATGACACAGAGAGAGATGCAGCTGCCGGCTCTGTGGACACTTGTTAGCTTTGCAAAGAACTCTGGATTTCATCCTGAATATGATGGTGAAGTTGCGTGTAGAACTAAGGCAGGATTTCCATTTCTTATAGAGCTCTCTAGGTACTACGTGAAGAATAGGCTAATGTGAAAATGGTAGAGAAAAAAGAGAGAGAGAGAGAGACTAGTATGAAGCCTATAGAAGTAGAGAAAAAACAAGATGACGAGAGCTAGGAGGGCAATGATGGAAAAATGAGAAAACAGCTTGAGTCGGAATACATTTTGCTCAACAGGACCTGCTGACAGAGTAAGTGATGAATATGAAGGAAAGAGAAGTAACAACAATGAAGTTTTGATTTTTGATCCTAACAATTCTGTAAATGGTGGTGGTCTCATACTGATATGTAAAAGGCTTGAGGAAGATTGGATTGGGGGTGGATGATTGGGTAATTAGACACATGTGCTTTTTCCTCCTCTTAATATATTATCATTATGATAGTATTCAAATAAATACTGATTAAGAAATTGCTAGGATCCAGGCTCTGTGATAAGTGTTGGGAATATAAAGTCAAAATAAAACCACTGTTTATGCAAAGAAAACAAAAACAAAACTAGAAACTTTAGTATGACATAACTTGTACTATCTTAAGTATATGAAGAGGATATTTGAGCAGCAGAGAGTAAAGAATTTATATGAGTTTGAGAGATTATCAAGTATCTCCAATAAAGATGAAACTGGAGCTGCGTTTTAAAAGATGAGTTGAAATTAACAAGAATAACAACTCGTAGGAGAGACAGAAGGGTGCTGGGGATGTGGAGAAGTGTATGGGCAAATGCATACAGAAATAAGGTACAACTGTTTGGAAAACTAGAAGCTCACAGGATGGAAGGTCTGTGCTGAGTATTGGCAAACGAAGAGCTGAAATGCTGGGCAGGGACAAGATCGTAAAGAGTTTTGTCTAGAGAGACAGGAGTTTGATTTTTACTACAATCTATAAAAACGCATAACAGGATTTAAATCAGGGGGAAACAGTATGATTAGGTAACCTGAAGAGGATGAAGCTAAAGTCAGATAATACAAAAAGAATGCTTTTACATTAATCAAGGATAGAAACGGTGAGATCCTAAAATAAGGCCCTGATAGCAGGGATTGGGAAAAAGGAAATTAAGTTCCCACTCTGTTTAGGAAAATAGGCACTGTAAGATGAGTGATCTATGAGAGAGGTAGATTATATCAATCAGTGGGCATTGAGAGTGCAAGCAGATTACACTTCAGATCCATTTTATGCCTGGTCAGGAAGTACTTAAAGAGGTCCAATCATAACTACCTAAACAGATCACTTGCCTAGCTCTAGACTTCTCTAACTTAGATTCTTCCTGAGTCCTAGAAACTTGACACTTTGGGCTCTTAGGTCCTGATTTCTGCTATAATAAGCTGTCTGATCTTCATTTTTCCTTTGACCTGTACACTTCCTGCTGCTCCATCACAATTAGTGTGTGGTAGAGTCAAGAACAGTGCCAGAGGGCTTCCCTGGTGGCGCAGTGGTTGCGAGTCCGCCTGCCGATGCAGGGGGCACGGGTTCGTGCCCCGGTCCGGGAAGATCCCACATGCCGCGGAGCGACTGGGCCCGTGAGCCATGGCCGCTGAGCCTGCGCGTCCGGAGAGGCCACAGCAGTGAGAAGCCCATGTACCGCAAAGGAAAACAAAAACAAAAAACAGTGGTGTAGACCTCACACCTGGTTGCCAGATTAGCCAACCAGCTATTTGACCTTCAACAGATTTCAACCTTTTCAGAATATAAGGGTTTTCATCACAGGGTTATTTGTCACTGTGAGAAATTAGAATCATTCAAAATGCCCAATAACATGTGCCCAATAATTTATTTAAATAAATTTTTTTAAATCTTAAAATATAATGCTGCATTAAAAGTCATATTTTAGAAGATGTAATAATACAGAAAATGTGCATGACATAGTCTTACATAAATACAAAGTATATTTTGCTTTAAACTATGAAAAAATAGATATATATTATAGACAAAAAACTTTGAAAGATATTTAACAAAATATTAATGCTTATATCTGTGAAAAGTGACTATGGATAATTTTTATTTTCCTCTTTGTAATTTTTCTGTATTTTTTATATTTTTTCTAATAAAAAATAGGTTAACTTTATAATCACCAGAAAAGTCATTAAAATAATCTATGGTTTTCTCATCCCAAAGAACAATTTCAAATACAGTGTAGATCTGATTAGGGTATATTCAGCAGCAAGTCCCAGAAAACTCAACTAGAAGTGCCTTAGACTTCCACTCCCACTCAGGATAAAGACAGTTGTAGGATAACATTGCTTCCATTCTAACAATGAGAATATCGCAGATAACCTATACAACCATAACTTTGGTTTTTTGTTTGTTTGTTTGTTTTTAATCAGACCTCAGGATGCAAAGGAATGTAAATAACTGATATCTAGAAAGTGGCAAGCTCTTCCTAGGAGAAAAGAGATCCAGAACCACTTTAATACTTGGAGGAGCAGTGAGAGTAGAAGGACAGGGGTAAAGAAAAATCACTAAAGTTTTTAGAAATTTTTAAGGCCAGTATGGACAGGCATGACAGTTTAGAATTCAATGGGCAGTAGCCGCATACGGAATCTGCACCCACCCACCAACTCTTTCACTTAGGCTCTCCTTGAACACTCACATAGAAGGCTGAGTGGAGACAAGGGCCTGATGAAACATTGAGGGCAAGGTAGACTATCCCGTCCCCCAGAGAGTATGAATTGGTGGCTGCCTAAGGCTTGGGGAGGGCAGGAGAGCTGCGAGAGACCACCTTCTGATGACCAAGCAGGAAGGGCCAGCCAAACCTGGGGGCAGCGCCAGAGAACTGAGAACCACCCCTCACGGGCACTCCAGGCCTTCACCAAAACTACCGCTTCAGCCCTCCAAAAGAGGGTACATGCAAGCAGGGTAGAAAAAAGTGTCTTAAGGCACAGAAAGCTGGGGTCAACACTGGAGAGGAGAGAACACACCACAACCCAACCAACTGGCAGCAAGCTGTGAACATGATGAGATCTCCCATGGCTTGAAAGCTGGTGGTGGGCTACAAAGCACAAGAGGTACCTAGAGTCTCCTGGGTGCTTAGATCTCCAGCTGGAATGAAGGGAATGTCTTGATGCTGATCTCAAGTCATTTGAGGTCAGTGGTCAATTGACTCCAACTAAAATGACAACAGTCTCAGTTCATCTATAAATTAGATTGACTCAGCCCCCCTGATTCTACTGACCTAAGAGAAAAACAAGCTTGCTTTCTTCTGAGCTTTACTATTATTTACTTCAGTCTCTACTATCCTTTTAGACACAATTCCTTGCATACAATTTTAAAAATCATGACACATATTAAGAAGCAAAGAAATATGACCAGTTGGTAGAAGCAGAAATGGAATAAATACTGGAATTCTCAGACAAGGACTTTAAAATAATTATGACAACTGTGTTAAATGAAAGTGGAAAAACTGGACAATAAGTAAACAGGGAGGAAATTTCATCAGAGTCCTGGAAATCATTTTTAAAAAGAGTCAACTGGAGATAGTAGAAATGAAAATTATGATATCAGAAATGAAGGATTCATTTGATGTGTTTTCCAGTAAATTAAACACAGAATAGAATCAGTGAATTAAAGACAAGTAAACGGAAAAAATCTAAGCTGAAGCAAAAACAGAAAAAAATAGGACAAAGCATCTGAAATCTGTGGGACGATAGCAAACAACGTAATATATGAATAATTGGAGTCACAGAAAAAGAGAAGAAAGAAAATGGGCTAAAAAGAATATTTGAAAAGATAATGTCCAAGAATTTGCTGAAGTTGGTAAAATAGGTCCACCATAACCCACAACAAATCTATCCACCTATAAACCCCAAGTACACTAAATACCAAGAAAATCGTGCCCAGGCACATTGTAATGAAACTGCTGAAAGACAACCATTTTTTAAAAAGCAACACATAAAGAAAAGAAAATGTATTGATATTATCACGTATCCTAAGATGTCTGGAGATGGAACAGTTCTAGAAATGACTAGCTCAGCATCTCACCCAAGACAAGAAAGATTCTTTCCATCTTTCCTTTTTGCCTTATTTAACAAATAGTCTGCTCACCCTTTGAAGATGCAAATAGTCCTGCATCCTCGAAGATGTTTACGAGAGCACCAGGAAGCACATCATTGCACATGTCCAAACACCAGAAGAGAGGAAGGGTCTTTTTCTTATTTCCCTTCTTCAGAGTAATAAAACCTTCCTAGAAACTTCTTGGAAGATTGGCTCCTCCTGCTAAAATTGTACCACATGCTCATTCCTAAACTAATCACCAGCACAAAAGAAATAATCGATTGGCATAGATTAGTTAACATGCACTCTTAAAGCATCTCCTCAAGTACATGGCCCTTAATACCTTTGCCAAATCCAGACTTCTTTTAGCAAAGAAGCAAAATATACACATTACTCTATATCAAATACATAACCAATAAAGACCTAGTGTATAGCACAGGGAACTATACTCAGTATCTTGTATTAACCTATAATGGAAGACAATGAAAAAAAGAATATATATATATACATATATATATTATTGAATCACTTTGCTGTACACCTGAAACTAACACAACATAGTAACTCAAATATATTTCAATAAAAATTTTTAAAAAGAAGTAAAGGTAGAGTATGTTGTTGGATAGAAAACCAGGAGTATTTGGCATTCATTAAAATGAAAATTTACACATGCAGTAGGAAAACTTTTCATACTTTAACAGAGAAAGGATGAACATAATCTTAAATCTTACAATTGTATTACTAATTATTTCACTACATCTTTGAGTAGTTCGTATCACTATCTGATTATTCTTATATGCTTACATTTTATTCTATAATCTCTGCTGGGTGTGGGAGATACTGAAAAGGCATTGTTTGTGTTCTCAGAGTTTGCTTTGTAGTTTGGGAAGACAGACCGAAAACAAGTAAGTACCATTGGAAGACATGAGAGCAGAGCAAGGATCTGACTTCAGCTCCTTCACTTACTAACTAAATTACCTTCAACAAGGATCTGTGTCAGTGAAAGGAACTAATATGTATCACATTTATATAACTGTGGTGGATTTTAAATAGATAATCCATGCAGTGATTAACAAAAGTGTTCAATAAATACTAGCTTTCATTACTATTGTTTCTTAATGTGTTTACAGAGTTTAGTAAGTGCGCACAAAAAAAAAACAAAACAAAAAAACAACGGTTGAGAAAGTTAACATTAAAATGGTAAAGATTGATTCTATCTGGATACAAGAGCTGTTTACCTATCCTAGAAAGGATGGAGATAGTAATGAAAGGCATTTCTGGAAGAATGACCAGGATGGGAAAAGTTATAGAAGCATGAAAAATTAAGGGGTAGAGGTCCTAGAAAAGCAAATAAACCCAAGTGTAGGCTTTAAGAGTGGAGTTTAGGGCTGAGAGATGAAGATGTGAAAGAACACCATTAAGTGTTAGACTCTATTCTCTAGGTGATAGGGAATCATTAAAGGTTTTAAAGGGTTTTTTTTAAAAAAAGGTTATAATAACAGATGCCATTTCCAAAGATCATTACAGTGACAGTGAGTTTAGATGGACAGCAGGAAAGAGAGAGACCAGTGAGATACAGTGTCTGTGCCAGAGAGACCCCATGACACAGAAGACTTGCAATAATCCACCTGAGAACTCAGGAAGGCCTAAACTAAAGCCATTAGAAAAGAATGGAAAACAGGGAGCCAGTAGGAGACGTATTTTGGAAAAGCTTAATTTTTAGGAGAAAGATCAGCTTGAACACTATAAAGTTTGAAATTTATGAGAAAAAAAGTGTAAAGTTTATGGAATGACTTTCATTTACAGACAGTAACATAAAAGTACTATTAAATAAAGTGTTGTGTATATAGTCTGCAAAATGTTTCAATTATTAGAATAAACATCTGAAAAATTATTATTTGTAGCCAGTAGGTGCTATTAAGCTACTTAAAACCAGCCTGAATGTTCAAGCAAGATAAATGTTTCTTCCTAGAGGAACAGAACAATTTACTTTATTAACTTAATTAAGAAGTCTTTTTTTTTTTTTTTTTTTTTGGTGGTACGCGGGCCTCTCACTGTTGTGGCCTCTCCCGTTGCGGAGCACAGGCTCGGGACGCACAGGCTCAGCGGCCATGGCTCGCGGGCCCAGCCGTTCAGCGGCATGTGCGATCCTCCCGGACCAGGGCATGAACTGGTGTTCCCTGCACTGGCAGGCAGACTCTCAACCACTGCGCCACCAGGGAAGCCCCCCTTTTTTTTTTAAGACACGTGTCATGTTAAAGCTCAATCCGTTTCTGGTTAAACTGTTATAAATTAGCATATTGTGAAGTAACAAGATTTAAAAATATCTAGTCAATCTCTATTGCTTAAATTTAAATTTCTCTCTTACTTATTTCTTTTTGGAGATAAAATAAAACTGCTTTAACCTTACATTTAGGATATGGTTCTAATGAAAAGCACACATAAGTGTCCTGGATTCACCGCTTAAATTATAAGTAAATTAACATTTCCTCTTGGACAATTCTCTTCTCCCATTAATCCTAGTGTTTTGACAATACCCTGAATCCCTTTTTCAAGCCTTTTCCAATCATTTTAGTGCAGTCTTCAGTGTTATTCGTTAATCCTCATTCCATATGAAGCAAAGTAGTCCTAGGCTTTATTCCCATTTCACAGATTATTTATTTATTTGGGCAAAATTCTCTAACACATAAGGCCATTCAACAGTAATTTTTATGCAAAACTTATTACAGGTATTCTTGGCTGTGAATCATAAAAATGGAAAACTTTTCTGCTTTCTATGCTTTTCTGCAACTCAGTTAAAAACACTGGAGGCTATAACCTGAAATGCTGTACATTGTTGGTGATTTAGTTACATTTATCAAGTACTGAGCAATCCCATACTATAGTTTTTTTAATATTGTAATAGTCCAATCTCTTTATTAAAGTATTATATTCTAGGATCATTTTGGCTTCAAGAGTCTAAGGAGTATAAAAGACAGTGTGGACCAGTTAGAAAGATATTTAGACCAGTAGCAGGGCTTCAGTCTTGGTTCTGCCACTGCTGCACTTCTATGGACAGTTCATGGAGAGCTTTCTGCATCCATGTGCACATCCCTAAACTGGAGAACACAGTCCCTGGATCTACTTTATTCAAAGGATGCTGTGTGAATGAATGCAACGATTTGTCTGCAGATAATGAATGAAAGAAAAATGAGTCTTATTTTATAACCACAACGCAGAGGACCTCCTATAGATCCTCTACTGGTTTTCATAATAAATAAAGAGTAATTTCTGAATCTCTATTTTTCACAATAACTTATAGTACTAATTCCTTTGATTAACTGCTTCCTGATCCTTGTAAAATGCTTGGATTAGCTGGTTTCTGATCTCTGCAAAATGCTCTAGGTAGCCACAGAATTTCTTTCAGCTGCTATAATTTCCTCTTTATTTTGTGTTCATATACAGCAAAGCTAATGCTATCCATTAGAGGTGAAGTAACTAAATGTGTCTGCTAGATACTTGGATCTAAGGTACAAATAAACTACACCTTACTTCCCTCTGACAATTGCAATCATTTAGAATGCCTCCTCTACTCTCACCAGAAAGGCCACTATTCAAAAACAGCTATATAAAATATGGAAATAAATGATTTGAAGGTGGGCTTCTCTGCGCTAAATTAAACACCATTATAACAACCAAATTAAAATAAGAGCAAACAACAAGATGAATATATATATATATTTATTTACATAGTTTCCAAATAGTGAATTAACTTTGGTAAGAGCTCTTAGACATTTCAAGATTCTGATATTTACTTTCTAATCTGAAGTTCAAGCTGGGCTTATACCCTTGGTACTTTAGAGCTACTGCCAGGGCTGTAATAGGAGCCTGGTGTCTGCATGCAAGAACTTACTTTAAAAGCATGAGACTCTCGTTATTACCCAGGCTACAAACCCACACATATCTTTATTTGAAAGACATTAACAGTGTATTAATTTACAGTCTGCTTTTCTTTCATCTGTGAATACTGCATCTTCCATCATTCAGGCTGGACCCCAGGAGCCTGGCACATTATTTATACCAGAGTGTAAATGCCCATTTGGCCAAAGCAGAGCTGCCCTTGGAATCCACATCTCTGGCCCTAGTTGTGTTTATCCTTAGTATCTGGTTTCAGTTATCTTTTTGTTCCATTTTGGACTGTGATCTATTTGTTTCATTGGCTAAGCTCCCCATTATAGACTGTTGAACAGGCCAGGGCGAGGTGACACAATGTGGCCAGGCTCAGCCTCATTCCTCGCCCCATGGCACTTAATTACTACACTTTGTTTGCCAACTATTTCTTGGCATCTAATTTAATTTGGGGACTTGCCTGAGCATTTAATTGAACATGGAGAACTCCTTTCAAATATTTATATCCACTTCCTCTTTCTCCTCCTGCCCCATCATCAATTCTACACCACATTTTAGATCAGATCCACTTTCATTTTTTTCTAAAATACCAGCCATTCCTCTTTTCCTGTTAGGAATATTGCCTCACACCTTGGATCGTAATAAGATTTTGCTTTTTAAAATACAGTTTGCCCTCCTTTTCTTCTAAACCTCTTCTTGCCTCATTATAGCAGAAGGATTTTATACTTTCTCTGTCCACAAAGTTTTTATCTAACTTGTATCTCACCCCTCTGATAATTTTCTTGTATAAAAATAGGCAGCATGAAGGAAGTTACGATGGAGTCCTTATACGTGAAGCCACATGAACTTCAAATTCTCGTCTCTGACTGCAACTCCACCCACTTAGTTCTTTTATTTTCTAAATCTCTCTAATATTTAACATACTCTTGAATTTCATCAATATCTACAATTGCATGACTACTCTTACTTCTCTTCTCAGTTGATCTGTGTTCCCCAGGCTTTATGTCCTGCAGCCAGCCTCCGCCTCATATGTCATCATTTTGCCTAACTTTTTGTTGGTGCCTTCAAGCCCATATGAGTCAGTCCTGTTACTGCCACCATTTAAGTCTCAGTGCTGGAACAACCCAGTCATATCCCTTCTTCACTCTGATACAACTATACACAGTGCTGTACGGGAAAATACAAATCAATACCTCAATATGTATATGGTTTCCAACCCCCTTTGGAATTGCTATGCTGTTCATCTGTATTTTTCTTCACCCTTCATCGTTTTACCTCTCTCATTGTTCCCACCTGCCTTTTGCAGACATTGTTCAAACTCCCTAAACCACAGAACCAATACTTCCAATTATACTTTGAGCTGGAGATGTTCCCTACTAACCTCCAAAACCTTATGTTTGCAATTCATAAATAATGGTTTTATTCACAACACCTGTAGCATTTTAAAAAGTGTGGTACCAGTGCAAACTTTAGCAAACCAAATAAATATAACAATCTAGAAATAAATTCAATAATATGTGATAAGAAAATATTCAAATTAGTGGGAAAATAGATTATTTAATAATAATATTAGAACAACTGGTTAGCCATTTTGGAAAAAATAAAATGGTATCTCTACCTCATTTCTTATATCTAACAACAATAACAAGAATATAAATGGTAATAATTCTTTTTGCATCAATGAAATTATGAATTTTTATCATGGAAAGCAATGCTTAAAATATCTATAAACTGGCTTTGGGGGAAGCCTTTCTAACCATGTCATAAGAACTAGAAACAATAAAAGAATAAGTGGTCAAATGTTATTACATCAAAATTCCGTTTTGCGCAACCCATTCAAAAAGTGGGCAGAAGACCTAAGTAGACGTTTCTCCAAAGAAGACAAACAGATGGCCAACAGGCACATGAAAGATGCTCATTATTGCAAATTATTAGAGAAATGCAAATCAAAACTACAATGAGGTATCACCTCACACCAGTAAGAATGGCCATCATTCAAAAGTCTACAAATAATAAATGCTGGAGATGGTGCAGAGAAAAGGGAACACTCCTACACTGTAAGTGGGAATGTAAATTTTTGCAGTCACTATGGAAAACAGCATGGAGGTTCCTTAAAAAGTAAAAATCCCACTTGTGGGCATATATCCCTAGAAATCCCACTTGTGGGCATGTATCTAGGAAAGACAAAAACTCTAATTTAAAAAGACACATGCATCCCAGTGTTCATTGCAGCACTATTTACAATACCCAGGTCATGGAAGCAACCTAAATGTCCATCAACAGACAAATGGGTAAAGAAGATTTGGTACATATATACAATGTAATCTTACTCAGCTATGAAAAGGAATGAAATTGGGTCATTTGTAGAGACATGGATGGACCTAGAGACTGTCATACAGAGTGAAGTAAGTCAGAAAGAGAAAAACAAATATCGTATATTAATGCATATATGTGGAATCTAGATAAATAGTACAGATGAACCAGTTTGCAAGGCAGAAATAGGGACACAGATGTAGAGAACAAACATATGGACACCAAGGGAGGGAAGGGGTGGTGGTGAGATGAATTGGAAGATTGGGATTGACATATATACACTAATATGTATAAAATAGATAACTAATAAGAACCTGCTGTATAGCACAGGGAACTCCACTTCGCTGTACAGTAGAAACTAACACAACATTGTAAAACAACTATACCCCAATAAAAAAATTAATTTAAAGGAAAAAGATAAACATATACTTACAAGCAGAAAAAAATTTTTTTAAAGTGAGAAAAAAAAAAAGACATGGAAGCAACCAAAGTGTCCATCAACAGATGAATGAATAAAGAAGACATGGTATATATACACAATGGAATATTATTCAACCATAAAAAAGAATGAAATATTGCCATTTGCAGCAACATGGATGGACCTAGAGATTATCCTACTAAGTGAAGGAAGTCAGACAGAGAAAGACAAATACTATACAATATCAGTTACATGTGGAATCTAAAAAATAATAAAAATGAACTTATTTACAAAACAGAAACAAATTCACAAATATAGAAAACAAAACTATGGTTACCAAAGGGAAAAGGGTGGGGGAGGGATAATTAGGTGTATGGGATTAACAGATACTTACCACTATATATAGCATAGGTAAACAACAAGTATTTATAGCACAGGGAACTATATTCAATATTTTGTAATAAGCTATAATGAAAAGACTCTGAAAAAGAATATATATATATGCATCCGAATCACTTTGCTGTACACCTGAAACTAACACAATACTATAAATAACTTATACTTCAATAAAAAATTTTCGTTTTGCAAAATAAGACAAACCAAAAACCAAGATGATACAATGATATTACCGAAGCATTATTTATAATAATGAAAGATTAAAAACAGTTATATTTTATCAAAAGGACTATAATTCATTCAATGTAATTAAATTACAGTATATACCTATTATAAAATGCTATACTAAAATTAAAACTGAAGTTGTAATACATAATGTAGTATACAATAACATGGAAAGAGAGCCACAACACACTATTGTCAGTGAATTGAAGGAAAGGTACAGTGTGGTATTATGTTGGATTAGTGTATGTATGTGTGCGTGTATATATGTGTATGGAGAGTGTATGCAATTTATGTGACTTTCTATAATTGACTTTCTATAATAGGAAGGTTGTAAGAACCTAGATCATTGAGTTAATATATCTCGCCCTCTACTATTAACATATTTTATGTGACAGGCACTGCTCTGGGCAATTAAAAATATGACTTTCCCCATTTTATAGACTGGAAATTGTCTTGGAGAGTGTGAGCAACTTTCCCTGAATAAGTCAGTAGGACAGTGATGAAGTCAGTACCTTACTCTTAGCCTAGTGTCTGATCCACCACATGAGAGCTGATCCTAAAGAGAAGATAATTAGTTCAATCTGACCAGTTATTTTCTATCTCTACTAAGACAAAGAAGGGAAATAATCGAAATTAATGTAGTGTAGATATTATAAAGAATCTTCTTTTCCTTCTCTTTCTTTTTCTTTTTTTTAACCATAAAGAAAATCTGATAGTGAAGTATGGGAATAGGGATCAAATAAAGTCCCTCCACTTATTTACTTGCAGTGTTGCCTAGAAGGTAGCACAGCTAGTGTGCTTCCCAAGGATGACATCTGTTGCTTTAATATAGATGCACAAGATGGATGAGCGAAGCCTAAGATACATGACTCAGGTACCATCTACCTCGGCTGTTTGAGAGCAGCTATTGAAAAAGGTCTTTTCTTCTCCAGCTTGTGATTTAATCTCACCTCAGCCCCCTGACCCCAAAGATAAGCTTGATTCACACAAGGGATCTAGGTAGGGTTAGGAGGGAGGGGGATGCAGGGGAGATGGAGATACTTGCTGCTTGTTTCCAAAGTGGAGAGGAAAAGCGGGATCACTGATCAGTCTTTATCCAGTTGACTCTTCACACTTAAGAAAGAGGTGGCTTACTGAAGAGTTTAAGTTACAGTCAGAAGCTTAATTAAAAGAAGTGGGAATTCATACAAAATCCAGAACTATTGAATTGAAGCCAAATAGTACAAGTGTCACAAGTAGAATGTTCAAAATAAATTGGAAATGGTGAAGAGGGTAAGAACTTAATATTTATTAAACACTCATTGTGTTTTAAGCAATGAGGTGTTTTATACACATTACCTGCCATTTGAATCCTCACAAAAGGGTTAAACTGACCGGAAAGCTGTGCAGGTAAGAAGCCAGCTTGAAACATCCAAAAATAAAAATATGCAAAGCTACCTAACTCTCTTTCATTACTCATTTCACAGGTGACTATATAGAAAATCTCTGGCAATAAGACTAGATGGCTTCACAGGTGAATTCTATCAAACATTTAGAGAAGAGCTAACACCTATCCTTCTTAAACTCTTCCAAAATGTAGCAGAGGGAGGAACAGTCCCAAACTCATTCTACGAGGCTGCCATCACCTGATACCAAAACCAGACAAAGATGTCAAAAAAAAAAAAGAAAACTAAGGCCACTATCTCTGATGAACATAGATGCAGAAATCCTCAACAAAATACTAGCAAACAGAATCCAACAGCACATTAAAAGGATCATATACTATGATCAAGTGGGGTTTATCCCAGGAATGCAAGGATTCTTCAATATATGCAAATCAATCAATGTGATATACCATATTAACAAATTGAAGGATAAAAACCATATGATCATCTCAATAGAGGCAGAAAAACCTCTCGACAAAATTCAACATCCATTTATGATAAAAACCCTCAACAAAGTAGGCATAGAGGGAACTTACCTCAACATAATAAAGGCCATATATGACAAACCCACAGCCAACATCGTTCTCAATGGTGAAAAACTGAAACCATTTCCACTAAGATCAGGAACAAGACAAGATTGCCCGCTCTCACCACTATTATTCAACATAGTTTTGGAAGTCTTAGCCACAGCAATCAGAGAAGAAAAAGAAATAAAAGAAATCCAAATTGGAAAAGAAGAAGTAAAATGTAACTGTTTGCAGATGACATGATACTATACATAGAGAATCTTAAAGATGCTACCAGAAAACTACCAGACCTAATCAATGAATTTGGTAAAGTAGCACGATCCAAAATTAATGCACAGAAATCTCGTGCATTCCTATACACTAATGATGAAAAATCTGAAAGAGAAATTAAGGAAACACTCCCAATTCTCATTGTAACAAAAAGAATAAAATACCTAGGAATAAACCAACCTAAGGAGACAAAGGACCTGTATGCAGGAAATTATAAGACACTGATGAAAGAAATGAAAGATGATACAAACAGATGGAGAGATATACCTGTTCTTGGATTGGAAGAATCAACATTGTGAAAATGACTATACTACCTAAAGCAATCTACAGATTCAATGCAATCCCTATCAAACTACCAATGGCATTTTTCACAGAACTAGAACAAAAATTTCACAATTTGTATGGAAACACAAAAGACCCCAAGTAGCCAAAGCAATCTTGAGAAAGAAAAACGGAGCTGGAGGAATCAGGCTCCCTGACTTCAGACTATACTAAAAAGCTATAGTAATCAAGACAATATGGTAGTGGCACAAAAACAGAAATATAGATCAATGGAAAAGGGTAGAAAGCCCAGAGACAAACCCATGCACGTATGGTCACCTTATCTTTGATAAAGGAGGCGAGAATATACAATGGAGAAAAGACAGCCTCTTCAATAAATGGTGCTGGGAAAACTGGACAGCTACATGTAAAAGAATGAAATTAGAACACTTCCTAACACCATACACAAAAATGAGCTCAAAATGGATTAAAGACCTAAATGTAAGGCCAGACACTATCAAACTCTTAGAGGAAAATATAGGCAGAACACTCTATGACATACATCACAGCAAGTTCCTTTTTGACCCACCTCCTGGAGAAATGGAAATAAAAATAAATGAATGGGACATAATGAAACTTAAAAGCTTTTACACAGCAAAGGAAACCATAAACAGTACAAAAAGACAACCCTCAGAATGGGAGAAAATATTTACAAACGAAGCAACTGACAAAGGATTAATCTCCAAAATATACAAGGAGTCCATGCAGCTCAATATCAAAAAAACAAACAACCCAATCCAAAAATGGGCAGAAGACCTAAATAGACATTTCTTCAAAGAAGATATACAGATTGCCAACAAACACATGAAAGGATGCCTGACATCACTAATCATTAGAGAAATGCAAATCAAAACCACAATGAGGTATCACCTCACACCAATCAGAATGGCCATCAAAAAGTTTATAAACAATAAATGCTGGAGAGGGTGTGGAGGAAAGGGAATCCTTTTGCACTGTTAGTGGGAATGTAAATTGATACAGCCACTATGGAGAACAGTATGGAGGTTCCTTAAAAAACTAAAAATAGAACTACCATATGACACAGCAATCCCACTACTGGGCATATACCCTGAGAAAACCATAATTCAAAAAGAGTCATGTACCACAATATTCATTGCAGCTCTATTTACAATAGCCAGGTAATGGAAGCAACCTAAGTGTCCATCGACAGATGAATGGATAAAGAAGATGTGGCACATATATACAGTGGAATATTACTCAGCCATAAAAAGAAACGAAATTGAGATATTTTTAGTGAGGTGGATGGACCTAGAGTCTGTCATACAGAATGAAGTAAGTCAGAAAGAGAAAAACAAATACCATATGCTAACACATATATATGGAATCTAAAAAAAAAAAAAAAAAAAAAGTGGTTCTGAAGATCCTAGGGGCAGGACAGGAATAAAAACACAGACGTAGAGAATGGACTTGAGTACATGGGGAGGGGGAATGGTAAGCTGGAATGAAGTGAGAGAGTGGCATGGACATATATACACTACCAAATGTAAAATAGATAGCTAGTAGGAAGCAGCCACATAGCACAGGGAGATCTGCTCGGTGCTTTATGACCACCTAGAGGGGTGGGAGGGAGACGTAAGAGGGAGGGGATATGGGATATATGTATATGCATAGCTGATGCACTTTGCTATACAGCAGAAACTAAGAGAACACTGTAAAGCAATTATACTCCAATAAAGATGTTAAAAAAAAAAGAAAATTTCTGGCAAAACCAAGGTATCTAGGTCAACCTCCTTGTCCCCATGAGATTTCACTCTGTTAAGTAATGACACTGATTCTTCTCTTTCTGATGAGTCTTTATTTGTGTTTGCTACCCATCTTCAACTAAAGTGGTCTGCAATTTCAAACTTGAGTTGATAAATGGCACTTTTACATTATAAATTAGATAAACAGTGAAAGGTAAGAAGAAAAAGTTAAATGCAGCAGTTCCACTGGGCATGAATTCTTCAAGCATATAATGTTGGCTGTGTTATTTTGCAGACTGTGTGGTGGATTCAGTGCAGCACTGCCAACCACTGCTGCTGTGCAGAAATTCTTCCTTTCTGCAACACATTTTTTATTACTGGAACAGGTCTATTAAAGTAACATATGTTTTAGATGATGCTGGTAATAAAAGTACATGATAGGTGAAGTATAGCCAGGACTCAAGGTTGAAGTCACCATTGCAGATACTTAAATGAATTATTTAAATAAACTGATTGTCAGTTATTAAAAAAAAATGTGCAAGGATCCTCAAAGCTTGCTCTTTCTTCAGATTTGACGACTGGTTTTAATGTTCAGATTAGAAAACAACTGTACTGGGTACAGATACTTGAAGTAGTGGATTTAAATCTCTCAGTTTAAACATCAAGTGGGTACAATACATATTCAAAATATGTTTTGACCATCTAGGCTAGAATTTTCCTTAAAAGAAACAGAAAGACATTCGTAATAAGAATAATTTCCTAAAATTCCAAAATTACTATATATATTATGTATGTAGTAGATACAGAGCTGGTTGAACTATGGATATAACAATTCCCTAAATTCCTTACTTATATCATTTTTCTTTTATTTAGTGTGGGATCATCTATAGCCCATGGTAACTGTATATAATGAAATATGAATACGTTTCTTACCACACTGTTAACTTGGGTCATTTCTTTTAAGAAATTGAGGGACAACGTATGCTTGTCTAAGCATGTTATGCAAATTATTGCATAGAGGGATTTTAACAGGTAGGTAGTGCAAAACATGTCATGTGACAATTCTTACATTCAGTTTTCATTTTTCCGAAAAATTACCATGGTTATAATGCCTTTCTACATGTAGCCATTTTATATGCATGTTGAAAACCAAGGCATGTGCACGTACCTGCAAGATATTGGCATTATATCCTGAACACTTTATCTCTAAGTTGGGACTTGGACTCTGTTCTTCTCTGATTATAAAATCACATACATGAGATACCCCACCAAGGTGAGTTTGTCTGTTGAAAAGGTTTGAAGCAGAAATACGTTAACATGGAAGGTATTTTCTCTTTGCTCATTTTAGACTTAGTCACATGGTCCACAGCTGAAATTTATGCCAGACATTCTCAGAAATCTTCTGGTAGCCATGTTATTGCTCTCTTCGAAGACAACGGGTGAATGGGTAAAGAAAATGTGGCACATATATACAATGGAATATTACTCAGCCATAAAAAGAAACGAAATTGAGTTATTTGTAGTGAGGTGAATGGACCTAGAGTCTGTCATACAGAGTGAAGTAAGTCAGAAAGAGAAAAACACATACCGTATTCTAACGCATATACAAGGAACCTAAAAAAAAAAAAAGGTACTGATGAACCTAATTTCAGGGCAGAAATAAAGATGTAGACATAGAGGATGTACTTGAGGACACGGGGTGGTGTGAGGGGGAAGCTGGGGCGAAGTGAGAGTAGCATCGACTACCGAATGTAAAATATTTAGCTAGTGGGAAGCAGCCGCATAGCACAGGGAGACCTAGAGGGGTGGGATAGGGAGGGTGGGAGGGAGACGCAAGAGGGAGGGTATATAGGGACATGTGTATGCCTATGGCTGATTCACTTTGGTGTATAACAGAAACTAGCACAGTATTGTGAAGAAATTATACTCCAATAAAGATCTATTAAAGAATAAATAAGTAAAATAAATTAAAAAAAAAAGACAACGGGCACATTGCCTACTTTCCAGCTGCTTTTGCAACAACGTACAGCTCATGACACACATCCCCATTTTTAAAATGTACTTTACTAAACAAGTTTTCTGTTATAAAACAGAACAATATGAATACCAACTATGCAATCTGCTGTTCTGCGTTATCAGTTATGTCTTTTAAAAGAAAAACTCTATAGCAATCAGTTACGTGACATAGTGAGGCCTCTTTCTTTAAGCGAAGAATATCATATTTCATCCATGAAGGAGGCAATATAAAAATGCTACTAAAATATCTGTATGGCTTTTTCGTCATTTGCAAATGCACGGTGTCCCACATTTGCTGGAATAAGGTCTCAGAATACAGCTTGTCAATTTGAACAATTGTGTGGGGATGGGACAGATGGGCAGCTGCTGCTTTTTTTAATCCCAGATTTTGTTCTTTTACTTTAAATAATGTTGAAAAAAACAGGCTTTTTAAAAAAGAAAATAAAATGGTAGATATTTAACTATAATGAAGGAAAGATAGCTCCTGTTGCTTAGGTTAAAAATCTCTAGTTTATTTTACTGAAGACAATAGATTTTACTGGCTGTACTGTGTTGATACTGATCATTATTTATACCATAATTGATATGACCAACTGTCTTTTCAGTTTTATAGGAATAGAAAAAAATACTGATTAAGTCAAATTTGAATAATCAACTGGGCATCATTATTCCTCTGTTAGTGCTTATGGATTTTCCACATTTTGGTCCCAAATGTAAACTCCTTTCCTAGCTGTACACTGCAATATAAATTAATCCAAACTAAAACTATTTTTAAAACCCTTTTGTTCATGTAAAAAACATGATAAGAATGCCTCTATTTTTAAATTGGCATTTCTTTCTTCTATCATAATTACTTCCCCATATTATGAAAGAATAAAAATTTAACTAATGCCCTAAGTAAATTGGCCAAAGATTATAAATAATGACTTTTCACTAGGCACAAATCTTCTGTAATTAGAAAGAGAGGAAAATAATCTGTAATGAATGAACTGTATTTAATATATAAGTACTGAATATTGAACACAGATGCCTCTATATGAGTGCTCAAGTGAAAAAAACTGAACCACATTTATATTCTTTCCTGGGCAGAAACCCCATATTCTGGGAGGGTAAAACACTCAACTCAGAAAAGTACCACCAAAAAAAAGTAGAATTTTAATTAGCTGAAAACCAAAGTGCCCTTAATAGAAAGATTTTAAATAGCAAAATGGTCATTATCCCATTATGTTACTTGAGAGTATTCCAGGTAATATAGCTGACCAGAAACTACTTCTGCATCCTACTCAGAAATCTGAAATATTTTTGACCTTCAATTAAGTAAAAAATCATTTCATTGGTCAGTTGCATACTATGCAGCAACACTGACGTGTTGCAGTTTTATGTAGGAAATATAGTTCTATTGAGTGTTTTAATGGATTGGATCTGTTCATAGAGCAGTGGTTGATTAAAGAACCTACTTTAATATCTTAACTTTAAACAAACTACAATGCTTTATAACTCTAAATTGTTAGAACCCATTTTAAATTTCTTTAAAACTGATAAGCCTTTCTGCCCTGCCCCAATTTCACACGTAATTAAATCCACAACACAACCACACTGAAGGGAAAGGCCACTTTTATTTACATAACATAACAATAGCAATAACAATGAATGAATAGCACTAAACCAACATCAGTCTTAAGCACAAAATATTACTCTTGACTTCTTAAATGAGCCACCTTTTTTCTACCCAGCCAGGAATAACATTCAATTTTGTATGAAATAACTACGGTGATGGAACTCACAAATGAACAAACATATTTTTGGAAGTAAATCCCCTAATTTACTTCCAACATTCAACATCAAAATCATCACTATTAATATTTTTTCAATAACAGAGGAATACTTCATCTTAACCCACAATACCAGCAGTGCTTATATTTTATCTTTCTTAGATACTATAAAAATTACCCATGTATTAAGCTCTTAGGGTGGGCAATGAGGAAATTAAGGTACAGATTACAAAAACCCGGGGCATCAAGAGGTTAAGGGGGCAAGATCAGAGAAAGAAAAGTGGTAGAGCCAGGGTTTTCAAGCAGTTCCTTTTCTCCCAGGTTATATTCAGACCCAAGGCCTGCCTCAGGCAGAGTCAAAGGAGGAATTTGCCTGCAGCAGCTAGCCAAGTGGGACAGCCCCACCGCTTTATTAACCAAGCCCTGACTGTTAACTGCTACTCAGTTGGAGGGCTTTCAGTCTTTGGATTAGATGTGCACTGGCCACAAAATCACTCTAAGTGCTTCCAGATTCAAACACATGCATTGGATATTTGGGAGTCAGAGTTACCAAATTTCTGAGAGGCTTCCACGAAAGTTGAAAGGCAATTCCCAATATCGGTTTAATCTCAGTTACTGGAAACTATGTTCTCCACATAGTGATTTTTCAGATCATCCTAAGAGTATCAGCCATTAGTTCAATGTGTTCACTGTAAGCCAGCAATCCTCTTCCTGCGATTCTTTTTAAGTCACATATGTACATGATGTCTACTCTCAGAGTAAAACTTGACCTCCTTTGTTTTGGATGGGGTCCATTCTTCTAAAGAGATCACATTCCTATACTAGAGACCACACTTTCTCCTTTAGTCTTTTCTTTAACTCTTTCATTTCTTCTTGAATTGTGTTTGACTTTCTAAAATCTTAAAAATTCTTTCTCTTTGAAACCACTATTCCATTTTAATTGCTCTCCTATCATTTGACATTATTTTATAGCTAAGCTCCTCAAACAAGCAACCCACCTCCACACCCCACTACTCTCACTAGCCATCCCATACTTCCTTAAACCCCTATACTCTGATTTATGGACCCATCAATGTCTTGAAACTGCTCAATTAAATAATTTTACAGACGGAATTGAGTTTCTTCATCCTGACACGCCTCAAAATCCCCACTGTACTTCACATAGCTTATTTTGAGTTTCCAGGATAATGTCTGTGATTTTTTTCTCTGTATCTCTCACTAACTGGGCTGTTTCTTCTCTCTCCCCCATCAATTTAGTGATTCTCTTTGCTGCCTATCTGCTGACTTTCCTCTAAACTTATAGAATTTATACATTTAAATGTTTTAATCATCTCCTCCATACTCACGACTCAAAAATTCTTATCTCCTGGACATCCTGTCTTTTACTTTCCCTCCTGTCCCATTTCCCCAAATTATTATAAGCTCTTTAATCATTCATTCAAAACAAGAGTTGTTTATGCTTCTACTTTATACTAGGTATTCTGTTAGGCACTGAAGATAGAGAAGTGATTGAAAAAAATACCTGCTCTCATAGATTACGCATACTATTGAAGGAAATAGATAATAAACATAATAAAAAAGTAAAATATTGATATCATGAAAAATGAATGTTAAAGAAAACATATAAAGCAAAGAATGGGTATGTGAAATATCAGAGGTGGGCTGAAAAAAATTTCAAATAGATGTTGAATGTAGACTATGGGGGCAATGCAGAAGCTAAGAGACCAATTTAAAAAACAGTGCAATAATCCACGAGACAGACGATAATAGCATGGAGAAAAACTGTGACAGGGTTGCATTCCAGATCTATTTTGAAGATAGAATAGACATAATTTGTTGTTGCAGCAGATATGAGAGGAAGGAATCAAGATTGATACCAAATTTTTAACACAAGTAACTGGAAGATTGTAGTCATTAACCAATATAGGTAAGTGAGGAAAGAAGTTGTAGGTATACAATTAAGAGAAAAATTCTAGATGGAGAATATGAATTTTGCTGTTGTAAACATAGAAATGGTATTTAAAAACCTGAGGGGAGAACTGCATCACTTTGGAAGTGAATATATAATCTATAATCAAATAGACTTGCAGCCATATATAGAAAACTCCACTCAATAATCCCAGAATACGCATTCCTCTCACAAGTGCACATGGAAAATTCTCAAAAATAGAACATAAATTATGTCAGAAAATAGGCTTCAGTAAATTTAAAATAATTGAAATTATACAATGTCTTATGGCTATAAGAGAATAAACTTAAAATCAAAATCAGAAATAAATTTGGGAAATTCCCAAAGATGTGAAAATTAAACAACACCCTCCTAAATAATCAATGGGTCCAGGAAGAATCACACACACAAAATTATTAAATACTTTGAGATTAATTCAAAAAAGATGCATCATACAAGATCTTACCAGATGTAGGGAAAGCAGTGTTGAGAGGGAAATTTATAGCTATAAACGTCTATATTATAAAAGACAAACAAAATACACAAACTTTAAACTAGAATCACCAAGAAGATAGAGGACTTAAATAAATAAAATCAGAAATAAAGGAGGAGATACAACTGATGCCACATAAATACAAAGGATCATAAGAGACTACTATGACCAGTTATATGCCAAAAAATTGAACAACCTAGAAGAAATGTATAAATCCCAAGAAATAGAAAACCTACATAGACTGAATGATGAAGAAATAGAAAATCTGAACAGATTGACTAGGAGTAAGGAGACTGAATCAGCAATCACAAATCTCCCAACAAACAAAGTCCAGGACCAGATGGCTTACTGGTGAATTCTACCAAACACTTAAAGAGCTAACGCCAAATCCTTCCCAAACTCTTCCAAAAATTAGAAGAGGAAGGAACATTTCCAAACAAATTTTATGAGGTCAGCATTACCCTGATACAAAAACCAGATAAGGACACTACAAAGAAATAAATTATAGGCCAATATCCCTGAAGAGCATAGATGCAAAAGTACTTAACAAAATATTAGCAAAGAGAATTCAGCAACACATTAAAAGGATCATACATCATGATCAAGTTGAATTTATTCCAGGGATGCAAGGATGGTTCAACATCACAAATCAATCAATTTGATACATTATTTTAACAAAATGAAGGATAAAAATCATATGATTATATCTTAATGGATGCAGAAAAAGCATTTGGCAAAATTTAACATCCATTTATGATAAAAACTCTCAGTAAGGTGGGTATAGAGGGGATGTACCTCAATACAATAAAGGCCATATATGACAAGCCCACAGCTAATGTAATACTCAATGGTGAAAATCTGAAAGCTTTTCCTCTAAGGTCAGGAATAAGACAAGGATGCCCACTCTCACCACTTTTATTCAACAAGGTATTGGAAGTCCTAGCCAAAGCAATTAGGTAATAAAAAGAAATGACATGCATCCAAATTGAAAAGGAAAAAGTTAAACTGTCTATTTACAGGTGGAATAATATATTCTATATATATATAAGAAAACCCTAAAGACTCCACCAAAAAACTGTTAGAACTAATAAACAAATTTAGTAGAGTCAAAGAATACAGAAATCAATACACAAAAAATCGGTTGCATTTCTACACACTAATAATGAACTCTCAGAAAGAGAAATTAAGAAAACAATATCATTTACAATTGTATCAGAAAAAATAAGATAGCTGGAAATAAATTTAACCAAGGAGGTTAAAGACTTGTACGCTGAAATCTATAAAACAGTGGCTTAAAAAAATTGAAGAAGACACAAACAAATGGAAAGATATGCTCATGGATTGGAAGAACTAATATTGTTAAAATGTCCATACTACCCAAAGCAATCTACAGATTCAGTGCAATCCCTACCAAAATTTCAGTGGCATTTTTCACAGAAATAGAACAAGCAATCCTAACATTTGTATGGAACCACAAAAGACTCCAAATAGCCAAAACAATCTTGAGAAAGAAGAACAAAGCTAGAGACATCATGCTTCTTGATTCCAAAGTATATTAGAAAGCTAGAGTAATCAAAACAGTATGGTATTGGCATAAAAACAGACATAGCCCAACGGAACAGAATGGAGAGCCCAGAACTAAACCCATGCATATATGGTCAATTAATTTACGACAAAGGAGCAGATGATATCCAATGGGGAAAGAATTGTCTCTTCAATAAATGGTGTTGGAAGCATAG
Source organism: Aethalodelphis obliquidens (assembly GCF_003676395.1). Classification (NCBI taxonomy): domain Eukaryota; kingdom Metazoa; phylum Chordata; class Mammalia; order Artiodactyla; family Delphinidae; genus Aethalodelphis; species Aethalodelphis obliquidens. The sequence continues at coordinate 11,708,431 of NW_020837977.1, read as the reverse complement.
CTCTTCAAGAGATGGTGTTGGAAAAACTGGACAGCCATATGCAAAAGGATAAAACTGGACCACCATCCTATACCATACAGAAAAATTAACTTAAAATAGACTAAAAACTTGGACATAAGAACTGAAACCACAAAATGCTTAGAAGAAAACAGGAGGTAAATTCCTTGACATTGGTCTTACTGATGATTTTTTGGATTTGATACCAAAAGTAAAGGCAACAAAGGCAAAAATAAACAAATGTGACTCTATCTTACTAAAAAGCTTCTACACTGCAAAGGAAACCATCCACAAAGTAAAAAGGCAATCTAGTGAATGGGAGAAAATATTTGCAAATCATGTTTGACAAGATGTTAATATCCAAAATATATGAATAACTCATACAACTCAATAGCAAAAAAAATCCAATTAAAAAATGGGCAGAGGAGCTGAATAGACATTTTTCCAAAGAAGACATACAGATGGCTAACAGGTACATGAAGAGGTGTTCAACATCCTTAGTCATGAGGTATCGATAAATGCAAATCAAACCCAAAATCACCTCACATTTGTTAGGATGGCTACTATCAAAAAGAGAAGAAATAACAATGTTTACAAGGATGTGGAGAAAAGGGAATACTTGTGAACTGATAGTGGGAATGTAAATTGGTGCAGCTACTATGGAAAACAGTATAAAGGTTCTGCAAAAAATTAAAAATAAATTTACTATATAATCCAGTGGTTTCACTTCTGGATATTTATCTGAAGGAAAAGAAAACACTAAGTCAAAAAGCTATGAGCACCCTTATGTTCACTGCATCATCAGCATTATTTACAATAGCCAAGACGTGGAAACAACCTATATGTCCATTGAAGATGAATGGATAAAGAAAATGTGATATAGATATAGGTAAAATGGAATATTATTCAGCCATTAAAAGAAGGAAATCCTGCCATTTGTGACAACATGGATGAAACTTGAGAGCATTATGCTAGGTGAAATAATTTAGGCAGAGAAAGACAAATGTCATGTGATCTCACTTGTAAGTGGAATCTAAACAAACAAAAAAAAGCAAAACAAAAAAAGAACTTATAGATAGAACAATTGATTGTTACCAGAGGTGGGGGATGGGCAATAGGCAAAATGGGTGAAGGCAATCCAAACCTGCAGACTTCCAATTATCAAATAAATAAGTCCTGGGGATATAATGTATAGCAAGGTAGCTCTAGTTAATAACACTGTATTGTATATTTGCAATATACAATATATCTCTTAAGATAATAAATCTTAAAAGTTCTCATCATCAGAAGAAAAAATTTGGAACTATGTGTGGTGATGGATATTAACTGAAACAATTGTGGTGACCATTTCACAATATATACATATATCAAATCATTACACTGCACTCCTGAAAGCAACATAATGTTCTACGTCAATTATACCTCAATTTTAAAAAAATAACATGGCTGGGCTGAGTGTTGGCAACAGGAAAGAGAACTAATTCAATAGATATTTTATTGCTGGTATTTACAGGATTTGGCAATTGCTAACATACAGATTAACCCACTATCTGAAAGTAGATTGTTCCTATGAAAGCTTTCATAAACCAAAATGGTGTAAAGCAAAGAAACAATTACCTTAGGACATGTCTTGCTAACAGATGCACAAAATAGATCAAGATAAAGCACAGATGCTCACAGACATAGTTCAAAGCTGTGGTGGCTTGGTGCTGAGATGCTGAGTGTAGCTCTTGGGGAAGGAGCTTGGGACCACTCTTGCTGCTGTGCTCCAATGCATGCTGCCTCTATAACGACCCATTGCAAAACAAATGATGAACGCTATTTTCACTTTTTTTTATAAGAGGGAAGATCTTCTTCAGATTTCTTTTGTTTAGTGAAAACAGCAGGTCTTTCATTAAAGCGAGGTGGTGTAAAGTGAACATTCAACAAGTGGGGGATGCCAGTATAAATATTAACTATATATATTAATATAACTATATTAATATAAATAAATATTAAATATTAATAATAGTTATCCAATTACAATATATAAAGGCCTTTTCACAGTAAAAAAAAATTTTTAAAAAGAAAGATCTCAAATTAGTAAGCTAACTTTCCACCCTAAAATACTGGAAAAAAGAACAAATTAAACCTAAAACAAGCAGAAGGGAAGAAATAATAAAGAAAAGAATGTAAATAATGAAATGGAGAGTAGAAAAGCAATAGAGAAAATCTATGAAATCAAATGTTGGTTCTTTGAAAAGATCAACAAAATTGACAAGGCTGTAGCCGGACTAAACACAGGCATGAAAGATGGTACATTACTACTAACCTTACAGAAATAAAAGGATTATAAAGGAAGACTATGAATAATTACAGGCTTAACTAATAATTATTAGTTAACTCTGATGAAATGAAAAAATTCCTGGAAAAAATTAATTGCTATAACTTACTCAAGAAGAAACAGGAAATCTGCATAGGGCTTTAACAAGTGAAGAGATTGAATTAATATTTTGGGGGTCCCTAAGACCACCCTAAGGATGGGTAATTCACTAGGAGGACTCACACACAGGATTCAGCATGTAATTGTATTCATGGCTATGATTTATGTTAGTGAAAGAGTACTAAGCATGATCAGCAAAGGGAAAAGGTGCATGTGGTGATGGAGAAAAAAGGCACAAGCATCTAAGGGTCATCACTCACTAGAGTCACACAGACGTGCTTAATTTCCCCACCAAAGGGTTATGTAAATATGTGTGAAATGTTGTGACTCAGCAACCAAAGAGCTGGTCATAGAGACAGGCTCTGCCTGGTACAGACCAAAATGCTAGACTCCCAGAAGGAAGCAGGTGTTTGGCACAAACCATTGTTTGTACAAACAGGTAAAGCACAGTGGGTTACTCTTATCAATTCTGGGGATGGTGGGAATCCTCTCAAAATCTGAATTCCCAGACACCAGCCAACTGTAAGCTAAGCTTCCTAAGGATCTTGGGCCTGCTATGTTAACTTTTTCCTGTACTATTAGAAAATTTAAAACTCTCTACAAAGCAAAGCTAAGACCCAGTTCTTTTCACTGGTGAACTCTACCAAACATTTTTTAAAAAGGCGTTAATATCAAATTTTCACAAACTCTTCCAGAAAAGAAGAGAGAACACATCCCAAGTCATTATACAATATAAGGCCAGTATTACCCTGATATCAAAACCAGAAAAAAAAGCATCATAAGAATAGAAAACTACCAGCTAATTCTCTAGCGAATACATATGCAAAAATTCTTTAAAAATTCATTTTCTTATTTTTCACAGAAGTTATATACTATAAAATCACTAAGAAACTGAACTGGGCCATTGCTCACTAAAGAAATGTAGGGTTAGGTTCTTGAGTGCCTCTGGTCACAATATATTCATCAACTGATCAATAATAGCTTTGCTTTATGTGTATTTCTGCTTAAAGGCATCCTATTTAATATATATCGCTGATTCATTAACATTGAACTCATGGCCATTAGCACTATAACTCATGCCTGAACAAGGCTCATCTGACAAACGGTTTTCTATGTAAGGCACAGCACAGCCTCCCTGCACTTAGAAACACTAGCCAGGACTTCAGAACTAATGTTGTGAACCTTTTTGAATACCAAAATCAACAACAGAAGGCACAAATATGTGGAAAATGGGACAGTTCTGGGGCCGTAAAAAGGGCCCTTTGTTTACAGTATGAGAGCTGAAACAAGGAAGCAGAATATCCCCTTTTCCAGCTTCAGCTGGGAATGTGTACATTGGGCAACTCAGATTTCTCACTGTTCTGTGCATGTTCGCAAGTGATCATGAAAGTGCCACCAATATTGACTTGGTGGCTACAAGTACATTTTACTGAGTAGGTGAATTCACAAATATGGGAGCTGCACAGGATGAGGATTGACTGTAGTAGCAAATAGTAGCTAGCAACGTGTAAAAAGGGTTATATGACATGACCAAGCAGGAGGTATCTCAGGAATGCAAGTTAGTTTAACATCCAAAAATCAATTAATATACTGGGGGTGCTCCAAGATGGCAGAGGAATAAGACGTGCAGATCACCTTCCTCCCCCAAAATACATCAGAAATACATCTACATGTGGAACAACTCCTACAGAACACCTACTGAACGCTGGCAGAAGACCTCAGACCTCCCAAAAGGCAAGAAACTCCCCACGTACCTGGGTAGGGCAAGAGAAAAAAGAAAAAACAGAGACAAAAGGATAGGAACGGGACCTGCCCCTCTGGGAGGGAGCTGTGAAGGAGGAAAGGTTTCCACACACTAGGAAGCCCCTTCACTGGCAGAGACAGGGGGTGGGCAAGGGGGAAGCTTCGGAGCCATGGAGGAGAGCGCAGCAACAGGGGTGCAGAGGGCAAAGCGGAGAGATTCCCACACAGAGGATCGGTGCCGACCAGCACTCACCAGCCAGAGAGGCTTGTCTGCTCACCCGCCAGGGCGGGCGGGGGCTGGGAGCTGAGGTTCGGGCTTCGGAGGTCGGATCCCAGGGAGAGGACTGGGGTTGGCGGCATGAACACAGCCTGCAGGGGGCTCGTGCACCATGGCTGGCCGGGAGGGAGTCCGGGGAAAAGGTCTGGACCTGCCGAAGAGGCAAGAGACTTTTTCTTCCCTCTGTTTCCTGGTGCGCGAGGAGAGGGGATTAAGAGCACTGCCTAAACAAGCTCCAGAGATGGGCGTGAGCCGCGGCTATCAGCGGGACCTCAGAGACGGGCATGGGATGCTAAGGCTGCTGCTGCCACCACCAAGAAGCCTGTGTGCGAGCACAGGTCACTCTCCACACCTCCCTTCCTGGGAGCCTGTGCAGCCCGCCACTGCCAGGGTCCCGTGATCCGGGGACAACTTCCCCGGGAGAATGCACGGCGCGCCTCAGGCTGGTGCAACGTCACGCTGGCCTCTGCATTCCGTACCCTTCCCTCCCCGCAGCCTGAGTGAGCCAGAGTCCCTGAATCAGCCGCTCCTTTAACCCTGTCCTGTCTGGGCAGGAACAGACACCCTCAGGTGACCTATACGCAGAGGCAGGGCCAAATCCAAAGCTGAACCCCAGGAGCTGTGCGAACAAAGAATAGAAAGGGAAATCTCTCCCAGCAGCCTCAGGAGCAGCGGATTAAATCTCCGCAATCAACTTGATGTACCCTGCAACGTGGAATACCTGTATAGACGATGAATCATCCCAAAATTGAGGTGGTGGACTTTGGGAGCAACTGTAGACTTGGGGTTTGCTGTATGCAACTGACTTGTTTCTGATTTTTATGTTTATCTTAGGATAGTTTTTAGCAATTGATATCATTGGTGGATTTGTTTATTGGTTTGGTTGCTCTCTTTTCATTACCTTAAAAATTTTTTTTATTTTAATAATTTTTTAATTTTAATTACTTTATTTATTTTTCTTTCTTTTTTTCTCCCTTCTTCTGAGCTGTGTGGCTGACAGGGTCTTGGTGCTCTGGCCTGGTGTCAGGCCTGAGCCTCTGAGGTGGAAGAGACAAGTTCAGGACATTGGACCACCAGAGACCTCCCAGCCCCATGTAATATCAATCGGCGAGAGCTCTCCCAGAGATCTCCGTCTCAATGCTTAGACCCAGCTCCACTCAATGACCAGAAAGCTGCAGTGCTGGACACCCATGCCAAACAACTAGCAAGACAGGAACACCACCCCACCCATTAGCAGAGAGGCTGCCTAAAATCATACTAAGTTCACAGACACCCCAAAACACACCACCGGATGTGGCCCTGCCCACTACAAAGACAAGATCCAGCCCCATCCACCAGACACAGGCACCAGTCCCCTCTACCAGGAAGCCTACACAGTCTCTGAACCAACCTTACCCACTGGGGGCAGACACCAAAAACAACAGGAACTACGAACCTGCAGCCTGCAAAAAGGAGACCCCAAACACAGTAAGTTAAACAAAATGAGAAGACAGAGAAATATGCAGCAGATGAAGGAGCAAGATAAAAACCCATCAGACCAAACAAATGAAGAGGCAATAGGCAGTCTACCTGAAAAAGAATTCAGAGTAATGATAGTAAAGGTGATCCAAAATCTTGGAAATAGAATGGAGACAATACAAGAAACATTTAACAAGGAACTAGAAGAACTAAAGAGCAAACAAATAATGATGAACAACACAATAAATGAAATTAAAAATTCTCTAGAAGGAATCAATAGCAGAATAACTGAGGCAGAAGAATGGATAAGTGACCTGGAAGATAAAATAGTGGAAATGACTACCACAGAGCAGAATAAAGAAAAAAGAATGAAAAGAATTGAGGACAGTCTTAGAGACCTCTGGGACAACATTAGATGCACCACCATTCAAATTATAGGGGTCTCAGAAGAAGAAGAGAAAAAGAAAGGGACTGAGAAAATATTTGAAGAGATTATAGTTGAAAACTTCCCTAATATGGGAAAGGAAATAGTTAATCAAGTCCAGGAAGCACAGAGAGTCCCATACAGGATAAATCCAAGGAGAAACACACCAAGACACATATTAATCAAACTATCAAAAATTAAATACAAAGAAAAAATATTTTTCAAAGCAGCAAGGGAAAAACAACAAATAACATACAAGGGAATCCCCATAAGGTTAACAGCTGATCTTTCAGCAGAAACTCTGAAAGCCAGAAGGGAGTGGCAGGACATATTGAAAGTGATGAAAGGGAAAAACCTACAACCAAGATTACTCTACTCAGCAAGGATCTCATTCAGATTTGACAGAGAAATTAAAACCTTTACAGACAAGCAAAAGCTGAGAGAGTTCAGCACCACCAAACCAGCTTTACAACAAATGCTAAAAGAATTTCTCTAGGCAGGAAACACAAGAGAAGGAAAAGACCTATAATAACAAACCCAAAACAATTAAGAAAATGGTAATAGGAAAATACATATCGATAATTACCTTAAATGTAAATGGATTAAATGCTCCAACCAAAAGACACAGAATGGGTGAATGGATACAAAAACAAGACCCGTATATACGCTGTCTACAAGAGATCCACTTCAGACCTAGGGACACATACAGACTGAAAGTGAGTGGATGGAAAAGGATATTCCATGCAAATGGAAATTAAAGAAAGCTGGAGTAACAATTCTCATATCAGACAAAATAGACTTTAAAACAAAGACTATTACAAGAGACAAAGAAGGACACTACATAATGATCAAGGGATCAATCCAAGAAGAAGATATAACAATCGTAAATATTTATGCACCCAACAGAGGATAAACAAAATTGATAAGCCAGACTCATCAAGAAAAAAAGGGAGAAGACTCAAATCAACAGACTTAGAAATTAAAAAGGAAAAGTAACAACTGACACTGCAAAAATACAAAGGATCATGAGAGATTACTACAAGCAACTATATGCCAAGAAAATGGACAACCTGGAAGAAATGGACAAATTCTTAGAAAAGTATAGCCTTCCAAGACTGAACCAGGAAGAAATAGAAAATATAAACAGACCAATCACAAGCACTGAAATTGAAACTGTGATTTAAAATCTTCCAACAAACAAAAGCCCAGGACCAGATGGTTTCACAGGTGAATTCTATCAAACATTTAGAGGAGAGCTAACACCTATCCTTCTCAAACTCTTCCAAAATATAGCAGAGGGAAGAACATTCCCAAACTCATTCTATGTGGCCACCATCACCCTGATACAAAAACCAGACAAAGATGTCACAAAAAAAGAAAACTACAGGCCAATATCACTGAGGAACGTAGATGCAAAAATCCTCAACAAAATACTAGCAAACAGAATCCAACAGCACATTAAAAGGATCATATACAGAATGACCAAGTGGGGGTTTTCCCAAGAATGCAAGGATTCTTCAATATAAGCAAATCAATCAATGTGATACACCATATTAACAAATTGAAGGATAAAAACCATATGATCATCTCAATAGAGGCAGAAAAACCTCTTGACAAAATTCAACACTCATTTTTGATAAAAACCCTCGAGAAAGTAGGCATAGAGGGAACTTACCTCAACATAATAAAGGCCATACATGACAAACCCACAGCCAACATCATTCTCAATGGTGAAAAACTGAAACCATTTTCACTAAGATCAGGAACAAGACAAGGTTGCCCACTCTCACCGCTGTTATTCAGCATAGTTTTGGAAGTTTTAGCCAAAGCAATCAGAGAAGAAAAAGAAATAAAAGGAATCCAAATCAGAAAAGAAGAAGTAAAACTGTCACTGTTTGCAGATGACATGATATTATACATAGAGAATCCTAAAGATGCTACCATAAAACTACCAGAGCTAATCAATGAATTTGGTAAAGTAGCAGGATACAAAATTAATCACAGAATTCTCTTGCATTCCTATACACTAATGATGAAAAATCTGAAAGAGAAATTAAGGAAACGCTCCCATTTACCAATGCAACAAAAAGAATAAAATACCTAGGAATAAACCTACCTAAGGTGACAAAGGACCTGTATGCAGAAAACGCTAAGACACTGATGAAAGAAATTAAAGATGATACAAACAGATGGAGAGATGTTCTTGGACTGGAAGAATCAACATTGTGAAAATGACTATACTACCCAAAGCAATCTGCAGATTCAATGCAATCCCTATCAAACTACCAATGGCATTTTTCACAGAACTAGAATAAAAAAGTTCACCCTTTGTATGGAAACACAAAAGACCCCAAATAGCCAGAGCAATCTTGAGAAAGAAAAACAGATCTAGAGGAATCAGGCTCCCTGACTTCAGACTTTACTACGAAGCTACAGTAATCAAGACAGTATGGTACTGGCACAAAAACAGAAAGATAGATCAATGGTACCCACAGATAAACCCACGCACATATGGTCACCTTATCTTTGATAGAGGAGGCAACAATATACAATGGAGAAAAGACAGCTTCTTCAATGAGGGGTTCTGGGAAAACTGGATAGCTACATGTAAAAGAATGAAATTAGAACACTTCCTAACACCATACACAATAATAAGCTCAAAATGGATTAAAGACTTAAACGTAAGACCAGACACTTTAAAACTTTTAGAGGAAAACATAGGCAGAACACTCTATGACATACATCACAGCAAGATCCTTTTCAACTCACCTCCTAGAGAAATGGAAATAAAGACAAAAATAAACCAATGGGACCTAATGAAACTTAAAAGCTTTTGCACAGCAAAGGAAACCATAAACAAGATGAAAAGACAACTGTCAGAATGGGAGAAAATATTTGCGAACGAAGCAACTGACAAAAGATTAATCTCCAAAATATACAAGCAGCTCATGCAGCTCAATATCAAATAAACAAACAACCCAATCCCAAAATGGGCAGAAGACCTAAATAGACATTTCTCCAAAGAAGATATATAGATTGCCAACAAACACATGAAAGGATGCTCAACGTCACTAATCATTAGAGAAATGCAAATCAAAACTACAACGAGATATCACAACACACCAGTCAGAATGGCCATCATCAAAAAATCTACAAACAATAAATGCTGGAGAGGGTGTGGAGAAAAGGGAACCCTCTTGCACTGTTGGTGGGAATGTAAATTGATACAGCCACTATGGAGAACAGTATGGAGGTTCCTTACAAAGCTGAAAATAGAACTACCATATGACCCAGGAACCCCACTACTGGGCGTATACCCTGAGAAAACCATAATTCAAAAGGAGACATGTACCACAATGTTTATTGCAGCTCTATTTACAGTAGCCAGGACATGGAAGCAACCTAAGTGTCCATCGACAGATGAATGAATAAAGAAGATGTGGCACATATATACAATGGAATATTACTCAGCCATAAAAAGAACAAAATTGAGTCATTTGTTGAGACGTGGATGGATTTAGAGACTGTCATACAGAGTGAAGTAAGTCAGAAAGAGAAAAACAAATATCATATATTAAAGCATGTACGTGGAACCTAGAAAAATGGTACTGATGAACCGGTTTGCAGGGCAGAAGTTGAGACACAGTTGTAGAGAACAAACGTATGGACACCAAGGCAGGAAAACCCTGGTGGGTTGGGGATGGTGGTGTGCTGAATTGGGCAATTGGGATTGACATGTATACATTGATGTGTATAAAATTGATGGCTAATAAGAACCTGCAGTATAAAAAAAACAAAGAAAACAACTAATACTAAACTTTCTTTGGGTTATTTGTATGGAAATATGTTAATATAAATGTTTCAGACATTACATGAAATTTCTAAAAATCTTATATGTTCTGGTATAATGTTATAAGTCATAATTCTATATGACTTATATGACTATATTTATAACTCAATAATAAAAAGATACAATTTCAAAATGGGCAAAGGATCTGAATAGATATTTTTCCAAAGAAGATATACAAATGACCGATAAACACAATGAAAATTGTTCAACACTGTTAGTCAGTAGAGAAATACAGATCAAGGTCACAGTGAGATACCACTTCATACACACCAAGATGGCTAAATGTTTTTTAAAGGCAGATTGTAGCAGATATTGGCAAGGGTGAATATTGGAACCCTCATACACTGCTGGTTGGAATGTATAATGGTGCATTCAACTTTGGGAAACAGGCTAGCAGTTCCTGAAAATGTTTCTCTAAACATAGAGTTACCATAGGACTTAGCATTTCAACTCCTAGGTATATACCAAGAAAAATGAAAACATATGTCCAGCGAAAACTTGTACACAAATGTTCATAACATTATGAAGTCCCAATTATTCATGACAGTCAAAAAGTGGAAACAATCTAAATGTCTACCAACTGATGAATAGATAAATAAATGTGGCATATCCATACAATAGAATATTCTTTGGCAGTAAAAGTGACTGAAATACTGATTCATGCTACAGGATGGATGAACATTGAAATCCTCATATTAAGTGAAGGAAGTCAGTCACAAAAAGCCATTTATGTGAAATGTTATATAATCCCCATTTATGTGAAATGTCCAGAATACACAAATCTGGAGATAGAGAGAGGGCAGTGGCTATATAGGGTTGAGGTATTGAGGAGAAATGAGAAGTTACTACTAAAAGGTACAGGTGTTGTTTGTCTATTTCTTAGGAGGGATGAAAATATTCTAAAATTAATTTTAGTAATGGTTGCAAATCTCTGTGACTATACTAAAAAGTATTGTATTGTATACCTTAAATGGGCTAAATGTATCCAGTATAAATTGTCTTGAAAAAACAGCTATATTATTAAAATCAAGTACTTCCTTGTATCTGTCCATGTCAAAGTCTCACCATACCTAGCTAGCATGCCATCTCCTAGTGCATGCTCTAATCACTCCTATGTAGGTTATGACAATAATCTACTATAGAAGCTGTTTCCAGTTTCTATGAGCCATCTGTTGCAATAGATTTTTATTAAAATACTATTTTCATTAAATCACTCCCTTGCCCACTATCAGTAATTCTCTAATCTCTCCATTCATCCATTTAAGGCCCATCATCAACCGGGCTATGTTACCCATTGTGTTAGGCAGAACAGCCTCTCAAAGAAGCCCATATCCTAGCCATATCCTAATTCCTCCAACCTTTAAATATGTTGCTTAACATGGCTAAAGAGACTGTGCAGATGTGATTAAATTAAAGTCCTGGAGATGGAGAGATTATCTGGGATTATCCTGTTGGGTCCAATGTAATCACAAGCTAAGTGAAACAGGGAAACAGGAGACTTACGAGCCCAAGAAAAGATGCAACAAAGGAAGAGTGATGTGGACCACAGTCTAAGGAATGTGGGCAGCCTCTAGAAACTAGAAGTGGCAAGGAAAAGGATTGTCCCCCTAAAGCCGTAAAGAATGCAACCCCACTGGCCCATTTATTACTCTGACATCCAGAGGATAATAAATTTGTGTTGTTTTAAGCCACTAACTTTAGGGTGATTTGTCATAACTGTGATAGGAAACCAATACCCCCATGCAGCAATCTTACTATGATTCTCTGCTTTTCTCACATCACAGATTTGAATAATCCTTTTTCACTTGTCTGGAAATTCCATTCTTCTCACTGCCAACACAGCAAGGCCAACTTGAATACTAATATCCTCAGGACATTTCCTTCTACTAATCCCACCTCTATGACTGTAATTCTGACTAGAGCTTTCTTCAGAATAAATGTATGCCATCTACAAATGACGAGCACATGCATTACCTAGGGGCGATCATCTGAGTTTAAATTGTACATGGAAGGCACTTAGCACATTGCAAGGAAACAGTGGTGTGCTGGTGAACCAATTCAAAAAAACAAAAGCTCTGATTTATGTTGTTTGCCTATTAAATACTCCCAACAAGACTGATTTCAATCAACATGTTGTACACCTTAAACTTACACAATGTTATATGTCAGTTATATCTCAATAAAGCTGGGGGAAAACTGGTTAACTGTGAGTTTAGGGGCAACTCTGAGTTCATTTACCCTTTATAATGGGCAAATCAAGCACAGTAAGAGGAAGTCCCACAACAACCAAGATTGTCTTGAGAGTGACATCCACCCAAATGGATACATTTTCTGTAGGTCTTCAGGAAGAATTAAAAGACAGTTACTTGGGCTTCCCTGGTGGCGCAGTGGTTGAGAGTCTGCCTGCCGATGCAGGGGACACGGGTTTGTGCCCCGGTCCGGGAGGATCCCACATGCCGCGGAGCGGCTGGGCCCGTGAGCCATGGCCGCTGAGCCTGCGCGTCCGGAGCCTGTGCTCCGCAACGGGAGAGGCTGCAGCAGTGAGAGGCCCGCGTACCGCAAAAAAAAAAACAAACAGAAAGACAGTAACTTTAAGTGTGTAGCACTGGAGCAATATTTGACTCATGGTTGAAATAATATTGACACATGTAGAAATCATTGAATTGTTTCCTTATTTGTCTAGTTTATTGGATGGTTTTAGAAAATGAAACAGTGTGGTTTCCTCTAGCCACAGTTATATATCTTATGTTTTTGGTTCCTAGTATTTGGATATCATTTTTATAATGTTATTTTTTATGACATTGTTTTTCTGCAAAACATTAGGATTTTTATCAGATTTTTCCTTTACCTTCAGAAAAATGTTGATTTTTTTTTTTGTTCTTCCATTAAATGCCAGTGCAATTTAAAAATTTTTCTACGTCCTCAGAGCAATTCACCACAGTTTTAGATTTTATGAACTAGAATTTGCTATACAGTCATCTCTTTTTTACTAGTTTTGACTTAATCCCTTGGAATTGTTTTCTTTTTTAATATTGTGGATGATTTAGGACACTAAAATAAAATAACTAAAGTAATTGCACAATTCGCTCAAATAGAGATTGGTATGTGGCTGTGAGAGTTAAGGGGAATTAAAAAAGAAAAGAATAAATCTATAGTAACAATAAATACATATAATAATTCAGACAGATTATCCAAATAAAAAGTGTATGCCTTAGACATAAGTTTTTCACTTTAGGTACTGAAAAACTGAGGGACACAATGTATTGAAGGTATGATAAGTTTTGTAAAATTAGTACACCTTCAAAGTGCACTGCAACTCAAATGGAAAAGGCAATCAGGGGATGGGTGCCTAATTAATTAAACAAGAGAAAAAACATACAATCACTTATAAAATTATTATGATACCCTATTATAAATAATTTTTACCCAATAGCTATAAACCTCATTGATGCATCATGTAGTAAAAGTAATATATATTTTTTTACTAGTAGAGAATTTGTTTAAAAGATAAGGTGAGCAGATTCACTGAGGCTACAAAGATGGGAAAAAAAGAGAAAATTAGGAGCAGATACAGGGTTACACTAAATTTGCCTATAAATCTGAACTGGTAAAATAATTGTCTTGAATATAGACTTCTGAATATCACTGGCTACTTTTTATGCCCCTGTTTGGCTACAACAACTTTCAGTATCAGCTGTATCCCAATAATTCCCAGAGCAATAACTAAGCTTGGAATAACCCCATGATATAGAGGCATGTCTACCCAATTGCCTATGGGACACTGCTACTCAGATTCCCAAAGGGACTTTAGATTCAGTAGGGACAAAACTAATTTTTTAATCTCTTCTCTGCCCTGCTTGACCAGATTTTCTCCTTGTTCTGCGTTCTCTCTCTTGGAATCTCAAACCAGCATTGACCCATCTGTACAAGGTGGAAACACAGAGGCCATCTTGCATTCCTCCTTTTCCCTCACTCCTCTATCCACCCTGTCATGAAATTATGACAATTCTGCTTTTAATACATCTCACTGGTCTGCCTACCTTCATATCCTATGGGCCACTGGCTTCTAACTCAACTACCTGCTTTCCTTTGCACCGGTCCTCATTTTATTTTGCATATTCCCCGTTGGGCTATTCCCTACAGGTAATCTTTCATGCATGTTTTCTCCTCCTATGTTTTCTTTAATGTTTTCTCCTCCTATCTGTTGATAAAGACCACATCCCTTTGCACAGAAAGCTACTTGTAATCGGCTCTGACATCCCCTCTCTCCAAGGCTCTCATGGAACCTACGCACCAATGTCAGGGAACTCTGCTTGCCTTTCTCAGATCAGTAATGCATCTGAGGTTTTGTGAAAGTCATTTTTCTTTTCCAGAAGACCCTTTACCTCTTTTCTCTCTGATGAATTTCTAGCCATCAAACAAATCTCAACCAGCACTTCCTCTGGGAAACCTCCCTAAGGCTTCCAGTCTGAGTTCATCTTTACATATGCACAAGTGCAATGCACTGACCACACTGGGTTGTAATTTCCTGCTCCCCGTGAGCTACATGAGGGCACAGGCTATGTCTTCTCCCTTCCCCCCAGGAACCCTTGCTGCCACAGAGGTTCTAGCATGAGGCAAAGGTTTAATATTCATTGAGAGAATGAAATGTTTGCCAGAGTCAGATTTTGAAGGGCTTTGAATATAACCTGAAGGGGTTTTGTTCTATAGGCGCGGCTCTGAAGCACAGGCGGACAATAATCAAACCCATGTGTTAGAGAGAAAACTTGGGGAGAGAAATGGATAGGCTGAGGATAGAGGGTGGGGTATAAATACATGAAGATGTATTTGTGGTAGGGTTTGCAGAAACGTCTGGAGACACAATTATGGATTTACTGGGGTATTAGGTTGAAGAATGGGGATATAACTTATGTAATGTTTTATGTCTAGGCTGAATTACATTCTAAATGTACAGTAAGGAAAAAAATAAAAACTATTAATCTGCTTCATATCCATGACATATTCTACCCAGTACTGCAATTCTGATAACAGATATTAGGCAGAAAAGCATGTTTACCACACTTAATGTTAATTAAACAGATAAGGGGCTTACGCATTTATTCCAAAAATATTTCTAGTTTCTTGTAATACCCTAATATGATTGGATCAATCATAAATTTACAAAAACCAAGTTGTACTTGTTTATATTTAACTCCAGAAGCAATATATTCCACGGTGTATTTGACACTGTCTATGGAAATTTTCTAAAATTCTTCTACGTAGGGCCTTATGATAGCCACATGATATTCCAGGATTTGGTGGAACTGTCCATGAAGATGAAGAATAAATATTGCAAAATATGTTTTTCCTCCAAATTGGTGAAAGAAAATCACCAAATTTTCTATAATGAATCATCGTATTAATGTCCAGTATTTCTGCAAGAATGTTTTTAACCTCATCTCAAATTTTCTTAGATATGAGTTGTAAGAATTTAATCTAAATTAAATTCTGCTCTAAAGATGAAATCTCAACAAATGTCAGATAATCCCATGGTGTTTTCCAACATTTTATAACACAACCAAATTAAAATACCATCTGGTACTGTTTTAGAGAATTAAAACTTTTCTGAAATAGTAAGGCCACAGGTATGGCTCATACTTCCTTTAGGAAATGGATGAAAATACAGTAAATGTTGAGCAAAGGCAATAAAAATTTTGTTGCCTCACGATATCCAAGTTATCTGTCAGAACATATTTAAAATCCGTAAGATTTTTTTCTGTGAAGTAAGTATAATTAGATGTTTTATCTACTTCACACATGTAACATAAAAGAATGAAACTTTCATAAAATTCTAAACTTAAGATGGAATTATTATTATCACCATTATCTTCATTTAGGAGAAAAATAGACTGTGGTGAGGAAGGAAAGGTTAAGATAACACATTAAAGATGAAATATGGCAAAAGAGAAATAATTCTCCTAAATTATAAAACCTGTGAGTAAATATACAAGGAACAGGGTAACTGAATTTCAAGGGGTCAGCACTGAATGTATTTTACTTCATGAAGAGTAGTTTATGACAATCAATATTGCCACTCATTTTTGATGATCTTTTGTGTCCTCTGTGCCTCACATTAAATGCATCAACATGTTTGATTTTTAATTTAGCCTTGTTAAAGTAATTTAGTTCAACCTTCACTGAGGAAATGCTGTTATTTGCAATGACAGTGAATGCTATTTGGCCTCTTAGGGCAAATGGGACTGTCAGCCTCATTGTTAAGTTATGAGTTGACATAGTTAAGGAGCCAGTGAAGAGGGAGAGCGGTGGGTTCCAGCTTCTAATGGCATTGGTGGTGGGGCAGGGGAGACAATGCTTTTTAGTTAGTTTTTGTGGTTGTGTCTTTTATTTATTTATTTATTTTTTGTGTGTGTGTGTGTGTGGTACGCGGGCCCCTCACTACTGTGGCCTCTCCTGTTGCGGAGCACAGGCTCCGGACGCGCATGCTCAGCGGCCATGGCTCACGGGCCCAGCCGCTCCGCGGCATGTGGGATCTTCCCGGACCGGGGCACGAACCCGCGTCCCCTGCATCGGCAGGCGGACTCTCAATCACTGTGCCACCAGGGAAGCCCTGGTTGTGTCTTTTAATTCATTATCTGTTTTTTATTCTGTGAACGCTTCCATTCTTCTCATCCTTTAGGGTCAAAATCTCAGTCATTTTGATACTCCTAACTTCCATACCACCCATCCCAAATCATGTTAATTCATATTTTATGTCTCACCCTAATTCAAACTATTCCCATTTTATAAACTGTGTAGTTTTGATAACATCATAATTGATCCCTCACCTTTAGTACCTCTGTAAGCAAAGCCACCAAAGAGACTACTGCAATGTTAATCTTTTAAAAGTTTCATTTCCAGTCATGTCTCCCCCCCCATATTTTTTTATATGACCTACAAACTGAGGTCTAAAATTCTTTGCCTAGTACTCATTCTTTTCATAATTTTGCCAAGCTTTACAGTCTCCCTACCATGATCAACAGTCTCTTTACCCAGGCATGTCTCTCCCTTTCTCTTCATGCGACCCCTTTACCCAGAATGTCCTCTCTATTCATTCCAGCTCTCTGCGCCCAGCCTTCTTCAGGATACATCTCCAAGACCAGTTCCCCATTTCCATTTATCCTGGTCATTTCATTCATTTCGTCTGAAACCCAATGGTAGTTCTGTTTTTCTACCAATAGTTTGGTCCCTGCATATACTTCCTTGAATTATTCATTGTGTCTTGAGCTGTTTGACAGCAGGGGTTTTACTTTCTCCTAATCTATGTTCAATGAGCATATAAAACTTGTACAGTCAGAAAAAATACTTCAAGAAAAGGTAGAATGAACAATAATCATCTATTTTTCCTGGGAGAGTTAGGTTTATAAAGAAACAAAGCACGTCATATTCAAACTCATTCATTAGATCACTGTTGTATTATTCATTATTCTTTTTTTCCCCTCACAAATCGATAAGAGAAGGGAAGAAAATAAATCTCTTTCAGACCATTATATTTTCACCTTATGTAGTTATCCACACAGAATGAAATCATTGCCCATAACAGGAAGTGAAGGTAGAGATGATTATTATATTTTCTTTGTGAGTGTGTTCCACATATGTATTTTAACAAACACTCTGAAAAGAAAAACCCTCATATTAGAGAATTCTGAAAGTGCTTTAATTTATAATTTACCTATATTTGTATTTTCTTCAAAGAATTTGCTCCATTTAAAAATATTTAATTAGCACTCCTTTGACCTCTGAGTTTTTCTACCTAAAGTTATTTAGAGATCTTCAGAATGTGTGTATGTTTGTGTGTGTGTTATGTGCATGGGCATAATACAGGAATATTGAATAATCCTTGCCAAATTGAGACTATTTTAATTCTACTTTTTTAAAAGAAAACAAGTCATATTTTGACAAGTTCCTCCTCAGTTACAATGCTGAAGATATGGCATGTTGACTCAATTAAAACAAAATTGGTTGAAGATATATATATGTTTACATATTTAATATTTAATGTATTAAAATATATTAGTCTGAGCTGAAATCTCAAGTCATACAAATCTATTCATTTCAAAACACTTACAAACCTGTAGTTTGCTGAAAATTCCAAATGGGCAATTCTGAACGAGAGTCCATTTTTACACGTAAAATTTCAGTATATTTTCCAAAATTCTAAAATAAAATTGCTACTGGGGCAAATGGTTACAACATTTTATCTTATGTAAGACACATTAGGACATTAAAATATTCTTAGTTCTAAGATGAAAAATCAAATCTCTGTGATTTTTGAATGCCAAAGTTTAATGTATTTTACTATTGATACCATAGGAAATTCAATATTCTTTATATGAGTGAGAAGAAGCAAATCATCATCAATAAACTTGTATTCATCTGTAACATCCTTGATTAACAAAATCTGGGGTTGTTTACCATTTTTGTAATGCTAGAATTATTCTAGGAATAGTGCTACTTAGGTTCAATATTAATTCTAAAAGCATTAATTTGATTACTTTCTTAGGCACAATAATAAAAAAGACATATAAGAAATTGGAGTTGTGTTCATTTAGCAGTTATTAATTACAGCCCCTATAATTTAATATGTAGTAATATTGGGTGGTAGTTCTAAACCATCTCTTACTGAAAGCATATTGTCAGGGTTCCTGAATAAATAGGCATGATGGAAAGGGAGTCCCCATGGCAGAAATTAAGAAATAAAGAACAGGAAGGATTAACCTCCAGCCTCCCGTGCTTTTATCTTTAGCATGCCTCAAAACCAAAGAGAGAATGCCTAACCATTAAAAAAAGATTAAAGGTGTTAATTAGACTAAGAAATAGAAACCTATCACCCTTATGTCAGGCAGACCAGACTAAATCTTCTCATGGATTAAAACACACACACACACACACACACACACACACACACACAAGTATCTGGTCTCTGAAGTTTTGTTGATGATAGTCTCAAGTGTATCTTTGTGAACACTTTTGTTGAAACTGATTAAATTTTGAACATTTTTATAGACAGTCATTACCACTATTACTATTGAAATTGTTTTTAACATTCAATACTAAAATATAACCAACAGGATCTAGGAAGAGTAACCAAACTTCATAATAATGAAATTCAAAATTGCCAATTTTTACATCTCCTTCAATCGAAGCCATGACGAAGTTAGCATCAGATTATGTAGAGATTCTTTCATTGTTCTTTCAGGAGGAACGCATCTCAGGAGTTGAGCTGGGGAAGCAAGCAAACTAGCCACAGGCTTTGAAAGAGGAAGCTTAGCACTGGGTGGGGCTACAGGTGACTCTAGCTGCAGCTCTGGCTCTCCAGCTGCAGGTCCAGAGGTGGCTCCTCCCCCACTACGCCCACAGCGTTAGGTCCTGCGTTGCTACAGGCTGGACCACTTGTTGCTCTTGGTACTTCTCTCGCTGAAGTTGCCGGGCCAGTGCCAAGTCGTTGAGACCCAGTGTGCTTGGTGGCTACTGCTGCAGCTGCAGGGACAAGGCGATCAGGTAATCCTGGTCCACCTGATGCTGTTTTCTAGGGAGCCATCCCACCTTCTGCTCCGCGGCCCTTCCGCAGGGGATGACTTAGGGGTCATCAGAAGCAGCTGTCTTCATCCACATCGTTCGTGCTCTCCCACCCCACTTGCTCCTCCCAAAGAAAGCGCTGGTTGGTGACAAGTAGGTGCACGTGACTCGTGTGTTTAATCATGGTATTAAAATGGTTGTTTTGGGAAAAGATGCTAAGTCTGCTTTCGCTGGCAGCTGCCGTTAGCTCACACAGACCGTGGCGGTCAGCTGGCCGCTGTCATGTCCACGGACTGCTCTGACATTGGGCTTTCTGTCACGAGGTTGTTGTCGCTGGACTGCCTGCAGGTGGTGACCATCTCTGCCGGCTGGGTGTAACTCAGTTTCCCAACTGCGCTCACGGCCTCAGGACTCTGTGGATTAACGAGCCAGCCATGCGACAGAGGTACACTGAATAGGTCAGATATGGCACTCAGATGGAATACTCAAGGTCAGAGACACCTGTGAAATTGCACATGGACACCCAGACTCTGCCCAGCTTGGGCGGAACGTGGCACCGCCAACATTCTTCTGAAAATGAAGCTGAAGTCGCTCTGGCTTCTGGGGCGGGATGGACAGGAGGCAGTCTCCAAGCTGGGCCACCAGCCATCGAATGTGACCACTTCCTCCCAAGGGAGCAGTGCGCGCACGCGCGTACACACACACACGCACACGCACACACACGCGCACGCACACACATGCACACGTACACACACGCGCGCACACACACACGCACACACACACATGTGTATATGCATAGATATGGCCTGTATGTGTGGCATCTTTACATAAAATTGTTACCTGGGTCTTGTATTGGCTCTTACTGTGTGCTCAAAGTGGGCCTTTAAAGTAATGTTTTCAATATTCCTTTTAGCAACTGTCTAAAAAATGGGTAAATGCTGTAATTTTTTTTTTTTTTTGGATGTGCTGGGCGGCTGGCAGGACCCTTGTTCCCTGGCCAGGGATTGAACCTAGGCAGTGAGAGTGGAGTCCTAACCACTGGACAACCAGGGAATTCCCCTAAATGCTATTATTTCATATAACTCATTTTTATTTCTAGCTTCATCTTCTTTTATATTACCTTTAAGGTATGATGCAATGAAAATATTTAACATTTGAGAGAGAGAAAGAGAGTAGAGAACATCTTTACGTAAGAGAACCTGAAATATGTGTGTGTAAACGTGTGTGTGTATACAAATACACACATACATCCACACACACTAACATGTAGTAGGCCCAGATGTTCATCACAGTGCTATTTATAGTAACAAAAGTATAGAAACAAACCAGATATTCAATAATAGGGTGGTTAAATAAATTATGATGTATGCTTTAAATAAACATAGGCAACTCTTTATAAGGATGCTGCATAAATATTCCATGGACTATAAATATCCAGGAAAAATGACTATATTATTTAGTGAAATAAAAATAGATTATAAGATATGACCCATGTGATCTTATTTTTGTAAATGTAAATTTGCACATACACATACTTTATACCAGAATATTAGTAGTAGGGATCACTTCGTGATGAAATTTTATTCTCCTATGGTAATTTAAATCTTTCTTATTTATTTGTATTTCTAAATTCATACAATCCCCAATTTTGTTTTGTTTTTTGCAGTACGCGGGCTTCTCACTGTTGTGGCCTCTCCCGTTGCGGAGCACAGGCTCCGGACGTGCAGGCTCAGCGGCCATGGCTCACGGGCCCAGTCACTCTGCGGCATGTGGGATCTTCCCGGACCGGGGCTCGAACCCATGTCCCCTGCATCGGCAGGCGGACTCTCAACCACTGTGCCACCAGGGAAGCCCTGTTTTGCTTTTAATATTATTTATAACTAGGTGCTTCTTGGTCCCTAAGGAAGGTTCCTATGTCTGTACCTAAGGCATCGGTCGCCAGATAAATCCACTGCGAGCTTTATTTAATTAGGGAGGAGCAGGCCAGGTTTTTCTTCATCAAGTTTAGTTGAAAACCTGAGACTGGAGTCCTCCACTGACCCAGAATGTTAGTGTTTTTGCTGTAGACATTACAGCATTTGTACTTCTGTTATCTGCAGGAAAAGACCCGGAAGGTCTGGATTTTGAGATAGTTTCAGTTCTTGTCCAACCATTGGTTCCTAACTAACAACTCAAGTCTAACCAACCAGTTCTTCCTTGTGTCTTTCAGCTTTTCAGGATGAGAAATCATCAAAGGCCAAAATGAGCTAACACTTCTTGAATGCTTACTATATCAAGGTTTGAGTTATCTCATTTCATCCTCACAACATCTCAAGGCAATAAGTACCATTCCTATCATCTTTTTACAGATGAGGAAACTGAGGCACAGAGGGATGTAGTAATTCACTCAAGACTACCCGGCTAGTCCATAGCAGAACTGATTGTCTGATTCCAGATCCCAAGCTCTTAAACCTTCTACCACAGCTTCAGCCCATATACTTACACACACAGATACACACACACACACACACACACACACACACACACACACACACACACAAACCCACAAAAGCCCTAGCTATAAAAAAGAGGTAACAAATGCCACTATAATGATATACGTTAGATGACTTTGTGAAACAAAAAGCGCAAGAAAATATGATTTAGATACTAATTCAATTAATTATATTGAAAAGAGGTTTCAAAATATTTTAGATCACTTCCCTTATTTGAATGCAAATGATCAAAGAATTTTTACCTAATTATCTTAAATAGTTTTTTTCTGTCATAGCATGGTATGGGACACTCAATGAGGTGACCAATGAATTAAAATTGCTATAAGCTGAAAAATAATCACCATGAGTTTGACAAATTTCTTAGCTCATCAACTTACACATTTACAGCATGAGGTCAGTATTGGGTGCAGAATTCAGTCCATCATTTTACTAACCAACATTAAAGACCACGATGATCAGAATTTTTGTGCTGTGTAAATTTACTATGTACTTTTCTGCATAAACTAATCGTGGGTGCTGCAGAAATACACAGGAACCCAGATTCTGCTGGCCTTTATCGTGGTCGGCTGCTCTAACCTACCATGGTTCTGATCGCTGGAACCCAATGGGACAGGGAGATTTCGTCATACTTGAACTCACTTTCTTACCCTGAGCCTTTTGACTGTTTCAAGGGCTTATGCTCAGTTGGCCAGGCCTTCCAGCCAGTGATCCCACATTGTGAAATAATAATTAAAATACAGCAGGCACTCTCATTTTAATATGTTTACCTTTATCCTTTAGGGAGGACCTCCGCTGATCGACTCCCAAGAGAAATATGCTTGGGTTTCTCTTCTCCCTTTTATCTGTCTCTGACTCTTGTACCCAGTTTGACATTACACATGAAAATAAAAGCCAAATCGTATTCACAGGGATTGTAAACTTCCTGATTTTCCTAACGAGGAAAGGAAAATATAATACACAAGGCCTAATAAATCTCAGGCCTATATTTGGGACTTTAGTTTTGCAATAATAACACCGTTGCTATCAATTTGCTTTACGTATATGATAAAATACAACTCTTTTGAGCAAATGATGGAAGATATTCTTTTAAGTGAACATTTTTCTGGTATTGTCTGCCTCCCACTTAACAGACAACCGCTTGGAGAGCAGTTTCCATTTACAGTTTCCTTCACTACATTTCTCAATCCACAATGCTTCTGCTTCTGCATTCACCTTCATTAGGATTGTTCTCAAAAGCTCATGTTTGTCAGGCACATTCATGACATTCATCGATAAATTCAGTGATTTCTTTTAATGCTTATTTTAATTGGGATGTGACAACTCTATAGGATATAGCTCTGTTGGTAATTCTTGCCTTCTTGAAACACTCATTTTTCATGGCATCTGGACAACTGGGTTTTTATTTATTTTCTGGCTGCTTCTTCTAAGCCTTCTTTTTTTGATTCATTTTCTCCACCATCCCCTATAGGAATGGTTTCTATAGAATTCTGTCTTTGAATCTGCATTTCATCCCTCTTTTCCCTTCCCTTCCATTCCCGTCGTTTTTTCCCTCTAAATTTCTCCCTCTTTTTCTGTCTCTCTCCTCTCTCTCTCTCCCCCTTCTCTCTCTCTTTCCACCCCTCTCTCTTTCCATCCTTCCTGGTTAATCTCATTGTCTTTTATCATTTCATTGGTCTGTGTGCATGAATAACACCCATACCTATATTTATAGCTTAGGTCTTACTTACAACATCAAATCCAAATATTTAACTACTAACTGGGCATCTCTACCTAGATTTTCCATATTCAACTACAACTCAACATACTTCAAACTGAGCTCACCTTTTTTTCTCCCAAAACCTTCTCCTTTTAGCACGTCACTCATTGTAAATTGTTCTGCTATTTACTGACTTGCATAAGACAGAAAAGAGGGAATCACTTTTTACTCTTTGCTGTCTCTCCAAAATCATTCAACTGTTAATTCTGACAAATTATTCAATACTCCACTCTTGTACATTTGTAACCTTTACTAGAGTCACCCATATCTTTCACCTACAATTTTTCACTGGCATCTAACTTTCTATTTTCTATTGCAGCCAGAGTGATGTTTCTAAACTTCCAAATAGTGCGTGTCTTTCTGCTTAAAATTCTGCACTAGTTTCACATTGTTCTTGGGATCAAAATCCTTAGCTCTCTGTACTCTGTGCCTATTATATCTTCCTCTTAGGTCCCAGAGCAACTTTTCCATTCCCATCCTCATTTTCCCAAATACCTTTGCCTTTGCTCATACTATGTTCTACTCATCTTTATGTTTACATTTAGACATGAATGGGATCAATAAATCTTCCCTAATACCCAAGCCTGAATGAGGGACTAAATTTGATTCCATATTTCTCCATAATAACATTCATCACACTAAATCCTAGTTGCCCCTCCAGTAGGTCACAGCCCTTTAAAACAAACATTGTACACCGTACTTGAATGTCTAGCACGTAGTAAGCATTGAGTCAGTATTTAATGACTGGCTGAATGGCTGTCCAGTGATAACTGGGGTGGGGCAATAGTTTGTTTCATACATGGATGGCAGGTAAGACTGCTCATTCAGAAAAATGTCATTTTCTGCAAAGCTCTTTTCATTGAATATGTGAATTTAAATGCTGGAACAACCTGCCAAATGACAGAAACTTGGCAATGATGTAAGCTGGCTCGATTGAGACATATTATTTAGTATGAGCACCAACATTTAGAAAATTGAAATCTCCTTCAGAAATCTTTTAATTAGGTAGTCTTTTTTGTTTACATATGATATTGCACATCCTGCCACTAATAGAAATTAACTTGCATTCCATTTGGAAAGCACACTGGTAATTATTCTCACTTCTCAAATAAATGCAGCAAAGGATAGCAATGAAAAAGTTTCACTTTAAAATTGAAGTTGGTGAAACTCCAAAAATCCTGAACATTCATTACAGGCCCATAAGTTACGTCATTTTTAAAGATTACAACCAGGACTGAGGACCTTATCAGCTATTTTTTACTTCCAAGGCACCAACAAAAACTCTTTCAGTCATAGTAAGCTGTCACCTAAGCTACAATTTTATCTTATTCTAATCTAGGGCCTCTTAAGCATTCATGGATGAACTTGAAGCATTTTGTGAAGCCCATAAAATTGTTTCTGAAATTGTATGTGTGTTTGACCTTTTATCTAGGATAGGGGCTAAACATTTTGTTGGGCTTTTCAAATTGATTCACAACTCCAAAGAAATGAACAACCATTGGTAATCATTCTATAGGTAAAAGAAAAAAATTGTAATCCACTTAAATATTCCCATATATGAAAAGATAATCTTTGGGAGAGAGAAAAGTTAGATATTTGTTGAATGAGTACATTAACTAAAATTAGATAGTTGTATTTTAATTTCTTTCCTAGCATATCAGATTATAATTTAGAAATAATAGAAATAAGGGAAAATGCCTTTGGAATTTCAATTTTTATGTGCAAGTGAAGGCCATGGAAGTGACTCTGTCATAGAGAGTCTTATTTTGTGTACAAGAACAAAATACGTCTAGAATATTTCAAGAGTCCTTCTGCTAGCCCCTCAATGGTAGTTATCTAGTACCTTCCTCAGACAGTGCCTCATTCTTCTCCTTCTCTGCTGATAAATGAACCCCTCATAACCTCTTCATCAGTCTCTCCATTCCTCTCTGTCTTTGCAGATTGAATATTCCGCTTGTTCTTATGGTCTAAGGCTCATTGATTGAGCTAGAGTCTACTTAGAGTCTAAGATCAAATGAGCATGGAAGTGATTAGGGATTAAAAACAAATTATCCTGAAATATCAAAATTTCTGCCTTGAAAACATGAACTAGCATCTGCTCTCAGAACTTGTGCCTCAAATCTCAGAAAATTCCCTAAACTGAAGAGAAAATGACATCGATCAGGTAAAATGTCCAGAATTCCAGAGTACTCTCGAAAGGGAAATATTAGTTTTAAATGATAATTTTAGTAATATGTTATTAGAATATTCCTTTTTTTAGTTCCAAATAAATCTCTAGAAATGACTTTGCAGTGAAATCTGATTCTGGATGTGACTGTGTCTGGGGGACTTTTTAGTTAGTAAGGATTTAGCCCATTATTTTGGTTAGCATTTCAAACAGCTTGGCTACATCTCAGCAAATAGCAGGAAGTAATGAGTTTTCACAAAAGGTGAAAGTAAGTATATACACCCTTCAGTTGGAGACAGTTTCATTTTTGCTAATCCTGTTCTGGATGACCATCGCAAAGCTGCAGGGCCAGGCCACGAAGGAGGCATGGAAACTTCCTCTGGACTACCTCGTGCTTTTCACTAACTTTTATGGAGACGACTTTGATCACGTCCCTGAACTCCAGTGAGATATTTTCCCTGTCCTCCTGAGTGCTGTGGTACAACTCTGATTCTGAGTCTAAAAAAGAAAAAAACAAAAAACTGCTGAGAATAACGAAAGGTTTTGAGAAGAACTTGGAGGACAGGGAACAAAAAACAAAATAAACAGACTAGAAACCCAGGTTTTGGAGATGTTTAAACAACGGTATTGAGTGATATAGCTGCTATTCAAATTCCTAAAACTTCATGGAAAACGATTTCTTTTCAGTAGCACGGCCTCTTCTAAAGGAAGGTTTTTAAGAAACATAAAACTTTATTTACAACGTTCCAATAAACCACTTCAGCCTGCAAACCAGATTGAAACTAATTGTTTTAAATGTAAGAATTGTTCATTCCAGAAAGTGAAGAGTAACACCCTGAAATGAATGATTCCACTTCAAAGAGCCGGCTAACTACCTGTGAGATGATGGAGGTGAGGACTAGGGTTGGTGATGTATCAGATTTCACAGGCAATTTTGTGCACTCAGATAATAACACCCCTAGGTGTATCACTTTAAAACATGCAGGACAGGGCTTCCCTGGTGGCACAGCGGTTGGGAGTCCGCCTGCCGATGCAGGAGACACGGGTTCGTGCCCCGGTGCGGGAAGATCTCACATGCCGCGGAGCGGCTGGGCCCGTGAGCCATGGCCGCTGAGCCTGCGCGTCCGGAGCCTGTGTTCCGCAATGGGAGAGGCCGCAACAGTGAGAGGCCCGCGTACCGCAAAAAAAAAAAAAAAAAAAAAAATGCAGGGCAATGAGTAACGTACACATACTCAGGCATTCACTCACACACACACACACACACACACACACACACACACACACTCAGATATGCTAGGTAGTTCGACTGATCCAGAGTCTGTTGACCTCCATACAGTTCCAGGTCCTTCAAATATTGATTCAGTTCAGTCTTTCTTTACTGAAATGAAATATATACTCTGTATTACACTGAGGTTTAGGCTATAGATGCACTTCTGTAAATTGAAATAATAAATTAAATACATTTTCTTTAGTTACAATTGGATAGAAAGGTGGCTACTTTCCAGTGGAAGAAGATATTAAATCTCTGTGTAGCTTCACCCTTCTTTAAGCTGAAAAAAGCTATGGGATGTTTGAAAAATACTGACTAAATTCTTCAATTCTTAGGACCATTTATTTAGAGTTTGCTAATGCTCACATATAAATTATGGCCTATCATTACAGTTCTTGATATTTTAAACCAGTCGGCTCATCAAAAGAATGGAGAGAAAATGAGAAAGCAGAAAAGTCCATTTTACTAACCAATTTGCACCAACATCTAGTTTGAGCCTAATGCGAAGAGAAGAAATATCTGGATGCATCTTAGAGGGCTTTAAAGCAAGTGAGAAAAATGTTTCAACCCTACCTTTCTCTTCCAGTTCTTGAGGGATTAATGTTTTGTTTAGCCATTAATAAGGGATTAAAAATGCTTTCACACTCTAATTTTTAAATCTTAGACTTAAAAAATTATTTGATTTAAACCTTTGATTTAAAATCACTACCAACATTTGTCCTTTGCCTTTTATTGAATTCATGGAATTAAAGACTCAGAGAGGAAAAGAGGAATGTAACTGAGGCCAATGGCTCCCCAAAGTAGGCCTTACATCAGGGACAATTCACTATGTTTTTACTGGCTTATGAGAAATTGAGAGAAATAAGAATGATGTTCTGGGTTTTTCTTAAAGTTATATTTATTAATATTAACAGACTATCCTCTATTATGAGACTATGTCTACTCTATTTTATTGTGAAAACATTATTACATTTATAAAATGGTAATGGTAGATAGAATTATGTACTTATTTTTATTTATAATGCTAAAACAATGAAAAATATATTTTTTTAATATACAGCTAAATATGTGCTTTGTCTATCATTATTCATTTAATTCTTTCCTCTGGAGTCACAAAAAACAAATATAATCTTGCTTCATAAGAAACTGACAAAATCAAAAGAAAGCTAATGCTCCCAAAAGGCTTCTCTAGCTTGAACTTTTCCAGTTTCCTTAAACCTTTCTCCAATTACATTGTACACTAAAGACCTTCCAAAACGCATTACTGAGAAATAGACACATTACTCCAAATGTGGCCTTACCAGTCCAGCTGTACCATTACCTTTCATTGATCTGTATTTATTAATGCAGACCATAGTTACCCTAATAGTTTAGTGATGTCTATGCCTGCTCTCCTAAGCTGTGACTAAAGTTGCATGACCTTCCTTTTAAGAACACCTGCTTAGCGCTATTTCTTTGAGCACATGGACAACATTCAGTCCTATTCTGTAAAAGTGACTTAATCCCCAGACACTAGTGATAGCGAGAAGGAAACCCTTGTCCTCTAGGAGAAGGGCTGTAAACACACAATCTCAATCAGTGTTGTCAGTGCCATGATGGAGGTACATCCAAGGTGCTTCATGAGCAAAGTCGAGGGGGTGGAAGGGCACGGAGACTCAAGGCACATAATGAGATACAACCTTCACTTCCTTTGTTCTCAATGACCACAAGAAGTTTGTCCTGCTAATAAACCATCTTAGAAGAAAAAGGAGAAATGATATGAAAAAATGAGCCAAGTCTATAATTGACCACCTAACTGGATTTTGTTAAGAGATGTGTAACTGTTGGCCATTTTGAACCATGACAGAAATACTCTTAGTTCATTAACCCTTGTCACATTGACAATATTGTACTACCTGCGTATCTTTCTCACTCTGTCCAGAAAGTTTATCAGTTTGTAAAATGGAATTTAAAATAATCACAAACTACATATGTCTCTCACATGTGTATTTATTTGGCATTTATGGAGCTATCTATAGATACACTTACTAATTTGCAGAGTTGCCCACACTTGCTTTGGTGGCTTTTATTACAATCTCCTAGAAATGTAGGTCCACATGTATGGGATTCTGCAACAAAAAATTCATGGTGAGCTGCAGAACACAGACAGCTTGGGACTTTTGTCTACAAAGCTGCCTTTGACCTGTATGAAATTCACTGAAGTTAGCCTTACTCTGCTCATTAACCACAGCTCAATTCAATTTCTTTCTTGGATCAACCATTTTGAACTACTGCTGGCTTTTGCCTGCTCTCATAATATGAGTTTTTCTTAACTTGTTCTCCTGAAACTTAAGAGTATCAAACCCAAAATTTTCTTGGGTGGAATGTATTCTTGGCAGTGACTGCCACTTGAATTCGTGTTAAGCTTTTCTCCTAAGGACCTCAAAGTCTCTATAAATCTCATATGACCTCAGAACATCATTATCAGAAGATGGGAATTGGACAACATTATTCCTGTGGTCATGGTCACCCCAGACTCTGAGAGCTTAAGCAACTGTCACAGGATACCCAGACCAGGGCAAAAAAATACAATATTAAAGAAAAACCTATATTAATTGTATCAATCCTCCTATGAGGAATAATCTTTTTCTGTCATTTGTAGGACCTTAGGATTCCCTTATCTGCCTTCACGCATTCATTCATTGATTTACTTACTTATTTGCTATGCAATATCTGAAAATATGCCAGAGTAGTATCAATTCTTCAAAGGTTTTGATCTCTATTAAAATAAAAACAATAATAATGAAAGGCAGGAAAACTGAACCACTCTAGCCATTAAACACATCTTGATTTTCTTAAGAAATAATCTTCATTTACTTTTCATCTGCTTTAGACAGAGGTCAATTGAAAAGTACCTGGCCTCTGAAGAATCAACACAGTGCTTCCCTGGTGGTGCAGTGGTTGAGAGTTTGCCTGCCGGTGCAGGGGACACGGGTTCGTGCCCCGGTCCGGGAAGATCCCACATGCCGCGGAGCGGCTGGGCCCGTGAGCCGTGGCCGCTGAGCCTGCGCGTCTGGGGCCTGTGCTCCGCAACGGGAGAGGCCGCAACAGTGAGAGGCCCGCGTACCGCAAAAAAACAGAATCAACACAAAGTTGTGGAAAGCGTTCTGGCCTTTCTTGGAGAATAAGTTTTAAAATAATAGAATCCAAACCTCCTCTACAACCCCATCTCCCCTCCCTATCAAAAAAATTGTCAGCTGCATTCAATTGCCAATATCTGCTATCATAGATTATGTCTACTACTTTTACTTTTCCACCTAAGCATTTTCTAACAAACACTTTTGCTTTCTTCTGGGATATGTCGAAAGATACATCGAAAGTGATGTATATCCTGCCTATGATTCCATTTACAGGAAAACAATGAAAGCAGTTGGTGATGTGATGGTGTTAATATATTCATGCAATACATTGGTAGACATATGGGGATCCAGGTTTTTTCTGTGCCTGTGGAGTTTAAAAGGAACCTTCTAGACATGCACTTCATGTACATAAAATATAGTGTTCAAATAGGGACAACGTATGAGAACATCCGTACCTGTCAGCTCCGTGCTGCCAGCAAAGGATGAGGTTTCCGTGTGTGGGATTTTAGGTTCATTACACTGTCCCATGGAGCATTCCCAAAAAAGCAGCAGGTAGAAAATCAGGAGCATTCAAACGAAATGATACTCAAGGGGATGAAGACTGTTTTTTCCCCTCAAATTGTCTCTGTTGACAGAGTTGACTTCACTTTGCCATTGAACTGTGACAAGGTGATTATTTTTAAAAACCAAAATACGGTGCATAATACATTTTAGCCTGAAGCTGAAAGTTAAGTGTGAATATTCATTCATTTTTTTTGCTCTTCCACGAAAAAAAGAATGTGACCTGAGTAGCAAACAAAGTGTTAAACTCTATCAATTCCATGGAGTTAATGAATGATGTTTAAATGGAATCATTTTTAACAGAGAGGAATTCTTTTGATCTTGAGGCTGAGATTTTGTTGAAGAAGAAGAAATTAGTTTTTTATTCACAGTAACCTATCAATTTATCAGGAAAAAAAATCATGAATTTAAATATACTAAAATACATTGTACCCACAAACAGGTTCCACATACTCTCACACAAAATGGACAAAGTTAAGTGCATCCTGTCAGTAAATATATGATCATATGGTCAGAAACTTGTGCCGAGAATTTTAGACTAACTTAAACTAATTTTAAGGCCTAGCTCTGTAAAATCCTCCCTGAGATGAAAAGAATGTAGGGTTCCTTTGTGTTGATTCTGCAAGTGGCCAGAATTATAGTCAGTGAATGACTTGGCCAAAGACAGGCAATAAGTCAGTGGATAAGCTCACCCCCGTGTGCTTTATGCTGTTGTGTGTTGCTCATCAGGCCAGGCTTCCAAGCCTAGATAGAGTTTTAAATACTTTTTTCAAGAAGAGCTGATTCAGAAGGTTGATCCGGTCAAATTTTAGTGAATAAGGTTCACAGAGACCTACTGACCTTATTTGTTTGGAATTTGTGCTTAGCCTAGTATCTTACTTTTTTTTTTTTTAAGCCTATTTTTAAAAAATAACTTTTCCATACAAGTCTACAGGCAGGAGCCCACAAGTCTTAGCTAATATAATTTCTGGTTATTTGTTCTCTTCCCTTTCACCCACCTGGGTCAAATCGAGCAAAATCCACTTCCTTTTAAATATTGTCCAAGGAAAACAAAGTTGGTTGGGCGCTAAGGGGTTCTTTACATCACTCCGGATAAAAAAAAATCACGTTATTAGATATTGCAAAACTCTTCCTTTAAGCATCAATGCGTCTTTTCTCCCGGACACTCCAAATATCAGTCCTCCTTGTCTCATCCTCAGTCACAGGACACTGATTCTGCTTCTGTGGTTAATCTTTCACTTCTGACTCTGGTCATAGAAATGTGCTCCCTGAAATCGTTTTTCTTTCATAAGGAGTCAAAGTTACAACAAAGTTCTTAACAGTGCACTGTTAAGTAATTCTCTCCCTGTCTTTTTTCTCAACATTACTTATTTTACAATATAATGTTTTATATAGACTGTCAGAAAAAAACAAACAACAAAATATACTTTTATTCCATATCAAAATTCACAAATTTAATCCTAATTTAAATGACTCCTTCATGGAGTCCTTTTTAAAATTTTACTTAAGGATTTGTTTATCTTTTTATAATAACACCAAAAGGAAATTGGCTGGCTACATGTAACTTAATATACACCAGAGGGAAGGAAAAAGTCAATATTTGGAATGTTATCTATGCTGAACAAATTTGCTTTATGATTTTATTTATTTAATTCTCATTAAATTCAAGTTTATTTAAATAATTTAAGAATTAGATTAAAGTTTCCCTTTTTTTTCAAGCTATCTTTAAGGCTGAAATAAGACTGGAGAAAAATCTTACATGATTTAAGGGGTCCACCTTACACTTGGACTGTGTAGGTTCAATTCGCTGAAACCCATACAGAATGCAATTTGGCAACGTCCAACAAAATTAAAAGCTCACCATCTTTTGACCTAGTAATTCTGCTATTAGGAATTTATCCTATGGATAAACTTGATCACATTCAAATAACACACAGGCATCCTCACGACAATATTTTCTACTAGGAAAGTAGAAGGAACCTAAGTGCTCATCAACTGAGGACTGATTAGATAAATTATATCCAGAAAATGGAATATAATTCAGCTATAAACAAGAATAAGGAAGTTGTTTGTATATTGGTATGGAGAGAACTTGAAATATTTTATTTAGGGAAAAATAAGGCACAAAACTGTGTTTATAACACAGTTATAATGAACTGTGAAATATATATTGAATATATATAATGAAATATATATTGAATATATAATGAATGTGAAATATATATTCACATTTTCTTATAAGTACTTATATAAGCCTAACATATCTTTGGAAGGATACAAAATAAAAGAATGACAGAGGTACCCATGGAGAGGGGAACTGGATGACTAGGGGAGAGACAGGAAGGAAGCTTTTCACTTTTTAATTTTGAACCATGTGACTATGTTATTGTGGTACTGTGATTTATAATAAGGAATATGTATTTGCTTTTAGTCCCCATTCCTGGCCCCAAAACCCTTGAAATTTCCTAAGGAGAGCAGAAAAGGTGTCTTTTGTTATGCTGGTGACTTTTGGAAAGCCCCAGGAAACCTAAGGATGCGGGATGATTGCCAATGAAGCCAACATTGTGATGAGAGGGTTAGAACTTTCAGTCCCACCTCCAGAGAGTGGAGGGGCTGGACATTGAGTTCAAGCACTGGTGGCCAGTGATTTAATCAATCGTGCCTATGTAATGAAGCCACTGCAAAAACCCCAAAAGACAGGGATTTAAGAGCTTCTGGGCTGGTGAAGATTTGGGGAGAGTGGCTTGTTCAGAGAGCTTGGAAGCTCTGCGTCCACTCCCCATACCTTGCCTTACTTATCTCTTCCATCTGGCTGTTCCTGAGTTATATCCTTTTATAATAAACTGGTCATCTAGTAAGTAAAATGTTTCTCTGAGTTCTGTGAGCTGCTATAGCAAATTAATTAACCCCAAGAAGGGGGTCATGGGGATTTCCTATTTATAGTTAACAACATGGACTTGCGATTGGCATCTAAAGTGGGGGACTTTCCTGTGGGATTGAGCCCTTAACTTGTGGGATCTGATACTACCTCCAGGTAGATAGTGTCAGAATGGAGTTGAACTGTAGGACCTCCAGCTGATGTTGGAGAATTGCTTGGTGGTGTTGGAAAACCGCACATGGGAATTGATATCAGAACTGGAGTTACCTACTGAAAAAAATTCTAAAACATCATTCAGAGTCTCCAGAGAAGAGAAGATTAGCTCTGAGCTTAACAGGCACCCTGTGAACTTGCTGTTGGGATTTTATTCTCCCTTGATTCAGTCAGTGTTCTATAATGTGGCCTTATTTGGAGACAGGGTCTTTACAAAGGTAATCAAGTTGAAATGAGGTCATTGGGATTCTAATCCAATAGGACTGGTATCCTTTTAAGAGGGGGCATTTTGACACAGACACATGCAAAGGAAGAACATCATGGGAGGATGAAGCCAGAGATGGATTGATGCTTCCACAAGCCAACACTAGATGATTTCATTCACTTGTATAGCTTGAAATACTACCCATTTGCCAAGAAGTCTTCCATTTATATATCCAGCCTATATCTATTCTCAATCCAAGTGCCAAAATGAGATCTCCAGCTACATGTCTTACAAGATCACAAGCTTATATCAAAAACCATCCTTGATCATCTACCACTGCCCCATCTCTTCCTCTTCTAGTCTTCCTCATCTCAGTTAATAGCAACTCCTTCCATGCTCTTACTTAGACCAGAATGCTGGCAGATCACCCTTGATGCTCTGACATCCAGTCACTCACTAAGGCCTCTGTCTATTCAGGCTCCAGCATGGGTCCCACACTTATTCAATCCTTGGCATCCTACTTACTGCTACCACTATTGCTATCTAAAAATGTCTGTTTCCGTGAAATATCAAAAACTCATATGTGCTATACTAAAAATATTGGAAGAGGACTAGGTTTTATTCAAGATTTTAGGAATGAAGGTTACTTTTAAATGGTTGTCTCTCTCCTTTTCTAAGCTCCCAACATTGGCCTTAAACGAGGGCTATTTTAAAGGGACTCCCCCTCTTTCTTTTTTTCCTGTTGTTTATTATCTTAGTTATCATTTTCTTCTTTATCCTGTATAAGAGCACAAGGGTTTGTTACTATATCATGGTGAGATTACTGAAGGTACTGCCACTTTTTAATTTGTTAAAGTATGAAGCGACAAAAGCAAAATACAAGGAGTATAATGTCCAATTTATACTCCATTATACAAGGAGTATAATGTCCAATTTATACTCCATTATACAAGGAGTATAATGTCCAATTATTTATACTCCATTATACAAGGAGTATAATGTCCAACATAGGAGACAGGATTGGACATCCATTACGTTCTAAAAAAGCATTTAGATACACAGATTAAGAAATGCATAAGAGAATAACAGTTTTTCTGAGTTTTAAATTCACCAACATACCATAGAGCTCAGAATCTGTGAATTCTAAAGTAAATAGGCCACGGCATTCCTCAAGAGACGAAGTTCTCACAATAGTCTTTAGCCGTATCCTTAAATAGAACACAAAGGTGTCTTCACCTGGCCTGTGAATCACCCAGATAAGTTTCACATTACGAAGGACCCACAAAGAGATGCCACGTGAAAAGGCAGACAAGTAAACTAGATAAAATTAACATGTGAAGATTACTCGACAGACTCAGCATCAGTAAAGCGTAGCACATTTATGATCTGGAATAGAGCTTATGGATTTCACTAAGACATCCACATTTCCTCCTTATGACATCCTTGTGTAGAACCGTCATACAATTTCAAAATGGCCCCTGGGGTGCAATTTGGGATAAAAAACAAAGCAAAGCTCCCTGCTTTACATGGGGAACAAACTAATTAGATTGGTACCATTAGCACAGACCTTTAACCAAATGTGCTCATTTAACTCCAAATTACACAGGAAAATGGGGAGTCATGTTGACCATCTTGTAGGACACAGTATACATGAATATTCTGAAACTTCACGAATCTGACCTGAAATAGAAAGCACTTGAAAGAGAATAAAATGCAAGTCAAGTTTTACCACTCAGTGTGCCTAAGAAAAAACGTCATTGTATCTCTGTATCTCAGTACAATGAAGATGAGAATTGTTTTCTACACTTTTAAAAAATAATCTTTCAATTACTGATGTCTTTGTAAGAAACAGACTGTATTATAATTACTATTATCTTTAAAATTAATTCAGCATATTTTAATAGATCCGAGTGACTAATCAATTCTTTTTCCCTTATTAGTAGCTCTCATATTTTAAACACTATAGTTTTTAAATCCAGAAATCAAATGCCCTCCAAGCTTCGGTTAGCTTGGATTGAAACACCAGCTCCGCAAGCAGCTTCCATCTTACCCAGTTGCCCCTCTCAAACAAGTGTCCCCAAGGAGTGACATTATTCACTAGCCATTCTTTCTTCTACTGCCTTGCCACCCTGTAGCTCATAGCAGTCTGATCTCTGCCCTCATAGTTGAAATAATTCTCATAATCAGGCCATTCATCCTAGTATTTATTGCGTGCCAACTACAATATTCAGGCACAGTTATGATCACAGCAGTGAACAAAACAACGTTTGTTCCCTCATGAGCTTATGGTGGGAGTGACAAGAAATGGAAAAATAACCAAGTAAATATAGAGAGTGTGAGATGATATAAAATCCAGCAAGGATAAGGGAATAGGCAAGGCCTGAACTTGCAGAGAAGAGGGGTGCGTTTTTAATGCGCTGTAGTCAGAGAAGACCTCACAGAGAGTCAGCGTCCCAGCTGTGAATCTAAGCAGGAGAGTGTTTCAAGGAAAAAGCCAGAGCAAGTCCCTGGGGTGGAAGACTGCTTGGCATCTTCAAATAAGAGCAAGGGGGTCATGGTGCCTGGCGCAGAGTAAATGAAGTACAAGGAGGTCAGTAGGGCAGCAAAGGCAAGATTGTATGGGACTAAATACTTTAGCTCAGAAGGATTTTAGATTTTATTACGTGAACTCAGAGACCATTAGAAGTTTTTGAGCAGAGGAGAAACATATTCTGACCAAAGTTTTAAAAATCCAATGCTAATGGGCAATAGGAATATAATTTTTAAATAACATTTATAAAAGCATCAGTAGTATAAAAACTTAATGGCAAATTTAACCCAAAAATGCACTCAAAACTACAAAACAGTGTCATGTGAAAGTTAAAGAAAGCTTAAATAAATGGAGTGATATACTTCGTTTGTGGTTTGGAAGACTCAACATTAATAAGTTGTCAGTTTACCCCAAATTGATGTATACATTCAATTCAATTAAAATGTCAGCAGGCTCTTCGAAGAAATGTAAACACTGATTCTAAAAATTTATATGGCAATACAAAAATCCTAGGATAGCTAAAACAATTTTGAAAAAGCAAGAACCATTTGGAGAACTTTCAATATTTAATATAAAATGAAAATTACCAAAACAGTGTGGAATTGGCATGAAGATAGACATATGTATCAATGGAAAAGAATAGAAAATCAGAAATAGACCCGCATATATAAGGTCCATTGAGTTTGGATAAAAGTTTTAAGGCAATACAATGTGTAAAGAATTAATCTTTTCAACAAGTTGTTCTGGAACAACTGGTATGAAAAATCCAATAAAATCAAACCCTACCTCACACCATACATGAAATTAAACTCAAAATAGATACGAGAATGAAACATAAAAGTACAGATGTAAAATTTCTAGAAGAAAACAGGAGAAACTCTTTGCAACCTTTGCAACTCTAAGCAGGGATTTCTTTAACAGGACACAAAATACACTAACCACGAAGGGAAAGAAATAATAAACTGAAAACCTCTGTTCTTCAAAAGACACTATTAAGAAAATGTAAAAACAAAACACAAACTGGAAGAAAATATTCATAATACATACACCCAACAAAAACCTTGTGTCCTGCATACATGTAGAACACAGCTCAGTAATAAAAAGATAATTTTTTAAAATGGGCAAAAAAATTAAACAGATACTTCACAAAAGAGACACAAATTTCGATAAGCCCAAGAAAAAAGGGTCCAATATGATTAATAATCAGAGAAAAAGAAGTTAAAGCTGAGGAGGTATACCTCTACTTACTGCTAGGATGACTAAATGAGGATGTGGAACATTGAGAACTCTCTGATGGAAATATTTGCTCTTCGGTTATACTCTTTAGAAAACAGTTTGACAATTTCTTATACAGTTAAATATACACTCACTATATGACTCAGCAAAAATCATCTGGTGAGTGTATTTACCCAAGAGATAAAAATACCTATATAACCACAAAAAGACTGGAACATGAATGTTCACAATAGCTTTATTAGTAATAGCCACAAAGTGGAACCCCACTGTCCAAACTGTGACATATTCATACAATAAGATGCTAGTCATCAATATGAAGAAACAAACTATCGATACACAAATAACATGGATGAATCTTTAAAACATGTTGAGTGAAAGAAGCCAGGCATAAAAGCATATACACTGTA
Organism: Aethalodelphis obliquidens; assembly: GCF_003676395.1. Taxonomy (NCBI): domain Eukaryota; kingdom Metazoa; phylum Chordata; class Mammalia; order Artiodactyla; family Delphinidae; genus Aethalodelphis; species Aethalodelphis obliquidens. The sequence continues at coordinate 11,669,871 of NW_020837977.1, read as the reverse complement.
TGATCTATTTACATGAGGTTCTAAAAAGGTAATATTAACTTATAGCGATAAAATACAGATTAATAGCGCCTGGGGAGGGCTGGAGGGGATTCCCAGGAAGGGACAACAAGAAGAGCATGAAAAAAGTTTTTGAGATGATTATATGTAGTATAACTTGATGAGGGTGGTGGTTATATAGGTGTAGACGTATATCAAAATTCACCAAACTATTCACTTAAAAATGAGTGCATTCAGTTTATTGTATGTGAATTAGAGCACAATAACAGCAATTTAAAGAATCCAATGGGGCTTCCCTGGTGGCGCAGTGGTTGAGAGTCCGCCTGCCGATGCAGGGGACACGGGTTCGTGCCCTGGTCCGGGAAGATCCCACATGCCGCGGAGTGGCTAGGCCTGTGAGCCATGGCCGCTGAGCCTGCGCGTCCGGAGCCTGTGCTCTGCAACGGGAGAGGCCACAGCAGTGAGAGGCCCGCGTACCGC